>NC_136386.1:12395071-13069356 GCF_965140285.1 Lepidochelys kempii | reverse complement strand
CATTCACTCAGCAAACCTCATCACTGGTCAGCAGGGGGGGGGAACGGAGAACAATCTCTGCAGTCTCTGTTGTCCCACCTTGTGGGTTGGGGACAGGCCAGATCCCTTTCCAAATTAGGCCTGCCCTTCTGGTGTTGCTCACAGACCAGGTCAACTCCTCCTGTGTCCGATCAGGAGTTGGGGGAATGGGGGGAATCCGGGCACACCCTCTACAACGGGTTCTAGCCCAGGGCCCTGTGGATAGCAGCTGGCTACAATATCTACATACCACACAGACTATGCTGACAGCTTGTGCCACACGCTCTCAAAGAAACTGCAGAACCACCTGATCAACATCCTCCACAGCAAACAGGGAAAGATTAAGAATGAGCTCTCAAAACTGGATACTCTCATAAAAAAACAAACTTCCACACAAACTTCCTCGTGGCTGGACTTTACAAAAACTAGACAAGCCATTTACAACATACACTTTGCTTCTCTACAAAAGAAAAAGGACACTAAACTACTACATGCCACAAGGGGCCACAACAGTGGTTCCCTTACCCCACCCAGCAATATTGTTAATCTATCCAACTATACTCTTAGCCCAACAGAAGAATCTGTCCTATCTCGGGGCCTCTCCTTCTGCCCCTCCACCCCCACAAACATGATACAGTTCTGTGGTGACCTAGAATCCTATTTTTGACGTCTCTGACTCAAGGAATATTTCCAACACACGTCTGAACAACTTATTAATCCACAGAGAGCTTCCTACCAAGACTACAAAAAGTAGGATTCTGAGTGGACTCCTCCTGAAGGTCAAAGCAACAGACTGGACTTCTACATAGAGTGCTTCCGCTGATGTGCATGGGCTGATATTGTGGAAAAGCGGCATCACTTGCCCCCTAACCTCAGCTATGCAGAACAAAATGCCATCCATAGCCTCAAACAACTGACATCATAATAAAAAAGGCTGACAAAGGAGGTGCTGTCGTCATCATGAATAGGTGAACAAGAGGCTGCTCGGCCGCTCTCCAACACCACTTTCTACAAGCCATTACCCTCTGATCCCACTGAGGGTTACTAAAAGAAACTACAGCATTTGCTCAAGCAACTCCCTGAAAAAGCACAAGAACAAATCCGCACAGACACACCCCTGGAACCCTGACCTGGGATATTCTATCTGCTACCCAAGATCCATAAACCTAGAAATCCTGGGCGCCCCATCATCTCAGGCATTGGCACCCTGACAGCAGGATTGTCTGGCTATGTAGACTCCCTTCTTAGGCCCTACGCTACCAGCACTCCCAGCTATCTTCGAGACACCACTGACTTCCTGAGGAAGCTACAATCCATCGTTGATCTTCCTGAAAACACTATCCTGGCTACTATGGATGTAGAAGCGCTCTACACCAAAATTCCACACAAAGATGGATTACAAGCCGTCAGGAACACTATCCCCAATGATGTCATGGCAAACCTGGTGGCTCAATTTTCTGACTTTGTCCTCACCCATAACTATTTCACATTTGGGGACAATGTATACCTTCAAATCAGCGGCACTACTATGGGTACCCGCATGGCCCCACAGTATGTCAACATTTTTATGGCTGACTTAGAACAACGCTTCCTCAGCTCTTGTCCCCTAATGCCCCTATTCTACTTGCACTATATTGATGACATCATCATCTGGACCCATGGAAAAGAAGCCCTTGAGGAATTCCACCATGATTTCAATAATTTCCATCCCACCATCGCTCTCAGCCTGGACCAGTCCACACAAGAGATCCACTTCCTGGACATTATGATGCTAATAAGTGATGGTCACATAAACATCACCCTATACCGGAAACCTACTGACCGCTATTCCTACCTACATGCCTCCAGCTTTCATCCAGACCTCACCACACAATCCATTGTCTACAGCCAACCTCTACGATACAACCACATTTGCTCCAACTCCTCAGACAGAGGCAAACACCTACAAGATCTCTATCAAGCATTCTTACAACTACAGTACCTACCTGCTGAAGTGAAGAAACACATTGACAGAGCCAGAAGAGTACCCAGAAGTCACCTACTACAGGACAAGCCCAACAAAGAAAATAACAGAACGCCACTAGCCATCACCTTCAGCCCCCAACTAAAACCTCTCCAACGCATCATCAAGGATCTGCAACCTATCCTCAAGGATGACCCATCACTCTCACAGATCTTGGGAGACCGGCCAGTCCCTGCTTACAGACAGCCCCCCAACCAGAAGCAAATACTCACCAGCAACCACACACCACACAACAGAACCACTAACCCAGGAACCTACCCTTGCAACAAAGCCCGTTGCCAGCTGTGTCCACATATCTATTCAGGGGACACCATCATAGGGCCTAATCACATCAGCCACACTATCAGAGGCTCGTTCACCTGCACATCTACCAATGTGATCTATGCCATCATGTGCCAGCAATGCCCCTCTGCCATGTACATTAGTCAAACTGGACAGTCTCTACGTAAAAGAATCAATGGACACAAATCAGACATCAAGAATTATAACATTCAAAAACCAGTCTCAGAACACTTCAATCTCTTTGGTCACTCGATTACAGATCTAAAAGTGGCAATACTTCAACAAAAAACCTTCAAAAACAGACTCCAATGAGAGACTGCTGAATTGGAATTAATTTGAAAACTGGATACCATTAACATAGGCTTGAAAAAAGACTGGGAGTGGATGTGTCATTACACAAAGTAAAACTATTTCCCCATGTTTATTCCCCCCACCCCCTCTGTTCCTCAGACATTCCTGTTAACTGCTGGCAATGGCCCACCTTGATTATCACTACAAAAGGTTTTTTCCACCCCCGCTCACCTTAAGTGATCACTCTCTTGTTACAGTGTGTATGGTAACACCCATTGTTTCATGTTCTCTATGTATATAAATCTCCCCACTGTATTTTCCACTTTATGCATCCAATGAAGTGAGCTGTAGCTCACGAAAGCTTATGTTCAAATAAATTTGTTAGTCTCTAAGGTGCCACAAGTCCTCCTTTTCTTTTCTTTTTTTTTTTTTTTTTGGTATCAGCTGAGTGACAGTTACAACTCCCTGGGCTACTTCCCCATGGCCTCCCCCCAGCACCTTCTTTGTCCTCACTGCAGGATCTTCCTCCTGAAGCCTGATCACACTTGAACTCTTCAGTCCTCCAGCAGCACACCTTCTCACTCCCTGCTCCTTGCGTGCTCTCTCCTCCCCCCCCCAAACTGATGGGAGGTCCTTTCTAAACCAGGTGTCCTGATTAGTCTATCTGCCATGATGGATTCCGGTATGTTCTTAATTGGCTCCAGGTGTCTTAATTAGTTTGCCTGTCTTAATTGGTTCTAGCAGGTTCCTGATTGCTCTAGTGCAGCCCCTGCCCTGGTCACTCAGGGAACAGAAACTTGTTCATCCAGTGGCCAGTAGATCTCCCTTCAACTCCTCTGCTGTACCCAACTGGCCTGGAGGGAGACTGCTGCTGCGGGGCCTTGGGCCCTTGCTGATGCCGCCACTGCCCCTGCCCCTGCTCCAGCTGCTCCCCTGGCCGGGCGCCATCTCCCCTATGTGGTTGCTGGCCAGCTGCTGGACCCACCCTTGGGTGCTGTTGCTACGTTCCAACTACAGCCCCTTGGGGTGAGGGGGGCTGCTGGCCCGCTCCCCAGAGGGGGGGGAGTGAGGGACCCCTACCCCAGCCGTTGCCGCTACCACTGCTGTGAATAATACCACCACCACCATCATCAACACCACCTGTGAGGGGTCCTCTCTGCCTGCCTGGCCACCGGGCTGCTGCCTGAGAGCTGCCGGACCCCGAAGGAGGAGGCGATGAGGCCATCTGCTGCTGGGGGAGCACACACGGACTCTGTACACCACTGTGGAGGGGGCCAGAAAGCTGAGTAACTTTCGGACTGTGCTCTTGTGGTGGGGGTTTTGACCGTGTTTGCGGGGACACAGGGGGTGTGGCGTGGAGCCTGCCCCCTAGTCCATCAGTGTGCCCCCCCCACCACCGTCAGCGCTGCCCCCTCCACCACCCCCAGTGGACACTCACCATCTGCCTCAAGCTCCTGCTTCTGGGACTCCGCTGCTTGCTTGGCCTGCTGCCCCCTTCCCCCACCTTTGGGGCCTGCAGCAGCAGCCAGCCCGCACTGACTCTTTCGCAAGCGCACGTGCCCCCCGCCACATCCTGGACTGACCCCCTTTAACAGCCCCCAGCTTTGTCCCTGGCTCCCTGCCCCATTTTCCCCTTGCAGCCTTTCTGCCCTCCCCTTTACCCCAGCACCTTGCTGGCTTCAGTCTGTTTGCCTGCCCCGCCCTTCCCCCTCTGCAGCCCTTGCTTGTTTGTCCTGCCCCGCCCTTGCCTCTGAAGTCAGCCCCTAGGTTCCCTGTCCTGCCTCCAGCCTGGTTCCCCCCCCTCCCCATGTGATAGCCCTGCCTCGATTGGCCCCTTATTCAGTGCGCCCATGCCCCCTCCCATGCGCTTGTGCCCTTCCCCCGTTTGAGTTTGCCCCAATCTCACTGCACTCCCCAAATGTTGTTATGACCCCCCTCCCCTAGTGCAACTAGAGGAGCCAGTTTTCTACTCTGAGTCGGTGACTGTCCCCCACAAGCCCTCAAAAGCCCCCCTGTCCAGCCCATCCCCTTTGGCGCCCTCCTCCCCTGCCGGCAGCCTAGCGGGAAGGAGTGGTTGACCTGCCTCCCCCTCCCCCTTCTCTTTCTGGTGTCCTTCCCTCCCTCCCTGCTCATTATGGCGGGGGATATGACGGGTGGAGCCCCTCCAACAGTCCTAGTTACCCCTCCCCCCCCGCTCCTCAGTCACCCCCCCAAGCATCTACCTCAGCCGCCGCTGCCAAACCACCTATTACCGCCCCCGCCGGGGCGCCGGCAGCGGCAGGCACCGGGGTGACCTCCATTGCTGCCACGTTCCTCCCCCCGTTAGATTCTGGGGGAGTCCCCCCCAGCCGGCAGGAAGGGCCAGGGTAGGAAGAAGGGGAAGGGCCCTGCTAAAAAGTCCAGGCCCTCCATGGCAGGGACTGCCCTCACTGCCGCGACCCCGCCACCGGCCGCAGCCTCCCACCCCGCTGCTCTTTCCACCAGCTCTGCGGGTGTCCCTCCCCCAGCCCACAGGGCCTACGACCAGGTGGCAACAGCCCCTCCGCCTACCATTATGTCATCTCTCCCACCCGCTGCCTCCGCTACCAGCTATAGCGGCCGGGGCCCCTTTTCCACCATGACCAGGAAGCACGGCGTCCGTTGCCTCCTGGTGCCCGCCTCACCCCACGTGGAGACCTACGTGCGGGCGTTGGCGAGGGCGGTGGGGCCCACGGCCATTGTGGCAGCCTCCAAAATGTACGGGAAGGTGGTCTTCTTCCTGGCATCGGAGGCCGCCGCCCAGGCGGCGGTGGAGAAGGGCCTGGCGGTGGGGGGCGTGTTCGTCCCCCTAGAGCCGCTGGACGACCTGGGCATCCACCTGGTCCTGACCTCCGTCCCTCCCTTCCTTCCTAATGCTGCCCTCTTACCTGCCCTCTCTACCCTGGGGAAGCCCATCTCTGTTTTGAGCCCTCTCCCCTTGGGCTGCAAGGACCCCGCCCTCCGTCACGTCCTCTCGTTCCGCCGGCAAGTGCAGCTGCAACTGCTGCCAGCGGCGTGTGACGGAGAGGCGCTTGAGGGGTCCTTTTTGATCCCCTACCAGGGGGCCCACTACCGGGTGCATTATTCCACAGAGGAGGCCCGGTGCTACCTCTGCAGGGCGATGGGGCACGTCCGGAGGGACTGCCCCTTGGCCCGGCAAGGAGAGGCATCCGGGACCCCCGAGCCCCGGCAGGGTGCTGGCCCCATCATCGCCGGCGCCCCTGACTGCCCGGCGCCCGAAGCCACCCCTCCTCCCCCTCAGTCCATCACTGCTCCCGCTCGGGCCCAAGGGGTGCTCCCCCCAGCACGCCCAGAGGAGCAGGAGAGCCCCGCCTCTGCTGCCTGCAATTCGGCGGGACCCCCAGAGGAGGGTGCGGCAGGGATATCGCCAAGCGTGGGAGAGGGCCCGCCCCAGGGGAATTCTTCCCTCCTTTATTCCGCCCCATCGCTGCCTCCCACAGTCCCTGAGCCATCATCCTTGCCCCCAACCCGACCCCTGTTAGCCAGCCCCCAGATGATGCCATGGAGGGCTGGGCCCTAGTCCAGGGGAAGTGGGACAAGCAGAAGGCTCAAGCTCCTCTCCTTTCCACTGATGCGGAAGCCCCCCGGAAGACCAGAAGGGGGGGCGCCGATGCCAAGCCCTCTGCCTTGCCTGCGGGTGCACACCATCCCCTGGTGCCGGCTGGGGAAAACGTGGCAGCACGGGAGGGCAGTGCCGTCCCTCTCTTAGAGTCCCTTCCCTCGAAGGACCCCGATGGAGCCCCACCTGCCCCGTTACCATCCACAACCCCTGTGAGCCTCGGGGCGAGTGTCGCTCCGGGCACTAGCGGGGAGACCTCCGGGGTGGCGGAAGGAGAGCTCCCCTCCATATACGAGGAGATCGAGGCCCTGGGTCTGACCCCAATCACCCAGGGGGAGGACGACCCTCTGCTAGCGGGCCTCGATCTGAGTGACCTCACCCCGGCCCCACCTTCCCCATGTCCCCTTTCCCTAACTGCCACCTTTGCTCCCGCCTCCGAGGGTTCCCAGGGCTCCTCCATCCGCCCGGCCGTGGGTGGCACCCTGCGGTTAGCCGCTGAGCCCATCGAGGCGACCGCTGGTGCACTGCGGCTGGGACCCAAGCCCCACAGGTTGCCCCTCGAGGGTGTGGGGCGACTGACCTCCTTCCCGGGTGGGGACCCCACTGACGGTGCTGTGGCAACTATGCCAGCCGTGGTGCCAGAGCCCGGCATCATGGAGGGCCCCCTGCCCCACCCCCCCTCCCCAGAGCCTGATCGAGAGGGGCCATCTTCCAACGGCTTGGCTCCTGGGGCCCAGGAGCCTACCTATGCCCCTCTCCCTGGCTCTGCACCCAACCCCTGCTTTGCCCTTATTCTGAATCCCTGCCCTGCCCCTGATGTCAACCCCACCCCTGTTCCCCCCACCTTCCATGCTGTCACTGCTGCCCCTGGGGCCGTCATCTCCTCGCTCCTAGAGGATGACCCCCAGGGAGTGGCTTCTGTATTCCACAGTCCCGACTCACTAGGGACTGCTACCTTCCCTCCGCCGCCCCCATTTGAGCCAGGGTTTGAGGGGGGCCGCGTGGCGCCAGCCCATCGGGCGCCACGTCAGGGGTCTGCCCCTTGCCTGCCCATTTCGGTGGGCCACGGGGCTGTGTCAGTAGTCCCTCTGGAGGACAGCCGGGGGCTAGTGGCCCCGGCCCCCCATGCGCTGCGGGAGGAGCTGCGGGAGTTCCTTGAGGACGTCCGGGGCTCCCGTAATAAGGTGCAGCTCACCCTGCAGCGATGGGGGGATATCCATCTCATCCTCCGGGCCTTGAGGGCCCTCATGGGGGAGGGTAAAAGGACTGGGAAGTAGGCTGCCACGACTTACCAACGGGTCCGCCTCTTCCATGACTCCCTAATTACCTACGGGGTAGGTCACAGATTGTTGTGCGGCCCGTTGGGAACTGCGAGCATCCCTGCTGGTGAGAATCCCCCCCAGCCCTCTTCATGGCACCTCTTACCATCATCACGTTAAACACCCGGGGCTGCAGGATGGGTTTCCGCAGGTGCCAGGTGCTCCCCTTCCTTCGGGAGGGGGGGTACTCTGTGATTTTCCTGCAGGAGAACCATATGGATCCGGCTGCTGAAGCTAGCTGGCGGCTGGAATGGGGGGACAGGGTCTACTTTAGCCATCTCACAATTCGTACGGCTGGAGTGGTGACCCTGTTCTCCCCCGACCTATGGCCTGAGGTGCTGGGGGTCGCCGAGGCTGTGCCGGGCCGCCTGCTCCACCTCCGGGTCTGTTTGGAGGGGCTTGTGGTCAATCTTGTCAACATCTGTGCCCCGACATCGGGCCTAGAGTGGCTACGTTTCTTTCAGCAAGCGTTCGCCTTCCTCGGCACTTTGGATCCTCACGAGTGCCTGGTCCTGGGCGGGGACTTTAACACGACCCTCGAGGAGCGGGACCACTCGGGGACCGAGCAGTGCCCGGCCGCCGCGGACGTCCTCCGGGAGATAGTCGACCATCACTCCCTGGTGGACGTCTGGCGTTCACCTCGTCGCGCTATTCCCGGTTGGACTGCATCTATTTATCACGTTTCCATCTTTCACAGGCCCACTCCTCCAGCATCCAGCCGGCCCCATTCTCCAATCATCACCTGGCCACCGTGACGGTCTCTCTCTCTGTGCAGAGAGGCCAGGGCCGGCCTATTGGCATTTTAATAACAGCTTGTTGGAGGATGTGGGCTTCGTGGCATCCTTCCGGGAGTCCTGGTTGGCCTGGCGAGGGCAGCGGCATGCCTTTCCCTCGGTGCGGCGGTGGTGGGATCTAGGGAAGGTGCGCGCCCAGCTCTTCTGCCGTGACTACACCCGGGGCGCCAGCCGAAGGAGGGATGCGGCGATAGGGCAGTTGGAATGGGAGGTCTTAGAGCTGGAGAGGCGTCTGGCCGCCAGCCCCAAGGATCCATCCCTCTGCGGGGCGTGCCGGGAGAAGCGGGAGGAGCTCCGGGCCCTCGAGGACCATCAGGCCCGGGGTGCTTTTGTTCGATCACGCATCCGCCTCCTTCGGGAAATGGATCGCGGCACCCACTTCTTCTATGCCCTGGAGAAAAAGAGGGGGGCCAAGAAGCATGTCATCTGCCTCCTCCCAGAGGACGGCACCCCTCTCACGGATCCGGTGGAGATGTGTGGGAGGGCCAGGGCCTTCTACGCAGGCCTTTTCTCCCCGGATCCGACCGATCCTAACGCTTGCAGAGTGCTCTGGGACGAACTCCCGACGGTCAGCGCGGGTGACCAAGACTGGCTAGATCTGCCTTTCACTCTGGCCGAGTTCTCGGAAGCCCTCAGCCGCATGCCCGCCAATACATCTCCGGGCATGGATGGGCTGACCGTGGAGCTCTACCGTGCATTCTGGGACGTCCTCGGCCCAGACTTAGTTACTGTCTGGGCCGAGTCTTTGCAGAGCGGGGTCCTCCCTCTTTCGTGCAGGTGAGCCATGCTCGCCTTATTGCCAAAGAAGGGGGACCTCCGCGATTTACGAAATTGGCGTCTCGTCTCGCTCCTCAGCACGGACTACAAGGTCGTAGCGAAAGCCATCTTGCTGTGGCTAGGGTCCGTGCTGGCGGACGTGATCCACCCAGACCAGACCTACACCGTCCCGGGCCGCACCATCTTTGACAACCTATATCTGGTCCGGGACCATTTGGAACTCGGGTGTAGGGACGGTCTGTCGTTCGCCCTCCTGTCTCTGGATCAGGAGAAGGCATTCAACAGGGTGGATCATGGGTATCTCCTGGGCACTCTGCGAGCGTTTGGCTTGGGTCCCCAGTTTGTGGGTTTTCTCCAGGTGCTGTACGCCTCCGCAGAGCGTCTGGTCAGGCTCAACTGGACCCTGACCAAACCAGTCAGCTTCGAGTGAGGAGTATGGCAGGGGTGCCCCCTCTAGGGCCAGCTGTACGCTCTGGCGATCGAGCCCTTCCTCTGTCTCCTCCGCAGGAGGTTGACGGGGTCGGCGCTATGGGAGACGGAGCTGCGGCTGGTCCTGTCGGCATATGCCGACGATGTACTCCTCGTGGTCCGGGACCCGGGCGACTTGGCGCAGGTGGAAGCTTGCCAGGCTGTGTACTCGGCAGCCTCCTCTGCCCGGGTCAACTGGGTCAAGAGCTCTGGCTTGGTGGTAGGGGACTGGCGGCAGGCGAGCTCCCTCCCTCCCGCGCTTCAAGCCATCCGGTGGAGCGCGGGTCCACTGCTCTATCTCGGCGTTTACCTTTCTGCCACGCATCCGTCTCCGCCGGAGAACTGGCACGGTTTAGAGGGCAGGGTGGTAGAGCTGCTCCGGAGATGGACAGGACTGCTCCGGTGTCTGTCCTTTCGAGGGCGGGCACTGGTGCTCAATCAACTAGTCCTGTCCATGCTCTGGTACCAGCTCAACACCCTGGTTCCGGCCCCGGATTTCCTGGCCAACCTCCGGAAATTGATTCAGGAGTTCTTCTGGTCAGGACTGCACTGGGCCTCTGCAGGGGTTCTCCATCTGCCCCCTGGAGGAGGGAGGGCAAGGCCTGAAGTATCTCAACACTCAGGTCCATGTCTTCTGTCTCCAGGCCCTGCAGAGGCTCCTTTATGGTGCAGGTAGTCCGGCGTGGAACATATTGGCGCACGCCTTCCTGCGCCGCTTCCAAGGGCTCCGATATGACCAGCAGCTCCTTTATCTCCATCCGAGGGGTCTTTCCTGAGACCTCTCTGGGCTGCCGGTCTTCTACCAGGACCTCCTCCGGACCTGGAAACTGTTTGCAGCGACCAGGTCCGTGGCGGCCTCCGTGGGGGAAGATCTCCTCGTGGAGCCCCTGCTACACAACCCTCAGCTCCATGTGCAGGCGGCGGAGTCCCCCTCGGTGCGCCAGAGGTTGGTCCTGGCAGAAGTCACCAAAGTCGGAGACCTCCTGGACTACGACCGGGGAGACTGGCTGGATCCCCTGATGCTCGCTCAGCGCATGGGGCTCTCCAGACCTCGTACTGCCCTGTGCGTACTTCAGGAGGTGAGGGCCGCTTTGCCGCCCGCTGCTTGGGTTTACCTCGACCGGGTCCTGCGAGAGGGCACGCCCCGCCCACCCTCCACCCCAGGCCCTCCGGACCTTTTCATCGGGCCCCTGCCCCGTGGACCCGACCGATCCCCCCCCTTACCTTCACCGTGAGCCAGCTGCACAAGCTGCAGCCGGTCCGGTTCCAGACCACGCCAAAACAACATCTCTACACGCTCGTGCTCCACACCCTTCATGTCCTCACCCTCACGTCCCGCCCTGACACAAAGTGGCGGGACCTCCTGCCACCTCTAGAGGGTGAGGAGCCCCGGTGGGCCAGCCTCTATTCCACCTTAGTCCCGAGGCCTGCTGGGGATATCAGTTGGCGGCTCCTTCACGGGTCTGTGAGCACGGGCGTGTACTTGGCGCGGTTCACCCCAATCCTGGACACCTGCCCCTTTTGCGGTGTGAGGGAAACCGTGGCGCACGTCTATCTGGAGTGCGCCAGGTTGCAGCCCCTATTCCGGCTCCTCACAAATATTTTGTTAAGGTTTTGGTTGCACTTTTCTCCTCACGTTCTTATCTATGCACTCCCTGTCCGTGGCCCCACTAAGTCGTGGGACCTCCCTGGTCACCCTCCTCCTGGCCCTGGCTAAAGTGGCCATCTATAAAACCAGGGTGAGGAGGTTGGCCGATGGAGTCTCCTGCGACTGCGGGGCCTATTTCCGATCCTCTGTCCGTTTACACCTCTGGGCAGAGTTCCTCTGGGCGGCGTCCACTGACTCCCTTGATGCCTTTGAGGAGCAGTGGGCGCTGTCCGGGGTTCTCTGCTCGGTGTCCCCGTCCGGTTCCCTTCGTTTGACCCTTTGACCACACTCCCGTCCCTGTTCTTCATTAGTTGTCCCCCGTAATTATTTGGCTTCCCAGGTCCTGTGGATCCCCCCCTTAGGCTGGGGGGGGGGATCCTTTAGCAGTGGGCGAGCTCGCCCGCCCACTTCCTGGATCCCAATAAGACCAGACTCCTGTACCCCACTGGTCTGGGTCTGTCACAATATATATGTAATCTTTTTTTCCTTACCTGCATCACGCTAGTCCTTCTTAAGGGAACAGCCTACCTCATCTCTCACACACAGCCTGCTCATATTTTCCTCCAAGCTGCCAAACTAAACTCATGAAAAACTTGGGTCTGTCAAAGTGGACTCTAATATTCCAAACAGAAATAACAAAGTTTATTACATAGTCTGGGTTTGGATTCATTCACCCAACCATTCAGCCAGTTTTGTAAGCCCTTTGAACCAATGCTGTGTTTTCCTCTGAGTTTGTAGAGCACCTTGCTCAACAATATAAACATTAAATAATATTTATTATTAATCAGAGTAATATTAATCAAGGCTCAGTCATGAAAGATTCTGAATGCCCTCACCTCTCATTGGCTTTACTATTAAAATGAAGTTATGGAGGCCACTGTAGTAAGTGGATGGTTAATGTTCTGTTCTATCTTAAGATCGAGTTTGTTGTTAAGGGCCTTATCTTTCAACATGTCTTCAAATTCCATTAGAGCTACCAAAAGTTAGGGCACTCAGCTCCCCAAAAGAAATTCTGTCATAACACTCTGAAATGATGTTTTTGATTATCTAGCATTCACAGGTTTATGATGAAGCCACTGTGACAGATATGGCAATTTCATGCAATATCCTGGACAAGCCTTATTGAAATAAGTTAAACCTTACTGAATTACTTTGAGTATCTTAGGCATTCATTGTATTAAAAAGGAAATTTGAGGGTGTTTCCTAGAAAATACTTGGGAGGAGGGGACTGCAAATATTCATCTCCATACTCAATCTTTTGAAGCTATGCCCTGAGGAGAAATCCGTTGTCTATGAATTGCCTATTCACACATCAAAGACCCAGGCTCTGTAAAAGGGAGACTACATTTTTCATAAACGTTCTTCTTCTGAGTAAAAGCTGTTGTGATATTGTTACCACATAACCACCCCCTGAAACCCCACCCGTGATGGCTTTGAAGGGCTATTCACTTGGCAGAGTCCTTGGCAGAGTTTCAGAGTAGCAGCCGTGTTAGTCTGTATCCACAAAAGGAAAAGGAGGACTTGTGGCACCTTAGAAACTAACACATTTATTTGAGCATAAGCTTTCGTGAGCTACAGCTCACTTCATCGGATGCATTCAGTGGAAAATACAGTGGGGAGATTTTATATACAATGAGAACATGAAACAATGGGTGTTACCATACAGATTGTAACAAAAGTGATAAGGAAAGGTGAGCTATTACCAGCAGGAGAGCGGGGGGGACGACCTTTGGTAGTGATAATCAAGGTGGGCTATTTCCAGCAGTTGACAAGAACAGTAGGTGGGGAAATAAACAAGGGGAAATAGTTTTACTTTGTGTAATGACACATCCATTCCCAGTCTTTATTCAAGTCTAAGTCAATTGTATCCAGTTTGCAAATTAATTCCAATTCAGCAATCTCTCGTTGGAGTCTGTTTTTGAAGGTTTTTTGTTGAAGAATTGCCACTTTTAGGTCTGTAATTGAGTGACCAAAGAGATTGAAGTGTTCTGAGACTGGTTTTTGAATGTTATAATTCTTGACGTCTGATTTCTGTCCATTTATTCTTTTACATAAAATCTCCCCAAGGTATTTTCCACTGTATGCATCCGATGAAGTGAGCTGTAGCTCACGAAAGCTTATGCTCAAATAAATTTGTTAGTCTCTAAGGTGCCACAAGTACTCCTTTCCTTTTAGTTCAAGTTCTCTAATGTAATGGAAAACAAGTGACTTTGGGAGGGGGGGCAGGAGTTTCAGGATGGAACCAGCTCCCATAAGGCGCAAATTCATCTGCTAATAATTAGATATTCACCCAACAAAACCCCACTAGGGACTGCAAAGTTTGGAAGTAACTGAAATCTCTCTCACCCCAGAGCCAAATCCTGCTTACTTTACTCACACAAATAATTCCTATTGCTCAAAAGGGACTTCACTGTGATTACTTGTATGAGTGAAAGAAACAGGATTTGTCCCACTGCTCAGCCCATCTGGACAGCACCCTTCTCAAAGTATACAAACGAAATTTAAATTTGGCAGTAGTCCCATCTCTTATCCTCAGCATTGCACTCAGGCCAGTGTATAAAATGAAACAAAAACAGTGCACCTTTGCCAGAGTTTAAAAGCAGAATTTCTAGCCAATTGCAACATGTTTGGCAGGAAAACAGGAAGTTAAATGGAACCCATTACTCTTTTATTTATTTATTTATTTAATTTTATTTTCTTTCAGCTAAGATTGGGAGAGAGGGCATAACAATAAAACATGAAACAATGGGCGTTACCATACACACTGGTGATCTCTGATAAGCTTATTAACATGTGTGTAAATTTTCATATGTTTTCTCTGTAATGCTTTTACCATAAGAATAAATATGCTTGTTTAGAAAGGGCTATGTGACAGCTTAACTATGTGTGATTTTTCTGTTTATAACCCCTGAGGAGGGAAAGCAAAGCCAGAGTGCTGAGGCAGTTCGACTTGCTGGAGAATTCACACTGTAATCAGGGCAGCCTAGAAATACTCTGGTCAGCAGGGAGAGAGACACATGTCTTGTTCCCAAGAGAGGTGACAACCATGGATCCTGAAGCCTAACAGTGGGTGCCCTTGCTCAATCACAGAGAGGTAATATAGGTACAGTTGCCCTTAACTGTGACCACGACATCTACACCTTCTCAGATATGTGTCTAAGGCACATACTTGGAAGTGATTTCAAAATTTTCACTTTGTATGCCAGTAGAAACCTAGGGCCCAATTTTAATGGTATGTAGTTGCCTAAGAAGCAGATTTTATTTATTTAATGATCAAGAGAAGAATGAAACAAGGTTGTATAATGCCACTAACTTTATTCAACATTGATAGAGGATTATTTGATTAAATTAACTGAAGAAACAAAAAAAGGTATTAAGATGATTGGAAAAATGGGTAAATAACCTTTAGCATGCAGATGAAAGTGATATTGACTCATTTAGAAGGTCTGTTGAAGTTAGTGGAGATTATGTGTGAATACGGCAAAGAATGTAGTCTAGAGTAGAATGTAGACAAGACAAAAACTATGGGGGTATGCAAGGACCCTGGGAAAACATTCATCCAGATTCCAGCAAATGTTGCAGCCGTACAGCAAGTGAAAAAATTACTACTACTTAGGAAGCATAATTACAGAAGATGGAAGATCAGATACTGAAGTTAGTATCAGAATAGCAAGAAGCAAAGAGAGACAAGGTAGGTGAGGCAATATCTTTGTATTGAACCTACTTCTGTTGTTGAGAGACACTTTTGAGCTTACACAGAGCCCTTCCTCAGGTCCTGAAAACTTGTCTCTCACCAACGGGAGCTGGTCCAGTAAAATATTGCCTGACCCACTTGTCTCTCCAGTATCCTGGGACCAGCACGCCGACAAGAGTAGCCAAAGAGACATTCTGGAAAAATAAACAACTGCTGAGAAGAGAGACAAATATCAAGACAAAATTCCAATTCTTAAAAACTTACATTTGGACTGCATTAAAGTGGCTGTGGAACATGGATGATGTTTAAACAATGGATAAAAAACCTACAATCCTTCAAAATATGGTATTATAGAAGAACTCTTAAAATATCATGGGTAGGCCACATCAACAACAACAAAGTTTGGAGGAGATGATCAATTTCAGTGGTACTTAAGCACCTGGGAACTTTTAAAAATCCCAATAGGTGCCTATCTACATCTTTAGGTGCCTAAATACCTTTAAAAATCTGGGCCAGAGTCCACTACACACTTGATATACTTAGGGGTTCATTTCAGTTTATATTGGTTACTGTATAATGTATCATTCTTTTGACAGAGTTCATATGCTTTGCTCACCTGTGGGAATTAACACACCGAAATATTTATTTCACTGGGTGAAAATGTAGTAAACCCTAGCAAGGGGAAAAAAGCAGAGCGACAATTGGCATAGTGGGTGAAAAATTCTGCACTTAGTCCATACCTATCAGGATTGAAGCAGATAAAACACATGTTGATGCCTTAATGTTTAGGAATGTTTGCTCTTTCCTTTCTTCTCTCTTTTTTTAATCATAAAAAGAAGAAACATAATGTTATTTGTATTCTTTCATCTATCCCTCAGCCAACAGATCACTACAGCTATCTCTGAAAAATAATAATATTTCCAAAGCAATACAAATTCTTGAAGAACTACCAGTATGTTTGCTAGATAAATTTTCTTCATTCCTATATTCATACAAAGCTCATGTATTTTCATGTTCCATTGAACATTGAGAGATAGTGCGAATTTCTATAAGAAAGCTATTATTATGTTCTTCTTTTTACTGAAGTGATGATTGCTATGACTTTTCAAAGCACAAAGTCAAAAATCTCAGTAATCCTCTCATATGCCATAATGAGTAAGGACTCCAAATTAATTTTAAAAATGATATGCTATTAATTGGAGACATTTGCATATTTTATTTTTAATAGACTGAAATGTAATCACTGAAGATGTTTTTCAAACTCTTAACATGTCTCTCTAGGCCAGATTCTGATGTCAGTAACATTGGTGTAAGTCTGGAGTAAATACATTATGTCAGTGGATTTACACCAGCATATCTAAGATCAGAATCTATTCAGAAATCTCCTATTTCTCCAAAGCCTTAGCCACAGCAGTACCTTTCTTCTTATTCCATGAAATTCCCTCACAACCTTAGATGTAGGGAGGCTTTGTCTGGGCCAGCAAGGGGAGAAAACTCTTTGGCTCCTTTAATTCCCTTATTTTTACACTCCTCATTATGCGTGTTCAGCCTCCAGTGGGTTTTGAGATGGGAGGAGGGGGGTTCTTAGACTGGTTGTGTGTATAGAAAAATGTAGTGGAAGCCCATTGTCTCTTGCAGATTCAAGAGGAGCATTTATAATACAGCACAGTGAATAATTGACTTTTTCTGGTTCAGAGGCTGAACTGAAAAATAAACAAAAAAAAACAGAATAGCTCTGGGTCAACTCAGATGTAAAACGTTTCAGCTTTATCTCTACAAAACCAATCATTTGCTTTGGGTTTACCTTTTTCAAGTTAAATCTAGCTAGATTTCAAAACAAAAATTATTTCAAAATAAAAAGAAAAATGTTTCATTTAGAAAATGTCACCATGAAATGTTTTGACTTCTTGGGAAATGTTTCTCCCTTTCGTTTTGGCCAAAATTATTCACCAAATTGCACCCGAATTCATGAACAGTTTTGGTCAAACTGAAACAGCATTTGTTTGGAGAATAAACTATTCACCAGTTTGTTCTCCACCCTGCTCTAGTTTATGTGCCCTTTGCCTTGTGTAGAGGGCCATTCTGTCCCGTGGGGCAACAGCGGCTTCAAGGAAGCAAGGCAGCAGAGGAGGAGCATACCATAGTTCCAGTTGCAGCTGTGGCCACCCCTTTGGAGTTAGGAGATCCCAGTAACATCAAGATGACCAATGGGAGTCCCAGGAAGGACTGGCTAGAAATCATCCAGAGGGTCCCAGCAGAGGCAACAGCAGAGAGCATGTGCAGAAGGATGAAAATCGCAGTGGATAGGCTCCTTATCCACTGCAGAACCCAGAGCTTTATTTCCTGGAAGTGGATGATCCAAAACCTGCTTGCCACAGGGAGAAGCAGGAAGACAGTAATAAGTGTGGCTCTCCTTTCTCCCCTCCCTCCTTCTTGGCTAAGGGCAGTTGAATGCCTTGGCTCAACTCTTTCCCCCCTATAATTTCACTGGACCAGGGTTTGGAACTCAGAAGATCAGTGGGAGAAGACTCAGGGACTTTCCCGTGGGCTGAAATCACTGACTGTGAAGGCCAGACGGTCCTTTCACAGGAACTTTGGAGGGAAGGGGAAACCTAAATGCATGGTGTCCATAAGGTTTTCTTTGGGCAGGGGTTTAGAGGCTCCTCCACACAAAGATTGGGTGCTGGAGGGGTTTCCTTTCCCCCCTAGGTTCTTCAGGAGCTATTAGCAGCTGGGAGTGTTGATTTCAGGTGCCAGCACTCCTATAACTGTGCTACCAGACCAGGATGGGATGGTGGATTCCCTGGTTCCTACTGCCCAGAGATTAGGGGGTAGGCAAAGCAACCCCTACAGAGGAATCTGGTTTAATTAGAACACTCTTAGAGATGTGGCTAGTAGAAGGCTATTAGATGATAAGCAAGGGAGTGGTGAGTTAGGGCTTTGGAGTTTAGGGATCTGCAAAGGGGATTAGACACCCTGACTCAATGTCAAAAATTGATTAGGGGATGACGAGGTGAGTCAGAGAACTACAAGTGGCTAAGGCAAGGGGAGGCTAAGGCAAGGATTTTCCCAGTCAAAGTATTAGGCTTGCCTAGTGCAGACACCTGCTGATGACAGGCAGCTTTTTTCTTCATTAGGAAGGGAGTTGCTTCACAAAATTTCAGCTCATTGTTAAGGTAAATTTGGTTCCCTTTCATTAGGATTGGGGTGACTACATCCACAGCACAGCTGGGAACAGGGGCGAAAGGGGTATAGGCTATTAGAGGGGGCATTCAAATTCATAGTCTGTATGAGGCTGTATGTTAAGGATAATAATTCAATGGTATAAATGTGCTGAACTCTTGCTGTTATGCCTTCTTTCAGGATCATGAGAATGGGCCATAATAGTTTGTATTTGGAAGTATGGGAACAGTACCGTGCATTAGGCCCCCTAGCAGGTAGACAGTTCCCCCTGGGAGTTCATAGCTGGGTCTCAGCAATGAGGGAGTTCTGAGATGGTATGTAAGGAAGGGCACACTTTGGGGTCAGCAGATGCCTCTCTTACATTTTTTGGCCAGGGAAGGACCATCTGAATTAATCACTGTGCACCTGGACGGAAACAATTTGGGAACTTTATAAAAGGGTTGAGTTCATGATTAGGGGAAAGAGATTAGGGGTGAATCCAGGTCCTTTTCCCTGCCCTCAAATGCCACATTGATGGGTCTTGCTGGAAAGTTTCCAGGTCTTCACAGGTGGACCAACCTGCTCAGGAGATGTGTAAATTGGTTGGTGGCTAAATTATGTGAGTGGAAAAGCTTGATGATTGCCCATATTGAAACTGCATATTTAATATGCAAAAATTGGGGATTGGTCCTGCTTTGAGCAGCAGGTTGGACTAGTTTCAGAGTAACAGCCGTGTTAGTCTGTATTCGCAAAAAGAAAAGGAGTACTTGTGGCACCTTAGATACTAACCAATTTATTTGAGCATAAGCTTTCGTGAGCTACGGCTCACTTAGTCTCTAAGATGCCACAAGTACTCCTTTTCTTTCTGCAGGTTGGACTAGATGACCTCCTGAGGTCCCTTCCAACCTTAATATTCTTGATATTCTATGAATACCTAAGTTATTCAGGGAGATGGGATATACACCTGTCTGTGGACCGGAGGATTCTGTCTTATGTTATGAGAGGAATTAACAGACTGGGGATCTAGGTAGGAGTGATGCTAGTCAGGTGCCCAGTGCACATTCTTGTTTAACAGGGAGACTGGTTCCTTGAAAAATGGAATTGCAATCAGGATTAGGGGAAAACATCACTTAAAGAAGGTGGGAACCATGCTGGGGATTCTAATGTCTGGTACAGTGAGAGGCCAACCCCCTTTCCCTATACTCTCAAACCTTCTAGAGGAGGGTGTTGGGGAGGGTGTTGGGGTCCTAGCAACAGGGCTAGGACATATGGAAAAGATTGGAAAGGGTGGGGCTGAAGGCATCCCACCTGAGGTGGTACAGGTCAAGGAAGAAGGGATGACTTGCACTGGACAAGTCATTTCCAGATAACTTATTACATCTGGGAAAAGAATAAAGTTGCAACCTAGTTAAACTATATTCCTGGTGTCTTGTCTGTCTTCCTGCAGTGACTGAGGACTATTAATCACCACTTTCTCTCACTAAACAGAATGTGATCCTACAGGGATCAGCACAGTACCTGTAAAGATTTGACACATGTATGTATTTGGAGAAAACAGTTAAAACAAACAACTTCAGGCCCAGCAAGAATTTAACACAAACATCTGAGGGGCGTGTTTGTGTACATATGTGACAGAGCTGTAAAAAAACAAATGCTGCCAAAGGAAGGGAGAAACTATGAATTTAGTAAGTAATGATTAATATACAATAAATATCAGTTATAGGCAAGTTACCAATAACCAATCAAAGTACACACAGCTTTTCTAATGCCTCAAAAAAAATTCTGGAGTCGCTCTTTGACTGGTTGCTGATGATTTTTAATCTCCAGCCTGTTTTCTAAAAAATCAATACGACATCGCACAGCAAGCCATCATTCTACACACGAATAGGTTTATCCTGCATTCCTTGCACACACAGAACTCCAGTGATCACACTGGGATGTTTGAGCATCAGAATCTAATAGGATATCAATGATACTGAATACCGAAAACACCCACAATTATATTGTCACCATACTGTATCAATACTAATACTACCAGTATTTGTAAAGACTTCACAGACAGTGCATAATTAAAATTTCTTCAGCCTTTACAAATGATCAAGCATTATGAAAATAGACAAGGGCATTGTTTTATCTGCAATAAGGTCACAGGAATTGCCATAGATATAGCAATAGTATTACACATATAATTACCACACTGGTAATTTATTCAATAAAGCTCTCATTTAATTACAGGAACCCATTGCACTGAATGATGTGTTAAGCATGATTTATATCTTGGTTGTAAATATTCAGAAATAGTCCCCTTTATAATGAAAGCAACTCTTCTCTATTCTCCATTTGCCTTAGACTTCAGAGTGCTGATACAACAGAAAGGTGCCATCGGTGGATCACATAGCTACTGAATATTCTATGTGACCTGTGATTTAGAGACACAAAGGGGATAACTCAAACATGGCTGGCTACAGTAGCATTATACGCTTAATAATTGCCCACATGTTCACAGTTTGAGGAGAAGAAAACATCAGTATATTCAAAGGAGGCTAAATCAACACCCTAAACTATCATCAGTCTGAAAATGCTTGTTCCAAGATTTCAAGAGAATATTTCCATGTGATTGTTGTAGACTGGAAGAAATACAAGAGGCTCGGAGAGGAGTAAACCCTTTGCACCCAGTGAGGATTCCCGCTTGGGAAGAGCAGGTTGCATTTCTGTTCATCGCTGGGTTCCCTCAAGGGGAGGAGGGAAGGGAGTGCAGCTTCACCTCTACAGGTACTCTGCTACCAGGACCTCCTGAGGGAGGCCGCTGAAGATAGGGCTTTGCAGCCCACTTGTGTTCCCTGTACATGAAGTTGCAACCACTTTGCATTAGTGCCATTTGGGCCACCACATATACTCTCTGATACAGGGGTCTCAAACTCAAATGACCACATGAGGACTAGTACATTGACCCGAGGGCCGCACCACTGACCACCCCCCTGCTGCCCTGGCCCCGCCCCCACACCACCCCTTCCATGAGGCCCCACCCCTTCCCCACCCTTTCCCACCCCTTCCCTGCCCCATTCCAACCCCTTCCCTGGGTTGCAGGTAAAATGACTTGACCATTACATGGTCTCAATGCTGACCTTGTTTGACCTAGAAAGCTAAAGATTTCCCATTGAGAACGTAAGTTTTCCCATCAACTAATTGTTATTTTATGGTAGTGGACATGGTTCATGACACTTACATTACATCATAATCCTTTTAACCTGTGTGCCACATAAATCTTCTCCGGACTATAGTATTATCTATGTACCTGCCTTATGACCTGCAACACCAAAAAAAACATACCTCTTTTGGATAAATATTTTGTGAGAACTAATTTTTTTAACTAATTTGACCAACCCTCCTCCCAATCCATATTCTAATAATGTATGAGTTGAGACCAACTGACACTCCCCACAACAGTCTATTTAATCAACTGTTGCCAAGCTTCAAGATTATCCCTCTCACTCCATTCACTAGGACACACACACCACTCCTGAGGATAGTCTTCTTCAAGTGCAGTACTCAAACTAACTTATAAGGCAAACAGACAAGATCCTTCCCAAGGTTTTCACATCCTGCTGGGAGAAAAAGAAAAGAGAAGCTCACTCCCAATCAAATTTGAAATCTCCATTCTAAGGGATTCCTTCCATAAATCACAAAGACCGCAGATTCCCAACACCCTACCGAAGAACCTTTTTTTCCATCCTCCACTTTTTTTTTTTTTTTACATTTTGTCCTTCAGGAGGGTCTTCTTCCTATACTCCAGATATAATATCATTTTATCATAAATTAGCTTTGCTAATTCATAGTAATGAAAAATGAAGTAAAGAATAAACTCATCCTCAACCATTATAAAATGATTGCTTTCCTATAAAACTAATAACCACTGACAGATCAACCAACATTTACTAGAGTACTTCTGAAAACTACTAAATCAGTAGTTTGTAATGGGTTACTGTGTTAGTGTTTGTTAGTACCTAACAAAGATATCTGCCGATCGACACATAACATGTAACAGTTAATGGTCAGTAGGTAATATGACAAACCTTAAAAATGGATATATGGAATTAATAGGAAGTCTGACACTTTAAGGTATCATTGAAGTAACCTCAGGCATTTGACATCAGAGCCAATAAAATAACACTACTGAGATCAAAGACATTCAACAAAATTACACTTTTTGAAGTTTGCAAGTCGTAAGTTGGAGACATGTTAGTCCATTTGACCTTGCAATTTGCTGAATTCCTGAATGTTTGGAGTCATTACAGGAACATCTGATGTTTTGATACACAAAGATCTGAAAGATGCAGAGAGTATCCAGGTTAATCCACACTGACAGGTAGGTCGGTCTTAGAATCCCATTGATTGTGCTCTTCAGATTTTGCTTGTGGAATTAACTTGGCTTTGCCCTCTAAAACAAAGTTTGCTCTTCTACATGTTATGATGAAGAAAGTTCATGATATTAGCTGTGTCTTGAATGTCATGGAATGTCTTTTGTTTTATATTTATGCAGAATCCAGAAGAATGGGAACAATTCCTGATGGGTGACCTTCTGAGTGCAAAGCTGATCGATGTGTTTAATAAATACATTCAAGTAATCCTGGGGAAATTATTTGAAAGTTGATTGTGATTTGCATCAATATCATATTAAATAAACATTTCAATATTGTTTAACCTGACCTTGCTCCTTTTTGTTTGTGCATACTCTGATTTGTTTAGATAGCACTGAGCCCATTTTTTTTCTTTTATGTTACAGTTTATGAACCTAAACCTGCAACCCTTATTGGAATGTGTTCAGTTTAAGTGAAAATCATATTAAGAAACAAAGGCACTCCATACTGGCTACTCAATGCAGTGTTCTTTGATCTGCCACTATACCCCCAGAAGTAGCATGGAGAACACATTCAAGTACACAGGCCACATTTGACTTCTTCCATTGAGTTCAATAAGCTTTGGATCAGGCACTAAATGTAATAAGAGTAAAGTGTACTGTAGTCAATAGGAATAGGATCTGACCTTTAATGTTCTTTGTTGACGTCTATTGTACTTTTATAAAGTAGGCACTATTCCGCTAATATCTATCCAATTTGGCTGAACAGTGATGTCCCACTCTGCCCTGATGACAAATGCCTCAAGCTAACCCAGAATTTGATAAGAAATAGAAAAGGAAAAAAAATAATTATTCTTTTTGTGTGTGCATCCTCTTGAGGGTGTAACTGCAGAAAAGCTGTTTTCTTAAACTCCTCGGTGATCTGATTTTCTGGTATACCAGGATACTTTTTACAGACATACTGCGTCTGCACATAGGATCTGAGCACAAAGAAGGGTGTACAACAGTACGGCTTGCAGCACTTTGGCTGAGAGAACACCCTTCCAGTAATACACATTTGCATGAGATGGAAGTATGGTTTTGATGCTGCTCTGAGAACCTCAGCCAAGTAATATTACTTGTCAGCACTTGTTTTACAGATGGCAGGTCAGGCATGTATAAATGTATGCTTTCCTGACGCATTGTGACAGATAAATAGTTGCTTATTTACTGGTGTGTATATCTATGGACAATCAAGTATAATATCTCTTCCTCTTCTCCATTTCACGAATCCTTCCTCTTCTTCATTGTGTTCCATCCACTTAGCCTTCTCAGTCTGGTTTTCCACCCTGACTTCCTCTGATTTAGACTCATTACACTATTCCACACCTGGATGGCAGACCCATTTGAGTAGAATTAGTCAGATTTGTATTTTATGACATTTTTCTGTGGAAAGTAACTTTACTACAAACTTCATTTTTCCCCTCTAACTGCCAGCGAAGGTAAAGCAACCAGAACACACACAGGCAAACCTTAAGAAAATCTGTGCCTTCTGACATGCAACACCTCTGCTATCCCAAAGCCACGGGAATACAAAGAATGTTACACAGAAAAGTCTTAGAATGGCACACCCGAATGCACACACCTCCTCTAGAATCAAGTCATCTGTTTGCAATATTTTTAACCTATTGCTATGGCACATGCTGTTAATCCTTTTCGGTCAGATAGAAGGCAAAATAATTGTTAGGATACAATGAAAAAAATAAGTAATATGTTTATGTGTGTTCGGGAGGGAGTGCCAGAAAACTTTCCCAACCACTTTTGTGATACCCTGCTTATACCTTGTTCTCTTCTGAATCTCTCTTCAAAATCTTTATTTAAAATAAAATGGTAGAAACTAGGTGGGATGTATTTTGACGGTGTTCCAGGAGACATATTTGTGAGTGGTATGTATTAACACATGGTAGAGTCAGCGCAGGTCAGTCACAGAGGCTACACAACCGAGCCAATCAACGTCAGTGAAACATGATTGGGACAGAACTTCTGAAAGTAGTGAAATACAAATGTTATCAGATTATTTTGACAGTCATGCAGAAGTGCACAGCACACCTCTTCTACATGGGGAGATCTGTAAATCATCCCATATCGCAAACAAGTAGAGGTCTTGAACTTGCAAACCAAATTGCTTATCCTTTATATGAGAGAAAACCTTTGATTGTAACAATGCACCATGTTAATCCTGTGCCTAGAAAATTGTCCTATGAAGATAAAACGATAATAAAATTTAGCATTATTCTGTATATCTGGGGATAACATCCTATTTCTGCACCGAAGTCCTTGTAAAACATCCTATACATAGCAATACATCTGTTTATTTTTGTTACGGCTTCTCCATCACTTTCCAACTGCTTTTGTTTTCTGTTTGAAAGCACTCCATTGTGCCATTCTCTGTTTTCAGCATCATAAAATGAAATTCACCTCATTGATCAAAAGATGACCTCTATCCAGTGTGTCTTAGATTAGAGATAACAGCAGGCTGCTGTCTAACTGAGAAATAATTTCATTCGCTCCTTCACTAATCCTTTTTTATTATGACTGCTTACTAAAATGTCACTTAAAGTACTGAGTGGAAAACAAATAAGAATGTATTCATCTAAATATTTGTGTTGGGATTTACCAAAAAAAAAAAAAGAGCGTTAGCACATATTGCTTTAGAACTATTTTATTTTATCCTTCGCTGACCAAAGTAGTGTTTAGATTCACATAATCAATAAAAATAAAATTAAAGAAAAACATGGGAAACAGTTTTATCTATATTGTGTGATGCTGAAAATCAGAAAAATATGTCTGATGCATGCAGACATGGAATTTCAACTCTGCGTATTTAGGAACAGATTTTTAAATATCAGTGTTAAAGATCACTTTAGAATATATTATCACATTCTACACTGTAACATTTGTTACAGATCTATAAAAAGGGATGCATAGATGAATAATCATACTCTATGACTCATCATGTTCTACAATGAGATTTTTCAAAGCATCATTCCAGATGTTTATTCATGCTAAGTGGAAAAACTTGGCAGTGTCCTGTATCTCCTACCCAATGGATTTTTTCTGGATGGTCCTAATTTGAAAGGATCATGGCCACTGTGATATTTACCTTAACGTGGCATAAATACTCCACATATTTTAGTTATATAAGGCCTAATGCCTGACATCAGTGGAAATTTCAGCTTACAGCTAATATTGGACTTAACTTCCACTGCCCTGGGCACTGCCATTTTGGCTATAATGAGTTTTTTAAATTACTTGCCAGACCCTGTATGCTTTGTCAGCATCAGTCTCATCCTTCCCTTCGCTATATTGAAAAATGTATTCTTTAGGAATAGAAGGGACTCTTCCCCTCTCCCCCAACAAAACTTTCAGAGCCTCAGTCATTAGAATGGGTTTTTGACAGCTGCCCTTATTTTACCAAATAATACATCATCAAAGCAACTCAGGTCTGATGGTATATTACACTAGTAGAGATGAAGTATTGTTGCACTAATAGATCATCAGAGTAACATCAGTTTGTTGATATATCTGCACTAATATGATCTAGCTAGTAGAAACTCTTTCTCGTGGCATGTGCCTTTCAAGGTTTATTTAAAAGAAATTTATATTGTGGATCCTTTTAGGACAAGCCTAGGAGAGAAAATATGTTTATACTGTAACTGGTAGGGAGTTTGCTAAGTTCTATCAGAGCAGGGTAGTCAAATATTTTGAGGCTAGTCAAAGCCCTCACCTTCCTTGTTTTGAGGAGGAATAAATAAGTCCCCTTCTCACCATCTCCCACTCAAGATACACTGCTTCAGAAGAGGACAATTGTCTTCCCTTTGATGAGCCTTCCCTTGATGCCTGAACTAAAGTAGCTGAGCTTGATGCAGGAGGGATCCTTGGGTGGATTCAGTAGAAGGGCAGAATCCTTACAGGCCACTATTGCATCCCTGAGTGGAGAACTGATTTGTGATCCACCTAATGATGGAACCAACAGCCATTCTCATCAGACTATCCTATCTCCATACCTCCCTGTTCCAAGGTTTGCTGCCTTTGGTATATTCTGTGTGGCCACAGTTGAAAGTCTGCATCTAAGCTGTGGGTAGAGAGTAACAGCAAAACAACTAAACTCTCAGTTCCTGGAATTTAAACACAGACCAGTGTCTGTCAGAAATTTGGTCTGAGGTTACAGCAATGGACAGGAAAAGAAAGGCGCATACCAGTTCTTAGAATGGGAAACCTCTTTAAAAAGGGAGGGGACCAAATACAGTGGAATTAGACTGAGTGAGAATTTTAGGCACATAATATTCATTACTTATATCTAAGCATTCCAAACCAACAGAAGGAGGATAGATATCAAATGACTAAAACAAGGCTATGTATGGTCAATTGTCATGCTTAAACAATTTAAAATTCAGACAACAAAATGCCTTGAAAACTCAGAGTACATTCCCAACAGAAGATGGTAATAGTTTCTTAGGCTTTGGCTACACTTGAAGTTAGAGCTCATGAAAGCAGCTCTAGGCATCCTAACTCCCAATGTGTCCTGTAGCAGGGTAGACAACCGCTCCTGCCCTAAGGGGCTTAGAACAGCCCCAGAGAGGGCTATGGATGGGGACAAGAAGCCTGGGCTGATTGGGGAAGGCAGCAACAGCTGGGGCCACACCCCAATCAGGCCCAGCTGGACCCTATAAGAGGCTGTGAGCCAGGAGTCCAAACAGACTCTCTCTGGCTGTAGAGAGAGAAGGGCCTGGCTGCTGGGAAGCCTAAACCAAGTGCCCAGAGTGGAGCAGGGCTGGGGGAAGGCCAAGGGAACTGAGGAGCTCCAGCCTGGAACCAACCCCCACCCCCACCCCCACCCCCGGCTGTGGCCTAGTTGAAGGCCAGTTAGGTACTGTGGTTGCAGGGGGCAGCCCATGGGTAGGCAGAGGCAGCAGGTCCAAACCCCCCTTGCCTGTGATGAGTGGCTTATATACTGCAGTCAGCCACAGTGAACGGGGGCTAGTTAGTGACTGGGCAGTAGCCAAAGACTGAGGTGAGGTGGGGATAGGGGGTTCCCCTGGGTGGGGAGACCCTGCAAGTGAGGGGTTACTGCCAGAGGGCAGCACCCCAGAGGACAAGAGGCACTGGGTCTGGAAGGGACACAGGGGCCTAGTGTAAGTGGGACACCGGCCTGCAGAGGGTGCTCCAAGGCTGGAAGTAGAGCTAATTCCCAGGACACCAGCAGTAGGCGCCGTAGGGGTGAGTCCCATGCGCTTACACGTCCACACTGGCAAGGCACATAGAGCACCTGGACTCAGCAGCTGGAGCACTCCTGGTAATCCAGTGTAACCACCCCTTAAAGTCAGTTCCTTTTGTAGAGTCACCAAATAAAAAGATGTAAGCATCCAACCATCAGGTATACATCATCCAAGGATTACGTATTTCTATTCGGGGACGTACAGCACTGTGTGTACCACAAAGGAGTGGAAGTTGAGAGATCTTAGTCTAACCCTGGCTCTATCAAAGACTTCCTATACGACTGCAGGCAAATTACTAAGCAGCTCCCTGCCACAGCTGAAAAATTGGGATAATGATACTTCCCTACCTCATCTGTTGTTGTAAACCATAATTCATTCAGGTATGAAAATGCTTTGAGATCAGCAGATGGTTTAGTCAAGCTGACATGCAAAGTATTATTACAGATATCCTCCTTTTACTTAAGTAGATTTTATCCACTTTGACTAGTGAATTTTGAAACCACAAAAATATTACAGGCAGGTTGAGAAATAAACATAGGTCTTTCTCCACCATAATGCTACTATTGGTCATCACATTTCACATAACAGAAGTTACTGTTATTTTTAAGTTATTCGATACAATGGGAATTTTAAAACAGTGATTCCATTTTCCTCACTGAAAGCTCACTGTGCATCAAGAGATAACGTAGATGATAAATCGTGTCACTATGTATTTACAGTTTACATTCCTACAGTTGATGCATGTCATATAGAAATTGATCTTTACAAGAACTATTGCGGCACGTTACTTTTGCAGCAGTAAAATTGATGGAAATTGATGATGCCTGAAAAACACACAATTATAGTGTCTTGATTAAAAATGGAACACATTTCAACTAACTTTTTTCTTCTTTGTATGATTATGATACACAAGTACTAACATTAATGGTATTTATATATATATATATATATATATATATAATGAACCATAAAATTACAGTTGGCAGTCAAGAGCATTCCTGCAGATAAGTAAGGCAATTTTCCTCATAATTTTTCCCTTTGTTGTCAATCTTGTTGCATAGCCCATTGCCTTTTCAATGAGCTGTAATGTGAATTTTCAAGATCTTGCTTTTCCCTGGTGTATACATTTTGGTTGAAACAGTTCAGTTTAATGCCACCCATTTAAATAGGTTTTTATCAAGTAAACTTTTTTTTTAGGGTTTCCACTAGTGATGTACTAGAATTTGATTCCATACTGAGGGGAAAAAAGAGTAATGACATTTCAATCGTCTCCGAGTTAAGCAATCAGAAAAAGTGGTTATGGAGCTTGCTGTACAAAAATACTTTGTTTGCTTTTGTTTTATAAAACTCAACTTACTAATACCTCTTCTTGGTATTTCCACACAGTTCAGCATCTTTTATGAATTTTAGACATATTTGAACACCTACACATGTAATGTATGACAACCCAATGAGCTATCATTTTAGACTGAACTGACATTACCATGAGCATTTATTATAGTTATTAGCTTTCATACAACGTATTTAAGGAGCAGTTGGCTAATGAGGATAATGATACTGATTTGCTTTGTAAATCCCTTTGAGATCTGCTGATGAAGAGTGCTAGAAAAAGGGGTTATCACTGGGTTTTATTTCCTGTGGTCCAGCAATTTACAACTCTCAACAACTTTCATTTTGGTAGATGAGAGGTTTTAATGTCATGTGATTTCTTCCTATGTATGAGTTGAAATAACATAGGGATAAACAATTGGAATGTTATTCACGCTTACTGATGACAGGAGGAGGTACATAGGTGGAATCTGGTGAGTGCATACCAGTCCCACAACTCACTCGCAGGTAGATAAAATCACTAAAAAAAACAATGGTATAAGTGGCCAGTACCAGCAAGACTCAAACATCAAGCCGGATAAATTGTTGTTAACACTGAATAGCACTAACATAAACACCATATTTTTAGCCAGTCAGTAACAGATTTAAAGGTGGAATTTTGCAACAGAAAAGCTTCAAAAACAGACTCCAAGGAGAAATGGCTGAGCTTGAATTAATATGCAAAGTAGATACCATTAACTTAGGTTTGACTAGAGACTGGGAGTGGCTGGGTCATTACACATATTGAATCTATTTCCCCATGTTAAGTATCCTCACACCTTCTTGTCAACTGTCTAAAGGGGCCATCTTGATTATCATTGCAAAAGTTTTTTCTCCTGTTGATAATAGGTCATCTTAATTAATTAGCCTTTTACTCCACCTTTTCATGTTCTCTCTGTGTGTGCGTGTATGTATCTTCTTACTATATGTTCCATTCTATGCATCCGATGTAGTGGGCTGGAGCCCACAAAAGCTTATGCTCAAATAAATTTGTTAGTCTCTGAGGTGCCACAAACACTGCTGTTCTTTTCATGTTTGTGAAATATATAACGTCCACTAAATTTTGGGTTTTGCTGCAGGAAATGGAATTAGATACAGTGTCAGAATCAAAATCACATCGACTCAAAAATAGTTAACATTGCCCAAGTAAAAATGCAGGATACTGTTCTCTTCCAATCCAGAATCCCTGCAGTTGATGTGGTGGTAGCAGAATTATTATCATGGCGGTTCCCCTAATGCAGTCCTCATCCTTCCCAGAATTTTTGTAGGCGTACAATGATCTGATGGTAATAGAACTGTTACCAGTGCTGTTTCTGAATAAAAACTATGTGCATCATATAATGAGGAATTGAGGGTTGCTCAGAACTTGACAGGAGGCACTAACGGTGAAATCTTGTCCCCACTGAAATCAATAGGAGTTTTGCTACTGACCTCAATGAGGTCCTGATTTCAATCTCTGAAGTTTAAAGGAATGTTGAGCCCTATGTTCAGCTCCGGAGAGGGTCTCTACCACATTCTGCTTCCAGCTCACTCTCCTTGTAAGATTCTCCTCTGTAATGCAGCTTTCAAAAGTCCTCCTCCTCACAGTCACACACTGTAAAAAGGCAAGCCAGCAGCCATTAAAGTGGGCCACACATGGGGCTTCACATAATTCAGTATTACCTTCTATATCGGGATGGCCCACCTGTGGCTCCGGAGCCATGTGCGGCTCTTCAGAAGTTAATATTCTGTTCCTTGTATAGGCACCGACTCTAGGGCTGCAGCTCCAGGCACCAACTTTCCAATGTGCCAAGGGGTGCTCACTGCTCAACCCCTGGCTCGGCTGCAGGCTCTGCCCCCACTCCACCCCTTCCCGCCCCCTCCCCTGGGCCTGCCATGCCCTCACTTCTCCCCCTCCCGCTGAGCCTCCTGCATGCCATGAAACAGCTGATCGGGATGTGTGGGAAGAAAGTGGGAGGCGCTGATCTGCAGGTCTGCTGGTGGGCAGGAGGCGCTGGGAGCAGGGCTGTGGGGGTCTGATGGGGGCTGCTGACGTATTACTGTGGCTCTTTGGCAATGCACATTGAAAAATTCTGGCTCCTCCTCAGGCTCAGGTTGGCCACCCCTGTTCTATATTCTCATAAAACAACAAGAAAAGATTTGAAAATAGTTTTCTCTTAAAAAAAACATAATTCTCGGAAACGGCAAAGACAGCAATAGCAAAACACAAAGGTGAATTCATAAATGTGATGAATGCATATCTGTCTAGGTAGGCATTCTGAACATCTTAAGAATTCTAAAGATATTAAATAGTAGAGCCAGATTTCCAAAAGAGTTCATCTGGGTACACTGGAAAAAAATTGGCGTTAAGTGTCAAGATGGTAGCTCAACCCTCTTGAAAATCCAGCCTCTTGAATCTTTGTATTTTTCTCTCCAACATGCTTCTGTTGTTTTATTTTAAAAAAGACTTTTTTTATTTTTTAGTAAGGAGGGAAGTCAAATGAAGGAAGTAGATTTTAAATTTCAACTAGAAAGCCATTAGATTTGAGGTGGTTCCAATCTCTTCCAGAGTTCCACAGTTGTGGGCTAGCTTCTGAGAAAGTTCTGCCTCTTATGCATGGAGCTGCACGGTTGCTGTTCCAGCAGAATAGGTGTTGAGGAAGGGATCTGACTGCACAGGGGGAGGAGATGCCCTGTGTGACTTAGGTGAGTATCATGGAGAACTTGTAGCTGTATGGCTTTTGTAGAGATGTGTGAAATTCCTTGCTTTTGGTTTGCATTGAGTTTGTGCCATCTGAATTTCAGTCTGAGTTCAGGGTTTGAATAAACTTCCGCTTTTCTGATTTCCACTCAAAACTTCAAATCCTTCCTGGCAAATGCTCCTGGGAAAATATTACTTTATTATTTGGAAACTGTGAATTCTGTGTTAGGAAGATAAAAGACGTGGTCCCTGCTTTACTTAAAGTTCTAGGTTTTAGCAATGAGTTTTAAGCATTTAGCAATTGCTGAGAATAACAGTTATAGACAGAATACCCTGAAAGTGACAACTTTCAGCTCACAGATATTTGACCCAATGTAGAATCAGCTGTCAAGCACAATGTTCAAGCTCCCTTCTGAGTATTCCTGCCAACTTCATATTTATTCATACTCACTCTTTTAAATTTCACTCATTGTCAACCTATATATTTTCACCTGTTTCACACCCTGCAAACAAAATTAAGAGAAAACCCAACAATAATCACCACCTCCCAAAGAATGCAGCACCGATATTGGTGACATACACAAGGCTGTGCAATACCAGCCTTCATTAAAAAGGTTTTTTCCTCTTTTGAAGTTTACTTTCAGAAAAAACTAACATCTGCAAGATGGTGTGGGTTAAGAGAGCTGTCACGTGAATCAAAATTTAAGTAGTTAATTAAAAGCTGATTTTGCTACTTTGTATGTTTTTGTCAGTGAAGATAAGTTATCGCTATGTCTTGTTACCTTTTGTCAGATCAGCATACGCTAAGAAATAATGCACCATAAAGGGAAATGATTTATGAAAACGCAGTTCAAGTTAAAGGAGATTACCCTGATTTTCATTTTGGATGTCCATCACTATATCGAGCATAGTGCTGACCACTTGAAAAATACTCCTTCAGGGCCAATTTTTAAGTTTCCAGCAAGTTCCCAATTTAATTAATTTAGGGCCACATTCTGTGGTATTTAAATCACACTAAATTCAGATTGACTTCAATAGGAGTTTTGCTCATTTAAGGAACAAATACTTTCACTTTAAATTATTACTGAATACTATTTGAAATCCACAGAGATCATACCAGTTCACCCACAAAGATTTACTTGCAACCAAACCAGGAAAAACCCCAACCTTTAAAATTTATTTTCTAAAAAATGAAGATGAGATATTCTCATCAGCATAAGATTATATCTGACATACTTAAACATCAGTCTGTTATACATCTAGAGGCAGTACACCAGATATCTAAGAGGAATGCAAGAATTTCTCTCTTATTTTGGTTTTTCTCTAGAAAGTTATAAACTAATGTCTTCAGTGTGGATTTTCCTGTTATATGAGAAAAGTAGAGATGAGTGAGAATGTAAACCTTGAATCAAGAAACTGGTTACATTTCAAGGGGGGTATGTGTTATACTTGAGTTTCCTGAGCTGAAGTCACCTCTATGATTTTGGTTCTGGTTGGGATTAAAATCAGAGATCCAATGCTTAATCTTTCAATTTCTAGAGGCAAGCTAACCTCCATTTTTACTGTAATTGGTTGCAATCTTGTGAAACTAGCTCATGAGATTTTGACACTGTCAAATTAAATCTCAGCTGAAATTAAGTCTGGATATAGAGCTGAACAATGACTTTTCAGCCCATTTTTCAAGAAAAACAACCAGTATGCTATACAATGTAGCCTCATTCTGATAGTTAATCAGCAATTGCCATCAAGTTATTATTAATTACAATAGGACATATCCAAGGATAGGCTGCTATATTGTATAAGCACCACCAAATAATAAATAATAAAAATTGCACAGAGGCCTAGAAAATAAATTACTGCTAAGATGGCAATCAAATGTCATTATTGTGATTAACTGGTGTAAATGATGGTACACTTTCCTGCTATGGAAAGTACACAATGTAATGTACACAAGAAAAGCAAAATATTGGTTAATCAAGATGTTATGAGCAGTCCAGTTAAAGGAGAGGTTATTGAATAAGGGATCCCATTGTAAGGAATACAACACTGTATATCAGCTTTTGATACCGGTTCATATCTCTCTCATACAAACAGAAGTACCTCATCTTGCTCAGAGAACTCTGGGGGAAAAATGTAGGGCTGAGAAATGAAGAGTGTCAGGTTTGGCATGAGCTAATGTGGGAGAAGGTCAAGGTTGACAAATCTGAACAAGGCTAATGCCTTGAACATGTTCACAACAGTGTTAGCACAGGGAAGATAAATGAACAAACTCCAGTCTAAACAAAGGAACAATTTAAAGTGGAGGGAATCATAATCTGAAGCAATTTGTTTCATAGTGCACAATCATTATAAAGAAGTCTCAGTTTTTCTCTATCTTAGTGAGATGTAAGAGTGGTTTCAGCAAAAGTTGCAATACAGCTCTGTCCTTCATACAAGAAATATCACAAATGTAAGCAATATTTAAGGATAATGCCCAATTGTTACCTCAGTTACACAGGCGCAAGTGAGGGCAAATTTGGGCTCATATTTGAAAAATAAATAAATGATATAATACCAGTTGCCATGTTAGCATCCAAATACACAATTGTGGGTAGTTCAAACATATATTGGGGGAAGTTGTGTTTGGTATCGAGTCAGAAAGCCATGTTAGTTCTAGGAAACATACCCACATTGTTACCAATGTAATGTGCCATCTACCTCCCGGATGAATTGTTTTTGGAGACAGTACTATCCCCATACTGATATGGAAATTGTTAAATGCCCAGACTAACCCTAAACAAAGTACTCTTCCAAATCACAACTTTAGATTTTTCTGCCCTTTAAACTAGTATAACTAAAAGAAAAATGTTTAATAAGGTACAAGAACAGAATTGGTAGATCTGTGAGAAATAGTCATTATGAGTGTCTACTTGTTTAACACATACTATATTGTGTGAAAAGTAAAATAATAGCAAAACAATATGGGTTGTAACATATGTTTCACCACATAAAAATGTAATTCTTAACAGGTATTAAGGTGATAAAATGAAGGAAATTGAAATTTAAAGCTCTCACTCATTCACTCTGTAACTTACACAGTGGTTATGGGTTGCTATTGAAGAGGCTTAAGGAATCCATAATCTTATGTTGGATGTTTTTGATTTGTCTTCCAGAGTCCATCACAGCACTAGGACAGACTTCAAGAGAATGTTTCTCCAAAGTCTGAAGGAAATTCAAAGTGATTTTGAGTTAACAAAGCTTTACAAAAAATTACCCTGATACAAATTTTTTATTTTTGTCTATTGTTTGTCTCTCTGTCACCAAATATAGAACATTAGTACCGCTTCAGACTTCTCATCTTACACATTGGCTAGAATCAAATATCTAGGTTGTAATTATTTTTGCTGTGGATAGTTCTGGGCCCTGTCCACTCCCACTGATCCCAATGGTTCTACACTACATGGTCAGTTACAACTTAGAAAGAATTCAAAGGTTCTTTTTATAGCTAGAGATCTTCCATTAGTTCAATTGGGAGAGAACTGTATTTGTTCAGCTCTAGGAATAGGGTCTTTTTAATTTGGGGGATATAAATATGTCCCAAGTAAATATAAATATGCCCTACAATAGATGTCTGGCACTACCTAGACCTAGGCACACCATAGACTTATACATGTAAGTAACTTTGCACATGTGAATAGTCAGTCCAACTGAGTGCATAACTACTTGCAAGATTAGCGCCCAAAGCAGCTCTGTGTAAAGGAATGCCTTCCTGTTTATTTATTATAGATAGAGGTTAAATCCTTAATGTCAAAATAACTTAAAGCTGGGTATGTCTCTACTGCATTTGGATGGTGTGACTGCAGCATGAGTGAACATATCCAAGCTAGTCTAGATAGCTTGAGCACCTATAGCAGGGAAGCTGAGGCAGCACTGGGAAGCCTGCTTGAGTCCCTAGGTTCTTACTTGGCAGCTAGCCCATGTTGAGGTCCATGCTACTCACTGCTATAGGTACTTGAGCTAGCTAGATTAAAGCTAGTTTGGCTGTATCTACATGTGTTGCAATCACACCTCCAATTGCAGGGTAGACATGCCTGTTTTTCCTTGTGTTCTAATTCCCTTTTGTAATGTTATTGAGAACATAAAAGGCGGCGGGGGGGGGGGGAGAGGGTGGAGTTTGACACTAACATTTGTCTTCTTTCAACAATTTGTTGATATTTCTTCTCTAGTACCATTGTGATGTGGCCAGAAGTACATTTGATACTACATTTGAAATCATACTGGTGCTTTACACCCTGCAATGTTTTATTAGAATGATTTAAGACCCTTTGAGATTGCCTGGACTGCTGTGGAGTCAACATCTTAATAGAAGGAATCACACTGAGATCAAAATGGTTTCCTCAAAGAAATGATGATCATAATGGAAATGAATGAGGCACTCACATTCTCCACTTTCATACGTTACTATAGCCCATTGTGTTAACGGATACTGTGCAGTTAGATGTTTTTGTTCCCCAGTTCACATATGCTCACTAGTTCTGTTAACTCCTTGCATGGAGTAGCTGTATTTCTAAGTGAAGTTATTAGTGATTTACATTTAAAAATAATAACCCATGTTCTACCACACAAGCCTCCAGAATCTCATGTTTAAAAATCCATCTCTCAAATGAAAAGGACATTTTAAATAATATCTTTCACCCCAGAATTACAGTTTTTGAGCTCAAGGATTTGGTGTATGTAGCAGGAATCTGTATGTTAAGATCTGAGTAAGTTATTGAAATCCCAAAAGACACCAACATCGCAATTATATGTTCCCTTCTAAAATGTAAGGATAGCTAAAATGATGGAAAATATAGTCTGTTCACATGTAGATCAGAAGCAATATTTATGATGGAGAAATACTTGGAGGACCTTGAGGTCCTAACCAAAATTGGAGCCCTATTATGCTATTCAGTGTATGTATTCATAGTAAAATATAATCTCTATCTGATGACAAGATAGACAAATGATCAGAGAAAGGAAATATTATGCCCATTTTACAGGTGGGAAATGGAGAGAGAAATCATTTAAGTGGCTTGCCCAAGGTCAACCAGGAAGCTTGTGAGGAGCAGTGATTTGAATAGGAGATATAGGGATGCATAATGGCAAAAACTGTTTCCCTCCATAATAACTTTATTCTTCTTCTGCTTTTAGTTCTTTTGCAATATGGTACAGCAAAAATTCAATAGGAATATTTGTGTAAGTTAGGCCTACTCTTGTGAGTAAGGCTTATAGGATCAAACCCCTTGCTTGAACCAGTGTTGATACTTTATTGTGTGACTGGTGAGTGTAAGTTTACAATACCGTCAGGTTATCAAAATCAGAACATCATTAGAACTTGAACTAAATAATAATTAAAAAGATAAATCAAGCTTCAGAGTGTTAATTTTAGTAAAACAATAAAAAAGTATGAAATAGAGAACTACAACAGTATCATAGAGCCCTATTATGATGATGAGTAATAGCATTAAAGTTTTATTGAAGATGTTTATTTCATGACCCCACTGAAGTCAACAAATCTCCTTGCATGCTTAAAGTTATGCATGTGCTTTAAATACATTTTTGGATTGGGGCTTTAGGGCTAGGTTGTAAAGGTATTTAAAGGTCTAAAGATGCAGCTAGGCATTTGGTGGGATTTTCCACAGTATCTGGAATGACAACAAAGCTCATAAATGGGAATTAGACATCTAGGCACATTTGAAAATCACACTAGGCATCTATCTGCATCTTTAGGCACCTCAATACCTTTAAACATTTGGGTCTTAGAGGCTAAATTTTATCTCTGATTTATATAATTTATAGCTTAGTTGAGTTTCACTTCAGGAAAGCTATATGCAGAATCAAAATCCTTTGACATTCAGCAAGAGTTGAAGCAATGAAGAAAACAAGGTGAAGACAAAACTATTCTTAAAATTAGGCTACTTTTCTACCATGACATAAATAAGACTGAAAATACTGGGCTAAATCCTCCGCTGGTGTAAACTGGAATACCTCTATTGACTTCAATGGAGCTGTATTGATTTGTACCAGCTAAGGATCTACCCCACTGTATAGAACACATTTCTCAATGGAATTTAAGACCTTTAGGGTTACAGAAAATGGATTCTATAAAACTAAACCTAAAAGGTGTATTTTTTTCTCAGAGGATACAATTGTAACAAGCTTCACCTGATGGCAAAAATCCAATTATCGTAGTAAAGGTTGTGCACAGTTATTTCTTGCTTTGTGTCAAGGCAAACTGTAAAATGAGGTGTATAGGAAGTCTGTTGTTCTGCCTTTAACAATACACAGACTTACATTTTGTATCAATTTTTGTTAGAAAACAAAAACCAAAATAAAAAAGGAAGGATAACAGCATCAAGTTCTACTGAAGAACTTTGATTAGAGGTGGGTTTTTTTCAATATATTTTTCAAGAATAGAAAAGAAAATCTTAGCACAGATGGATCAAATATATATATTTTTTTTATTTCAGGGCAGAAATAAAGATGTCTATCTCTATTGAATTTCTTTTCTTCTTTTCAGATGGCTCGGTCTAGTTTTACATAAGCTACTATAGAAAAGGAGTACTTGTGGCACCTTAGAGACTAACAAATTTATTTGAGCATCCGATGAAGTGAGCTGTAGCTCACAAAAGCTTATGCTCAAATAAATTTGTTAGTCTCTAAGGTGCCACTAGTCCTCCTTTTCTTTTTGCGAATACAGACTAACACGGCTGCTACTCTGAAACCTGTCATAAGCTACTATGTTGCTGTTTGCTTGGCTCATTTAAAACCCGGAGAAAAAAAAAAAACCTGTGCTCAGAACTAAAGGCTAAAGTAATTATTTTTAGCACTTCTTCACTTTCAGCAATAGAATGGTAGGGGTGGTAAAGAAAGATGACTTTTCCATTCCAAAGAATCCAGTTGTATCAAAAATGATACTGAGTAGAATCTGCAGCATGTTGATAAGCTATAGTTTTCCCTTTCTTTTGCACATTCCTTGTTTAAGTCCTTCCTGCAGGGATACCCCCATGGAGTAGTAATTGTAAACTGTGCATCCACCACTAGACCCTTTGCTTTGGTGTCCCACAAAGATCAATTCTCTATAGGTTTATTTTCTACATGCAGCCATTAAGGAAACTGATAGCACAGACCCAATTTGCCAGTAGTATGCAAATAACACACAGCTCTATTTACCCTTCACTACATATGACCATTCCACACCATCAAGATAGTCCAGTGCTTGGACAGGATCAGTTTATGGATGAAGAACAGATCACTGAAGCTGAATTTAAGTGGGACCAAGGTTACACTGGTGGGCAGAAGAATGCATTTTGAAAAGTTTATAGCCACAGTGCAGTCTTCTTTGCTTCAAGGTACAACACTAGCGCTTGTCGGGGTTGTTCTTTCCATCTGAAAATGCTAATTCATCTAAATGTTTTGGCTTTGGTTTCAATTAACTTCCCTGGAAACACAGGGAGGGTTCCAACGGAAATCTGCTTGGTTTTCTGTAAGCGTGCCTGGGAGGCTGCGGAAGCCCCCAGAGCTTCCAGAGTCCATTGCTTTGGGGTAGCCCCACCACATGGGCTGGGTCAGAGGCAGGGATTCCAGGCCTTCCAGGCTCTCTGCCACAGAGGTCTGTAGGGGAGATCCTGGAAGCCCCGGACTGAGTCCCCCAGAGTTCAGGGCGGTAACTGCTCCACTTCATTTCTGAAATATCTAAACAAAATGGTCATTTTTTCTGAAATGAAAACCTTTTGGAATTTCCATTCCACAAGAAATTTCAATTTTTTTTAGTTTTTGTTCCAATCAGAATGGAAACCTGAAATGTTGGAATTTCCTATAGAATGGAAATTCAGAGTTTCAACCCATACACACCCAGAACTGGCCAATTCAGTCTGTTGTTTAGCAGGGCTCTTGGATTCCTCACTTACACTATCCTCTCATACAGCAGTATCTGTGAATAATATTTTCTATCATCTCCTCTTTGCTAAGAGACTGTCCCATCTTGGTGAAAGATGACCTGGCCTCTGTTATACATGTTGTGTTGCCTCTCATCTGGTCAACAGCAAGGCTCTATACCTGGAATCAGAGCCATAAGCTCTTAGGCAGGGGTGAAAGTAAGTTAGAGGACTTAACGGTACACCGGAGTCCTGAGCAGGGAGCATGGCCTAAACCGGAGGAGGCATAGCCCTAACCAGAAGAGGCTGGGCCTTAAATCCCCGGGCCCTTGAAATCTTAGAATCATAGAATATCAGGGTTGGAAGGGACCCCTGAAGGTCATCTAGTCCAACCCCCTGCTCGAAGCAGGACCAATTCCCAGTTAAATCATCCCAGCCAGGGCTTTGTCAAGCCTGACCTTAAAAACCTCTAAGGAAGGAGATTCTACCACCTCCCTAGGTAACGCATTCCAGTGTTTCACCACCCTCTTAGTGAAAAAGTTTTTCCTAATATCCAATCTAAACCTCCCCCACTGCAACTTGAGACCATTACTCCTCGTTCTGTCATCTGCTACCATTGAGAACAGTCTAGAGCCATCCTCTTTGGAACCCCCTTTCAGGTAGTTGAAAGCAGCTATCAAATCCCCCCTCATTCTTCTCTTCTGCAGGCTAAACAATCCCAGCTCCCTCAGCCTCTCCTCATAAGTCATGTGTTCCAGACCCCTAATCATTTTTGTTGCCCTTCGCTGGACTCTCTCCAATTTATCCACATCCTTCTTGAAGTGTGGGGCCCAAAACTGGACACAGTACTCCAGATGAGGCCTCACCAATGTCGAATAGAGGGGAACGATCACGTCCCTCGATCTGCTCACTATGCCCCTACTTATACATCCCAAAATGCCATTGGCCTTTTTGGCAACAAGGGCACACTGCTGACTCATATCCAGCTTCTCCTCCACTGTCACCCCTAGGTCCTTTTCCGCAGAACTGCTGCCTAGCCATTCGGTCCCTAGTCTGTAGCTGTGCATTGGGTTCTTCCGTCCTAAGTGCAGGACCCTGCACTTATCCTTATTGAACCTCATCAGATTTCTTTTGGCCCAATCCTCCAATTTGTCTAGGTCCTTCTGTATCCTATCCCTCCCCTCCAGCGTATCTACCACTCCTCCCAGTTTAGTATCATCCGCAAATTTGCTGAGAGTGCAATCCACACCATCCGCCAGATCATTTATGAAGATATTGAACAAAACCGGCCCCAGGACCGACCCTTGGGGCACTCCACTTGATACCGGCTGCCAACTAGACATGGAGCCATTGATCACTACCCGTTGAGCCTGACAATCTAGCCAGCTTTCTACCCACCTTATAGTGCATTCATCCAGCCCATACTTCCTTAACTTGCTGACAAGAATACTGTGGGAGACCGTGTCAAAAGCTTTGCTAAAGTCAAGAAACAATACATCCACTGCTTTCCCTTCATCCACAGAACCAGTAATCTCATCATAAAAGGCGATTAGATTAGTCAGGCATGACCTTCTCTTGGTGAATCCATGCTGGCTGTTCCTGATCACTTTCCTCTCATGCAAGTGCTTCAGGATTGATTCTTTGAGGACCTGCTCCATGATTTTTCCGGGATTGAGGTGAGGCTGACTGGCCTGTAGTTCCCAGGATCCTCCTTCTTCCCTTTTTTAAAGATTGGCACTACATTAGCCTTTTTCCAGTCATCCGGGACTTCCCCGGTTTGCCACGAGTTTTCAAAGATAATGGCCAATGGCTCTGCAATCACAGCCGCCAATTCCTTCAGCACTCTCGGATGCAACTCGTCCGGCCCCATGGACTTGTGCACGTCCAGCTTTTCTAAATAGTCCCTAACCACCTCTATCTCCACAGAGGGCTGGCCATCTCTTCCCCATTTTGTGATGCCCAGCGCAGCAGTCTGGGAGCTGACCTTGTTAGTGAAAACAGAGGCAAAGAAAGCATTGAGTACATTAGCTTTTTCCACATCCTCTGTCACTAGGTTGCCTCCCTCATTCAGTAAGGGGCCCACACATTCCTTGGCTTTTTTCTTGTTGCCAACATACCTGAAGAAACCCTTCTTGTTACTCTTGACATCTCTGGCTAGCTGCAGCTCCAGGTGCGATTTGGCCCTCCTGATATCATTCCTACATGCCTTGATTTAAAGGGCCCAGGGATCCAGCTGCAGTAGTGGCGGCTGGAAGCCTGGGGCCCTTTAAATCACCCCCGAGCTACCAGCTGCAGAGGCGGCTGGGAGCCCCGGGGCTCGGGGGCGATTTAAAGGGCCCAGGGCTCCAGCTGCCACTACCGCAATGGAGTTCCAGGCCCTTTAAATCACTGAGGAGCCCGGGGGCTCCTGGCTGCCACCACTACCCCGAGGCTCTGGGCTCTGGCAGAGCTTTAAAGGGCCTGGGACCCGAGCCCTTTAAATCCCCGCCTGAGCCCTGCTGCCCAAGCCCTGGGGTAGCGGCGGCCAGGCTCTGGCAGGGATTTAAAGGGCCCTGGGTGCCAGCAGCCGCGACCGCCCTGGCCCTTTAAATCCCCTCCGGAGCCCCACTGCCACTACCCCAGGGCTCGGGCAGTAGGGCTCAGGAAGGGATTTGAAGGGCCCCGGGGCAGTAGTGGGGGCTGGAGCTCCAGAGCCCTTTAAATCCCCACCAGAGCCCTGCCACCGCTACACCAGGGCTTCAGCAGCAGGGCTCAGATGGAGATTTAAAGGGCCCTGGGGCTCCAGCCGCCGCGACCGCCCTGGCCCTTTAAATCCTCTCCGGAGCCCTGCCGCTGCTACCCTAGGGCTTGGGCAGCAGGGCTCTGGCGGGGATTTAAAGGGCCGGGGCGGTAGCGGCGGCTGGAGTTCCAGGGCCTTTAAATCCCTGCCGGAGCCCCACCGCCACTACCCCAGGGCTTTAAATTGCCATCTGGGAAAGCAGGTCCCGGTACACCGTATCGGCGCGTACCGGCTTACTTTCACCTTTGCTCTTAGGTAACGCCAACTAGAACAGAATGTGGCAGCACATTTCCTCAGTAACACAGGCTGCTGCGAGCACATCAACCCTGTCCTCCACTCTGCACTTGCTTCTGGTATATCAGGTTAAACATTTCAGTCCTTATCTTCAAGGCATTTGGTGGCCTGGGCCCAGAACATCTAAAAGATCACAAAAGTTCTGTGATTAGGATGGTGATCCACAATTCTATTCCTCAGGTTCAATGGACCTTTCTACTATAAGGGTAAAGGGGATCTGTGTGCAGGACACAGCGTTTTCTCAGGGGCCAGCCAACCTGTAGAACCAATACAAACCTCACCATCTTTTGCCCCAAGTGTGAAGTGTGCTTCTGCAACCTGCCTTCTCTATTATAAATGCATAGGGTGATCAGATATCAAGTGTGAAAAATCGGCACACATTTTTTTCTCGTGCGTGTTTTGTCTCTACAAAAACAAAACCTGATCAGAGTAACACATTCCATGGCTCACACAATTCTCCCCCTGGGGAAAGAATCTGGGAAAAGAACACATTTCACATGACAGATGTTAGTCACATTGCTTAATACACAACTAGAAAGCACTCAGATATGATAATGAGGACTGTATAAAAAGGACATTATAAGAACCTAGACAGAACAGAATTCTATTCAATTTTCTAGTTTCATTTCTTCAGCAGAATATCCACAGGGAACCACAATATTCTAGTGGCATGACACCCACTGTATGATTTTATATTTATAGAGAAGAGAAGATTTTCAGTTAGATATTATGAAAATAGTCCACTTTTCACAATATTTGCTGTGTATTTACTCTCCCACCTGATCTCTTCATTGGAGGTTATGTCTTATCTGAAATACCTGGAATCCATGGAACCAGAGATACAAATCCCACCAGAACAGAGAAGCCCTTCATGCCTCTATGTTAACTAAGTATGGTAGCATGAAATTGAAATCTGTCTTTAGATAAGACCTTAAAAACTAGGAAACTGTCATAGAACCATAGCCATTTTCTGCTCTACCTACCAGAAGCTTTAGGCGGTAATCTGGTCCACGTTCCCTTTCCCATTAATAGGAAGTGTTTGAAAATAGACACTCAGTTGAGCAACCAACTTTGACTGATATCACTTGAGATGACCTAATGAAGTTGATTTAAGGTTGATTGAATCAGAATTAAAATAAAAAGTAAAATAAAATAAAATAAGACACCCACCAAATAAGTCCTGTCCACTTCTGATTTGAATTGAAGTCAGATAACTGTTAACATGCACTGTTATAAATGATCGTATTCAATTAGAAGGGCATTGGTGGATCAAGTACTAACCTAATTAAACACAAAAGTACCACTTTCACCAGTCATATTCATACTCATGGAGTAAGATACAATTTAGTGTGAAAACAGATTAACAGAAGTGGGACCAAGGTAAAGGTGCATCCTGTTTTCTACAGCTGGATAGGAGATCTACAAAAAGAGGACAAAGCACTCAAAGTCCTCTTCACAGCATGCACCTGATAGGTTCTGCAGATAGGTTCTCTAAGGGCTGTGTCCACTTTAGTTTCTCATTGTCCTGATCAGGAGCATAGAGGCAATCTTTTCTGGGCATTACAAGAGCATGTATTAGGAGGTGAACAAGCCACAATAAGCTAGGCTTGAGGTTCTGCTCAGTGATTATGCAGAACCCTAAATACTGCTTCCTACTACTGATGCTCCAGTAACAGATTCCTGAAAGGGTTGATCTCTGGTTTAGGTTGTATATTAGGAAAAACTTTTTCACTAAGAGGGTGGTGAAACACTGGAATGCGTTACCTAGGGAGGTGGTAGAATCTCCTTCCTTAGAAGTTTTTAAGGTCAGGCTTGACAAAGCCCTGGCTGGCATGATTTAATTGGGGATTGGTCCTGCTTTGAGCAGGGGGTTGAACTAGATGACCTCCTGAGGTCCCTTCTGTCATAAATATAAAGGGAAGGGTAAACCCCTTTGAAATCCCTCCTGGCCAGGGGAAAGCTCCTCTCACCTGTAAAGGGTTAAGAAGCTAAAGGTAACCTCGCTGGCACCTGACCAAAATGACCAATGAGGAGACAAGATACTTTCAAAAGCTGGGAGGAGGGAGAGAAACAAAGGGTTTGTGTGTCTGTCTGTAGTCGTCTTGGCCGGGGACAGAACAGGAATGGAGTCTTAGAACTTTTAGTAAGTAATCTAGCTAGGTATGTGTTAGATTATGATTTCTTTAAATGGCTGAGAAAAGAATTGTGCTGAATAGAATAACTATTTCTGTCTGTGTATCTTTTTTGTAACTTAAGGTTTTGCCTAGAGGGGTTCTCTATGTTTTTGAATCTAATTACCCTGTAAGATATATACCATCCTGATTTTACAGGGGGGATTTCTTTATTTCTATTTACTTCTATTTTTTATTAAAAGTCTTCTTGTAAAACACTGAATGCTTTTTCATTGTTCTCAGATCCAAGGGTTTGGGTTTGTGGTCACCTATGCAAATTGGTGAGGCTTTTTATCCAACATTTCCCAGGAAAGGGGGGGGTGCAAGTGTTGGGAGGATTGTTCATTGTTCTTAAGATCCAAGGGTCTGGGTCTGTAGTCACCTAGGCAAATTGGTGAGGCTTTTTACCAAACCTTGTCCAGGAAGTGGGGCGCAAGGTTTTGGGAAGTATTTTGGGGGGAAGGACGCGTCCAAACAGCTCTTCCCCAGTAGGGTACGGATGTGGGGACCTGCATGAAAAACCTCCTAAGCTTATCTTTACCAGCTTAGGTCAAAACTTCCCCAAGGTACAAAATATTACCCCCGTTATCCTTGGAATGGCCTCTACCACCACCAAACTAATACTGGTTACTGGGGAAGAGCTGTTTGGACGCGTCCTTCCCCCCAAAATACTTCCCAAAACCTTGCGCCCCACTTCCTGGACAAGGTTTGGTAAAAAGCCTCACCAATTTGCCTAGGTGACTACAGACCCAGACCCTTGGATCTTAAGAACAATGAACAATCCTCCCAACACTTGCACCCCCCCCTTTCCTGGGAAATGTTGGATAAAAAGCCTCACCAATTTGCATAGGTGACCACAAACCCAAACCCTTGGATCTGAGAACAATGAAAAAGCATTCAGTGTTTTACAAGAAGACTTTTAATAAAAAATAGAAGTAAATAGAAATAAAGAAATCCCCCCTGTAAAATCAGGATGGTATATATCTTACAGGGTAATTAGATTCAAAAACATAGAGAACCCCTCTAGGCAAAACCTTAAGTTACAAAAAAGATACACAGACAGAAATAGTTATTCTATTCAGCACAATTCTTTTCTCAGCCATTTAAAGAAATCATAATCTAACACATACCTAGCTAGATTACTTACTAAAAGTTCTAAGACTCCATTCCTGTTCTGTCCCCGGCCAAGATGACTACAGACAGACACACAAACCCTTTGTTTCTCTCCCTCCTCCCAGCTTTTGAAAGTATCTTGTCTCCTCATTGGTCATTTTGGTCAGGTGCCAGCGAGGTTACCTTTAGCTTCTTAACCCTTTACAGGTGAGAGGAGCTTTCCCCTGGCCAGGAGGGATTTCAAAGGGGTTTACCCTTCCCTTTATATTTATGACACCTTCCAACCCTGATATTCTATGATTCTATGATTCCTAGTGTGGGATTTTTTGGTGCTGACAACAGTGAACTAGCCAACATCTTCTAATGCAGCAGCATGTAATTATGTTTGCACTATAATGCATTTCATGATGCAGACACAAAGACAACGGGAGCCTCTTGTCTGACAAGCCAATGTTTGCTTTCAGTACCAGACTCAGATATCTACCGAACATTAATTCTTTTGGGCAATAACCTTAATACTTCTAAAGGTATGACAGTGAGACTGTTGGCACAGGACTGATATTTATTTCCTGAACCCAATCATCTGACCTAAGTCAGGGCTATAAAGGGTTATATTCCATCACATGAGAGGGGTCCTTCCAAAAACTAGTGGCTACTGTTACAGTCCTGACATACACCTATTTTCCATTCACCCTAGTGGGAAACTCGTTCACATAATGGTGGCAGAGTTTGGCTTTAAAAGTTTAGAACACGTTCATTCCTCAGATTGGAATTTTATAGACTCCTTGTTGTCAATCCACTTTCCAGACCCATGTGCCTTAATTACTTTTACTGACTAGATTATCTTACTCTCTGTAGCTGTGACTATTCCATGCTCCGGTTCCAAAGATTTGTTACCTAGACTGGTAATGCAAGTAAACGCTAGTAATTAAACACAATACTTTACGCTCAATATTTGCCTCTTTAGCCCCAACCTTTTCAACTAGGCCATTTATCTTCCTCTCCATCCAGTTTACCCTGTTCTTTTATAGGTCTCTGTCACACAGCCCTGGTAAAGCTCAGTCTGCTGGTTCTCACCAGGATGCTATGTTTGTGTCCCACCGTACTGGACCCATTTGCTCTTAAGTTTCCCTTGATCTATGTATGCTGCAGCATTCTGGTTTTCCTTGGCCTTTCCGGCACAATTCCTAAGCACAGGCTGGCTGGCTGTTACCCCTTCACAGAACTGGGGTGTCACAGCCCAGCCCTAGACCCCCAGAACAAGTGAACTCCCATATTTATGAATAACTTAAGTACACCCTCTCCGAGGCCTCCAACCTCCTGGGCAGTCTGGGATTACAGTTCACCTCTTCAGGGACATATGATAGGGGCATCACACCACATGCCACATGCACTACAGGCATTGCAAGGTTTCTAAATACATTTACTCTTTACTTTCAACAGCACAAAGGGCACAGTTCCAGACAAAAATAATAAGACACCTCTGTGCATTTCCCTGCCGGTTTCTTCACCACTCTGGGGGATTCTTTTGGCCTAGGTCAGAATCTTCTGCAATATCCTGGATACCCTCCTCATGGGTTCTCCTCTAAATCGGGGAGTCTCTCTAACCCCTGCAGCCAGTACCCTTCTGCTCTCTCCCCCAAAATGGCAGATAAGAGCACCTCTGTTTTATAACCTCCCATCCCCTTTGTCAGGTGACCCTTTGGTCAGCCTTGGCAGATGATCCAAGTCCCTCCCAGGTTATCTGTTGCTTAACTATCTCCCTTCTGCCAGGCAGCTCTCTTTGTCTAAGGCTGTTTATTTGAATGGACAATTGTCGAAGTTTAATAACCCTCCATTGTTAGTCCTACATCAGATGCAAGAATGTCTCCTGTGGACTTTACCTCACTGTGGAGGTAGAAGACAGCAGAGGAGACAAAAAAGCTCCATATTTCAGAGGAGCATCCGTGTTAGTCTGTATCAGCAAAAACAACGAGGCATCCTTGTGGCACCTTAGAGACTAATACATTTATTTGGGCATAAGCTTTCATGGGCTAGAACCCACTTCAGCGGACGCATGGAGTGAAATAGTCAAAAATCTTCAAAATGGAGTTTGCAGTCTGACACAAACACACAGTGGTCCCCCTATCAACCAGAATTCAGGAGCACTGCATAGTCAGATTCCCCCACACCATGGCAGGCTCAGTTAGTGATTGCTACTTCAGCTGAGATCCAAACATCATTTTATTTTGTAGGCTTCTTACCAGCTGGTTTCAACACATGTAAGTATAGTGCTAACACTTCCTGATTTTCTTTAACTAAAACCCTTGGGAGAAAATACTTTTGGCAGGAAAACAGAGTGGAGAATCTATATTAAAAGCAAAACTCCAGATGAAAAAGGAGAGTAGATATTACTGACAAATGACCTCTCCAGCTCCTTGTGTTTTCAGTATACAAACTATTGTAAATTGTATGTAGTCTAGGTTAAATTGCAGCCTGCACCCACAGAGTATGTATATGTTTTCCTATTCAACATTATGAACTCTTGAGTTTCTTGTGGGTTTTTTTAATTAATTTGCTAGTAACCGTGTCTACATCAGTGCTGCTGAGTGCCAGTATAATGTACTGGAAAAATTGTCACTGCTTTGGCAATTAATGTAGATAGAGAGAGAGAAAAATGTGAGGATATTAACAGATTAATCTAGGATCCCTTTTGACAACATTGTAGGTAAAATGACATGCTGAGTTTATTCCATCCAATGTTAGATCAGTGCCCTCTACTGATCATTTGTTAGATTAAACTATACACAAGGTCTCTGTGCCCATTTAATACAGCAACTGCTTCACAATCCCAAATGCAGTCTGAGTGGGCACAACTTGAATGTTAGAGAAAGAAATCTTATTCATTTTTAACCCTGAATCCCCCTTTCTTTGGCAGAAATTACAGAGAAGTTTGGGGCCAATGCTATATACGAAGATTGCTAATTAAGAAGAAAGAAAACAGCTCGTTACACATTACACATATTATGGCTGAAATTTATGGCAGCAGCAAAAGCTCTTCTGCTTGCTGCCTCATTGTTGGAATTTTTTTGTTTTTCTCTCTGTGACTAATCAAAGTAAAAGATGCAATCTTAGCATTTTAGGAGTACATATGGGGAAATGAAATCAAAGCTAAAAGGTCAGCTTCTGATACTCTTGCTCACCATGAGGTGTTCCTTACTTTGCAAACAGTCCTATTTGATTACAGTCAGATTACTCATGGAATAAGGTACCACTCAAGGTGAGTATGACTGGCAGATTGAAGCCCTAAGTGAATAAATTAAAGGACAGTAATATCAGAGTCCCATATATAGGAATAAATGATCAAGAACTCAGTTAGAAGGTACTTTTATTCTTGACTGAGGCAAAATGTAAATTAATTGCAGGGCACTTTACAGCAATGTTTCCCAAACTGTGGGTCATGAACGAACCAATGGGTCGTGGACATGTTGTAGATAGGTTATGGGAAGAGGTTGGGGACTGGTGAGCTGGTCTGCCCTGCAATCACCCCACAGCAGTGGCTTCTGTCCCATGGGACTGGGCCCAGCTCCCTGCTGCATGTGTTTTGACCTGACTCACAGGATTGCAGCTCCACTCACTCCATTTTTGCCAAGCCACACCTCTCTTATGACAGAGGGGTGACCAGGCCAAACCTGCAGCCCTGTGCAACACCCAAAGCAGGGAGATGGGTCCTGCCCTATAGGAGAGTTGCTGTTACAGGGTGAGTTTGCTCTCTAAACTCACACACCCCCAGTTACACCCCTCTGCACCAGGTCAAGATTCTGGTTGCGCTGCTGGGGTGAGGGTTCTGCTGTGGATGGTCTGTGTCCCCTTTGGCAGGGTGATAAGGAGGAGGCAACAGTCATTAGAGGAGGATGCTGGCCTATGATTTTGTGGCCCCGGCTACAAATTTGGACCCTGAGGGGGTTGCAAAACAAGACAAAACGAAGCTGTGGGGGATTGTTTTATGAAAAGGTTTGGGAACCACTGCTTTAAAGGATTGGTTCGTCCACGTTTATAACTTTGTACCCATCAAGTATTATACAGTTGATATCATTGTTTGGCTTAAACATAGTGGTAACATTGGTGGAAGATTTTCTGTAGATGATATTCAGGTATCTTTACATGCTACATCATCTAATACTTTAGATGCAGACTGACAATATCTCAGCTAAAAGGTAATGTAATGCTAGGGGATGCCTGCACAAGTTGGCCCCAATCCTGCAAGTGACAACACATGCTGAGACCACCCAGAGCCCAAGTGAAGCCAGCTGTAGGAGCAAGGCTTTATTATCCAAAAATAGAAAGAGATGCAAGAAACCAGGAGAGTTAAGAGAGGAGAAATTGGAACTATAGAACGAGAAGGGCAATAGCATATGCTCAGATATTGCCTGCAAGGAAGAGGCAATTGCACCACAAAGATTTTTAAAACTAGGGGTAGCAGGTTGTTGTCGTTGTTTGAGGATCTTTTTATGTGATTTAATTTCTGTTTATCATTAGTTTAAACTTCCAGCCTGGCAGACCACATGGAACATATAAATGTGACCAGCACGTTCAAATATGACATGGATGACAGCAAAGAGAGATCATTATTATTTGTCAGGGAGAAAGTTTTTAAAATAAATACTGGAGGCTGTATTACTGAATTCAGCTCAGACTTTCAACTCTCCATATTTTCTATGGATATTAGCCATAAAACATCTTCAAAATTGTTGTGTGTGTATTTTATATATATAATTCTTCTAGTCCTAGTTAGTAATTTGGGCTCTTGATGAGTGTTTCGGAGTATGACACATCATTTCATTTTAGAGTGTTCCAAAGCCTGGTAGCATGAAGCTACATAATCCATTTTGCCATGATACCAGTAACATATTACAATGTTCAAAGCAGAGTCCTTTATACACAGTCTGTTGAATATCCCTGGCTATCCTCAAAGGTATTCAATCTTAAAATTTAGCTAGAAGATGGAGAGTGGGCTCATGTTCATATTATTCATGAATATTTCCATTCTCCAGCTAGCCACACTTGTACAGTATTTCTAGCAGGTCAGTTGGCACAATTCTACATTCTGCATTATTAACTCTAGATGCATATATCATAAATAAACATTTGCAGTGTTCATCCAATAATCAGACAAGGAATGATGGCTTGGTTGAGGGGCAGAGGCAGACAGCTGATAATTATATAGTCTGACTATAATAATTTAAAATAGCATGCAAATATACATAAAAATGTGCAAAGCATGATTATAAGGTGTTTAGGGCAGTACCTTGTCTTTCTCAGCATTCATGTGACACCTAGCACAGCCTCTGAAACTTCATGGGGCCTCTCAACATTAATGTAATATAATACAAATAGTGCCCAGAGATAATGTTTAGTGCAGAATCCTAATTGTTGATGCATGTGAGGCAGAATGGGAATCGATGCTTTCAGCAATAAGCAGAAGACATTTTTAATGCCACTCCATTAATTTTCTCCAAATCTTGTCCCTGAACTAGTTATAATTTTGAAGCTGGCACAAGAAAGTTTCTTTTTAAATTAAAATTATTGATAGCTGAAAATTGTATTGACTTTTGCCTTATTGGCTCAAAGAGACAAACTGAGCTATGCAGCAGTGTGCTGGAATGAAATGGCCAGTGTCTTTACCAGGTTAGAAGAGAGATTGTGAATCCCCAGGGAGATTCACTTACCTGTGAACATCTCATCTTCTCTTAGCCACATCCTTTTCTTATTCCGCTGTCATTGGGCTGACTGGCACTTCTAAATGACACCTCCTCACAAGTCTTCCTACTTCCCTACATGAAATGAGTAATTCAGTGGTATTGAAAGTCTCTCCTCTGGAAGTGTTGCCTTTGGGAGTTAATAGTTAAGCACAATAGTATTGCTGGCAAGGTACCTCCTGCCAGAAAGAGAGAAAGAAGTTTTCCAGCCATGGGTAGATGTAGGTAGTAGATATTCTTAGTACCGGCATCTCCCTAATGGATGGCAGCCCTCTTTTGTGCTGTGCTGCTGTTTTATAATCTGCTATGTTGGGCCCGGTCCAGGAGCACATAAATCCTCCCAATTATTAACAAAATTTGCAGACAAGCTCCTATGCTCTATTTAACAATGTGTGGGGTGTAATCTAATTTCTATTCCTATTATTAATTAGGGCTGATCAGCTGGAAAAACTTCCATTTTGTTACAAATTTTAAGATTTCAACACTTTTTTCCATTCCTTATCAGGATAAAAAAAAATGATCTTTCGAAGTTTTTTTGTGAAAAAATAAAACTGAGAGAGTGGGAGTCCTACCTCAGAACAGCTAACAGTTTGGTGTACTACTAGGGGACTCACATGGGAGACCCAGATTCAAGTCCTTTCTCTACCTGATCCCTATCTCTGCATTGTGGTTCTGGAGTGGGGCAGATATGGAGAGCCTATGTACATGTCACAGAGCCCAGGTCCTAGGAGTGTGCTCGTATAATATTGGAGGGTGAGCTCATGTACCCAAAGCTCCTGTGCCACTGGGGGTATGGGTAGTATGGTTATGGGGGTATGGGTAGTATAGTATGGGGGTATGGGTATGGGGTATGGGCATGGGGGTATGGGTAGTATGGTATGGGGGTCTGGGTAGTATGGTTATGGGGGTATGGTTATGGGGGTATGGTTATGGGGGTATGGGTAGTATGGTTATGGGGGTATGGGTAGTATAGTATGGGGGTATGGGTAGTATGGGTATGGGGTATGGGCATGGGGGTATGGGTAGTATGGTATGGGGGTCTGGGTAGTATGGTTATGGGGGTATGGTATGGGGGTATGGGTAGTATGGTATGGGGGTATGGGTATGGGGGTATGGGTAGTATGGTATGGGGGTATGGGTGTATGGGTGTGGGAGTATGGGTAGTATGGGTATGGGGGTATGGGTATGGGGGTAAGGGTAGTGGCGTGATGTGACTTCCATCACATCCTCAAAGAAAATCTCTAGTGTTTAAACAAGTTGCTTGGGTCACATGGGCTCTCTGGGAATTATATGGGCCTAAGAGCATCATTTTGGGGGAGTCTTCCGCCTCTTAGGCTATGTCTATGCTGCAGGGTAGGAGCGTATTCACACTAAGTATAAACAGCAGTATAGCTGTGGCAGCATGGGTAATAGTAGCAGAAGCACAGCAGAGGCTTGCCAAGTACAATGAAAGCTAGTGTAAATGAGTGTACAGAAGCAAGGGAAAAATCGCACCCCCACCTCATAGTGCAGACATAGCCTTAGTCAAAGCAGCTGTCCTTTATCTCTTTACCTTCCCTTTGTTGCGCACCTCTTTCCTCCATCCCCTGACCTTTCTCTATTACTCTTTCCTTCCAGCCTCCCAGTCCCACTCCCTTACTAGTGCAGGAATTTGTAAAGCGACCAGCTAGTTTACCATATGGTCCTGAGTATGGGATCCTGGAATATATGGTCTTCTAACCAAGAGCTTCTTCTTATACAGAAATTCCTCCCCAAAAATCACAATCCATACCCCAGTGCAAAATAAATATGGTGGTTACATAACCAGCAATAAGCAGATCTCATAATTCAGAATTAATCTTGCCAAAACAATCCTTTTTGGCGGAGAGAACTACACTATTAATGAGTGAAGGTATTTAGATGATGTTACATATTGGTCTATTACTAAGGTTTGTGATACAATGTCTCGGGCAATCCCACTCGCAAAATGAAGCCTCTACCTGGGCTGGAGAGGGAGTGGGCACTGGGGGAGCAGATGTGAGACCTACACAAGAAGGTGTCAGGATGGGGTCTGGAGTAGAGCTTGGTGAAATTTTTGGGTGAAGCATTTTTTTACCCCTCCCTCCCCTCCCAAAGTGCAGATCCTGGTCAACTAAAACATTCTGCAACTTCAAGATGATTTCAGCAAATTATTTTGGTCCAAAAAAATAAATCAGAAATGTGAGGCTACGTTCACAAAACTGAGGAGGAGCCCTCCTTTACACCCAATAGTTCAATGGTTAGGATAGCCAATTAAGATGTGGGAGATGCAGGTTTGAATCCCTCCACTAAAGCAGATAATTGAATGTAAGTTTCCTGTATCCCCATGTATGCTGTATTCACCAAGCTATTGAGTATTCTGGGGTTGGTGTCCTTCAATCTCTCCTCTTGAAGCTGTTCCACTTTGTATGACATATTTAAATATTCATTGCGTGAGAGAAAGAGTGAGAATGTCTCTATAGGCTGGCACTCAGGGGACTCATCTTGGAAGAGGGTTCCATACCCTGCTCCAATGACTATACACAGGAACAGTGTCACCTGAAAAGATTGAGTTTAGCCCCACTGCAGAACACCCCATAACTTGGTGGTTAGGACACTTGCCTCAGCTATGAGAAACCTGGGTTAAAGTTCCTTCCCCAGAGCAGGGATTTGAACCTGTGTCTCTGCATCCCAGGTAAGTGAACTGAACTAATGAGTATAAGGGAGGAAACAGATCCTCCTCCTCCTGGGTTTTGTGAAGCTAGCCCTTTGTTGGTTTGTTTGTTTTTAAATAAAAACAAATGAAATTTGAAAGCAGTTAAAAATGGCGGAAATCAAAACCAAATGTTTTTTTTCAGTTCAAGCAAAATATTTTGATTGCCCCCAAATGAATATTTCCAACTTTTCAATTCACCAACAATTTAAAACAATTTTTGGTCTTCGGTCATTTTGTTTTTCAATTCAGTGAACCAGTAAATCTGTTATTCAGACAGCTCTAGTGTTGAGTGAGAATTTGGGGCTAGAGTGATTCCATCCTACTACTGATGACGAGAAAATGCCAAAGCAAGGTATTATACCATCAAGCTTCCTTTGCCATCTTGTAGGCATCACAGGGGTTATCAATGTGTGGGTGCTTCATAGGGACTTGCAGGGAACTGAACTGTAGGAGTGTTTCTGTGGTCTCTGTAAGATGGGATATTTTGAAGAAGATTCTGAGAGTCAGTACTTTAACTGCATGACAGTCTAAACACTAGGGTTTGGTCTACATTACAGAGTTAGGTCAAGGTAAGGCAGCTTACATCAACCTAAGTATGTCAGTGTACACACTACAGCCTTGCTTCTGCCAATGTAAGTGCCCTACTACACCAACATAATAACTCAGCCTCCACAAGAGGTGTGGGGCTTATGTTAGTGTATATAGGTTGACGCAGTGTCCATGTAGACACTGTGTTGCTTACATTGGCTGTTGGCTGTTATTCTTGTCAATTTCACGGCTCTGTGCTTGAGCCATGAAATTGACAGGAAAGCCGGGCTTGGGCTTTCGTCATGGGGCAGGTGGGGGCTCCAGCTAAAACCTGGCTGTCCCCTGGGCTCCCTGCTCAGACCCAGGCTGTCCCCCACATCCCAGCTCCCAGCTTTCAGCCAGGCTGCTGCTGGAAGGCTCCCCACTTTCTATGGAGTGAAATCCTCGGTGCACCAAAATCAAATAGTTTTATCATTGACTTAAATGGGGCCAGGAAGTCATCCTAAAATAGTTAGTATGTATTTCTGCTGGTTTGCAGCTAGTTTTCTGCATGCTGTCATTCACCCTAGAGACGTGGGACCCATATTTTACTCAGGTGAGAGATCTTACTGAAAAGTTAAATACGGATTTTCAAAATCATGCCACAGCTCCCCATCACAAGCTGAAAAGTAGCCACTTCACTCCAATTGAGAACTAAAAATAGTTTGGGGGAAGAAATAAATTTCACACTTTAGAACTGGCCTGATTTCCAAATGTTTATAACCTGGAAAGCAACTAGCAATTTAGAAATGCTGGAATAAATACAATATTCAGAATAAGCAGGTTGTTTCAGGAGGAGCTAGCTTATTTGGAATGTGAATTTTGCTTGCTGTAGGAACCTGTGAGGTGAGCCTGGGGCAAGTCTGGCAGTAATCAGACTCTGTATTACAGCTGCAGAAGGCATAAGCACTGAGAGAATGAGAAAAGTGGTGGGGAAGGGAAAAGGAGTTAGATTGAGAATCCAAATCTGCATAAAACAAACCAGAAAACGTAAGGACAGATTGGAATAAGTGCAGGGAGGTCAACAACAGGATCTGGCCCAAATTAGTTCACATTTCAGGTTTTCTGTTGTCCCTCCAAAATACCCTTTTTAAACACAGGAGTTTAAAATGAAGTTCATGACCTGGCAAAGTTGGAGATCAGATTATTTTATTTTATTTATTTATTTATTTTGAATATTGGATAGCAAGTTTGCTCACATGAAGGGAAGGAGGCTGGGGAGGAAAATACATGTTAGCCAAGAGAGGGGTAGGGCACTCTGTCTGTGTCCCTATGTTCACCCTTTTTACAAAACTATAATGGATTTTGTACAAAGTATGCCTCATAAGGTATCATTTGAAAACTTCTAATTTGCTGATCATTATTGTCCTAGTTAAATATGTGTGGCAACATTGTATGTTAAGTTATAAGATTCTATTGTTGACATTACTGAGGCGTGTTCCAAGTTTAGAAAAGCAGGTACAAACCAGCTCCTCAAAAACAAAAGGCAAACTGATCCCTCAGCCAGGTGCCAACAAAATCAAGTGGACTTGGTTAAGTGGTCCTTCTTCAGAAGGAAAAAGAGCATGAACGAGAAATCTACATTTTGGAAAATAAATAGCTGGAAATTCCCCTCCCCCTTCCCAGACCTTCTGTCTCCTGAACCTCAGCTGGGGGTGATTTTCAAAGAAAAAGAGAACTGTAAGAAAGGGGAACAGATGCTCCAAAATACTACTTCTTTTCTCTTTTCTCAAATCATCAACAACACCTGAAGAACAAGGAAGTAACAGTGAACTGGGGGAGGGGTTCTGGCGGAAAGGAATCCAGCCAGTGAGCATGTGGTGATATAAACCTTTGCTTTGAATTCATTTAGCTTGTTAAGTTATTATGTTTTTCCTTTTACCAATTCTGACATATAAACCTCATTACTTGTAATCACTTCAAATCTATCCTTTTGTAATTATTAAACTTATTTTATCTAAATGTGTGTTTGGGAAACTCCATTTTGGGTAACAGGCTTTGTGCATATCATTTTCTGTTAATGAAATGACTGTCTATATATGAGCTGTTATTGCCTAGGAGGGTGCTGGGCAGTACAAGACACACATTTCTAGGGAAAAGTCTGGGAATGGGAATTTGCTGGTATTACCGTGCAATGTAATTCATGAGTGGCTGGCTATAGAATACAATATAGCTTATACAATATAGCTGGGAGTGATTTACACACTGGGGGCTGTATATAAGCAGACCAGGAGTGGTTCCTTTCTCAGTGAAAAAGTGTAGGAAGCATCTCAGACTGGAGAATTGAGGGGACACACCTGTCCAGATTGTACCCTAGGTAATGTCACAAAGGACTCCTGCAGCAAACCCCAATTCTAATATATTTTTCTCCCTCTAAAATTTAAAATAGATTGTTATAAGTGTCAGATTCTTGAGGACCTGTCAGAACATTTCTCTCAATATTTTATTTGAATTTTCAAATTCACCCATCAGTAATGAGAGTTCTGATGAAAAATGGAAGAGAACATTTTTGTCTAGATTAATAGACAGACAAACAGATGTCTCCCACTCTAATCTAAGTTCTCTACATTTTAGGGACACATCCTCAGCTGAAATCCATGTTGCTTTATTGATTTTATTGCAGCAAGGCTGATTTACACTGGCTGACGATCTAGCATTTTTGAGGGGGTTTTATTCTTAACTATTAGGCTAAGGACCTGAAATGTTGTGGTCAAAGTTCTTCTGAGAAGTTTTAGTTCTGTTTTGTTTCTAGGGGATCATGTGTGGTCCATTAGAGATGGTATATGAAAATTGGAAGGCTGTTTGCAAAGGAAAGGGTGAAATCTCCCAAAGAAGTCAAAATCCATAATACTGCCTATTATAGCAATCTCCTCGACAGAATCCCCTGAAGGAAGAGACTGAATGAAATCAGGAGTTGTTTCTCTGTCTGACAGAGAAAGGATTGACATATACCATCTTTATTAAAAAGACCTAACTAAGCAGCATTAGTCACCCATCATCCATATTTCTTGCCATAAATGAGACTGCATGGAGCTACAGCGTCTCTGGAGAAAGCAATTACAATATTAATTTAATCTAAATGACAAGTGGAAAAACACTAACTAGTTTAAGGAGTTGAGCTCTCAGAGTCAGACTGTGAAGACTACTTCACATACATAGCAAACCACGGCACCCCCGCTATAATCTCAAATGAGCTCCCTAGAAGACACTGTGGAGAGCAATAGTGGTGAAGGAAGACCTTTCAGCGGTAATGAATGTCAGAGTCTTCAACTCTGCCAAGCCACAATTTTGTAAATAGGCCAGATCCCCAAGCATGGCAAGAAAAACACACATGACCATCCTCTGCTGGCTTTAATAAGCAGAGCTTCATTGAAGTCCATGGAGCCTAGGTAGTGGACACCACCTAAGGATCTGACCTGTATAATGCAAGTCAAAGGATGCTGTGCAAAGTTTTTTTTAAAAAAAACTCATTTTTGCACTGCCATAATAGTGGTACTGATCTGGGTATGGCAGCTTCCCTATGTTGAGTTAGAGCAGCCCCCAGACTTCTCTAACTCACACCAGCCTTGAATGACCTCCGGTAGCAAAAGACAACAGCATAGAGTTCACATGGCGTAGTGGTGCTCTGGCCAGGCCTCCTTATCCACATGATTGTCTTACCTTGCTGCTGCTATTAACCCACAAACTCCTATGTCAGCTTCACACTACTGCATGATCACACGTGTGCTGGGTTGATCCTCCCTGGGCTAGTTAATTTAAATTAGGGCCAAATTTTGCCAATGGAGTGGCACAAAGTGCCCAAACTACACCAAGGTTTTGTCCCAGTTTGTCCGATAACAATGACAAGAATCAAGTATTTACCAAAATATATTCTTGTGCAACACTCTTCATATCAAATAAACCTACTTCAGACAGTCTCTTCTCCCTAAGACTTGTGCAGAGCATTTGTAGATCCAATTATGCAGCTGCCAGTTTCACACTGAGAAGTGCTCCTGGGAACCTCATCTAGGTCAATGAAACACTCCACCTTACTATATCGACTGCTTTTGGTTTTTATCGGGAAAGTGCTATCTGCCAAGAAGTGTGGTGGTCCTGAAACAAAAGCTTAAAAGAAACACCAACCAACCAATCAAAAAAACAAAACAACAAACACAACACCTGCATTGTCCTGAGAGACTTCCTGTTCCCAGCCATCATCTTGGATTCCCTCAGAGATGGGGGAATCACAATAGCCTCTGCAGAAGCATTAAAACTTCCTTTTAACAAGGACAACCCTCCGTGTAGGTTTTATAAGCTCATACATCTTTGAAAGCTGTCAAGAGATCTCTGTCTCTCTCTAGAGTGAGTCTGGGAGCGGAGCTACATGAAGCGTGCATGGGATTGCGAGTCTCACAGTGCAAAAAAATGACTGGGACCCCCTACGTTTGGGAAACATTAAGAGCGACACCATTTTACTGGAGTTTTGTAGCATTTTCAATACTTCAACAGGATTGAAAAAAAAGTGGAAATGGTGCTTCTTTTTCTGCTGTCTTTTTTCCATTGCCATACAAAAGATACTACTAACAAAAGAAGACAAATAAGCATTGTACCTAGTTTCTTGAACTTCTACCTACATCTTTAAATATGACAGATCCAAGATTCTGACCCCAATTAAGAAGCCTCATCACTACTTCAGCCAAACAAACAAATAGCTAGAATGGTCTACCATAAGTTTTGATTTTCAATTAATTAAATCCTTCATTGCGCAAAACTTTTCAAGAGAGAGACAGTACCAAAGACAGGCAAAGCTATTTTTTTTTTGATTGTTTGGAAGAATCTTATTAAACACATCCTCCAAAGAGAAGCAACATGACATTTAAATGAATTATTCATGCAAGGCTCTGCAAGATAGACAAGTTTCCTGCAAGACTAGCGCAGCAAGGGGTGTTATAAAACTGAAATTGGTATGTGTGGAGAATGGATGGAGAAGATTTCAAAAGATGATATCTGTGGAAAAACTTCAGACCTTTAAATTTGCTTCCCCACAGCAGAGGGCTTCCTAAAATGCCTTGCTTCCCTGCCTGACCTCAATTCCTTCAGTTCTTACACATGTTTATAAAACAATATGCTCTTTTAAAATTAGGTCATTTAGTGATAAATGCAAATTGAAAGAATTGCTGCTAAAAACGTTTTGTTTATGATCCTCACGCTCAGGTTTTCCTTCATGAAACTAGTGGAAAGAAGTTTTAAATTGCTATAATTCCACTGAAGTCAATGGAGTTACTCCTGATTTACACTGATGTAAGAGATCAGAATCTGGCCCAGTGGTTTTAAAACCGTGAGCAGTATGTGCCCTCCTCAGCACATCTCGAGAAAACAAGCAACCAACTCTGTGAGCAGCACTTGCAACATTTTTATGTTGAGTCTCATTCCACCACTGCCATCTGGCAGTAACACAGTGAAAACTGACAGTTCAAGGATTAAAGCCTTTAAATTTTACCCGTATTTGCAGGACTTGATACTCTGAGGCAGCATTCTGCATCAGTAAATGAATAAGGCTTATGTCATTGATGGTTCATCCCACTAGGCAGGAATACAAAGCCTGTGGCTAAGATAAAAAGGAGCAAGACACTAAATATATACACATAAGAATAAATAAATAGAAGAAAGTACAGATATTATGTATCTGTTCATATACTGTAGCCTCCCCCCCCACAAGTTATTTGATGCCAAATAGCTCATGAAAAAGACATCGTAAATATTGTAAAAGGCACAAGGAGGGATGCAGTCATTAATGCAAAGTTACTCAACACCACAGAAAATTGCTTTGGTGACATTTGTGCTAAAATAATTATAAACATAACAGATTAACAATTTATTGTTGAGTGCATTTTAAAATTAATTCAGCAATTAATTTAAATCTATTTTAATTTCGCCTTAGAGAATCAATTTTTCAGCACTCCTTTTTCCCTCCTCAGTGAAGTGCTAGGTTCCTTTCGTTATTGAGCACTGACACTTTGGAAACATTACTGAAGTCGCAGGAAAATAATGAAAAACACAAAGAGTGCTGAGATTTCCAAGCTATCCAAAGGGCTCTTAAAAATCCTGCAGATAATCTTTAGAGAATATGCCAAACAGCTCTGTCATATAAAGTTGCATTAAAGTCTGTACTTCATGCTGTGTCTGAAAAGTCATGCCCCAAAACCCATGATCATAGAATCATAGAATATCAGGGTTGGAAGGGACCCCAGAAGGTCATCTAGTCCAACCCCCTGCTCGAAGCAGGACCAATTCCCAGTTAAATCATCCCAGCCAGGGCTTTGTCAAGCCTGACCTTACAAACCTCTAAGGAAGGAGATTCTACCACCTCCCTAGGTAACGCATTCCAGTGTTTCACCACCCTCTTAGTGAAAAAGTTTTTCCTAATATCCAATCTAAACCTCCCCCACTGCAACTTGAGACCATTACTCCTCGTTCTGTCATCTGCTACCATTGAGAACAGTCTAGAGCCATCCTCTTTGGAACCCCCTTTCAGGTAGTTGAAAGCAGCTATCAAATACCTCCTCATTCTTCTCTTTTGCAGGCTAAACAATCCCAGCTCCCTCAGCCTCTCCTCATAAGTCATGTGTTCTAGACCCCTAATCATTTTTGTTGCCCTTCGCTGGACTCTCTCCAATTTATCCACATCCTTCTTGTAGTGTGGGGCCCAAAACTGGACACAGTACTCCAGATGAGGCCTCACCAATGTCGAATAGAGGGGAGCGATCACATCCCTCGATCTGCTCGCTATGCCCCTACTTATACATCCCAAAATGCCATTGGCCTTCTTGGTAACAAGGGCACACTGCTGACTCATATCCAGCTTCTCGTCCACTGTCACCCCTAGGTCCTTTTCCGCAGAACTGCTGCCTAGCCATTCGGTCCCTAGTCTGTAGCGGTGCATTGGATTCTTCCATCCTAAGTGCAGGACCCTGCACTTATCCTTATTGAACCTCAGCTTGATTATATTTGCATTCACTGTCAGCTACTAGGAAAGTTCAGTAAAGACGAGCTAAATGGAAAAAAAAATCAGCAGGCGGGTCATCTTTTTGTATTTCAAGCTGAAAGAGACGTAGTTATCTGTGAAAGAATTGCTCAAAGGATCAGAAATATATTTTGGAACCTATGTCCCTTTTGAGCTAAGCTAGTCTGTCCTAGCTTTTCACTTCTCAGGAGTATCACTCTTGAGACCAGCATGCATCTCCATGACCAAAATTGTTCTGCCAAGCCCAGAGACATGCTCATACCTTGGGGAAGGAAGCGCCCGTTGTGACATTATCGGATAAAATATGACTATGTAGATCATTGTTGCTACCACTGTTATATAATTGCAACAAATCTTGTACACAGGTTGTCAAGTAAGGTGTCTATGGAAAGGTTATGATTTGCTGAATATAATTTTGCTATTTGTATGCAGGTATCGTTTTTGTATTTGAAATACAGCCAAGGCTCATAACTTCAAATAGGTTTTCTCCTGTGGTAACGCCCACAAGGTATTTAGCCTCCACATCTTGAAGGGACTATTCAAGTTAAGTGGCCCATCAAAAGAACACTTAACACACAGTGGAAGACGCCCATCTACACTGAATGGACTGTCCTGTGAATGTTCTGTCTGGGGTATTAAGTAATGATTTCCTGCTATTACTAAGCAAAGTCATGCATGGACATATGACTTGCTCGTGTGACTCCAAACTCCATCTTTTACCTGTAATTTTCCACTAGCTATGCTGAAGGCTTTGTTTGAAATAATGGATTTCCCTCCACGTGGCAGAAGCTATAAAAGGCGCTGGAAACATCTCCATTTTGCCTCTTTCCTGCTCAAGCCTCTGGACAATGGATTTATTCTAATGGGAGCATCCTAACCAAGGGATTAAGGACCTTTCGAGGATTTGGAAGCAACCAGAGTCTTGATTTAAGACAGTTTATTCCATCACTGCTACAAGACTGAACCAAGAACTTTGTAATGATTGTATGTATTTAATTAATTTAGCCAATTTTAACTCTCACCTTTCTTTCTTTATTTTTATAAATAAACTTTTAAATTTTAGATACTAAAGGATTGGCACCAGTATGATTATTGGGTAAGATCTCAGTGATATATTGACCTGGGTGTGTGGCTGGTCCTTTGGGATCAGAAGAACCCTTTGTTTGATTAAACTGTTTTTAAAGAAACTACTCATCTGTAAGTCAAGTGTTTTGGTGGTGATTCATGAACTAGAATACCTAAGGAAACTGCTTTTCTGACTTCTTGGTAGACAGTGTGGTGAAATTGAAGTTTACTTTTGTTGCTGGTTTGGTATATCTTATGGGGGAATAACCACCAGTGTTGGGGTGTATCTGCCCTATTTCTCAGCAGTTTGTCCTGAATTTAGTATTCTCAGTTGTGCTCCACTGAGGCATGGTTACTAAAAGAAACGAGTAGAGAGCTATTCAGATGAGATATCAAACAGATCTCTCAAGCTCATGTAGTCAATCCAGATGTCAAGGCACTTTTTTCACAAAAAGCATGGATATGAATCTTGGTGAGTTCCTCAGTTATAAATTTGGGGGTGAAATCCTGGGCCTATCGATGTCAATAGAAGTTTTGGCCTTGACTTCACTGGGGTCAAGATTTCACCTGGGAGTGATTCCATTCTTCTTAGCCTCCTCATGTTGTTTTAATGTTGTCTAAAATGTTGTATAGCAGTGATCGGCAACCTTTGGCCCATGGCCCGCCAGGGAAGCCCCCTGGTGGGCCAGGCTGGTTTGTTTACCTGCCACACTCACAGGTTCAGCCAAACGTAACTCCCACTGGCCACGGTTTACCGCTCCAGGCCAATGGGGGCTCTGGGAAGTGGCGGCCAGCACATCCCTCGGCGCGCACCGCTTCCTGTAGCTCCCACTGGCCTGGAGCGGCAAACCGTGACCAGTGAGTGTTGCGATTGGCCGAACCTGCAGACACAGCAGGTAAACAAACCAGCCCAGCCTGCCAGGGGGCTTACCCGGGCAGGCCGCGTGCCAAAGGTTGCCAATCCCTGTTGTATAGGAACCAAGTCTTACTTTAAAAAAAATAGTTCCACTTTACTAGACAATTTTTTGTCTTGAGAGTAGAGAAGGTGAAAGACTAGAGAAACATTGAAAATATTCATAAGTACTAGTTCTGCACTTTCACGCATTGATGTTTAGGCCCTTTAGTACCTGTCAATATGTGAGACTTCAAAACTGGTTAGCATGATTATGACAGATAGAGATATTCAACTATATCTATACATACTCTTGATCCTGAATATGTGTATTCAATAATAGATATTAATTCAACATCAAGTATGGATGCTATACCCACAAGGAGACTTGTGGGATCAATTTTGGAGCTCAAGTACTGAATATTAAGAGTGTAGTCATTGTAAATAATCTGTAGACCACCACTGATTTGCTTGTGATACTGTGAATATAAGGAATGCTGAACGAATAGCCAAATAATGGGATGGATTTGCAAATACTTTGTGAATCCAAAAATATAACATTTGCTGAAAATTTTATTTAGCAAACTACTTAACAGATCACCCCAGCTGTCCCCAAATTATTTGAATACAATTGCATTCCAGCTTTATAGACAGATTTTCTTCATTAGGCAAATAATTTTTGTCAGCCCCTGAGGTTTCTTTTGGTAGGACAAAAGATAGATGTGCACATGCAGTATAAATGTTTCTCTTTGATTTCAAATCACTTTGTCATATATCATGAAAAGATAAATTTGAGATTTATGTATGGCAACAGGATCTATTATTGGTCTGTTTTTTGTAGTTAATTCATTATTTGAATTTGAAAAGTTATGCACATACTGACTTTCTCCAGAATGAATTGTGGTCTAATAAGCCATATGGAACACTTTTCTGGTTTTGGAAAACAAATATTAAAAGGGAGAACTTGGATGTTTGGCCCACTTCTCAGCTAGCATATGCTCTTTTAGTTGCCCATTATTTTCAGTAACTTGCTGACCTAATTAATAATGTTTGTCCACACACAAAAAAAACAAAAGGTAAATTTAGTTATATAGGCTTGGGCTCAAAATGAAATAGTTTAAAAAAAATTTGCCAAGAAGAAATTGGCACAATTGGTAAGGAAATATTATGAGCCTGATTCTCCAATGCATTACACTAAGTGACAAAGTTCCTGCTCTACCTTGGTGGGTCTTGTGCTTATTGGTGGATTTGCTCGCCTTGGAGCTTCACGGCAGCCCTCACCTTGGCCGTTTTTCTGAACCCACAGTCCAGGTCGACTCCTCCTGTGTCTGACCAGGAGGGTTGGGAGGTTTGGGGGGAACCCGGGCCCGCCCTCCACTCCGGGTTCCAGCCCAGGGCCCTGTGGATTGCAGCTGTCTAGAATGCCTCCTGGAACAGCTGTGTGACAGCTACAACTCCCTGGGCTACTTCCCCATGGCCTCCTCCCAACACCTTCTTTATCCTCACCATAGGACCTTCCTCCTGGTGTCTGATAATGCTTGTACACCTCAGTCCTCCAACAGTCCACGTTCTCACTCTCAGCTCCTAGTGCCTCTTGCTCCCAGCTCCTCACACGCACACCACAAACTGAAGTGAGCTCCTTTTTAAAACCCAGGTGCCCTGATTAGCCTGCCTTAATTGATTCTAGCAGCTTCTTGATTGGCTGCAGGTGTTCTAATCAACCTGTTTTAATTGTCTCCAGAAGGTTCCTGATTGTTCTGGAACCTTCCCTGTTAGGTTACCCAGGAAAAGGGACCTACTTAGCCTGGGGCTAATATATCTGCCTTCTATTACTCTCCTATAGCCATCTGGCCCGACCCTGCCACAACTAGTTTTATCAGTATTATATTTATTATTTGCATTATCATAGTGTCTATGAGTTCTAGTCATGGATCTGGACACCAGTGTGCTAAGTGATATACAAACACAGACCAAAAGATTGTCTCTGTCCCATAGAACGTATAGAATTCCACCATTAGAACACTGGTATAATGGGTAGGAAATTAGGCTCATTCAGTTTAAAGCTTCTAGTAGTATATTTGAAGTATTAAGGGTTTTTTGGTGGGTTTCTTTAAATGTCTACTTGATTGTGTCCATGTGGCAAAACCTTTAATGTGATATTTAGTGATATTGACAAAGTTGCTAATATATATCACAGAGGATGTACACAACAATAAATAAAGTACAACCTTTTGTATTTTCTTCTGGAAAGCTCAACTCTTGCCTTTTCTCATCAAAATTCATATTGCATCCCTGATATATGTTTTCCCCTCATAAGAAATGCCATAAAGTTCCCTTAAATCTGAGGCAAGCATGGCAAAAAGAAACGTGGGAACAATATAGCTGAGATGATTGACTTAATATACTGTTTGTAGTGTTGCTGTGGCTGTGTTGGTCCCAGGATATTAGAGACAAGTTCAGTGAGGTAATATATTTTATTGGACCAACTTCTGTTGACAAAGAGACAAGCTGTTGAATTTACACAGAACTCTGTCCTAAAGAACTCTGTCCTTAAGATCTCTGTGTAAGTTCAAAGCCTATATAGGTGATAAACAGGCCTTCAATCCTACAGACACCAATTTATATGTATATAATAATGCTTCAGATTTCGCAATTACAAAATTTGCAATTTTCACGTATTTTGTATAGAAGAATACTTCTAAGCTTTTGGTAGCCAAATGTGTTGTTCACAGACTAAGACCTTGCCATCATACTCTGAATAGACACAGTATTTAGCCTATTATCTTATGATAGAATAATTTGTAGATTTTGTAGATTTGTAGAATAATTTGTAGATTTTAAAGGGTATGTGCTTCCATAACCACCTCAGTGCCATGTAGGACAAACTAAATACAGAATGAGCAAGTTTTTAGTTCCTTCCAGTGACAATGCATTTTCCTATGATTAAATATCCATATAAAATCCACAGTAAATATGCATAGTGTTCTAAAAGCCATCGAATAAGACAAAATCATGTCCTGAGAAAACAATGGCCTAGGAACTCAAAGCCTGAACTTGCTCTCACTGAAGTTCATGGAAGTTTTCCATTGATTGCAATGGAATCCAGACCAGAACCCTGATTTTGCAATCTTATTCACATGAGCAATTTTTTCTCCATGCAAGTAATCAGCAGGACAACTTGTGAAGCATGAGTTTGCAGATCAAGCCCTTACAGACAAACTGAAATAGAGGACCAAAGTTCTGGAAGAGGAAGCAGTGAGGAAATCATAGGTGAGGAGATCAACATAGAAAGAATTTGTGAAAAATGGATTTGATAGCGATTAAGTGCACAAAATCCTTTCATGACGGCACACAAGAAAGCCCAGACCTACTGGTTTCTGGTGGGTAAGATGGTTTGTTCTATATTGTTATAATAGTTACTAACTAGCAGTCTGATCCTCTGAGCACATTCTGCAAGAGCTCAAACACATGCAGCTCTCCTGCACTTTGACAGAAGTTGAGGCCACTCAGCACCAGTCTAGGTTAAAGTGTGGGTTACAAGTTGCACAATAATAAATTGCAGCCGATTGAAGATTGGTGCAAAATGCCACAAATGTCACACTTTAAAAGCTCGTTTTAAGGCTAAGCTAATAATGAAGGATCACTAAAGGGAAACATGTTTCAGAGTGCAGTTTTGATGGCAAGTGATTTCACACATTTTTTTTCGCACTTTGTATTTCTCCCTATGAGCAATACTCAATTGAATAAACTGTCCCTCAGACCAGTGTAAAACATGTTATATGACAATAATACTTATGGGAAATTTGCATTGGATATCAGTCAGCTATAAGACTCAAATGTTAATCTCTTGGGTGCGCCACAGAGCTTTATTACCTGAATCTTTATATTACTGCATAAATATAAAAGCTAAAGAAGGTCATTATCTCAGATTAGAGGATATGCCTAATTTATTTGTATGTTATCTATCATTAAAACATTTAGTCAATATACAATGCTGCTGAACATGTCTACTACAAACACACCTACTTTTTTACAGTGAAAGCTAATCAATAACATTTCTAGAAGCATAATTCAATTTGCCTTTTAGAGATGAGGTAGTTTATGAACCATGTGCTACCTGACCCATCCACTGCTAAACTAAACCCCATGCTAGGATTCTTGCTGGATATCATATTGTACTTTAATATCATGCAGGAGGCAGTTATTCTGAAAATGGCATCTGTCAATAGTCTGATCCCCCCCCCCCCCCAGTGCTGGATGATTTCAACTACTGAGAATCACAGAAGGCAATTTAGATCAGCACTACAGACAAGATAAATGACCAAAAAAACTATCTTGCTGTCACCATGCTTACTGTCACCATGGTAACAGGGCCCTAGCCTCAGTTTCCCTCTCACCAAATGAAATAGATCATGCTCTACAAGAAGAACTCCACCCTGCCCGTGGTAAGGAATGTTCGCAGTCCAGTTTAAAAAGACAAAACACGTTCCTAGTCTTCTGGGTCACAGGCTCTCCACTGAGGTCTGTGTAAATATGCATTCAACCCTCTCCTAGAAGCTCCAGCCACAAGTCCCTCAAAAAAAAAGCAGATGTCCAATCCAGGCCTCAAGCCCACTCTGCTTCTTTTCCCTAGGTGTCTTCCTTCATTTATTCCCATCACGTCTCACCTTCTCTGGGATTCCTAAACAAAAACCTTAAATAACTCTTCTCCTGGGTTTTTTCTTGAGCCTACCCAGCTCTCTTAATAGTTAATGCCTAGGATCTTGCACTGACCTTCCCTCACTGAAGAGACCAAAGGATCCTGTCTTTTCCCAGCCTCCTACTCTGAAGTAGGGTGACCAGATGTCCCAATTTTATAGGGACAGTCCTGATATTTGGGCCTTTTTCTCATATAGGCTCCTATTACCCCCCCTCCCCTCATCCTGATTTTTCACACTTGCTGTCTGGTCATCCTACTCTGAAGAGACCCATAACTTGCGCTTACCAAGGAACAGGAGAGACCCACAATCTTCCTTCCCAAGCACTCTCTATACAAGCAAAGGAATTTTATATACAAATGCCCTCTTTCCTATCATTTCTTGCAATTCTCTGCTGCTTCTGGTTTCTCTCAACTACAAGTTTTCAAATGCTACTGTTCTGGTCTGAACCAAAACCAGAGCTATGCTGGGGCCTGTAGTCTGTCTTAAAGGGCTAGCAGGGTTTGGCTACATTCCCGTTATTTACATACCTCTTAAAATTACTTGCTGATAGTAACATACTTTTCTACCAACACATTTCTGTTGTAATTGTTTGCTTGGGATGCAGTTCCTCATGTCTATTCCAATAAACAAAATATGAGGAAACTTTTGAGTTATGAGATCAAAATTCCACATTAGGATTCTGGTGTTTTGCTCACAACTGATTCATGTAGGCACCAGTACTCTGAAATGAAATTATAGCTCCATATAACTCATAGTCACATGCTAACTAATGTCTATTAGTGATAACACCAATAGAAGACAACATGCTGTACACTCAAAACATGTACTTTATAACAATGAAGCCTGCATTAGAGACCCTATAAAAAGTAACCTCCATATGTTCAGCCAAAATTGAATGTTATCTTCTCATTGATTTTTTTTCTCAGTTGTGAAAAGCACATTTACAAACGTTAAGACGGCAAAACAACATTTTATCTTTCTCAGAAATTGCAGAGGCAACGGACAAGATAAATGTCAGATGGTGAATGGGACTTAAAATGTCTACCTTCATAAACTCAAATTTGGCTATTACTTGGCTTACACTCTGTCTATAAATTCTTGTCTAATTGTTAAGAATGCTGTTGATCTCATTAAACAAATTCTGCACTTGCTCATGGAACAGACCTAGTAAAAGAATAGATTTTTAAGGCATAAAGGCAAACATAAAAACAAATACCATGAAACAGGCTACCAAACACTCCTAGAAATTATAGTGCAAATGTTAGAATCATAGAATCATAGAATAACAGAGTTGGAAGGGACCTCTGGAGGTCATCTAGTCCAACCCCCTGCCCAGAGCAGGACCAATCCCAACTAAATCATCCCAGCCAGGGCTTTCTCAAGCCTGACCTTAAAAACTTCTAAGGAAGGGGATTTCAACACCTCCCTGGGTAACGCATTCCAGTGTTTCACCACCCTCCTAGTGAAAAAGATTTTCCTAATATCCAACCTAAACCTTCCCCACTGCAACTTGAGACCATTACTCCTTGTCCTGTCATCTGCTATCACTGAGAATAGTCTAGATCCATCCTCTTTGGATCCACCCTTCAGGTAGTTAAAAGCAGCTCTCAAATCCCCCCTCATTCTTCTCTTCCGTAGACTAAACAATCCCAGTTCCCTCAGCCTCTCCTCATAAATCATGTGTTCCAGTCCCCTAATCATTTTTGTTGCCCTTCGCTGGACTCTCTCCAATTTATCCACAACCTTCTTGTAGTGTGGGGCCCAAAACTGGACACAGTATTCCAGATGAGGCCTCACCAATGTCGAATAGAGGGGAACGATCACGTCCCTCGATCTGCTGGCAATGCCCCTACTTATACACCCCAAAATGCCATTGGCCTTCTTGGCAACAAGGGCACACTGTTGACTCATATCCAGCTCCTCATCCACTGTCACCCCTAGGTCCTTCTCTGCAGAACTGCTGCCTAGCCATTCGGTCCCTAGTCTGTAGCGGTGCATTGGATTCTTCCGTCCTAAGTGAAGGACTCTGCACTTGTCCTTGTTGAACCTCATCAGATTTCTTTTGGCCCAATCCTCCAATCTGTCTCGGTCCCTCTGTATCCTATCCCTCCCCTCCAGCGTATCTACCACTCCTCCCAGTTTAGTGTCATCCGCAAACTTGCTGAGGGTGCAATCCACACCATCCTCCAGATCATTAATGAAGATATTGAACAAAACCAGCCTGAGGACCGAACCTTGGGGCACTCCTCTAGATACCGGCTGCCAACTAGACATGGAGCCACTTATCACCACCCGCTGAGCCCGACAATCTAGCCAACTTTCTACCCATCTTGTAGTGCATCCATCCAGCCCATACTTCTTTAACTTGCTGACAAGAATACTGTGGGAGACCGTGTCAAAAGCTTTGCTAAAGTCGAGGAATAACACGTCCACTGCTTTCCCTTCATCCACAGAACCAGTTATCTCATCATAGAAGGCAATTAGATTAGTCAGGCATGACTTTCCCTTTGTGAATCCATGCTGACTGTTCCTGATCACTTTCCTCTCCTCTAAGTGCTTCAGAATTGATTCCTTGAGGACATGCTCCATGATTTTTCCAGGGACTGAGGTGAGGCTGACCAGCCTGTAGTTCCCAGGATCATCCTTCTTCCCTTTTTTAAAGATGGGCACTACATTAGCCTTTTTCCAGTCATCCGGGACTTCCCCCGATCCCCATGAGTTTTCAAAGATAATGGCCAATGGCTTTGCAATCACATCTGCCAATTCCTTTCGCACTCTTGGATGCAACGCATCCGGCCCCATGGACTTGTGCACGTCCAGTTTTTCTAAATAGTCCCCAACCACTTCTTCCTTCAGAGAGGGCTGGCCACCTCCTCCCCATGCTGTGCTGCCCAGTGCCGTAGTCTGGGAGCTGACCTTGTTCGTGAAGACAGAGGCAAAAAAAGCATTGAGTACGTTAGCTTTTTCCACATCCTCTGTCACTAGGTTGCCTCCCTCATTCAGTAAGGGGCCCACACTTTCCTTGGCTTTCTTCTTATGCCAACATACCTGAAGAAACCCTTCTTGTTACTCTTAACATCTCTCGCTAGCTGCAACTCCAGGTGTGATTTAGCCTTCCTGATTCCATTCCTACATGCCCGAGCAATATTTATATACTCATCCCTGGACATTTGTCCAATCTTCCACTTCTTGTAAGCCTCTTTTTTGTGTTTAAGATCAGCAAGGATTTCACTGTTAAGCCAAGCTGGTCGCCTGCCATATTTACTATTCTTTCTACACATCGGGATGGTTTGTCCCTGTAATCTCAATAAGGATTCTTTAAAATACAGCCAGCTCTCCTGGACTCCTTTCTCCTTCATATTATTCTCCCAGGGGATCTTGCCCATCAGTTCCCTGAGAGAGTCAAAGTCTGCTTTTCTGAAGTCCAGGGTCCGTATTCTGCTGCTTTCCTTTCTTCCTTGTGTCAGGATCCTGAACTCGACCATCTCATGGTCACTGCCTCCCAGGTTCCCATCCACCTTTGCTTCCCCTACTAATTCTTCCCAGTTTGTGAGCAGCAGGTCAAGAAGAGCTCCACCCCAGTTGGTTCCTCCAGCACTTGCACCAGGAAATTGTCCCCTACAGTTTCCAAAAACCCTTGATTGTCTGTGCACCGCTGTATTGCTCTCCCAGCAGATATCAGGATGATTGAAGTCGCCCATGAGAACCAGGGTGTGTGATCTAGTAGCTTCTGCGACTTGCCGGAAGAAAGCCTCGTCCACCTCATCCCCCTGGTCCATAGCAGACTCTCACCACGACATCACCCTTGTTGCTCAGGCTTCTAAACTTAATCCAGAGACCTTAAAAAGGTAACGTTGATGGTTAACCGATGAAAAAAATGGGCCAGATATTTTTTTTCTGAAAAACATTCACAAGTCCTCTTGATCGTAGTACTTCTTGAAATATTGTTCACACAGACAAAGGATCACTTTGTTACTGTTATAGTGCTGGCAGTGATTTTTTTCTCGCCTTACCAATTTTACCCTCTAGGGCTTGATTATGCTGTCACACCAATGTAAGCCAGGAGTGACTCCACTGAAGTCAATGACGTTTCACTGGTGTAATACCAGTATAAGTGACCTTAGAAGCAGGGCCATTGACTTTGTTTCAATGGCAACTGATTTACTAGGTGTAAAGGAGAACAAAATCAGGCCCCATATATATTTGCTGGTGTCCTTTCTCATAAAAATCTTGTTATGGATATGTACTACTTGCAGATTCTTAAAGAAGCAATTCCAATAACCTCTGTTATATCTTTAGAAACATCCCAGCTAAATAAAAAAGGTTCATGGGCTAATCAGAGAAGATCAATACAAATATATGTTGGGGGGAGGAAAAGAAAATCATAGGAAAAGCTGAAGAAATGAGAGTTTCTGGAAGCAAATATAATCTAGGGGCAGGAGTAAAAAGTAAACTCGGGCATAGCAGGGGTTAGAAAATGAGTTTTCAAAACTGTCAGAGGCTGCACATTACAAGCATAAACCTGTGTACAAGCATGACTGTCTGATATGCTTAGGGATCTTAGTGTACTAACATGCTTTTAATGGTAATACAGTTTTATAAGTCACAGGGCATCGTGTTGTAGCTTAGGGTGAAGACATCATTGGTCTACTGAAACTCAGCAGGAGACCTTGATATTGCACAACAGCATATAAAAATCCCTCATCATGAAATTCAGAGAACTTAGATTGCTCCTCTGACCCTACGTCAACTAACTTAGCTTGGTTTTTCCCATGGAATCTAGATGTCATCCCATGGGGACCGGTTTAGCTTTTGCTTCTCTCTTCTCCATGATACAGAAGTACTTTATTCATGTGGGCACTCATTATATTCTCCCCCATGCTATAAGTTTGCTTTTCAATAAGTGTCCCTTACTGTGAACTGTTCTTCAGCTTTCATTTTACACCTCACCCATCTGCTTCACCTTTGTCTAGGAAGTCTAGTGACATTGGTACTATAATCTGTGTGCCAGTGTAGACTGATGTTACTGCTTGATGCTGGTATCATAGAATCATAGAATCATAGAATATCAGGGTTGGAAGGGACCCCAGAAGGTCATCTAGTCCAACCCCCTGCTCGAAGCAGGACCAATTCCCAGTTAAATCATCCCAGCCAGGGCTTTGTCAAGCCTGACCTTAAAAACCTCTAAGGAAGGAGATTCTACCACCTCCCTAGGTAACGCATTCCAGTGTTTCACCACCCTCTTAGTGAAAAAGTTTTTCCTAATATCCAATCTAAACCTCCCCCACTGCAACTTGAGACCATTACTCCTTGTTCTGTCATCTGCTACCATTGAGAACAGTCTAGAGCCATCCTCTTTGGAACCCCCTTTCAGGTAGTTGAAAGCAGCTATCAAATCCCCCCTCATTCTTCTCTTCTGCAGGCTAAACAATCCCAGCTCCCTCAGCCTCTCCTCATAAGTCATGTGTTCTAGACCCCTAATCATTTTTGTTGCCCTTCGCTGGACTCTCTCCAATTTATCCACATCCTTCTTGTAGTGTGGGGCCCAAAACTGGACACAGTACTCCAGATGAGGCCTCACCAATGTCGAATAGAGGGGAACGATCACGTCCCTCGATCTGCTCGCTATGCCCCTACTTATACATCCCAAAATGCCATTGGCCTTCTTGGCAACAAGGGCACACTGCTGACTCATATCCAGCTTCTCGTCCACTGTAACCCCTAGGTCCTTTTCCGCAGAACTGCTGCCTAGCCATTCGGTCCCTAGTCTGTAGCTGTGCATTGGGTTCTTCCGTCCTAAGTGCAGGACCCTGCACTTATCCTTATTGAACCTCATCAGATTTCTTTTGGCCCAATCCTCCAATTTGTCTAGGTCCTTCTGTATCCTATCCCTCCCCTCCAGCGTATCTACCACTCCTCCCAGTTTAGTATCATCCGCAAATTTGCTGAGAGTGCAATCCACACCATCCTCCAGATCATTTATGAAGATATTGAACAAAACCGGCCCCAGGACCGACCCTTGGGGCACTCCACTTGATACCGGCTGCCAACTAGACATGGAGCCATTGATCACTACCCGTTGAGCCCGACAATTTAGCCAGCTTTCTACCCACCTTATAGTGCATTCATCCAGCCCATACTTCCTTAACTTGCTGACAAGAATACTGTGGGAGACCGTGTCAAAAGCTTTGCTAAAGTCAAGAAACAATACATCCACTGCTTTCCCTTCATCCAAAGAACCAGTAATCTCATCATAAAAGGCGATTAGATTAGTCAGGCATGACCTTCCCTTGGTGAATCCATGCTGGCTGTTCCTGATCACTTTCCTCTCATGCAAGTGCTTCAGGATTGATTCTTTGAGGACCTGCTCCATGATTTTTCCAGGGACTGAGGTGAGGCTGACTGGCCTTTAGTTCCCAGGATCCTCCTTCTTCCCTTTTTTAAAGATTGGCACTACATTAGCCTTTTTCCAATCATCCGGGACTTCCCCGGTTCACCACGAGTTTTCAAAGATAATGGCCAATGGCTCTGCAATCACAGCCGCCAATTCCTTCAGCACTCTCGGATGCAACTCGTCCGGCCCCATGGACTTGTGCACGTCCAGCTTTTCTAAATAGACCCTAACCACCTCTATCTCCACAGAGGGCTGGCCATCTCTTCCCCATTTTGTGATGCCCAGCGCAGCAGTCTGGGAGCTGACCTTGTTAGTGAAAACAGAGGCAAAAAAAGCATTGAGTACATTAGCTTTTTCCACATCCTCTGTCACTAGGTTGCCTCCCTCATTCAGTAAGGGGCCCACACTTTCCTTGGCTTTCTTCTTGTTGCCAACATACCTGAAGAAACCCTTCTTGTTACTCTTAACATCTCTGGCTAGCTGCAGCTCCAGGTGCGATTTGGCCCTCCTGATATCATTCCTACATGCCCGAGCAATATTTTTATACTCTTCCCTGGTCATATGTCCAACCTTCCACTTCTTGTAAGCTTCTTTTTTATGTTTAAGATCCGCTAGGATTTCACCATTAAGCCAAGCTGGTCACCTGCCATATTTACTATTCTTTCGACTCATTGGGATGGTTTGTCCCTGTAACCTCAACAGGGTTTCCTTGAAATACAGCCAGCTCTCCTGGACTCCTTTCCCCTTCAAGTTAGTCCCCCAGGGGATCCTGGCCATCCGTTCCCCGAGGGAGTCGAAGTCTGCTTTTCTGAAGTCCAGGGTCCGTATCCTGCTGCTTACCTTTCTTCCCTGCGTCAGGATCCTGAACTCAACCAACTCATGGTCACTGCCTCCCAGATTCCCATCCACTTTTGCTTCCCCCACTAATTCTACCCGGTTTGTGAGCAGCAGGTCAAGAAAAGCGCCCCCCCCAGTTGGCTCCTCTAGCACTTGCGCCAGGAAATTGTCCCCTACGCTTTCCAAAAACTTCCTGGATTGTCTATGCACTGCTGTATTACTCTCCCAGCAGATATCAGGAAAATTAAAGTCACCCATGAGAATCAGGGCATGCGATCTAGTAGCTTCCGTGAGCTGCCGGAAGAAAGCCTCAACTACCTCATCCCCCTGGTCCGGTACATTTGCAATGGGTGAAAAGTGAATGAGTGACATGACTAAACTCTACTTTTCTTGCAGAGAGATTTCAAAATGGCATTGACTATCAAACCTATCCTACTGTCAGCAACCACTTGCTAGCATGTTATTTTACTTCTAATACCTATCAGTCTCTTTATAGTGTGTGCACTTACATATTACAAACAGAAATGGATTTCTCAGATAAAAGAATTGATATGACTAAATAGAGAAATTATCATTTGTATCCTGCAGCATAATTAGTGGTAGCATAGCTGTAATTAGAGTTGGCTAAATAATTAGTAAAAATAATAAATAAAATCTTCATTTGTGGCTATTTCGGTATATAAAATTTCCAAGTTCAGCTTGCTCTGATTTAAGCCATCAATTTATTCACTGAGTATTTGGATGGTCAACATTTATTCAAGAAAAGGACAGAGGCCTCTGGTATTCCCACAGATGGTGGGGAGGAGAGGAGAGAACACCGAAGGAAACAGAATCACCAGAGAGGCAGGAAAAAAAACAAGAGGACGATGTCATGAAAGCTAAGGGAGATCAAGATTGCATTAATGGAGCATGATCTAAGTGTCGAAAGCACTAGAGATGTGATCAAGGATGGTCATGGTTAGAGACAGGACATTGGGCAGGAAAGGCCAGGGCTCTGAGGTGCACAGACATTCTCTCTAGCAGGTGCTTGGCTGATTGGTTCTTGCTCTTGTGCTTGGGGTCTAACTGATCACCATATGAGGGGTCAGGAAGGAATTTTCCTTCAGTCAGATTGGGAGTGACCTTGGTGGTGGGTTTTGTTTTTTCCCTTCCTTGGCAGCATGTGGGTGTAGTCACTTGCCAGGATTATCTGGGTGTATCTGACAATTTCCCTGCCATTGCAAGGTCTTGGGCACCGATGCACCTTGGTCTGTCCTATTCTCTCCCTCTGTCATGTACTGAGTATCCTGTGGGCCATTACATTTTGGTCTAATTGCAGTTTTTGGTTTTAGTGTGCAGAGGCCAGATGGTGTTGGTGGCCTGTGATATACAGAAGGTCAGACTAGACAAACAGGTGGCCTTTTCTGGCCTTAAGCTCTATGAATAATAAGCATGGAGTTGAGAGTAGGCATTCAAGGTATGTCTACCCAGCAGCTAGGAGTTGTATTTCCCAGCACAGGAAGACATACATATACTAGCTCCGCTCACGTTAGTGCCTAAAAAGAGCAGTGTGGTTGAAGCAGGATGGGTGGCAGCTAAGGCTAGCCACCTGAGTACCTACCAAAGGGTTGGGCAGGATTGTGCTTGGACAGCTAGCCTGCACTGCTGCCCATGCCACACTGATAGCTTGAGTGGACTAGGTTGAGTGGAGTGAGCATGTGTCTCGCCGTGCTGAGAGCCACACCTCCTGGGTTCTGTGAAGCCATACCTTGAGAGCACAGACAGAGGATTGGAATCCAGGCTGGAAAGGATCTAGGCTAGGGCTGGCAGAGAGGAAGCCAATGCGGACATTGTGGACAACTTATTCAATGCATTTAGAGGTCAAATAAGGAGGTAACTTGGGCAATAATTGGAGAGACAGGTAGGATCAAGGGGTGTTGAGTTTTTTTTTTTTTGAGACCAGAGTATGATTTTATACTGAGGAATAATAGATGAGAGTGTAAGAGGAAGAGAGTAAGGAGTTGAGTGGGTGCACAGGAGGTCAGTAGCCAGAGGGAACAGGATTAAGGGAGCAGTTGCAGATAAAGACCATGCAAGAATCCTCAGTGGCTGACGAGAGAATCTTGTAGGTGAGGATGGAAGAGAGGGATGGTTTGACGGATCTCGTCAGGCTGTGCTCTGAAAGGGAGGAAGGTACGGACAGAAGACTTCAGAATTGGCAGAGTGGGAGTAAATGAAGGAGGAGAAATGTGCCGTTTTGCAAGGAACATGGCAGAGGTGAAGAAAGGTAGGATAACTTAATGAGAGAGCTTGTGTCAATATGGAAGCTTCCCCAGAGGCATATAGTAGAGCTCTGGGAACTAATTTCTTTTTTCGTAATGATCCATTATCTCTGAATGGACACTGTACCACATGAACACATTCAATACTGACTTCTTTATTCAGGGCTCTGTGGCTACCTTTCTGATGGGTACTGGTAGGAAATGTAGAATATTTTTTTCTCCACCATTTTTTCCAGTAGGGAAAGTTGAAGAGTGACAAGTGGTCAGCTCTCTACCATGAGGAATAGGCATAGCAGAGGAAATAGGTGTCCCAAACCTTGTTTGCGCCTCAATTTTTACTTTCTGCATTCTTTATACTTGTGGTGTTCATGTTGCCACTAGAAGTAATTTATCTGAATGGGATTTATTTAGTTTTCTGTCTTGTAGGTTTGAAAGGTTTTTTGTGGTAACCATGAAGCCCTTTTTCTTTTCAAAAACACAAATAAACAAAACCATCAGTCTTTAAAACTTTTATATTCCAAATCCTGGAATCATTTTGATATCTCCAAGCTGCCTAGACAGAATTATTGAGGCCTCTGGTACTGCAAAAATGTATGTATATGCTTAACTTTACTGCCCCAAGTAACTCCTGGTAGTAAAATTAAGCACATACAAAGCTGTTAGCAGGATTGGGGGCTATATTTTGTAAATGAGGTAGGGAGGACTCATTGTGCTACACAAATAATGTGTATGAAAATCACAACTTGCAAACTTAGAAACTAAACTCAAAAACTTTCAAATTTGGAGTCCCACTTGACTCTAGTCAAAAAAGCTATTCTCAGCTGCTGCAGTTCTTTATTTTATTTGTGGGACACTCCTAGAAGAAAAGCAACACATTAATTTGTAGCAAGAATCATTCTTGTTTGCACAATACAGGTTTCCATTTAGTTAGAAAAATATTATGGGTTTTGTTTTGTTAAAATTTTCCCTCAGAAAAGTTTAAGAGAAATTATATTTTGTGCAATTTGGAAGGGTTGTGCAAATTTTTAACTGTTTGGTAAATACCACAAATACCTCAGCATTCTCCAAATCCTAGTGAGGAATAATACATACAGATTTTAATGAGATTTACACAATGGCTTCACAAAATATTTTTATATTAGGGGTGGATATTTAGACAGTTATAATGAATAAAATGGCATCTGTAGGTGTTATCTGAGAGGTCAAACTCAACATCTATTGAACCTGAAAGACCAATTTATAATTTTACATATTTTTTCTGTTATGTGCATTTTTCAACTTGCTATGTTAGCAACTGTCTTATTCTGTAGCTCTGTAGCATGCTTTAGCCACTACATACTTACAAGTAACACTGAAAAATGCCTCCTAACAGTGTGGGCTCAATCTTGCTCCCATTGAAGTCAATTGCAGAAATGCCATTTACTACAATGGGTCTCAAGTGAAACCCTAGAAGTTTGGTCAAAGAATTTCAACAACTTATTGGAATACGAGATCTGTCCCAAAAGATGAAAAAAAAGGTTTGAATTCAAGACACCCTTGCAAACTTGGAGAATTGGTCTGAAATCAACAGAATGAAATAATTAAAAAAAATACTTTGGAAAAAAATCGAATGCATAAATTCACAATGAGGAATAATCAGCTGGGCAGTAATAGTGATAAAACATCTGAGGGTTAGAGTGGATCACATATTGAATATCGGTGACAGTTGCAAAAAAGACTAATATTTTGGAGTTTGTTCATAGGAGTGTTGTGTGTAAGACATAGGAAGTAACTGTCCTGCTCTACTCAGCAGTGGTGAGGCCTCATCTAGGAGTACTGTCTCCAGTGTAGGGTACTACCCTAAGAAAGTCAAACAAACTGGAGAGAGTCCAGACAATAGTGACAAAAATGATGAAAGGTTTAGACAAGAACATGATATATGGGGAAAGACTGGGAATGTTTAGTTTTGAGAAAAGAAGACTGGGGGTGGGGATTGGAACCTGGTAGTAGTTTTCAAATATGTTGAAGGTTGTTATAAAGAGGACAGTGATCAATTGTTCTCCATGTCCAAAGAAGGTAGGACAAGTAGTAATCAGCTTAACCTGCAGTAAGAGAAATTGAAGTTAGATGCCAGGGTAAAAAACAAACAAACAGACCTTCTAACTATATAAGGAAAGATACATATTACCAAGGGGATTGTGGAATCTCCATCATTGGAGGTTTCTAAGACCAGGTTCGATAAACACTTGTCAGGGATGGTCAAAATATACTTGGTCCTGTCTCATTATGTGGGACTGCACTAGATGGTCTTGAGGTCCCTTCCATACCAACATTTCTATGATTCTATGTGGGCATTCAGTTTAAAACATGCTCATCTTGGTTGTCATTTGGTTTGTTTCCTTGTTGGATGTATCTTATAGACATGGTCAATATCCTCCCCCCCCACTCATATATGTTTCATGAGAAAATTTTACTATTTTTTTATAATAAAGAACAATAGCTGGGTCTTAAAGTACTTTTTACCTGTGGATTTTAAAGTGTTTGATGAGGGAAGAAAGTATCCTTACCATGCAGAAACTGGGGCACAGAGATTGTGTGACAGGGCTAGGAGCAGAACCCAGGGCTCCTTAGTGCCTATCAAAGTACTCTCCACTGGGCCCCACTGTCTCCTAAAGCCAAGGAAGAGGAAGCTAACTAAAGATGATGCTAAAGAATATTATACATTAACTTGCTCGATGCAGGGACCATAGAGAAAGTGAATTTTCAAGAGGTATTTAAGTGAGAGGGACCTGATCTTCCAGCTCAGGAAGGGTATTTCATTTATAGAAAGCAGCACGAAAAGAGGCATAGAGGTGCCTGTAGAGAAGCAGATGAGTGGGACATCAAGGCCAACATCATGGGAGGAACATAAGGAGCATGAAGCAATGCAACACAATAAAAGGCTGAAGGAATAGTCCTGCTGCCTGAGTAGTGCTCCATCGTCCATTTTATTCTGTACCTCTAAAAGCTAATGATAAAACATTCGCTTCATTATTGGAAACCTCTTCACTTCTGTAATAGAAATTAAAGAAATAAAGTAAAAAATTAGTATCTCTTTATTTTTGAGTTTATTGTCGATTGGTATAGTTCACATGGATTTACAGTCTTCTAGTAAAAAAGACCGTGAAGCCTACAGTGACCAGGAAATGATAGCAAAACTACTGGGGAAAAAAACCAGACACTCCTGGGCTGAGCTGCACTGTATGACAATGACATTGCAGTGCAAATGTAGTGTACTGTATGCATTTCTTTGGTGTTTGTGTCATGTCTAATTCAGCTTGAAATTGAAGTCATCACATTTTACTTTTCATGAGAAGTGTAAAGAGAGTTTGGCTCCCTATGAAAATAGGAAAAATGGGTAGCACAAAGGTAAATTATTTCTAACTCATTTGAAGAAAGTCCTAAAATAAAAGTGACATGAAACTGTCAAGTAAAATTCATCTAAACAACTCTAGAAATCTCAGAGGGAAAACTTCCTTTTCTGTAAAATACTTTTACAAGGAAGTGAGTCAGCTGTATAAATCTAAATATAAATTTTAATTTCAGCTTGTGTAAGTTCTTCAGTCATACATCACTACTTTGAACAATAGGGAAGCCTCAGTTTAAGCACCTGACTTCATTTGACTTTAAAATATAGTTTTGGGTTTTTATACTTAGTCTGTGATTTCTAAGTTACTTGTGGAAACAAACTTGTTTCCCTTTAGGGTGTTCATAACAATGAAGTGACTTACAGACAGTGGGCCAGATTCCAAGCTCATATTGTGTAAATCAGAAGCATCTCCATCTAAATTATACTGATGTTAGACCAGTGGGAAAGATCAGAACCCAGTTCCCTGTCTCTTGGGGTAGAGCTTTTCATATGAACTCTCATGCATCAACAATGCTCAGAATCTTCCGCATTCCATACACAACTCTTTCCATCTTAGATTACTGGGCTAGATCCTGGAGCATGGCTCACAAGAGCCCAGTTAAAGGAGTTTTCATGCAAAGACGGCATGCAATTTTTTTTTTCCCACTGCACTGAGCCTGCTGCAGCTCTCTGTAGAGCTGGCCCTGTGTTGGAGCTACCCTCAGGTTGCTCTAATTAATATCAGCTGCAATGGACCACAAGGAGCCAGAAATTGCCAAACAGCACAGAAGAAACTTAACCATGGCCACTTTCTTCCTACCAAACCCCTTTTCCCTGCTATGCATATAGTAAGGAGAAGGTTTGGTATAAGAGGCCCAATGCTGGCTCTGAAAATCCAGTTTACATGGGATTGATTCTACCTGGGCTGGTTACACTGGCTTTAGAGTAGAATAAGCCAATGGTAGAGCTCACAACAACCAAACAGGAGATTCTAGCCCTGTTCCTCTTACTTCCCACAGAGGGATTCAATCGGAGATTCATCAAACGCTAATATGTTTCCCACTTCTCCTCCCTACTGACTGTTAAGTTGTTGAGAAGTTATCATCTAGGAGCACTGTTTAAACAGGTGTTTTCTGTATAAAAGCTTATTTGGAAGCTCTGCTCCATACCTTTACAATAGAGCATGTGAAGTGTGGGCTAAGCTATCTGGGGAGGAAAAACTGCAATAAGTAAGTAAATAAATAAATAAATGGAACCAATTGCATAAATAAATCAACCAAATCCTTATATGGTCTGGAAGCAAAAATGTCAAGACAGTGAAAATAGATGTTGAGGTACAGTTAAAAACCCAACAACCAGAGACTAGAGAGTTAGAACACATTTTATTACGGATGGGAAACATTGTAATTTAATCCAGGGGGAGAAAACACAGGAAAATAATAATGCTCAGGTGATTTCTTACAATCAATATGCCCTTAAATCTTTGTAGAGGACATAGCGAAGGAGATCATACAAGTTGTTGTTATATATAATGGCACAGGAACAAGCAATATACCTGACACAATCAGTAGTTGTAATTATCTTGAAACATTTTCCCGAAGAGTCACACATATGACTATTTGCCCCATGTAACTAAAGTAACTCTCTTTTCCGCTGTACATGGCAAAAGAGTAGAAGGGGTTTGGAATGGCTGGAAATAAATTTGTGGGAACTGAAGATGACTATTAAGGAGTTGGAAGGTATCAAATCATAGTTTGTTTGCATTTCTCTCTCCTTTGAAGTAGAAAACCTTAAAGTTGTTAGTGCATCAGAAATTAAAGAAGCTAAAAGAGATTGCTGTTTGCATCACGAGGAAATGTTTTGTTTTGCAGAAATCTAAGTGGAAGATAGACATATGCCACATTATGCTCATTATTTACCTTCAGAAAGATTTGAGTTTAAAAATGTAACCTGACGATGCTTCAGGATTAAATTCCTGAAAAAGGCAAGACAAATGCTAGGACTTGATGACAAAGTCTGAATTAAAGAATTATTTTAAAAATATGACAGTGTCAAGGTATCTGTTCCATGCTAGGGTTTTCTTTTAATTATTTTCTCCCATGTAGAATTAATCCTATGGTAAAAGCTGAAAACAAATGTGTTCACTCTACCCATTTTGTTTCCTCCATTGTGTATGCACACACATGCAGACACATAAAATGGAGGATGAAAAAGTTGAGTCTGACAAATGCTGGGCCTGATCTTGTGAAGCAGATTGCACAATCAAGTAGTACTAAGGACCATCTCTCTCTCACACACACACACAGAGTTGGAATCAGTGACAGCTGATAGCACTTAGCAGCACTTGACTGGGCCTGATTTCTCAGGCAGAGAGCCAATGTTGACCAGACTCAAGGGTGGCAGGGGGAGGGATAGCTCAGTGGTTTGAGCATTGGCCTGCTAAACCCAGGGTTGTGAGTTCAATCCTTGAGGGGGCCATTTAGGGATCTGGGGCAAACATTGGGGACTTGTCCTGCTTTGAGCACAGGGTTGGACTAGATGACCTCCTGAGGTCCCTTCCTATTCTGTGCAATTTTATTTTTCTTCTTTCATCAGTTTACTAGTAAGTCTTTGTGACAAAAATATACTCCTTAACTAAGGTCTAAGAACACTCTGATCCTGAAAACATTTATGCACATGATGATAGGTTTCAGAGTGGTAGCCGTGTTAGTCTGTATCAGCAAAAAAAAAACAAGAAGTACTCGTGGCTAAGTACTTAGAGACTAACAAATTTATTTGTGCATAAGCTTTTGTGGGCTAAAACCCACTTCATCAGATGCATGCAGTGGAAAATACAGTAGGAAGATATATATATATATATATATACACACACAGACTATGAAAAAATGGGTGTTGCCATATCAACTGTAACTGGGTCATTACACTAAGTAAAAACTATTTCCCCATGCTAATTTCCCCCCTACTGTTACTCGCACCTTCTTGTCAACTGTTTGAAATGGGCCATCCTGATTATCACTACAGAAGGTTTTTTTTCTCCTGCTGATAGTAGCCCACCTTAAGTGATTAGTTTCATTACAGTTGGTATGACAACACCCATCTTTTCATGTTCTCTGTGTACATATATCTTCCTGCTGTATTTTCCACTGAATGCATCTGATGAAGTGGGTTTTAGCCCACAAAAGCTTTTGCACAAATAAATTTGTTAGTCTCTAAGGTGCCACAAGTACTCCTCGTTTTTTATGCTTATGAGCAACTTTACCCACATCAGCGAATTCAGTGGGACTCTTCATTGTATGTACAAGGTTACTTTCATGTGTAAGTGCCTACAATACCAGAGCCAAGAGCCAGTATCTGAACAGTGACTTGGAGCTAGATATTTAAGCCACAGTTCAGCAGAGCATGTATGCACGTACTAAGTGCTTTGACAAACTGGATTCTTTGCTGTGCAAAAAGATTATATAAATACAGATATATAGATGGAAAATGTCACATCTAGGAAGTGATATCATTTAGTAAGACTGCAATTAAAGTGGGATATAATTTTTCAAAGTTCACATGATTGTGTCAGCAGTAATCCTTGCTCTAATAAGCTAACAGGCTCTTTTTCTTAAGGAAAGTTACATTAAAGGAAGAAAGATGGGTAAATAGCCTATGAAGCAGCATAAAGCTTGTCAATACTCACATCAAAAACCTCATCAAGACAAATATTAAATCAGCTAAAAATCAAACTATCAAGCAGTCTGAGAAAATGAGCATCATTTATCAGTATTCATGGTAACTTCCCTGACCACCTGGAAGACTAAAATGTCTTTAAAGGAAAAGGAATGATGCTTTAAGGCTAATTGAACCAATAATCAAAGTTTGTCTTTCTAACTCCTGGACTATGCAGTCAATTACTAAAATAAATTTGACAGCAGACAGATAATTGTATGCAATTACTCTGTAAAGACTTGATAATTTTGGCAAGAATTAATCTGCATTTTCCATTGAAGTGAAATATACCCATTTTTAGTGGTTATCATCTTGATTATAAGAAGAAAGATTCAACTATGTCTTGTCAAGCTGTCTAGAACCTGAAAATACAGTGTGGGTTGAAAATGGGCCGATGAAATGAGACAAAGTTTAAAGTTTCTTTTCCTTGGCTGGGAAGTTAAATTAGAGATGTGAGAGCCTTTTAGCATTCAGCAAGCACTGCTGTCTGAGAGCAGAGCTGTTCAAAAGCTACTTAAACATGTAGAGGGACTAGCAAAAGTGTATATATTTAATGTATTTTGCAAAATTTGAGTCATATTGTGTACCCCTCGCTAACATTGGCAATCTATTCTAGCCCAAGCATTCAGCAATCATGAGTCAGGCCCCCCTAAATCATGAGATTTTTTTAGAAAAATTAGTTTTGGGTTCTTTTATATGCCTTACAATTTGAGCCTTTAGAGTTCATACTTTCAGTGTTTTCTCTGAAGTCATGAGGGAGATATTTTTTTCTTTTTAGTATGAAATCTGAAAGTCTCATGGAATCATGAGACTCAAGAAGCTGGGGATTTAAGAAAACCAATGAATATTGCAATATTTGTGATAAAACTCTGAGTGTTGGCAACAATGCACTGGTGAACCATTACTCACATGAGTAGGGCCACTGACGTAAGCTTAAGGGAGAATAAAGGTATACATTGGTCTAAGATGCACTTTGAGGGGGCCAGAAAAAGATGTAAGCTACAGAAAATTAGAGTCCCTTTAGCAGCAATTGTGACAGTCTCAGAGCTAGGAGTTGTACCGTGATTGCAAGTAACGAGGGACAGAGGAGGGGGAAAGTTTCAATTTTTGCCAGTGTTTCTATGTTGTTACACATTATATGAATTAGTGTGTAAAATTATCTGATTTCACTGCACTTTAGGTTGATTTACTTACTTAATGGCATCTCAGTTCCATGCTGAGTTTCGCTGAATTTAACGTGTTTATTAGAAAATTAGCTAGCACTCATGCTTTTTGTAAATTACTACCAGATTGTCAGTTTAAATAGCTTAGTGATTTTTATACATTACACACAGCTTTATAAACTGCTGGTCAGAGAAAAATAAATGCACAGAATGACTACCTGAAATAACTTCCCCAAAAAGGATAAAGCAATTGTTATACAATTGTTTATTTGACACTGTATTTGCACTTATTTAACAAATCATCAAAAAAAACCTCACTCTAAAACAGAAGTAACATCTTTAGATACTATGTGCCCAACCAGAGATGCAGTGTGATGCATGTTCCAGTGAATTTAATTGTGCAACAGAGAGTGCTACGAACAATTAGAAGGGTATCCATGAGCCCTGAAATAGCACCGGGTCCCATAGAGAGACAATTCTTTGTGACGAGTGGGAATAAAGAAGGACTGCATTTAATGGAGGTTGCCACCAGAGCCACATCTTTCATCCTAGATTCTGTAGAACTTTATAGAACTTTATCCGCAAAAAGAAAAGGAGGACTTGTGACACCTTAGAGACTAACAAATTTATCTGAGCATAAGCTTTCGTGAGCTACAGCTCACTTCATCGGATGCATTCAGTGGAAAATACAGTGGGGAGATTTATATACACAGAGAACATGAAACTATGGGTGTTACCATAAACACTGTAACAAGAGTGATCAGGTAAGGTGAGCTATTACCAGCAGGAGAGCGGGGGACGGGGGGAACTTTTTGTAGTGATAATCAAGGTGGGCCATTTCCAGCAGTTGACAAGAACGTCTGAGGAACAGCAGTGGGGAGGGGCGGGAATAAACATGGGGAATAGTTTTACTTTGTGTAATGACACATCCACTCCAAGTCTCTATTCAAGCCCAAGTTAATTGTATCCAGTTTTCAAATTAATTCCAAATTAGCAGTCTCTCGTTGGAGTCTGTTTCTGAAGATTTTTTGTTGAAGAATTGCTACTTTTAGGTCTGTAATTGAGTGACCAAAGAGATTGAAGTGTTCTCCGACTGGTTTTTGAATGTTATAATTCTTAATGTCTGATTTGTGTCCATTTATTATTTTACGTAGAGACTGTCCAGTTTGACCAATGTACATGGCAGAGGGGCATTGCTGGCACATGATGGCATATATCACATTGGTAGATGTGCAGGTGAATGAGCCTCTGATAGTGTGGCTGATGTGATTAGGCCCTATGATGGTGTCCCCTGAATAGATATGTGGACACAGTTGGCAACGGGCTTTGTTGCAAGGATAGGTTCCTGGGTTAGTGGTTCTGTTGTGTGGTGTGTGGTTGCTGGTGAGTATTTGCTTCAGGTTGGGGGGCTGTCTGTAAGCAAGGACTGGCCTGTCTCCCAAGATCTGTGAGAGTGATGGGTCATCCTTCAGGATCGGTTGTAGATCCTTGATGATGCATTGGAGAGGTTTTAGTTGGGGGCTGAAGGTGATGGCTAGTGGTGTTCTGTTATTTTTTTTGTTGGGCCTGTCCTGTAGTAGGTAACTTCTGGGTACTCTTCTGGCTCTGTCAGTCTATTTCTTCACTTCAGCAGGTGGGTATTGTAGTTGTAAGAACGCTTGATAGAGATCTTGTAGGTGTTAGTCTCTGTCTGTGGGGTTGGAGCAAATGCGGTTGTATTGTAGAGCTTGAGATGGTTCACAACTTAGTTGTCATGGCCCAGCCACTATTTGTTGACTAAAGAGACAGGGTGAATAGATACAACTATTCAAATAGATAAAAACTCCCTTGGGATTGCCTCTATTATTTTGGATGAAGGTTTAAATGTATGAGGTTCAGCTTCTTCAAAAATAAAAAATCACACACGCCAGCAGAAGAAAAGGTGGAGGGGTAATTAACCATGGTTATTCTTGCTCACATGCACAGGATTAAATTGATCACCAAATCAGGACTCAGGAAGGAATCTCCCCCATTGGCAGGCCATTGATGGTGGGGATTCTTCTCACCTTCCCTGGAAGAATGAGCTAGGATTAGAGTTGTGCAAAATATTAAGCCTTGAGCTGAAGAGTCTGAAGTGGCTCTTTATTTGGGGATGTTCTTTCAAAGAGAGGTCACATGAAGCATCTCCTGTGTTCCTGATAGGCTTGTCTCCCACCATGTGATCACAGAGTTTGGGTTTGATAGAGGGCATTTTGCTTAGGTAAGTTCTCCAGTTCAGATAGACATTTTATCCCAGTCTGTCTCCCTCTTCTGAAACTATTTTTAAATGTAAATGTTCATTATCCCAAAGTTGAATTAGCAAAAGATTCTATCACCTTAACTGCACAGTAGATGCACAAACTCTGGACGGACAGTCCGTTCCCTCCTGGGAGCCATGTCCTGAACACCTGCATTGAATGCAGCACAGGAATCTCTTATACCTATTGGCGAGTGGGTTAGAGTGGCCACTCCAGAACTGGTCAGGACCCAGCATATCTAGCAATAATGGGTTTAGCTAGGCAGCCTATATTGTAAATAGCAATGTAAGAGGGGCAGCAAATCCTTTTGGTGCATTTGGCACTGGCAATTTCTCCACCCCTGGTTATACCCTAAGCAGCAAAGAAAATGAAGACAAAGAAGAAAGGTACTTTCGGTGGCACTTCTGGCTCAGGCATCTCAAAAATTCAGGTAAACCACTTAATGTGTCAGTCAAGAATCACCCACATGAATTCTGCAGTCGGACAATCTAGTGGTACACAGCATACCAGGATGTGAGAACCTGGATTTATGCAGGAAATAGCCCAGCTTAATTGTCATGCACATTGTGTAAAGAGTTATCACTTTGGATGGGCTATCACCAGCAGGAGAGTGAATTTGTGTGGGGGGGTGGAGGGTGAGAAAACCTGGATTTGTGCTGGAAATCACTTTAGATAAGCTATTACCAGCAGGACAGTGGGGTGGGAATAGGTATTGTTTCATATTCTCTGTGTATATATAAAGCCTGCTGCAGTTTCCACGATATGCATCTGAAGAAGTGAGCTGTAGCTCACGAAAGCTTATGCTCTAATAAATTGGTTAGTCTCTAAGGTGCCACAAGTCCTCCTTTTCTTTTTGAGCATACCAGGAGGCAGCAATGATACGCAGCATGCTAGGAAAAAAACTTAATATGTTTATTCAGTTAATTTTAACCCAGCAATGAATAGCTAAAGTAGGTAACAGCTCAGATAATTGTCAGCAAAGAAGGGTAAGATGGTGATTGTAAAATGTCCCTTTAAAAAACTAGCAAAGTACATATATTCCCTACAGCCGTGTCTGTTCAGTGCACCACCAAATAGTTGCGTTTGAAATGTTAATGTATAAACTGATTTTGCTTTATCATAGTCTCAGCTTGTGAGACTGGAGCAGGCGATGGGGTCTAAACCATAAAACATAAATAATTAGGATTTATTGTTCACACTGCAGTAGTGCCCACTGTGCTGAGCGCTACGCAGACCTGTGGGAAGACACACAGGAGGAGGAGGAGGAGAAAGGATATGAAGTGCAGAAAACAAAGTGGCCTGGACGGTGATAGGCACAAGTCTTGATACTTCTTATTCAATATATATGGCTTCTGTGGGGTGGTGGGTAAGGAGCACTCATATCGTTCTGACAGGGGAGAGAGGAATGATAGGAGGGAGATTCTACAGTAAGTCACATAAAAGAAGAGGGAAGACGTTGGGGAGGGAGGTAAGCACAGTATAGATGGGGAAGAACCAAAATAGACAGAGAGAATGAGGCAGGACAACTGAAGGGGGGAGATGGTGGTAAAGCGATGGGATGGAACGGGACAAGCCACCAATGACAATTCAGCAAATGAGGAAAAACTTATTGAGAACCTAAGTTTCAGAATAAAGGGGAAGGGGAGCATTATTCAGGTATTCCATAAGGGAGAGGGGGAAGGAAGGGCTGGACAGCCCTGACTCACCGGGGCTGCTGCATCTCGAAAGTAACAGACACTTCATTTAAGTTGTGAATCTGGAGATAACATGAAGAATATGGGATCTCAGTTAGCAACTATAGAAATATCTTTACTTCAGAATAGCTAATGATTTTGACTCCACAGCACCTTCTAAAACCATGAAGAATTTGTGAGCCAGTGAGCTCAGTATGTAATGAAGAGGAGGAAGTGGAGGTTACAAGCAACAGAGGGAGGGGACCCTGTTAACTCAGACAGTACCCTACTGAGTACAGTGGAACTGGAAGCTAAAGAATCAGCCAAGAGGAGGACTCCTGATGTACAGTCAATAGGAGAGAGGAGAAAACAGAAATTCATCAGCCGTGTGGAGGAGGTATTAAGGGCTATTTTGGTGATACAGAGGTGTGGGATGGAATAAGAAGTGATTGGAGGTATTGTTTCAAAGGGGAGGTGATTCAAGAGACACAGAACTTGCAATTATACTCATTGGGTTCTAGAGACAGAAAATAAGCAAATCATTATGGACTTCCTTAACTGAATAGCAGATTAGTATCCAGCAGTAGCAAAACTGATTTGGAATCTTTCGTAGTAAAGGCCCATTTGCCACCATAGAAGTCCTGGGAAAATTGGCTGTTATTGTTCGATAAATGGTTCTCTGCGAAAATCTCTAAGAAAAGATGTTTTTGTTTATGCACAATTAAAAACAATGCACAATACAAACTCTACAAATCTCTGACCATCAGAAAACATTGATGGTCCTATTTCAGAGTAACAGCCGTGTTAGTCTGTATTCGCCTAAAGAAAAGGAGTACTTGTGGCACCTTAGAGACTAACCAAGTTATTTGAGCATAAGCTTTCGTGAGCTACAGCTGTAGCTCACGAAAGCTTATGCTCAAATAAATTGGTTAGTCTCTAAGGTGCCACAAGTACTTCTTTTCTTATTGATGGTCCTGGAATAGTCTTCTAATTGCCTTCCCTTATTAAGAACTAAATTAGATACTGAGGGATGCATAGTTTTTTCTCTTTGTATGAAGTGAATAATCTCTAACCACAGTGAATTAAGTTTAATCTCTCCATAATTTGGAATACCAGCTGCTAATGAAAAGCTGTTTCAGCCATCTCTAAATTAAACTCTGATTACCAGGGCAATCCTATGTCTTCATCTCTTCAAAATCAGCATAGTAAGAGTGAAACATGAGAGAATGTTTTTGTCTCCACTCCTACTCCGCAACTATGTGTAACTCCATTGATTTCAACAGGGCCTGTTTTCCTGGAGACACCAACAGAATCAGGGCCTTCCTTTCAATGACATGGATTTATATTTCTTGGGGAGATTGAGGGGGTAAATGGGATTAGGTACAGATTTATTTATTTGGAACCAGAGTCTGGGTTGGTTCTACTGCGAATTTTTCCCCACCCAAGGTTTGGAGAGACCTGAATATGGGTTATTACATATATGCTTGGGTGAATATTTCTGTGTTACATCATTTTAGAAAGGTGAGAGTTAGCCTTATTATTCCATATTCACATGTGGGGAAAGTGGGGCACATAGAGGCAAAGTAATTTGCAAGGCAACAGCAGAGCAGGGAATAGGACCCAGGTCTCCTACCACCTCATCTCGTGCTCTAGTCGACTGAATCCCAGGTTCCAAATGGGAGGAAGGAAGTGTGTTTGGAAGTCAGTTCTGGAATACTATTACCATTTTTTCCCCCTGTGAAGCAAATAATAAGGTAGATTTATTCCAGAACATTTAGCAATCCACTACTGATAATTAGGACCAAATCCTGCACTCCTTATTCAGACCTTACTCCACCAACCTGGGTTTTGGCCCATGCAGGATTTGGCCCCTAGAAATCAGCTGATAATTACATGACCACGGTTCCATATGCAGGGGATGATTTCACAGTGGGCTGATGCAACATGTCCTGTGGAATGACAGAAAATAGTTGCAGCTATGGTAATTTATACCATAGTGGGATGTGTGACATCACAGTGTCCTTATCCACTCTTGGCTCTTACTCCATCACTTCACTTCCTTCCAGGCTGGTAATGATGCCAGCCTCAGCCACACATTTGTCCCTTTCTCCCAGTCTTACACGTTCTCCTCTGCTCTGCCTGTCACCCATGGAATGACCACGCTCGAATAGTCATCCTTTCCTCTTTCAGATCCCTTCTCAAGACCCACTTCTGCTGTGATTCTACAAAAAACCAACTACCTAGTGAGTATTTGGTTTGTGGGGCAAGGGTGGGAGAGTCAGTGTCCGCTGATATGAATTTTAAATGATTAAGAACTATCAGGTTCTTCTTCTATTATTATTGTTACCCTTGTCCTCTGTCCCTGCCCCTCCTATTGTTAGTTAAACCAACTTGCAGGATCTTGTCTTTGGTTGTAAGTTCTTTGGGACAGAGACTGTATATTTCTATACCAACTAGCACAACCGGGCTATGATCCTGATTGAGGACTTGGGGAGTTACCACAACAGCCATAAATTATAAAACAGCAATAATGTTTTTCGTGAAATGTTATATGGTGCAGTAGTTCAACCTAACCACAGTGGAAGCACTAGTAATTCTCCTTACCGACCCTGTATTAGCTCCTGTTATGTAAGTTACAGGAGTCATCACTGCACATATGAAGAGTCAAGGTAAAATTTTCAAAAGCCTCCAACTGACTTAGCAGTCTAAGTCCCTGTGATGGGGGGCAACCATCTCCTGAGTGCCTCATAGCAGCGGGGTGTGGTGCTGCAATCTTTCTCCTGCTCCTGGCACCCCTGTAGTTGCCAACGTCACTAGGCCGGTTTTCAGTGGCTCAACCCTCAGCCAAGTCACAGAGTCAATATGAACCACTTCCAGGATAGCAAAGAAGTCACCAAACCAGCATCCTCAGCCCCACGTCTGGGCCCTTCAAATCTAGCCCTTCACTTAAGCCTGTAAAGGAACCTTGTTTTCTACTTCGAGCTTAGGCCACATCACCAGTGGGAGACCCATTTCCCCAGGTCCGCTCAATACTCCAGGTTCCAGGAGAGAGACCCTATATACAGCAGCCACATATTACTTCCTTTAATTAGTTGCTGCTGTTTTCCCTGGGCTTCTTTCTATTTGGTCCTTTTATCTCCTCACATCAGCTTAGGATTACAGTTCTCAGGTCCTCTCTCCCAGGTCCAGTAAATGCAGTCTTTCTAGGCAGCCTGGGGGACCCACCTTCGCCACTCTGGGTAACAAAGGCCTGGTACATCCCATCACAGGCCCACTCACTTTTAATAGGACTAAGATCTCCTGGGTCACATAAGGGGTTTTGAAATTCTTACTTGTACCACTTATACCATAGGCACTATTATGAATCAAACTAGTCCCAAAACAGAAACAACACATAATAAAGCACACTTTAAACCAGCCTCAACATTTACTCCAGGGAGCATTCTGTGCCAAAAAATTAAAAATTCTGCACATATTTTAAAATTCTGTAAATTTTGTTGAAATAACACTGCATAATCACACCAGTTTCAATTATTTTGATAAATTATTTCAAAATACTTGTCAGCAAGTGTGTCTGTAACAATACAGACACACACAAAAATTCCCCTAGGAGTAGTGAGTTAAAGAAACCCCTATGACAACCCAGTTCCTATTTCTCTGCCCCCTTCACACACCCGTCTGAGCCCAGCCGGGAAGCCAGACACCCACAACCCCTCTCCTCCAGAGCCCAGCCATGCCCCCCACCAAGTCTAGCTATGGGGCTCCCCCTTGCTCAGACCCTCCCCTCATCCCCCAGAGTCCTGGGATCCAGAGGAAGAAACAGCCTGCTGCTCAGTCCCATGGAGTTTTCTATGCACCACCCTCTTCTTCCCTCAGGGCATGCTGGGAACTGCAGCTGCCAGAAACCCTCTAGATCCCTCTCCCTCCCCCCAGCAGTGTCTTCTATGTGCAAGCTGGGCTTTGCTGGGTCCAGTGGCCCCTAGTGGTGGCTAGCAGCCCTGCAGCTCATTTCTGTGGGGGAAAGGAAATTCTGTGTGCACGTTAATTTCTGCAAAATTCTGCATTGCACAGTGGCGCAGAACTCCCCAGGAGTTAACATTACAGATCTCCATTTAAATCAATTGGTGGAGGCAGGGTGAGTTTTAAAGCTTAGGCAAACTATCTGAACCTAGCACCCCACTAATCCACACTTTCCTCTGCCCCACACAATTTTCCTTCCCCCTTATCTGGCATTGTATTCTTGCTGGGAAGGATAGAGTGACCTACTACACCCCTCTTGTTGTTGGCAGCTCCTCCATGGAGCCATAAGGATGGATGTGTATTTGGCACAGTTCATGGAATCCTCTGGCACTTGTACCCTCTGCAACGAGAGGGAGACCCTGGCACAGGTCTATGTAGATTACACAAGGCTGCAGCCCATTTTCTGGCTCCTCTACATCCTCTTATTGAAGTTCCATCTGCACTTCTCCCTGAACCTTTTCATTTAAACATATCTGTGGCCCCCACAAAGTCACAAAACCTCCACATCAGCCTCCTCTGGAGCTGGTTATGACAGTCATCCACCACACCAGGAGGAGGAAGCTAGACGGGGGGTGCTCTGTGACTGTGGGGCACATTAAATCATGCCCGAGCGGAGTCCCACATTAAATCATGCCCGAGCAGAGTTCCCCAGGGCGCTGTCCACTGACACCTTGGACGCCTTTGAGGAATATGGATGCTATGAGGGATTCTTTGCTCAGGGTCCCCATCTAGTTCCCTGATGTTTAAACTTTGACCTCACACCTATTTCTATTTTTTCATTTGTTACCCCAAGAATTCATTTTGGGCCTGGATTCAGTGGTTCATCCCCATCAGTTGAGAAGGCCTAGACCTACCTCTCCCAATATATGCATATCCTGCTACTATCTTTGGTGTATCTTGCTGTCATAAATATACAGGGAAGGGTAACCACCTTCCTGTATACAGTACTATAAAATCCCTCCTGGCCTGAGGCAAAATCCTCTTACCTCTAAAGAGTTAAGAAGTTCAAGTAACCTGACTGGCACCTGACCCAAAGGACCAATAAGGGGACAAGATACTTTCAAATCTGGGTGGGTGGGGGAGAAAGGCTTTGTTTGTCTGTTCCATGTGGCTTTTGCCAGAGACAGATCAAGGAAGCAAGCAATCCAACTCCTATAGAGTTACTAGGTATTTAGCAAGAAAATGCATTAGATTATCTTTTGTTTTGGCTTGAGTTTTTCTCTGTGCTGAGGGGAATGTGTATTCCTGTTTTTTTTTTCTTTTTGTAACTTTAAGGTTTTGCCTAAAGGGAAATTCTCTATGTTTTGAATCTAATTGCCCTGTGAGATTATCTCCATTCTAATTTCACAAAGGCTTATTTTGTCCTTTTTTCCTTCTAATAAAGTTCTGGGTTTTTTTAAGAATCTGATTGGGTTTTTTTAGTGTCCTGAAAAACCCAAGGCTGGTCTGTACTCATCTTGTTTATTCTCAGGCCTCACCAGGAAAGGGGGGTGTAGGGCTTGGGGGGATATTTTGGGGGAATAGGACTCCAGGTGGTCCTTTCCCTGATTCTTTGTTAAATCACTTGGTGGTGGCAACATTTACCTAATCCAAGGTACAAGGGAGAATTTGCGCCTGGGGGAAGTTTTAACCTAAGCTGGTAGAAATAAGCTTAGGGGGTCTTCCAGGTGGGTTCAGAGTGGGGAGGGAACCCTGACACTTGCCCATCTCCAGTATTTCTTGGGAGCTGCCAAGGAAAACCCCTCAAATCTGAATGGTCTTTGAGAGGCTGAAGGGAATGAACCCCATCCTGACAGAGAAGCAAGGAACAGCACTGAGTCCTGCTCCTAGATAGCAGCTCTAGATAGCACAGCTCCTATATAGCACACAACGTGCATCTGCAAAAAATGAGTCAAAATGCCTTCTGCTGACTTTCCTGATCACATGGGCTCAACCAATAAGGGAATCAGGACCAACACAACCCCATGTAATTCATGTGACCAAGAGCAACTGACCCGTCTTGAAATTCAAGAGTAGCCCCAAAGTTTGTTAAAATAAGTATTGCACGTGCACTCTTCCTAACAGCTGAAGCAGGAAGAATGTCCCAGTGGCTAGGGACCTATTCTAGCACTCAGGAGAGCCAGGTTCAACTTTCTGCTCTGCCACAGCCTTCCTGTTTGACCTTGGATGAATCACACAGGGTGAGATACACAACAGCACCTCTCAGCCTAGAAAACTACTGGGATTCACAAAGCCTGAGTTAGATGCCTAGGCTCCCTATAACAAATGGAGGGTGCATAAAATGGATTCACAAAAGCTAGCACACTCGGCAGCTCCCCACCTAGGCTAGCCAATAGGACGGGTTTTTCCTACATCTTGCCCCTCTCAGAGAGTTTGGCACCTATCTCTGCTTGGATTTTCATCTGTGAATGCTCCAGTGGATACAAGTGACTAAGGTGTTTATTGCAAGAAGCTTGAAAAGAGGATAGAGGAGGATCTCCCTAATAACATTTAGACGAGCAGTTGGTCAAGTCCCATCCTCCACTTGATGGGTAGAAGAGATCTGAATAGGGCTTGGCCACTTCTCAGGGTAGTAACTTAATCACTGAGCAATAGGATAGTCTGATGTGGGATTCCCTCGGTCTTTCCTGTTGAATCTGTTCTACTTTGGATTAAAAAATTAAAAAGAGTTATTGGGTCAGACAGAAAGCAAGAATGAGAATGACTCTTGTCTGGTGGTTACATCACTTATCCAGGTTGTGGGAGCCCCAAGATCCAGTCCTCCTGCTCTAATGAAACTTTCTTTATTAATCCAAAATGAAACAGCTTCAAATGGAGAAACTGAAGTCGCCCCACATGAGAATAGCCCAGTGCTTATGGCACTCACCTGTGAGGTGACAGATTCCTGTTCAACTCCCTTATCCCCCATAAATTACAAAATAGGTCCCTTTTGATTACAACAAATTGTTTCACATATTCTGCCCCACTCTGCTGTCACTGCCTGCCTTGTCACCATCATCTTCTGAGGTACCGGGTCGGTAGACAACATAAACACTATGGTGCAACAATTGTATAATGTTTGCTTTGTAACATAATGCAGTGCAAGAAATGTAAACTTTACAGACTAGTTTTTAACAAAAGTGAAAACTTCCCCACTCCTGTGGCTAGACAGTGACAGTACCTCCTGTGAGCCTGTGCCTTCATCTCAGCAATAAAAAAAAGGGGGGAAATAACAGGAGTTAAAAGCTAGAAGACAGGAAGATACTACAACCAGTTGCAGAATGGCCACTAGAGGGCTGCTTGGCTCTAAAACTTTAAAATGCCATCTCCAGAAAGGCACACTGAGGAAAAAAAAGTTTCTATATGAAGGATACTGGGAAGAGCTAATAAAGGTGAGCAAGTCCCTGTGGGAGGTACAGATTGCTTCTGTGTTCTGCATATCAGCACTATATTGCACCACCTGCATCATAGAACATCCACCCTGAATACATGATAATGGCATCAAAGGGAGAATAATAAAGCTCTTTTTGTCTGACTGCGTCACTGCAGAGCTAACAGGTTAACATTTTCAATGGTGTTGTGAGAGTGACATGTAATCCATCTCATGAGCACTGGTCCACGTCTCTGCAGTGATATGAATATGACCTCCTTCAACTTGCTTTAGATCTCACATTGCTCTCCTCAGAGAACACACTTAAGGAAAGTTTAGTGCACTATGGTGTGGACAGGCTGAACCAGCCTACATTGGAGTGGAGTTTGCTCCCTTCTCAGTGTGGGGGCAAGAAAGTGAAGCCATTACCCAACCTAATTCCATTCCACCCTGTCCTCTTTAGCATGATGTATGACCCGTAGTGGTACTTGGACTGCAGATGTGACCTGTCTTTGCACAGGTGTGCCAAGAGGACATATCTGTGTGCCCTCACCTTCCTCCACTCTGCCACACACAAGGGTCAGTCACAATCTGGCCCTTCTTCATTGCCTGAGGCCCACACTAAAAGAGAACATCAATCCACAAAAGCATCTGATATGGATGAGTGTTTATTTACTTGAGAGACAAGGTGGGTGAGGTAATATCTTTTATTGGACCAACTTCTGTTGGTGAAAGAGAGAAGCCTTTGAGCTACACAGAGCTCTTCCTCAGAGCTTACTTGGTTTTCATTGTTACTGTTTACTGAAAAGTCATTTGATTTGGTCTATCACCTCCCACCAGTCACCTATCCCCTCTTCCCACCATGACCTACAGAAAACCAATGTGATTCTACAAAATAATATAAAATAAATACAAACAGCTGCTAACTGTTCGGATTCATACCATCCATATGTAAAGAGTGATTAAGCTTTGGGAGAACACGCAGAAAAACTCCAGGCTTTTTATTTCGAGTCAGATTGTGAGCTCTTACACCTAATAGGGAGAAATTAGACACCCAAGGAATCTCACTGACTTCAATGTGTTGCTTGTATGAATAACTACTTACCAGAATAAGAGGTTCACTGGGCCCTTAACTTGAATCTTCCTACTTCCATCTCCAGCTTCTTTTCCACTCAAGTTTGTTGTTTCCATAACTTTGCTACAATTGACTTGTATGTCCCTTCACAATGATATTTCAGCACTGATGTGTGTTGCGGTTCAAATACAATACAGAACAAGGCTTTAAGCAAGCAAGCAGGCTGGTCTGCCAACGGGCTGGTCCCCTGTCAGCTGTCCACCCTCTCTTTTATTCTTTCTCTCCCCCCGCACATTACATACTCCAACAGATAAAAGGAATACACTGGCTTTGTTTAACATTCTTATTTACCAATATCTATCTACCGCATTCCTTGCTCTCAGGCCTTGAGCCCAGTCCTGGGAGGCTTCCCACGGTTCATGTCATCTGGGCGAGATTCCAAGGTCCATGCCCTTGAGAGGAGCCGTGTGTGCACTGCTCCTACACAACACTCCGGGTGTGCCCTGAATGTTGCCAAGTGCATGAACCTTGCATGAATGCTACAGATGTGCATGGTCCTTTCCTGGCTTTAAATCTACATAGTAAGTTAGGAAAATAATGAACCCTAGACAGTTTATGCTGGATCAGTGTTTATAAAAATACAACAAAGAAGAGAATGCTGGCATAGACCTCAATCCTGCAAACATGCATGTGAGAAGTTCCAGTGAAGTCAATGAGACAACTCACTTGAATACAGTTAAGAACATGTGTAAGTGCTTGCATGGTTAGCATCTTATTTAGCCTTGTGCTTTGTTTTTGTTCTTTCTAGAGTTTTTTGCATTGCTTTGCTTCTTGATAAATGCTCTATCTACAGCACAAATTCAGGAGAGTTACTTCCAGAATTTATTTCCTCAGTGGCTGATTCCTTCTCTTCCTATCTTTCTTATAACTGAGATCTGGCTCTAGCAAGCCTTTCCTGACTTTGAATAGCTGTCCACAACTGAATGCATGATGTTTTTGGCCTGGAGTTGAAATGGAATGGGTGCAACAGCAAACAACAACATTGCATGCAACTTTTATAATTCTTGTAATGGATTTCTACAGTAGACCTTGGTCTTCCCTGATGGGTATTTAACCCAGGGAGATGAAGGAGACAGTGGGTGTGTTCACAATTCTGTCTTTTATCAGATTCACAGCAAACACTGATACCATACTGTGTATACTAAATGGGCGCATTTAATAATATTTAATTATATAGCATATGATGTCTATTAATCAAATAGAACACACTTAATCATTTCAATAAGTATACATCCTTTCATGTGGATGCTCATTGAACTAGATCCTTAGTGCACAGACAGCTGCAGTGGCATAGGAGCTAGCAAACAGAGCTGTAAACAGGGGAGTTTGAGTGGGAGTTTGTAAGGGGAGTTTGTCTTGTGGTGCTTTGTTTGGGGTTTGTTTTTGCTGTGGGTGGTGGTGTTTTGGTGTGGTTTGTGTTTCCCAGATTAACAGGATTTACGTGGGAAGGCTATGACAGATACAGAGGCAGCAGTGGGAGTGACCCATGTAGCGGAAGACACAATGAGGATGACTGGATGTGGAAGCTGTGGTACGTACATGATCCTGGAGGGGATACCTAGTAAGAGTTTTGTCTCTATGAAATGCCGTCTGATAGAGCTGATGGAGGAAAAGATCTGAGGTTTGGAGATGCAGGTGGAAAGTCTGGTTGAGTTTAGGAAGGGGTTTGAGCAGATTATGGAGCAAAGACATGAGGTATCTGAAGGGAAAAGCTCAGACTTGCAGATGGAAGCAGGACTGAGGAATTCTGAGGGGAGACTGGGTGAGGAAAGTGGTCAGTGGAAGCATGTGACTAAAAGAACCAGGCAGAGGAAAAGACAAGCTAGTGAAGGAGAAATAGAGCTCAAAAATAGGTTTGCAGAGTTGGAAAATGAAGAAGGGGCTCAGCAGGTAATCACTGAAGATGGAAGGGCAAGGAAAAAGAGAAGAGCGGCTAGTCCTATAGGAAAAGGGAAAGATTTAATGGAGACTACACCAAATATGAGCTCCAGGAGGATACAGGATGGGTTGAAGATGATTACAAGGGAGAATAGGAATGGAAAGAACTTGCAGCCAGAGGGAACAGGGGATAGACTGGAGAATAGCACCGTCACCAGGAAAAGGCAGGTCTATGTGATCAGGGACTCTTTACTGAGAAGAATAGACAGGCCTATAACCAGAGCTGATCCAGAGAATAGGAGGGTGTGCTGTCTTCCAGGTGGTAAGATACGGGATGTAGACCTGAGGTTGAAAAGGATCCTAAAGAGAGCAGGAAAGAATCCCCTAATTATCCTGCATGTGGGAACAAATGATACGGCTAGATTCTTGCTGGAAAGTATTAAGGGAGACTATGCTAGGCTGGGGAAGATGCTTAAGGAAATCGAGGCTCAGGTGATCTTTAGTGGGATTCTGCCTCTTCCTAGAGAAGGGCAACAAAGGTGTGACAAGATTATGACTATTAACAGATGGCTTAGGCAGTGGTGCTATAAGGAGGGCTTTGGGATATATGGCCACTGGAAGGCATTCATGGAGAGAGGACAGTTCTCTCGGGATGGACTTCATCTGAGTAGGGAAGGAAATAGACTTCTAGGATGGAGGCTGGCACAACTGATTAAGAGAGCTTTAAACTAGGAATTTGGGGGAGATGGTTGGGAGATGTCCAGGTAATCTCCACGCCAGATTTTAGCATTGAGAGGGAAGAAAACGAAGTAAGAGAGGATACAGCCGTGGGTAGGAGAATGTATGTAAGGAGAAAGAGCAGTGTGGATACCAGTCTAATAGGTGATACTGGCTGTAGAATGACTGTGCCTAATCAGGTACAGAATGTGAGTGAGGCCAAACAGCAAAAATTAAGATGTGAGGAGCCTGGGTAACAAAATGGAGGAACTAGAGCTACTGGTGCAGGAAGTGAAACCAGATACTCTAGGGGTAACAGAAACAGGGTGGAATAGTCGTCACGACTGGACTACAGGGATTGAGGGGTCTGTGCTGTCTAGGAAAGACCAAAATAAAGGCAAAGGTGGTGGAGTAGCATTGTCTATCAATGATGAGGTAGAATGTAAAGAAATAAAAAGCAATAGAATGGATACGACAGAGTCCGTCTGGGCAAAAATTACATTGGGGAAGAAAACTATTCGAGCCTCCCCTGGGATAGTGCTTGGGGTGGGCTATAGACCGCCGGGATCTAATTTGGATACGGACAGAGCCCTTTTTAATGTTTGTAATAAAGTAAATACTAATGGAAACTGCGTGATCATGGGAGACTTTAACTTCCCAGATATAGACTGGAGGACGAGTGCTAGTAATAATAATAGGGCTCAGATTTTCCTAGATGCGATAGCTGATGGATTCCTTCATCAAGTAGTTGCTGAACCGACTAGAGGGGATTCCATTTTAGATTTTGGTTTTGGTGAGTAGTGAGGACCTCATAGAAGAAATGGTTGTAGGGGATAATCTTGTTTCAACTGATCATGAGCTAATTCAGTTCAAACTGAACTGAAGGATTAATAAAAATAAATCTGCGACTAGGACTTTTGATTTCAAAAGGGCTGACATTTAAAAATTAAGGAAATTAGTTAGGGAATGGATTAGGCTGAAGAATTTATGGATCTAAAGGTAGAGGAGGCCTAGGATTATTTTAAATCAAAGCTGCAGAAGCTATCGGAAGCCTGCATCCCAAGAAAGGGGGAAAAATTCATAGGCAGGAGTTGTAGACCAAGCTGAATGAGCAAGCATCTCAGAGAGGTGATTAAGAAAAAGCAGAAAGCATACAGGGAGTGGAAGAAGGGAGGGATCAGCAAGGAAAGCTACATTATTGAGGTCACAACATGTAGGGATAAAGTGAGACAGGCTAAAAGTCAAGTAGAGTTGGACCTTGCAAAGGGAATTAAAACCAATAGTAAAAGGTTCTACAGCCATATAAATAAGAAGAAAACAAAGAAAGAAGAAGTGGGACCGCTAAACACTGACGATGGAGCGGAGGTCAAGGATAATCTGGGCATGGCCCAATATCTAAACAAATATTTTGCCTCAGTCTTTAATAAGACTAAAGAGGATCTTAGGGATAATGGTAGCATGACAAATGGGAATGAGGATATGGAGGTAGATATTACCATATCTGAGGTAGAAGCGAAACTCAAACAGCTTAATGGGACTAAATCGGGGGGCCCAGATAATCTTCATCCAAGAATATTAAAGGAATTGGCACATGAAATTGCAAGTCCATTAGCAGGAATTTTTAATGAATCTGTAAACTCAGGGGTTGTACCGTATAATTGGAGAATTGCTAACATAGTTCCTATTTTTAAGAAAGGGGGAAAAAATGATCCGAGTAACTACAGGCCTGTTAGTTTGACACCTGTAGTATGCAAGCTCTTGGAAAAAAATTTGAAGGAGAAGGTAGTTAAGGACATTGAAGTCAATGGTAAATGGGAAAAAATACAACATGGTTTTACAAAAGGTAGATCGTGCCAAACCAACCTGATCTCCTTCTTTGAGAAAGTAACAGATTTTTTAGACAAAGGAAATGCAGTAATTGCAATAAATGCAGTAAATGCAATAATTTACCTAGATTTCAGTAGGGCGTTTGATACCGTGCCACATGGGGAATTATTAGTTAAATTGGATAAGATGGGGATCAATAGGAAAATTGAAAGGTGGATAAAGAATTGGTTAAAGGGGAGACTACAACGGGTCCTACTGAAAGGTGAACTGTCAGGCTGGAGGGAGGTTACCAGTGGAGTTCCTCAAGGATCAGTTTTGGGACTAATCTTATTTAATCTTTTTATTACTGACCTCGGCACAAAAAGTGGGAGTGTGCTAATAAAGTTTGTGGATGATACAAAGCTGGGAGGTATTGCCAATTTAGAGAAGGACAGGGATATCCTACAGGAGGATTTGGATGACCTTGTAAACTGGAGTAATAGTAATAAGATGAAATTTAATAGTGAGAAGTGTAAGGTCATGCATTTAGGGATTAATAACAAGAATTTTAGTTATAAGCTAGGGACGCATCAATTAGAAGTAACGGAGGAGGAGAAGGACCTTGGAGTATTGGTTTGATCATAGGATGACTATGAGCCGCCAATGTGATATGGCCGTGAAAAAAGCTAATGCGGTCTTGGGATGCATCAGGGGAGGTATTTCCAGTAGGGATAAGGAGGTTTTAGTACCGTTATACAAGGCACTGGTGAGACCTCACCTGGAATACTGTGTGCAGTTCTGATCTCCCATGTTTAAGAAAGATGAATTCAAACTGGAACAGGTACAGAGAAGGGCTACTAGGATGATCCAAGGAATGGAAAACATGTCTTATGAAAGGAGACTCAAGGAGCTTGGCTTGTTTAACCTAACTAAAAGAAGGTTGAGGGGAGATATGATTGCTCTCTATAAATATATCAGAGGGATAAATACCAGAGAGGGAGAGGAATTATTTAAGCTCAGTACCAATGTGGACACAAGAACAAATGGATATAAACTGGCCACCAGGAAGTTTAGACTTGAAATTAGACAAAGGTTTCTAGCCATCAGAGGAGTGAAGTTTTGGAATAGCCTTCCAAGGGAAGCAGTGGGGACAAAAGATCTATCTGGCTTTAAGATTAAACTCGATAAGTTTATGGAGGAGATGGTATGATGGGATAAAATGGTTTTGGTAATTAAATATTCATGGTAAATAGGCCCAATGGCCTGTGATGGGTTATTAGATGGGGTGGGATCTTTTCTTACCCAGGAAAGAATTTTTCTCCAGGGCAGATTGGAAGAGGCCCTGGAGGTTTTTCGCCTTCCGCTGTAGCATGGGGCATGGGTCACTTGCTGGAGGATTCTCTGCTCCTTGAAGTCTTTAAACCACAATTTGAGGACTTCATTAGCTCAGACATAGGTGAGAGGTTTTTTTGCAGGAGTGGTGGGTGAAATTCTGTGGCCTGCGTTGTGCAGGAGGTCAGACTAGATGATCATAATGGTCCCTTCTGACCTAAATATCTATGAATCTATGAAATTCGTGTAGGTCCATTTACACCAGCTCTGGTTCTGGCTGTTGGTACAGAGCAGGACCAGCCCAGGACTAACTGAAGTTTAATTTAAAAACCTGAGGCGCTTGCATATTCAGTGAAACTGGGATCCATCACAATGGCTTGGTGATATTTTTATCTTACGCTTGACTTTTTTCAGACTGAGCTTCATTTCAAGGCTATTAGCAAATGGCAGTGGTCAGGAGAGGTGAGATTTTGTTGAAATATTGACTGTACAGAGCAACAGAAAGAATACGCTGATCAGAAATAAGATTGTTGGGATCCTTTTAGCCTGGCTATACAGGACATTGAAGGAATTGAGGTATCATGCTCTAATTTAATAGGTTGCCACTTTATCTACTCTGAACCTAAAAAAAATCTAATAAAAATAGTTTCTCCTCCTTTTTCTCCTTTAATTTGTGCTAAGGACCTCCAGGTTTGGCATCAGTGCATTGAAGTGAATCAAAATCTGTAGCTTATACATTGAGGGTGGCAGTTGCATCTTTATTCTCACTCCAGTGGAGCACATGATTGTAAGGCTTTTCCTCTCCATTATGTTACTGAAAAAAAGTATAACTCTCATTATATTGGAATATGAATAATAATAACAAAACTTTGAATGTCCTTGATACCTTCCTGAAAGGTTAATACTAGTTATTATATTCCTAGCTGTATTCATATTTGCAATGAAAGCTCTCTGAGTTTATGCAGCTGGAAAATGTGTTTAAAAACTCCTGAATTTCTCCTCTTAAAGTGAAATAGCTGAAAACCCAGTGGGGAGAAAACAACAAGTGAGAATTTTGCTTTCACCAAACCAATAAATCAATAACACAGATTAATGTGTAGAATATTATCTTAAAATAGTATGATGAATATCAGACTAGAGCCAGTGACTATTTGTGGCAAGCAATTTATTAATAAAATTTGGCCATTAAATCTGTCATTGTTCATGAACAGATTTATTTTTAATTAATTGGTTTATTTATAATTGTTTAACAAATAAGTTTTACATTAATATTAGTCAATGAGTTTTTTGCCAGCTGTTAGTAATTAGTACTCTTTTGCGTATCTGCTATTTGGAAATTTCTATTTAAGGTGTGTAATTGTCTAACTCAGGTCATGTAGTACAATTTTTTGTCCTCAGATTGGATGTCCTATCCTCTTTGAGGAGGAATATCTGAAGAAACCACTTGGCACTGAATCTTTAAAAAAGGGGTAGGGATAACTTTATGGAGTGATTCAGAATAGGAGAGAATAAGGCCTGGGAAATTTTACAATACTTTTAGCCTTTTATGCCCAGATCCCCAAAGGTTTTCAGGCTCTTGTTAGGAGCCTGAATACCTTTGAGGATCTGGATCTTCCTGTCCTCTTTTGCAAAGAAAGAGCATTCATTTTAGTTGGCTTTGTATAAGGACCTCAGACTTTAGAATATCTAGGTTTCTTCCTGAGTAAAGGATACAAAGATGAAGGTAAGAATTATTGGGTGTCTGGTGGACTTTACATTCAAATTTATTTTGAAACATTTACAGAAATATTTGTGTATGTGCATGGTCCTAATGAACTTTGTTTAAGCACTGTCTAATACTTTTCTGCCCATTTTGTCTACCTCTGTTCCAATTCTGGAAGGATAACGTATTCTTTTCTTCCTTGTGTAGGTCTGATATGTTCTGTTAAACAGATATATCATGCCATCCTAGAGATGAATGCATTTCTGTGCTGGGTAAAATGACATTTCTGAATAATTTGCTCACCACTTTGTTAAGTTTATAAGTGCTTTGGGGGACATGTAACTTTGGTTATGTGATACATGAAAACTATTAAGATATATTATTTATATGTGCTAGGTTTATGTGTGACAATTGATTTCTTGATACTTTGCCTGTGGACACCATTCCTGAAGTTGCATTATGAATTAAATGAGCCCATTGAAGTTCAGGAATGAATAGATATGCTTTTTTCTGGTTCAGGTTCATCTCCAGTTTTGAGTAGCTCACCTCTGGAATCAATGGAAGATGCAGCTATTAAACACCAAGAAATTAGGCCCAAGATGAGAAGACAGAAAAGTTGCCCTGTGTGCTGGAAGCTAGGAATTAATGGCTTTATCTCCCCACACCACATGTTCCTTCACTCTCTTGATGTTCAGTTCTTTTGAAAACATTGACCACATTTTCTTGTGCCTAATCCTAACAACTTACAGTGCATTTATAAAACTGTATAATGTACTACTATGTACAATAGAAGTAAGGCACAGTTATGACTTTGAATTTCCCTCTTGTTGCGACATGCATTATTTTCCCTGGCTTGCATGCCTATGTTCAAATGTGTAAATTCAATAGATTTTTTAGGGCCTGATCTTCAGCTAGTATATTTGCTCCTCTGAAGCCAATAAAACTGCACCACTTTACACCAGCTGAGGATCTGGCCTTAATTTAAAATCAAAACAAAATTCCTGACAAAAAAACATGAGCAAAAAAAAATAAATGAGCTGATCACAAGTTAGGCATTTGAAGAATACATCAAGTCAAACTTTTATTAGCAAAGTTGAATTCCATGTATAATGAAAATATCTTTTAAAACCATACATGTACATAGGCATGATACAAACGGCAACTACAGTACAAACACATTTTTCTAAACCTTAATAAATTTACATTAACATTCATCTAGTAAAAAAAGAATGGTGTGAACTTAGTACCACATTTGTCTTGATCTTTTTACATGAAGTAACAAAATATCCTGTGTAAAATAAAAAATACAGTATGCTTTGGCTCATACCCATATATTGGTTCCTGCATGAAAACTGAATTACTGCAGATAACAAAGCTTGATCTGATAGTCAAAACTTTTACATGAAAGATATGGTGCTGAAGTGTAAACATGTACCAATATTCAGGAGATCAAATGGCAAACATTATGTATATACTTTATACGGAAACACTAAACATTAAAAAAAGATGCTTTTGAGGGCATGATCTTTTGTCAAGTTAATGGAATTTCTGCCAGCAAGCCCTAACAATGATTTCCCTTCAATTTCTCTCTCCTTACATGGTTGTTACTTAAAATAATTGAGATACACTATAGACAGCATGTCTAAGTATCCTTTTTATTTGTGTAACTATGACTGCATGATTGAAATTACAGTGAAATGCCTCTTCAGATGTATACAAGACTTAGAATAAAAGTACCCAATTACCAAACATTGTTTTCCAAAGCTACGTGTAAAATTATTGTCAAAAGCCTGGAAAGATGCAACCTGCTCATTTTTATTTAATTCACTTGGGGGAAAAAGTCTGATCCTGCAAACTTTTATTTACACGAGAATCATTGGCTCATATGGTTTGTCCCATTAGCTCCATGGGAGTACTCATCTGAATAAGGGGTACTCATAAGAGTTTGTATGATCAGGCCAAAGCAAAGTGACAAATCATTGAACTACTGCATCATGTTGAAAGCTGACCTACAGAAGATATGATTTCTTATTAATTATATATACTAAACGACCTAACCATTGTAATTTTAATAAATTTATTAATGGAGTTATATGATGGGGTTGCTGAACTGAACTCCATGACCCAGGAGGTCCCTTCCAATCCTGCAGTCTATGTTCCAATATATATATATATATTGATTTATTCATAGGGGAAAATAACTTGTCTATTGTCTTAATTGGAAGCAGATACATGGCCAAGACACTTATCCTGTATTGGAATCCAGTATCAAAGCCTCCTTGGGAATCCCACTGATGTAAATGGGAGAATGCACAGAGATGGAAATACAGTTTTTAAAATGCATAAACTCCTTTGAACTTTGTGCCCGTGAGCTCACAAACACCACCAGAGACTAAACTGGAGATGGAGGCCATTCTGAAGAATACAATATTATGCAAGCTTTCTTTCTTGGGTGGATTGTGCATATTTTAAAATGTAATGCTCTGATATATGAGGGCCAGATTCTAATGCCCTTACCCTTGTTGAATAGGCCATACTCCATGAGTATGTAGTATTAGAGTAAATGGGAATACTAGTGGAGGCTAGGATTATCCAACATGAGTAAAGCGTTTGGTCCTTATTACCAGGGAGGAGTAACCCCCTGTATTTTGCTTACCTAAGACTTTTCATTATAAAAGATTTTTGCAACCTTTTCTTTGAGTAGCTCTATCACCTCCATTGTTTAAAGTGGGCCTTTGAAATTCATTAGGGAGAAATCCCTGGAACCAGAGAAGTGCCTTTTCTTTGTCAGATGAAATTCCGTTCAGGTGTGGCTGAGATATAAGCTTCTGAAAATCACCTTTACCCTTCTGTGATTTGTGCTGCCAGTAAAATGTTGGCAGCATGCCAAAATAATAATAGAATTAACTCTAATCTGAGCTTGATCCCATGCCACTATCAGAGCAGCAACAGACAGAACAGGAGTGAGGGGAGAGAAAGCCAAGCTTTTCTCCTTTCTAAAACCCCTTCCCTCTACTTCCCCCAGGAGTACCACATGGGGAAGGAGCTTCCCTCACCTCCAGAAGGTTGAAAAGAGGAGAGCTGTTCCACACTCATAGTAATCTCTTCATTTTCCTTAGACCCAGCATGTGACTCCAGTAACCTAGTCACACCTTTCTATGGAATATCAGTTTTCTCTTACTGCTAACTAAAATGGTTACTGTAATTAAGTCCTCAAGCTGTGCTGGAGGTTTAGGATTCAAACTGACTGATGATCTATGATAGGGGGGGCTGTTGCATTTGCATATAATTAAAATTTGTTTTTACTTTTTCCTTTAAAAGAAACCTAAGAAATTACAGACAAAAATCTATGTTTAAAAATATTAGTTACAGCTGTAAAGTCCAAATCAGAAAATTTAGGAAAGGCCAGAATTAAGGTTTCATATGCAACCTTAATTCAGCTTTCATGTGTGTATGTATTATGAGATATACTACATGATCACATGGCATTTTTTTTCATAAGACCCCTGTCTCATTCAGTGTATGCAGTTTTAATATAGGAGGAGTTTTTTGTATGTAACAAATTAAATGAAAAATCATTACAGATTTCCAAAATGTTATTTGATTAAGAGGATTTCAAGCACTTCTGAAAAATATCAGAAACATCTGTTCTCTTAATTGTGGTACCACATTTATGGTGCTAATACTTTAAATGCAACATAAGTGTCAAAATGTCCCCTTCTTTACACCAAACCCCATTGAAATGAATGGAACTGGCCTGCTTTGCATGAAAGGAAAAATTGGCTCCAAAAGTATAAACTGTTTTGCTGTTTTGTTTTTAAAATGACATCTCTTTTGGAAGCATATTTTAATCCTCTGCACATTCCAGGATATAAAATAGATATAGTGGTGCCTAAAAAAATCCCTGCTGAAAAAGAATTACTCAAGAAAGAGAATGGAGCTAGACAGACACAAGAATCTCTGGGAATTTCAGACGTTTGTTTAATATTCATTGGGCAGAATCCTAAAAAGTCAGTGCACGTTTAAAAAAATTTCATTGCACATCTTTTTGTCATAGTGTGATTTTTAGGCCCTGAGGAGTAATGAATCACGAACATTAAGATTTAAGAGACTGAATAAAAAAAAAATAGAAAAAGTACTCATACCGACACAGATGAATAGCACATCACAGGGATGTCATCAGCAACTTTAAGCTACAAATGAGCAAGTCATAGCAGAGGATGCTTATTCATTATTTGATAAGAGGCTGTCCCACTAATGCGGTGTGAAATTTGTGTCTGTTTAACATAGATGTTTCTGGGACAATGACTCCAGTTGAACCGAACATCCTGTAAGTGCAAGAAAAATGCATATCTTTGCTGACTTTTCATGGCTCATATCGTACCTAATGTGTGAGTGTGAGCAGCCATCCAAACTTGCAGATGGCAGTGGCCCACAGTCCTAAAGGTTTGCCCCTATCAGAGGTCCAAACCCTTTGAACAGAGGAGTTGTTTAGTAGCTATGGGGAGTAGAAGGAGAAGGCTTCTGTAATTGAGCTCTTACCTAATACACTCTAACACCCTAGTCTGGACCTTTCCCTCCTCTACAATCAGATTTCTCTCTGAGGATTCTGTGCCACCTACAGAAGTTGGCACAGCAGTAGGGGAGAAGAAGAGAGGCTCTGGCTACTCAATGGACCATTAAAAACAAACTAGAAAGGCCAGTAATTTGTGGATGGGAGCAGTGGTGGTTGGGGACTTATTACTCCATCTTGCTGGATAAGGCTAACTAGGGCCTCTCCGTGTCCTATTAAGAGTTTCTTTAGAGGGTAGAAAGAGAAAAGATGAAGAGACTAAACTTAATGTTTACAAAATCCAAGGCAATCAAAACATTTCAATTAAAAAAAAAAGAATATTTGGTGGAAATAACTGAGAAGGCAAGGAAACTTTCCTCTGCTAGCCAAACATTGCTCCCCTGTGCTAGTGCAGAGCCCCCTCAAAGTGAAATGGATTAAGAACAGACTAGCAACAAATTGAAAATTGTAACACAAGTCTGGTCAATTCTCAGTTTATTTCACTTTCAGGTTCTCATGCACTAGTGTCAGTGGACACTCGTCCTGTCGGTTAATTTGTCTGGAGTCCTGAAAAAAGTCACCTTGTGTGACTTGGGACAGGATGTAAGGTTTCAGTTTCCTGCCAGAACCTCTGTGTGTGAGACCCTTCTCCCCTCCCCCAAACTGACCAGTCCCTTTTCAGTGATCAAGTTGAATTAACTGTAAAAAAAATATACAGTACAAATAAGTGAGACATTTGTCAAATTCTCCCAATTTTAGGGATCTGAGGTGCTAATAATACAGTATAGTGTGCTAACTATTTTAACCTATGACCATATCATTCTCTTATAAGCCACCTATAAGTAGTCCCATTGGCCTTTATTCCAAATAGATGGTAGATTTAGGGCCAGCACCCAACAGCTACCATTGTTTTCAATTGTTGTTGAGAACTTTTGAAACTCAAGCCACTTCATTTAAGTACATGAATGGGAGCTGGTCCCTTAGGTATTGTATAAAATTAAAACCAGTGTTTTGATTATTTAACAACGTGCATCGTGCAGCTCATAAAGTTGTAATTCTGGGTCTGATTCTGCAAACCCTTACTCATGGGAGTAGTCTTTACTTACACTATTATTTCCACTGAAGTACTTGCAATGAAATCAACAGAGCTATTTGCCTAAGGACTACTCGTGTATAAAAGATTTTGCAGGAATTAGCTTGTATATAGTAAAATTTCTCCTTCTAACAATGACTAAATTGTAATTATGCAGATACAACCATTTTAAAAGAACACCACAGAACTACAAGGAACATTTGCACTGTACCGAAGTTAACAAAATATAAAAGAAAATAAAACCCAACAAACTTTTAAAAATAATTGGGAGACCAAATATAAAAAGGAATGAGTAGCAAATTGGGAATTTTAAACCTTATTCAGTAAACCATATAGAAAAGAAACTCTAGTGCAATCCATTTTTTAAAAAAGTAACAATGCAGGATGTGAAAATATTTTTTTAAAAAAATACCTAATTATTTAGGGTTTATTTTTTGGAGAGAGAAACAATTATTTTTAAGTATTATCCAAAAGAAAGAGGAAAAGCGAATATATGGACTGTTTCATACACAACTAGTCCCTCTATTTCTACATAGCAATACAGACTTGTACTAGGATCATTTTCTCACTTCAAATTAAAACCAGTCTGTGTTTTCAGTTATGTAAATATTAACATAATATGTACAAGAGAGACAAGGTGGATGTCTTTTATTGGACCAACGTCTTCTTCCGAAGAACCCTGTGTAGCTCAAAAGTTGGTCTCTTTCCCCAACAGAAACTGGTACAAAACAAAGATATTACCTCACCCACCATGTCTCTCTGGCATCCTGGGACCAACATCACTACAGCAACACTGTAAATAATATGTACAATGCATTCCTGAAATGTATGCTCGCATACAGATATACAGACAGAAAGCAGACAAAACGCAGTTGCTTAGAAATGCAGCTTTCAAAGATCTTGGGTGGCAGATTCAGGTGGCCTTTTTAGTAGTCTAAAGACCTGATCCTGCTTCCTTGACACATCGAACAGATGTGGGATGAGCCTCGTTATCCTCTGCCAAAGGAAAACTAGTGTAACTGAACTTGTTTAAGGAAAGAGTGACAGCTACTGGAGAGAAGATATAGATACCAGATCGGAACCGGTTTCTTTTGAGAGCAAGTTTGAGATAAAATTACTTGTGGATAAAGCTGTGTCGCTAAGTAATTGCAATCAGCTCTAGCCACTAATTCTAGAATTACTTAAACAGACTTTCTTTTTCTTCGTGAACATTAAATAATATATGGAATGTATTTCTATAGTGTTTTCAATTATTTTTTTCTTGGTGTTAACTTTTAAAGTAATCTCCCTTCTCCCACCCCCACTATCTTCTGACCTCCACCATGCTAAGGTAATTATATATTAGGGAATACTGGATGTAAATGTCTATACAAAGTGACAAAGCATACAAGAAATAGAAAGTTATATAGAGAAACATGTAGGGTAACAAGTATCTATATACATATGTAACACTGAGAAGCTATGGTTTTGGTCAGACTGAGTGGTATATATTGTATGTGAGAGTATTATTCACCTGTTTTTATGAATGAAAACACCTGAACAATCAGGACTGAAAAGTCTCAAAAGTCATGTTTTGATAGCAGCGACTAATTCCCATATTACCTGGAGGTTGGGGTTCTGACTGATTCGTTCTGCAATCTACTTCTGATTACCTATGGTAATAGTTGATTACTAGTCAAGATAAATATGGAAATTTGAAATGAATCATTTATGATAATATTTTATGCGTGGAGAGGAAAAGTTGCTGTAGAACTTCCAGTGCTTTCAACGGATCCTTTTTCCTTAGATCCAGCGTAAGCGCCAATAAATGAACCATCTTCATTAAACATCCCTTGGTCCCCTTCTCCATAATCTACCAAACTATCAGCACTTTCCGTAGCTTTAATGTCCCCATTAAGTGACTGGAGGCTGCCTTTGAGTGGCTTCTCATCGCTGTCACTATGAAATAAAGAAAAAAAATCTTCCCAAAATCTAGCTTTGTATTACAGTTACAAAAGCAATCGTTCATTTCCTTTGTCAAAATAAACAGACATATTGAGGGAAGAGGGAATCAGATACATTTTGATTGGGATGCATTTTCAAAATATTGCACACAACACATTACTCACTTGATTCCAAGTCAAGTCAATGGATGTGGTGCCGCTAATACACCCTGCTCTGTGCATTGTTTGCATTTTGCATTTTTTGTAATTTTGAATTTAATGGAATAGGTCAAAAAACAAAACAAAAACCAAAAAATGCAAACATTACTGAAAAGAATGGATTGTGGACAGTTTTTATTTTTCCTTTTTTGTCCCTTTTCCTTCTTTTGCCATTGAAAATGGAGGGAGGAGGAAGGGGAAAAGACAAAAAAGCTGAAAACCGGCTCTAATGATGCATCATTGTATCTTATTTTGTATCTTAAAGAGAGGCATAAAGAGTCTGATTTTACAAAGCAAAGAGCCATTTGTATTGCCCATTGCAGGGTCCATTTCCTTCACCTAGCCTTTGAAGTGGAGTAGGTGGATTGAGGTAAAGGCTGATGTTTGGGGGTATTGGTATTTTATTGTGTCCTGCTGCTTGGTGGAAGGGGTGAGCACTTTGGTTTTTGTAACTTTAAATGATCGGCATGGTGCTGGTGGGCACTTTTATTTATTCTGAGTAATAAATAAAAATATATTTTGCATGTCTATCTATTTCGCAACTGCACAGGCATAATCCACATTCACTCAGTGGAGCACCCTGTTCCCGTCTAGGGACAACTGGGCCACACTATCGGGGCTGATGAGCCTGCTACAGCCTTGGGTAAGAGAGCTGGATCTCTTTTGCTTTCAGATGCAGAGGTGCCAGGTTTGACTTCAGTGCTGAAGACCCATCTAGGGGCACAGAATTACATAAAGTGGGTAATTTATATGCACAAACAGGTAGGCCCCTAAACAGCTGTGTGCACCAAATACCAATCTGTACATACAATTGCAGTTACTGCACATGCCATAATATATGTGGATCTTGACTCATCTCTGAAATATCAGGCCCAAACCTCACTTCTTCATACCGTTTGTATTCAGTACAAAGAGCCCATCATTTCATATGTTCTAGAATTACTTGAGAAGAGTCTCCAAATCTGTTTTGGGCTGCTCTGGCTTTACACTTAATTCACCATTCACCATTGAGCCTTCCCCAGTCCCATGCAGGGTTTGTGGCTGGATTACACCCGTGTATGGCTAATCCTTAATTGCTGGAATGACCCTTGTGTTGGCAGGCTGTGCTCTCTTCAGCTACACCTAAGGATTAGAGTAGCAGCCGTGTTAGTCTGTATTCGCAAAAAGAAAAGGAGTACTTGTGGTCTCTAAGGTGCCACAAGTACTCCTTTTCTTTTTACCTAAGGATTAGGGAGTCACAAAGGTCCCAGACTCTGGATTTGTGCCAAATACACCCTGAGCAGCCCAGAGCTCTGGGCCATTACCTTTGAATGATATCCCAGTTTTTCCGTGACAAAGGGGAAAGTTATTTTGCAACATTTTTCACAAAGGATGTGTTCCATTTTTCAGTTAACTCTGTGGAACCTATCAGCATCACAGCTTAGTTGCACATTGGTTACAGCATTACATCTCCAGCCTCAAACTCTGAATTTACATATGTATATGAAGGAATGATTCAATGAAGTGTTAAAAGACACCTAGTGTTATTTGGCAAAGCTATTCTGAACAAATTTATGCTAATCTATATTAATTCAAATCCTTTTTTATTAGGCATAGCAAAAATAGCAAAGAAGACACAACACCTAATTACTAAGAAGGAGTCAAAAGAGGCAATTTGCAATGAGGACCTGTGTAAGGCTGCTACGAAAAAATGCGTTGGAAACAGTGAAGCCTAAAGGAAACTGTATCTTCTGACTGAGGTACTCCAGTGGAAATGGCATGAGAAATCCCAGGAGATCTTGCAATGAGAGCCTGTTATTGTATATTCTGGAAAGCCCAGCATTTCCGATCTAAAAAAAGGCTGGGAGTTTGTCACAGACGTTTCCCAACTGCCACGAGATATAAGTAATATTACTAGAAATTCTTATACTAATAAAAATGGGCAAAGAAGCAATAGCATTTTTTAGTCAAAGACACGATGTTACAAGTTTAACTGGAATCCCTAAAATATTAGGCAACTGGGCCATATTCCTGCTCTCATTTATGCCAATGTCTGCCTAGTAACGCCACTGAAATCAGTGGAGTTCCACTGGCTTTACAATGAAGACAGTGACAGCAGAGTACAGCCATGTGTATCTCTAGGATATCTATGTCTCCCAGAAAGATGCTCATGGCCAATGATGATCTGAAGTAAATCATCTTACGTACATATCCAAACAGAAAGTGGTCGAGACTGAGAGAATCCAATTAGATGGTTCTATTAAAGTGATTTCAGGAGAACCAACAAATTAATGCAACTTACCGTAGTTGCACACAAAAATTGAGTAACTTCTGCACAACTTCACCGCATGACCTCTCAAGATGTGAATGCAATGGCACTGCCTGCTGGCTACCCCCTCACACTGCAGCTCTAGGAGCCCAGGCAGCCTTAACAACCCAGCTGTCGTCTCACTCTTGCTCCGTATAAATGGTACAGAGAGACTGTCATACATTGGACTGTTACAAGACCAGATATTCAGGATAGGCGTTAGACCACACATTTGCCCCTCTCAGACCAGCACTTTGAAGTCTTAAGCATCTCCTCCAAGTTGTGATCAACACTTTTGACTGCAATTGACTTCAGGGGGAGTTGAAATTGGTCAGCACCTCATAGGAGGTGCTCACACTGCCACAGGATCACCTGCTATTTTGTTGGCTGGTCAAAAGATACTGGCCTGTTAGTTTACATTAATCTGTCCCACTCTATTGACTTCAGTGGGACTGAAGGTCATTAGAATCAGGAGATATAAAAATATCTCAAGTATGTTTTCATCTATCATGAAAAGAAAACCAAAGAAAAATGGAAAGTAGATGTAGATGCTACAAATATCTTCCAAATTGTTGGGCCCAAGATTGGGTTTCTAAGCTAGTAACATAAAAGTTCAATTCCGCCATCCTCACTTAAACTATTACTGAAGTTACTAGTAATGTTGACTGAATAAGGATGTCAGTAACTGGCCCCCAAATTTGTTTCTTCATAATCAATATACAAAATATTTCTTGCTTATTTTACCATATACAGTATTTGTATTTCTAGAAAATACAAGCTGTATTTGGGGTGAAAATTACTAACCTCATGACATTCTTACCTTTCTAAATATTTGTCCCATTAGAAGGCATTAAAAATTAAATAAAAATGAAATTATGCATGAAAAAACCTTATCCTTGGTAAATAATCTAGTATACATACCGGATTTAGCCAGCAACGTTTGTGTTTTTAAAGCTAGTTAACCAGTATTCAAATATGGCTCATACCACGATGTATTTTCATATGTAATGTAAATATATAATGTAATTAATTAGCCTCATTAGTCTTGAATGCAGCCAAGTGTAACTATTTTACTTCTTATATAGAAACTACTGTACTGATATTTATTTTCCATTTTCTGTCTTTTTAATTTTTCTCTCTTCTTTTGCAGAATGAACAATCCCCATGTTACTAAGGGCCCAATCAAAACCCACTGGAATCAATGAGAGTCTTTCCATTGACATCAATGGATTTTGGATTAGGCCCAATATAAACATTATATAACAATATATATAAAAGGTGCTAAATAAGAAACAGATGGAAAAATAGGGCTACTCCATCAAAAATTACCTATATCATAACTTGGGTGGATTAAAGTGTTCTGGATATATCTTTACATTCATATTATCATCCACTCCCATGGGGTTTGCTTTGAAAATGAAAAAATAGTGTTACTTGCATGCTATAATAAAAACACATTCAATAAATACTTGTGAAGATACTGGGGGAAAAAAAACATTTGATGTAGTAGATCATATTTACCTATATTCCCCAAAGATCTCATCTTTAATTGATTGAGCTTCAGGATCTGGATGCAAATCCTCTTTTTCTTTCACTGTACAAATGAAAGAAAGAATAGATCTGTTCACCATGCTGTTTCATGTATCATTTTTATTTTTGGCAGATTCTATGGGAAAACTGTCAATCATTATCTACAGCTGGAGGGCAACATATTTAGTTAAGTGTTTTGCATTGCACAGAGGAGTATGTTTTCAAGAGGTGTAGAATGGGGTAGCTGCCTAATTCCCAAGGACTCTAGTCAGAGTTTTGCAGCTAAATCCTTGTACACTGCTTTGAAAATGCAGCCCCTACAATTTCGTTTACTAAGACACATTTCTTTCCTGTGTAATTCAGGCTATATCTGGAACCATAATGTGTATGTCATTATAATACTATTTAGTTGGAATATGAATTTAAAAATTGCCATGCTGGAAAAAAAGATTTACAGGTGCATCTAGTCAAGTATCCTGCCTCTATCAGTTGGTAATTCAGGATGTTTCCAAGGAAGGTATAAAATTAGGGTGACCAGATGTCCTGATTTTATAGGGACAGTCCCGATATTTGGGGCTTTTTCTTATATAGAGCCCTATTACCCCCCATCCCGATTTTTCATACTTGCTGTCTGGTCACCCTATGTAAATCCATGTAATTTGTTTACAAACCTAATTATGCAGTACCATGTGGGAAATTGCTTTCTGATTTCTGCTGACAATCAACGTGTACTACAGCCACTATTACTTTTATCCTAGCTAGTTTAATTGTGATTAGATTTAGGAGAAAAAAAAACATTGTGGGAACACAATTATTGTAACTGGGTATATAAAATAGGTAACTGCACATGCCAAAAAAAGGCAAATTAGAAGACTTTAGTCCAATAAACACATACAGCTCTAGTGAATATGGACAAGATCTTTTAAGAAATGTTGGTCCCAAACCCCCACTGAAATCAATGGGAATTAGGCACCTTAAGTACCTTTATAAAAATCTGGCCCTGTGTGTACAAGTTAGGGTCCCGGTTCTGCAACTGGATCCCCTAGCACGGCCCCCTGTGTTTGTATAGTGCTCAATGAAATAAAAAACATATTAGCACAACTACTGTGAAACAATAACATATAGGGCTGGATTGTAACCCTACCTGAGTAAGGGGCAATATGTAGCATTTTAACATTATAGCTTGTAGGTATAATGAAAATTATTGTAGTGTCTAATACAGTGGTGGGCAAACTGTGGCTCATGGGCCGCATGCAGCCCATCAGGGTAATCCGCCGCTTCCGCAGCTCCCAATGGCTGGGAACGGTGAACCGTGGCCACTGGGAACTGCGCGTGGTGGGGCCTGCGGATGGTCAACGCCAGCACAATGTCTCGCAGCCGGCAATCAGATTACCCTGATGGGCCACATGTGGCCCGCGGGCCGCAGGTTGCCCACCACCGGTCTAATACTACCAAACTCCCACAGCCTTTACTTTTCACTTCCATAGCTCTTATCGTATATCTAATATTCCCATTTTTTAATTTGGAATACAAAATCTGGAGAAAAATAGAACAGAGATTTCTAATTGCATAGCTCAAACAACCCAAGTAATGCAATGACTAGATCTAGTCAGAGGACATTTAAGAAGTTACAATTCATATCAAATCACTGACAACTGGGTGGACCTGCCAGGGCATAATTTTAAAATTTCCATGTGTGAGACCCTGAATGAAAAATGACCGTCTATCAGTATGATGATCAACTTGGTGTCCCTACTCACTTTAGTGATACAGGATCAGGGCCTAAACCTTCCCTGTTAGAAGTTGCTTCCTGAATCACATGTAAAATACCCTCACTAATGAAAACAATGAAACCCGTAGGGTCGCTCTGGGGCATAAGCAGATGTTAACCAGTGACAAGATTGCTAGTGGCACCAAGACCACTTAGAGAGAGATTAATGAGTCTGCTCTACAACCTTAGCTAAGAGCCATGTGGCTTTTATCTCATGCAGTGAAGGCTCATGCATTTAGCTCCAGAGGTTCCAGGTTTGATCCCGCCCACCAACATCCAGGGTCTGTCGGTGTTACACTGGAAGTACAGAGAGCAGCCATCAGTATGCCTCCTAATGACCCCCTCATAAGCCATGGAGCATTCTGGGAGCAGAACTAGGAGTGGGGCTGTATCACAGCCCCATGGAGATTCTGAGCAGTGCAGCAGCACACAAAGCAACAGGGGGAGGATGTTGTAACTTACACAGGCCCCCATGGCTGTCTCAATTACATCGAGGAGTCCCGGAGCAGCCCAGGATCAGGAAGGCTCAAAGGCGGCTTAAAGCCATCATAGTGCCTTCTCCTCTGGATGAGTGTTCTGTGCTGCACCTCTTACGAATGGAGCACAGAATCTCATCAGCTGAGTATAATGTTTATTTAAATTCACTCAATGTTATATTTATTAAAAGTCACAAATACAAATTTTGTATTTCAGTTGGTATAAATTCAACCTTTAGGGGACCGAAGGCAAAATACTGAGGCATTTCCACTTAAATAAGAAGTTATTGGTGTGAAGAAGGACTGCTATTATATACATATCTCAAAAAGGACGTCATTTACCTGAGTATTTTCCTCCTTTATTTCTTTTGACAAAGCACATAGTTAGCAGCAATAAGGTAAGCAAAGCTATGGCACACATCAGTCCAATAAACCAGCCTTGGGTGGAAATTCCCTCATAAATGCCAGCATAAGCTTTGTAAAAGGAGAGAAGTAAAAACATTTAACAAGAGGAAAATAGACCATCCTAACCAAAAAACCCACCATTTAATATTTTCTGAACTAAACCTGAATCACACCAAACTATCGCTATTTGCTGCTTTACTGATTTCAGTCTAACATTTTCAATGTAAAAATGAAAAAATACAGGACAGAAGTAATAGGTCTGAGGAATAATGTTCACATTTAAGTAAATAAAGTGTCCGCAACATAATATACATAAGTAATTCCAAAGGAGCATTTGATTCAGAGGATTAATGCCAAATAGGAAAGTTGGACAGAAAATTGATAGCCTCTCATGCAAGCAGTTTTGCGACAGAAATAGTGTTAAAAGTGTTTAGGGTACATGCAAACTGCTCAGCTAGTTACACTGAAGATGTAAAACGTAACAGCACCTACCCTATTAAAATGGCATAGTAGCTAAAACCTGTAAATAATATGTATTGGAAATTATTTACGTGTCATTATTTACTACTGGGAAGACAAAATACAAGGCTGAATTGAAAAATGATGGACTCATTCGTGTTCCTATTGACGTAAATGGCAAGAAGAGGCTAAGATTTCATTATTTAACTGTTACACTTTCATTGCACAACATAATATGTAATGTCAGTATTTCTTGAAATATTAAAAATAAAATAATCTTGTTTTGTCACAATGGATTTATCACCCTAAACAGTTTCATTTCTCACCTCTCTCCCTCGTCTCAATTACATCTTCAAAAATGCTATTGTTATCAACCCAATTCTTAGTCACTAGACGAACTGTATATTCAGTACCAGGCTCAAGTGCCTCAATGGGGTGAAACTTTTGGGTGGGATTTACTGCTTCTGAAATCTTCCCGATCCCTTTACCTATGAAATGTACATAGTCAAGTCACATTGATTAATTCTATTAATTCAATAGCAGGACTCTGAAATGCACAGTTACAAATGATTTAAATAACAAGTGATAATAAAACAGCATACATGGATATGTTTAACATTTGCCTTTGGATAGTTTATCTTATTTTTTAAGGTAGACAAGAAAATAAAGTAGAAAAGCATTTTCTGTATTTGCTCTTTGATATTCTGCAGGATAAAATCAGTGTCAAACTGAAATAATCCTGAGATTTATGAAGGGCTTGTTTTAAATTTGCAGGGTGAAAGTAAATATTGAAGGAATGACATATAGGACTATAGATCTGCTTTAACTAATGAATGCTTAATTAAAAAAAAAAACTGAATATGGCCTGGGTTTTTTTACACAATCTGTGGCTTGATCCATCTTCCATTGAACTGAAGTAAATGGGACAGGACTGAGGCCCATGTTATCCTGAAATAATATTACATCTCTCATAGGAACAATTACACTGGGATTTATACTCAAATTTTCCATAGACAATAAATCTCCTTGTCCCCATTTATTTCACATTTGTACTGAAGCTATAAGCAAAGCTCTCTTTTAGGTATACCTGAAGTTTTGTTTCAAATGGATTTTCATATACAATCTTTACATGTTCCAACTGATATTTATTTATATGAAAAGTATTTGCAATCAATTTTTTTCTGTGGTTTTCAAACAAAGTCAGTCTTGCACACCTTTTGCTTTCAAGACTCTCCTTGACATGAACAGATGTTTTACCTGAATCCAGGACTGCAGGGTAAGTGATTTATTATGTACGTTTTTTTAAAAAAAGTATTTCATGCTAATTGCAAAAGGAAGCAACTGTTATTCACTGCAGTGAAGATAGCAGGATTTGCCCTCATCCTGGATACAGTGTAGTATAAATCATACGAATTAATCATAACTGTTCCTCTCTTTCAGGATTTTAAACAGTAACTTTTGCTAAAAATTACACAAGGAATATAAAACAGCACCCACATTTAGCGCCTGATCCAAAGTCCGTTAAAGTCTATAGAAAGGCTAAGAATCATTGATGTCAATGGGCTTTCAAATCAGGCCTCAGTAGAACGGTGCCCAGGTCTAGTGTTAGACACTAAAGTTTGGAGGAAAGCATTAAAACATATGCCTTTTTACTTCTGTTCAGTGTCTTCATTTGCTTAATTTATCTGGTGAACATTCTAAAGTTAACTAATGAAAGGGATCTTATGGTTACTCATACATACAGCATAGCTCAAAAACGGCTCGATCAATTTGCGCTTATAACACGGACAGTAAAGCAATGCTGATTACTATTGAAACTGGTAAGCAAGCAAACAAAAAAGCTTTGAGTGATTAGCCCTTCTTGATAGCTGAAGGAAAAGAAAAAAAGAGATTAAGAGTGGAATAGACATGGTTAAAGGAGCTGTACATAATACGTTTTCCAAGGCAAGTATACATATATTACAATAAGTAGCTAAATTAGTAGACCATTGGGAATCAGACAGAACATGTTCAATTAGAATAATGCGGATGGTGAAGCACAGTGTATTAGCATAACTTAATCCATCTAGAGGTACGTTTTACAAAATGAACTACATGAAGCTGAGGTATAATTTTTAATCAAACTGCACATTCAGCAACAAGACATTACAGGTGCATTTTAATTACATTTTGTAAAATCAGGATGTCAGAACAATGTGTTTCATAAAAAAAGCTACCCATAAAGTAACAAGAAATAAAGCTCTGCTATATGAACTTTAATCCTGTTGGTCAATAAACCCCATAAAACACTTAAAGATGTCAGCCAGAGAAAGTAGTCATATTTTCCAATCTGTATGCAGCATAGGTCTGATCTTGTAGCTCTACTCACTGAGATCATAAGCCAGCAAAGCACCTACATTTGCCCTTAACTTTAAACATGTGAGTTGTCCCTTGAAGTCAATTTTTTTAATGCCATGACTCACTTATTTAAAGTTAAGTGAGTTCAATCCTTGAGGGGGCCATTTAGGGATCTGGGGCAAAAATTGGGGATTGGTCCTGCTTTGAGCAGGACATTGGACTAGATGATCTCCTGAGGTCCCTTCCGACCCTGGTATTCTATGATTCTATGTGCTTAAGTGCTCTGCGGGATCAGGGATTGGGTGTTTTGCATGATTGGGAACAAAGTTTTACACCATAAGTTGTGCAGGACTTTTGATATTTGGCACCACAATGTTGTATAAAGGATTTTCTGTATCCTAAACTGTAAGATAGGAGTCGAGTGGAGATTGTGTGTGTGTGTGATTTCTTTCCATGTAAATCTGGTTGGCATTACAAAACTAAACACTGTACAATACCCATAGAAAAGAAATAATGGGTAATCGGGGAAGGGTTGGTAGAGGGAATAGAAAAGAATAGTTTAGAATCCAGAGGGGGGGAAACAAAGACTTACTGGTAAGGAAATGTTTACTCAATATACTGAAAGGTCAGTGCACAGCAGAAATTAGCTTCAGAAAACTGAAAGCAGTTAGGTTAGGTTTTTAATCTACAATACAGGAAATAAGCTTTAATAATATATATACCACCAGCATTTGTCATCTCCCCATTACTATTTATCAGCCATATCATGGGATTCACATGAACATTAAACACTGAACTACAATTTTACAATATTCCTATTGGGTTTAGAGATTTATGAGAACAATGGAACATACTTTTTTTTTTAATTGAAGCCTATGGAATAATGGGAAAACAAGATAAACCTCCCCTAAAGATGTACTATAGTGCTAGTTCTCCAAAAGTTAGCACATTTGTTATGAAATTCACTTATTAAAAAACAAAGATTGGCAATCTTACAGTTGAATTATAATTGTAAGTAATATTTTAAATTTATAGGAGCACCTGTCTAAATATATCTGCCTGGAATAAATGGAAAGTTAAACTACACTTTCATCAGTTTTCCTCCACTGAATGGCTATTAAAAGCTTATAAATATGCATCATAATTACACTCTACCTTCTGGGCTTTTGTATTCCACGAGGTAGTTCGTGCTGATTGGGAGGGATCTTTTTTTACTGGTAATTTACAATTACCCTCACATCCTTAGAATCCATTAGATGAAAATTAGTAGGCCATCCTGCTTAGCTTGACACCTAGACCATCCACTTTGACTTTTGGGTTGTTGGACTTTTGGACAAAGAACAGAAGAGAGGCTAGCTCATTTTGTCTTACCACCATTTCTGTTTACCCTTTGCTCCTGGCCACAGTTCTACTGGCTGTAACAGGTGGGATAGGTGTGATTGTATTTAACTACAGAAAGGATTCAGTAGGTAATACTTGTGATGCTCAGAATAGCAGTCGGTGATCACCAGTGCCCTGGTTCAAGAAAAGTTTGTATGTACACCAGGGCTTGCAGAGTTGCTCCCAGTACATGTGCAGATCAGCAGTGTGGCTTGAGAGGGCAGAAGGCTGCCTGAGAAGTTGTACAAATGATGCGGTAGTGGTGGAGGCCGGTCAATCAGTTGGTCATAGTTCAAGAAATAATTCCATTAGGATGTTATTCTATATGGCTAAGAAAACTGTGTTTTTAGTCTGTCAGAATGTTGGGTGGCAAAAGAGAATTGAGTTGGATCATACCTTATGTTATGAGAGGCTACTATCATGATCTTGAGAGATGTCATAAAGGTTAGTATTCTACGGCTGGGATATTAAATGAAGCCCAAGGGAAGTAGGTGCCCAACTGTCACTGAATTATAATGACAGGTTTCAGAGTAGCAGCCGTGTTAGTCTGTATCCACAAAAAGAAAAGGAGTACTTGTGGCACCTTAGAGACTAACAAATTTATTTGACCATAAGCTTTCGTGAGCTACAGCTCACTTCATCGGACGCATTCAGTGGAAAATACAGTGGGGAGATTTATATACACAGAGAACATGAAACAATGGGTGTTACCATACACACTGTAGTGAGAATGATTAGGTAAGGTGAGCTATTACCAGCAGGAGAGCGGAGGATTTGGGGGGTGGGAAAGCTTTTGTAGTGATAATCAAGGTGGGCCATTTCCAGCAGTTGACAAGAACTTCTGAGGAACAGCGGGTTGGAAGGAGGAGAGAATAAACATGGGGAAATAGTTTTACTTTGTGTAATGACACATCCACTCCCAGTCTTTATTCAAGCCTAAGTTAATTGTATCCAGTTTGCAAATTAATTCCAATTCAGCAGTCTCTCCTTGGAGTCTGTTTTTGAAGTTTTTTTGTTGAAGAATTGCCACTTTTAGGTCTGTAATCGAGTGACCAAAGAGATTGAAGTGTTCTGAGACTGGTTTTTGAATGTTATAATTCTTGATGTCTGATTTGTGTCCATTTATTCTTTTACGTAGAGACTATCTAGTTTGGCCAATGTACATGGCAGAGGGGCATTGATGGCATACATCACATTGGTAGATGTGCAGGTGAATGAGCCTCTGATAGCGTGGCTGATGTGATTAGGCCCTATGACGGTGTTCCCTGAATAGATATGTGGACACAGTTGGCAACGGGCTTTGTTGCAAGGATAGGTTCCTGGGTTAGTGGTTCTGTTGTGTGGTGTGTTGTTCCTGGTGAGTATTTGCTTCAGGTTGGGGGGGCTGTCTGTAAGCAAGGACTGGCCTGTCTCCCAAGATCTGTGAGAGTGATGGGTCATCCTTCAGGATAGGTTGTAGATCCTTGATGATGCGCTGGAGAGGTTTTAGTTGGGGGCTGAAGGTGATAGCTCGTGGCGTTCTGTTATTTTCTTTGTTGGGCCTGTCCTGTAGTAGGTGACTTCTGGGTACTCTTGTGGCTATGTCAATCTGTTTCTTCACTTCAGCAGATGGGTATTGTAGTTGTAAGAATGCTTGATAGAGATCTTGTAGGTGTTTGTCTCTGTCTGAGGGGTTGGAACATGTAATGAGATTGGAACATGTAACTTCCTTAGGCTCCTTTGAAAATTCTAGTGATAGTTACTGTTCCATATGCGTGGATTTTTCATTAACACTTGGATTTTTGTATGTACAGTAATCATTGTAACATACATAATTCTGTATTTTGTCAATGCTGCAACTCACTGGTAGCTCTGGATAGTATGAAATTTGGCAACAAAGATTGTTGAGTCAGATGACAATATATCAGAGGGGGATTTAGTTCTATTTTTTTTAGGAGTTTCTCTTTCCATTTAAAATATATATTAATGTTATGTTGTATATCATTTCAGGTGGCTAACTACACGTATAGCAATATTGATCATCAGGTTTTCTTATGTCAATGTTTTGGGGGCAGTTTAAGAAATGCTATTTGAATAAAAAAGGTAGAAGTAATAATCATTTTCTAAACAGAGACAGCACACATTCTTTCATGGAGTTAAGCCTGAGATAAGCTCATAATATTTAATCAGCTCTCTCTAAAGATACAAAAAAAGTCTAAAAGCTAAACAACGTTAAAGCTATAAACTCCAGGGTTCATAATTCTCACAGCAGAGGAAAAACTGCTGATCCTTAGTAACAATTTGCTAATCTCCAGTCATTCATTTTAACATCAAACTGAAAATAATTTAACTTTGAAACTTTATTTTTTTAAAATTTATTTTGCAATGTAATGCAAATGTTACAGAGCGGCAGTCATTTCCACCATTAGTAAAAATTCTCCAATCAAAATTATCCCTGTTCTACACCTAACCTCCCTCCCACCTTGTCCCCTTGGCCCCTCCTCCCCCACAAAACAAACCCCTCTAACTCTATGTTGACTGATTGAATAATAATTTCTCTAGGTGACTGAAAAAGAAACTCGAGAACCCACGGTAACCCAAAAAGGATTCATTTCAAGTGTGACTGTGAGTCATCTTTTTCTAGTAATGAAAGGCCTTAATCTGAGCTTCTGTACAAATGGAGTGTTCCCTGTGGTTCCCCATGACTCTTCCATGCAACTCAGTAGGCACAAGTTCTTCACAGTGTTTTCTCAACCACCTCTGCCTCAGCATCTCACCTGGGTTTTGACACTAAATATTCACTTCCGTTAGAATGCTGATTTAAGAAATCTTCCCCTCTAATGATTGCTTATTACATACTGGATTTAGTTATTAGTGCTATTGGTGTTAGGGTAGTGACATGCAGGGTAAGCATGGGGGATTACCTTTGGGACCTGCTCCTTATAGACCAGGGGCAAGCAAACTTCCTGGCCTGAGGGCTGCATCGGGTTTCAGAAATTGTATGGAGGGCCGGATAGGGGAGGGGGTCGTGACCTGGCCCCCACCTCCTATCCGTCCCCCCCCAGGGGTCCTACCCCATCCAACTCCCTCTGTTACCTGACAGCCCCCCGGGACTCCTGCACATCTACACCCCCCCGCTCCCCATCCCCTGACCTCCCCCAGACCTCCGCCGACCCATCCAACCCCTCCTCTCATTCCTGACTGCCCCCCCAGGATGACTGCCCTGTCCAACCACCCCTTCTCACTGACTACCCCCAGAACCCCCACCCTTGACTACCCCCTGCCACCCCATCCAACCCCCCTCTCCTTCCTGACTGCCCCCCCGGGACCCCTACTCCCATTCACCCCCCCATCCCCGTTCCCCGCCCTCTGACCGCCCCAACCCCTGTGCACACGCTCCCCGGCCGAACTCCCCTGCCCTGTAACCACGCTCCCTGGAGCACCGGTGGCTGGTGGAGTGACAGCTGCGCCACCTGGCTGGAGCTGGGCCACGCCGCCGCCGCCGCGCAGCGCAGAGCACCGGGTCAGGCCGGGCTGTGGAGCCGCGCTGCCCCAGGAGCTCACCCTGCCGCCCACAGCATGGCGCTGGCGGCGTGGCGAGGTGAGGCTGCGCAGGAGGGGCCAGGGCCTAGCCTCCCCGGCCAGGAGCTCAAGGGCCGGGCAGGAGGGTCCCGCGGGCCGTCGTTTGCCCACCCCTGCTATAGACCATTGGTTAATAGCACTGGATTTGACCCTACACACACACATTGCAGAGGAGAACCACATTTTAAAGGAACTATGGAGAACTGGCTCCTTCTGACTCAAGCAAGACTCTGGGCTGACGGGGAATTCTCTCCACACCAGAACATGCAATGACTGCAGAAAGCTGCTCTAGCCCATTGAGTGAAAACGCGGAAGATTTTCCTGCCCCTAGCCCAGCCAGTTCATTTCCCACTTCCCCATGTGCTGTGATGCAGAAGTCCACCATGGAACTGCGGTATGAAACAGCTTTGGGACCTGCCACTCTTTACAGGACAACCTGCACAACCTACTCCCCTGAGGTTAAAATGCATAAATTCAATGATCTTCAGCTATAATGGAAAACAAATGAGTATTTACTTTAATATAGCTATTATAAAGTCAGGTCAAATATGCCAGGTGCCAAACATGACTGAATGCATATTCACAACCCACCCAGACAGCTGTACTTCTCCGGGACAGTTTATTTTACAAAGCCCACAATGTAGCCTGTGACAGCTGGATATACTAGAGTAATGGGAGCTAACAGAAGCCCTAAAATAGATAAGGGAGGTAGATCATTTTTCTTTGAAAATGGAGCACACTGAATATGGGAATCACAGAGACAAAATAAAAACCAGAGCCGATAATGTTATTTTATAGAGTCTCTTTCCACAGTAGAACCACACTTTCAATCTGCCACTTTAAATCTGGGCAACTTTAACTAATATGCCATGACTTTTGAAAACACTCAATTTTTGAGAGACTGTGTAACTTGTTTAACTGAGATAGTTACACATTTTATCACCCTTTTTGTATTTTGCGTGCCCGCCATTCCTCACCTCAGAAAAATGAGGAAGTCACAGAAATGTGTGTGATTTCCTCAGCCAAATGGCACAGATTTTGCACACTTTAAATGAGCCTGGACCAAATTTAGCCTTCAGATAATTACAAAAAAATCCTTTGGGATTTCAATGTAAGCAGGAGTGCTGTATCTAAGGATGGACATTGGTACTATCAGGTGGCTCTCCTTTAGATTACTTGAAAAATTTGTGTAATAGGGCACAAAAGTAACAGCAGAATAGGACCCTTAGAATTTACAGAGATTATGCTGTTCTATTTGATGTGCAATCTGCCACTGACTTTCAGTAGAATCCCTTGCTGCCATCGCCAACAAAATCTTTTGAAAGAAAAGAAAGAAAACATGGGAAAATTAAAATGTCAAAATTCCAATTTTGCATGTTTCCTAGCCATATGTTACTGACAGCGTTACCAACAAAGATCCTTTTAAAACCTAGAGTGTTACACAGGGTTGTGCAAATTAATAACAACATCCTAAATGACCAAATGTAGGACTCCTGATCTCAGCAAAGAATACAAGAATAAATGGCTAATGAAGTAGCACTGTATTTTTCTGGGATCAAATTAAAATAAAATAAAAAAAATATTATATATATATAAATTATGTTGTCAAAGACAAAACTCTAACCCATTTTAATCTGATTTCTTAAATTATCTTTTTCAATTTAGCCATTAATCTCATCTACCAGCAAAAAAGTCACACTTCCCTAAATAGTAGAATAAACGGGGAACGAAAAGGATGCTGGAAGTAGAGGCCATTTATTAATATAGCATCAGATTCTGCTTGGCCCTGAAACAGCTGCACAGTACAGTGGTTTTGGAGGACATATGCAGTGTATGGGTGGGCTTGACTTAGATCAGTGAAAAGGCATCAGTTCAGCCTTATGATCAATATAGTAATACAACCACAGCCAGTTACCTAAGGGGAAGAAGGTGGCAGAATAACCCAGCCTAGGGTGAGTCTGGTCACTTAAATGAAATAAGAACTGGTCTGTGATAGAAAACATTACCTATCAGGTATTGGGTCTGGGAGGGCAGCATTATCATTCAAGCCTTTTTGATGATGGGAGTCCACATGAACTACAAAGGGAGAATAATAGAATATTTTGCACCTTGGTATCTGCTGGTATCATAAGAACTGTCCTGAATCATTTCATGAACAAGGGAATATGTTTATGTGTGGAATTAGAGGTGGAATCCTGGACCCAGATTTGGACGCTGTACTCTGGTCTGGGTAGGTTGATTCATGGAAATAATTTCTCACAGACTGCAGGTATGCAGGTATTCAGGAGATTTTCTGAAGTCCAAGGAGAGCGCGCGCGAGAGAGAGTGTGTGTGTTTGTGTGTGTGTGTGCGTGCGAGAGATGTAATTAAATGAGCTGCTGATTTCATCATTGGATAGGCAATCTTTGGACATTCTGTGTGGGATGCAAAAGCGGGAAATTTGTCTTTAGATCCATGCATGGATTCGGAAGGATACTGAGAGGAATCGCATGCACAACCAGGTCTTTAGGCACAAAAATTCATTAAGGATTAAATCATGTGGAAGAAGGCAAAAGGCAATGGGGTGTCTCTGTTTCACGGACGGGACCTTAAACGCTTCTTAGTAACTGGATCCTGAAATCAGGCTTGCTACATTCACTGGATTAAGAATCATTTTTTGCCAGGAACTGTGCTTTGACTTCAGCACCTGAAGAGACTATGCAGGGTGAAAGTCAGCTAAGATATTAAATTTCATGGTTACAATGTTATCGGTGTTAAAAATGATGAAGCCAGGCCATTTCTGCTTATCACATTTTCTTTGTCCTTTCCTGTGGTATGTCAAAAGCAATTATTGTTGATTAATATCTAGGAACTTGTTCATTGGTACAGTAAACTTTCAGAGTTCCCGACCAGAGTGTATTTGATTTCAGCTGAATGAGACAGACTGGCTTGTTCTTCTAATTTTCTTGTAAATCATCGAACGTTAGAGCTTTACGAGGACAGCAAGTAGCCTACAAATGTATTTCACTGTGTTAGTTTATGGGAAAATAATGCTATGTATGGAGCAAGTGCACTACTGTTAGCCTTATGTTAATCTTGATTTGTCGGATTCCCAAATTCTGCCCTCAGATGACAACACATGGCTTCCATTAATATTTCTTGGAATCCAAAATGTCCATTTAAGGGCAGAATATAGCCATATAATATTATTGAAAACACGTTTTTGTTGTTCTCCAACTTCCTGTTAGTAGTTACTAAAAGCTAACGGCTAGTTTTGATAAAAATCAGCTGAGTTGATTGGTTGGTTGAAGCTGCTGTATAGTAATACGCAATAGCTAAACCGTTTTTGTGTGTTTGGAGAATCTGGGTTCCTACATTTAAAAGTTCACTGATTGTGCTAAGGCAAAGCAAATTTCAAAGCAAACAATTTCCTCTAATTAGAGAGGAAAATGTCAAAGCTGGAGTATTTTCAATGGACTTTCCATTATCATTAAAACTCCTCATCATTAAGTGAAACCCCCATTAACTTACTCCCTTCTGTCATTGTTAGTCCTTCTTCTGTGATTGGTTTCCCACAGCCTTTTATAGTACAGGCCCTCACATAGAATTTATACTTGGTGCTCGAGCTCAGATTTGAAATCCTCCAGCTGAAAGTCGAAGGGTTTGTAATATTGACGTCATTCAATGCTCCAATCTCATCTGTCTCATTTACTGAAAGAGAAACAATAGAGTTCAGTCAGGCATGGCAGCTAAATGTTACCAAAATGCAAATGTGTCAAGAAAGCTGATGGAGAAGATGCAGTTTATAGTAAGTAGGAAGGATGGTACTTTAAATAAATGTATATCTTACTACCCTGATACATTTGTGAGTCTTCAAATGGGATTTACCATGTCTAAATCAATCAACTACACAATTGGGTATTATGATAGTTGAAAAGGCTCTATGATTCTAGAGATCTAGTTACTGAAAAAAGAGAAAGGCCTGAGTTTTAGAGCTATGCAAAATGTGTGTCTAGAACCCTAAATGCACATTAATTGAGACTGTTCTTGGATTTTCATTTTGCTCCCAAACATCTGCCCATGTCCTTAAACTTTGGTAGGCCTGCAGTCACGATGCAAGTTTATGGGGTGCTTCCAGAAAGTATAGTAGCTGGCTGCTATTTAAGGAATGGCCATTTGAACACCCATAGCTGGCCCTCTCCAAAAATGGAGAGCATCCAACCACCACCCCTATAAAAGTACTACAAAAGTAAGAGTGCAGTTGCCTTAGTAAGGATCAGTGCTGAGCAAAAAGTTCACAACAAACAAGTTCTTTGGCGACGTGTGTTGTATGCCCACTCCATTCTCAACAGAGTACATTGAATTAGTATCCAAACTTACCCCCAGTGTCTGGCTGTACTGGTAACTCATAATCAATAATTCAACATAAACTTTCCTCCCTAAGCTTGGCTGCTCCAGAACCATATCTGTTCTATCTCCTTAGCTCCTTCTGGCCCCAAAGAAACATTTCTATTTCCTTGATCTCCTGGTTACATATCATTGGACCCACCTGATCACGACTCAGCAGTAATTACCCTGACTCTAAATGTAGGGTTTTTACAAACAGGGGGAGAGAATTTGCTGAAGAGAAATCATTAAAAAATCTGAATAAATATTCACCAGAAAAAGTTTGCATTATTTGCCCAGCTGTACCAACTATGTGTGTTTAAAGATTCTAAGCCTATGCACACGACTCATGAATTATCATCACAAATTATTTCTTCTTTGAAGAGTCAGGTGCATTTCTAAAAACAGCTATAAATATTCTATGTGCTGTTTAACTATTGGGTTAACTGTCTGTGAATTTGAAAACATGTATTACATGATTTGATTAGTCTGAGAGTCTTTGAATGTATCATGATTGCACTTTGGGCTTATCTAGACAGAAAAAGAACATGCTGAAATCCTTTTTCCCTGGAAAATGGAATTCGCCTGCCCCCAGCAGGCTAAACTAAAATCTGTAATTCTAGAACATTTTTTCTGTGATGAACAAGTTGTTACTTAAAATTTAAAAGGATTAGTTTTAAGTTACTGTCTATTTTAAATAACTTTATATTAAAATAATGTTTGATTTAAATATGATCTATTTGCTAAAAGTCTACATCAAAGTAGAACATGTACTTACTTATCTGATATTGCAAAATGTAGCCAGTAAGGAAGCCATTTGGTTTTCTGGGAAGTCCCCATGACAAAGTGACAGAATCCTTATCTTCGTTTAGTAATCTTAGAAAACGTGGCTGTTCAGGGACTGGAAAACATAGGAATTAGCTTAGTTTCACTGAATGTAGATCATATCTTAGCAGCTGAGTCTCCATACATTCCTGTTAGTATGGCATATAATTTCATCCAATATGTACAATTCTCCATTCTCAGTCAACATATGCTAGATGCTTAGGGTCTGATCCAGCAAGATGCTTGCTAAACACCTTTTGAGAGTCCTCAGCCTTGTTAACTGCCATTTACTGCATAGACTTGGACCCTTCTATTGGATAATCATATTAAACACTTTTTTTAATGCCAGCATAATAATATAGAGTCACACAGAGTTTTTAGTAGAATTAATTGGTCTGGTTTCAAGGAAGATGTTCGTTTAATTTCTTCCATCCCCATATTTTAATTTTTCTTACCTTCTTCTGGAGTTTGGAATACAGTTGGAGAGCTTTCAGGTCCAGATCCTTTTGCATTGAAAGCCAAAACAGTTAAGTGAAATTCACTAAATGGCTCTAGACCAGGAATCATGCCATAGTTTCTGTCTCCTGTAAATGTTAGGAAGTGTTTATCTGGGTGATGATGTTTTCCATCTAGCAAACTCCTTATTTTCCACCAAATGACCTGTATTGAGAAAGGCAATTCTGTAACAGATTAAGTTCTATGGGGATGAACACTGCATTGATTTCCCCCAACCTCACAGCAATTGCTTTAAACTTAGACAGGATTCACCCAACACAGCATGAAAAGACATCTGATTATATAAAGAATGAATTATGACAACCTTATATCCTTTTAAGTGTCCACGAACTCGGTCTCTTGGAATGCTGGACCAGATCGCTTTAACTAGCGTACTATTCATCACTTCCACCATTACACTTGAAGGAGCAGCATCTGGAACTGTAAATATGTAGGTGTTACATACTAAGGATACTCCCTAGGATTTATTTTCAAAGAGTAGCTCTACACTTATGCTGGCGTGTAGAGTACAGACACTGCATGCCCAGCTAGCATGGGTAGAAACAACAGCACAGATGGTGAGGCACTGCTCAGGTGAGTAGAGTGCCCTACATGCCTGAAATCTACGGTGTGTGCCCTATACATGGGTCTCTACATGCCAAAGCAGTGTCTCTGATATCTACACTGCTATATTTAGCAGTGTAGTGTCCCACAGCCTCCCTGTTGTCAGAGCCTTTCCCCACCACAGAGAAAGGCTCCAGCTGCAGGGAGTGCTGGAATCTTTCCCTGCCACAGTGAAAGTCTCTGGCAGAGGGAAAAGTCTTTGGCAGCTCCCCGGAGTCTTTCCACACTGCCTCCCCACTGTCAGTGTCTTTCATTGTCACGTGTAGCTACACACTGCAAGCAGTATGGATGTAGCCTTCCTTTCATTGTGCCATGTAGTTACACGTATCCTACACGCAACAGCAAAGGTAAGCAAGTGTAGACAAGATCATAGCATCCGTCCCACAGCTACCCAACCTGGCTCAAGTTATAGAGACTCATGCTTTTAAGTCTGGAGATTCCCCCAGTTCAGTTCCAAATGGAGGCCATCACATATCACGTATCAGTGAGGATAAAAAAAGAATTATGATTAACGCCTCATTCAAAAAAGCAATCTTAGAGTTCTTTCTGGAAGCAATTTTCTTTTAACTAAATCAACTGGTTAAAGAATAGGGTTTTAATCACCACAGAACATCAAGAAATCTACTCCAGAACCTGAAATACCTAGACCCAGAGTCAATGCCACATCAGTGGATACAGGATCAGGTCCATAGAAAGCATATTGCAAGTGAAACTGAACACATACAGAGAATTCTCCCTTTTTACTTACTTTCACTATCTACCAGATGATATGATGTTCAGTGTTAATATTGTGACTGTGAAAAGCCACATGTCCCTAACCCCGCACTCACTACCAGGGAATAGGGGATGGGTATTGTTTACTACCATAAACAATCTCATTTAGACTCCCAGTAGTAAGTGTTTACAGGGTCAGGCCTTAAATTAACAAACTATCAGAAAAATGAAATATGACAAAAATTGCAGGCCATGTAAAAGACCTACTTTGCAAACATTAATAACTCATCTACTTAGAACAGGTCATTCAGTGGAATCTGTAAACAAAACCTAATTGAGGGTTAGTTTCTTTGTATAATGTCCATAAGAGTTTCCTCTTTGGGCCATTTTTTCATGTTAGGATGATGATAATGATAGCTTTTATAGCACCTATTAGGGCTAGGCACAAACGAAGTTCATGTCAAGAGGCAGTCAGAGTAAAGAGGCTGGAGGAACAGTGACATCTATAAGATCATTCAGTTCAGCAGTTGCTAGTGCACAGCATGATGGATTAAAGAAGGATTTTGGTTGTTTGTCCATTTGAATAAGTGATAAAGTAAACAGTTGTCTCAGTTGGCTAATCCCTTGCAGGCTTTTTTGTAGGCCATTCAAGCTGGCCATCTATTTTTCTGTTAGGAAACACCTTGAAGGTTTCAGACATGGGATGAAAACTGCCTGACTTTACATAATAAAATTAATCTTCAAAATCTGAAAGATGTACAATTTGTAGACACTTCTGACCCTTGCTTGCCAGCAGTCCTCAGCCCCTGCTGCTAATGACTAATGCATTGGGCATTTGTTACTTGTATCAGGGAATCTTGGCTCCCTATGCTAGCTGGCTACACTGGTGTTTACTCCCTCATTGATTTCAATCCCTAAATCCTAAAAAGATTTTTTTGCTTCTCTTGCTTAACTGGCTTGTCTACTGAAGGAAATCTTGGCTTTTCATCACTGCAGCTGGGGAACGTATAATCCTCCCAATGTCTTTTATACATTGATTCTCTAAGCAACAGAAGGGAGAACAATTATGATATAGTGTCAGGGGGGATCGGAGGGACTATTGTCCAATAGTCTAGATATTGTAGCAGGGATTTCTACAATCTTACAGTAGCCAGAAGCATGTTTGTATTAACTCCACCAGCTTTGACCCTGCACTAGTGTTGTCATTTTTGCATTAGTGTTCGTTGGAGGAACACGATTACTAAAGAGCACTGTGGTGCGAGGGATTGGCAGGTACAGGTAGACTGCTGGTATCACAGCTGATGCTGATATTACAAAAGAGTATGAAATATGCTTATGTGGGAAACTGGGGAAAACATCATCACAGTCCCTTAGGGGCTTCAAATCTATGAACAGATGTTTGTGACACGAATGCTGATTGCTTGTATCAAGACAGTCATTTAAGAAGAAAGACATAGTACAGACATTGGAAAGAACATTTTTATCAGTGGCGGACCTCACTTTGAGAAGTGGCCTCCAGTTATGACAGGAACAAAACTGGATCCTCAGTTATTTGAAAGATCAAAGTTGCACTTGCAAAATTAGAGACCTGTTTGGGATCCCTTTAAAAATCGGGGACTCTGTGTCTCACAATTGTAAGAGTAGTTTCTATAAAAAGCAGTAATATTGAGTGGAATATTGGTGTGGCTGCAAACTGTACGAATTAGAAGCAGTACAAATAGATCCAGTTTGAAAGGGATGATTGTGAAGGTCATTTCATGAGAAAGTACTCTGTTTCTTGCATAATACAGAAAGGATAGGTGTGTTGGTATCATGGACAAAAATGTGCTCACAATATGGAATGTAAAATATACTGAGGTGTCTACTGCACATGCAGGGCTGTGATATTACTTGGAAAACACTGCAACTCTAGTGTTGACACATTCCTCGGTGTTCAGGGGGGATCCTTAAAGATAGCGCCACCTGCTTTCCTCAGTGTCGCTGGCCCATTCTGTAAACTGTGTCAAAGAGCCATAGTCATCCTCTTTCTTGCTGCCTTTGGATACCCTGCACCCCAGGAATGCACTGAAGGGGCATACATCATTTCTTTTTGCAATTTCCTGCATTCTTTTTGGCATACAAAAGCTGAATGGTCTCTAGGCTCTGTTTTAATCCTAAAATGCCCACAAACTGAATATGTGCATCTACCTGTAGAGCATTTTACTCCCTGTAGTTTGAGATGAATGTGTTAGGCCTCAGCCCAGCAGAGTACATAAGCACATACTTAATTTGAAGCATGTAGATAGTCCTTCTGAAGTCAATGGGGCTATTAAAGTGCTTAACTTTAAACATGTTTTGTTGGATTGGAGCCATGATTACGTGCACAACTTAGACAAGCAATCGTACACTCATTTTGGTATATGCAAGCATAACTGACCTTTCTGAAAATGAAGCCCTTGATAGCTAAAATTCATAGTAAGGAAACTGACACATAGTAATTCTGTTTCTTTTAGTATTCCAACATGCTGATCACTAGTGAGTGACATTTAAGCATTTTTAATTGCGAGCTGATCAAATAATACTTGTTATCCATTTATATTGCAATGTAAGAATCATCTACACCATATACTTTTACAAAAAATGTTTCAGTTACTTACTGTCCTCTCCTGAATATCCAGTGGTAACATTTGGTTCAGGACCAGATCCAAAATTGTTTACAGCTTGGACTTTGATATCATAAGGCACAAAGGTAGGAGTATTCCTCAATGTCAAGGAATGTTTTTTTACAGTTTCCTCGTTCCAGTCTGTCTCTACTCCCTGCTGTCGCCAGCTGACTTTATACTCCAGTCCCGGTCCATTTTGCTCCATGGGTTTCAATGGCTACAAAAGAAGTTAAAGGGATACTGAGCTGCCTTTGTTGCTATAATCATAAAATGGCAGATTAAGTGGAGAATAATTTTGAAGCAGTACACTGCAATATTTTGCAAGAAAAAAATAACCTTTCCCATCATGTTATTTTTAAGATGGCTATAAGAAAAGTGTTATGATTTTTAGAACAGCATGCAGGAATAACAGCTGGATTTAAAACAAGTTAATTATTAAAGCATATCTTTCTACATATAGAATGCTCTAATTGGTTTTGCGACACGTTTTCTTAGTTTTATGGTAATATAAATATATGTAATCTTCATTACAAGTAAAAGACAAATTATCTCAAATTTTTATGTGGCACAGCAAGTTGGGTCATTAAAATTTAGATTATCCTGTAAAATCTTAAATATGCACCAACCTCCCCAACTCCCACTCCACTTCCCCTCCCCCCCCCACTCCACACACACACTCACTCACTCCACCCAACTAGATTTAGACACTTAATGGGTAATAAATAGCTGTACTCCAATTTTATTTTTTTTTACTGCTTGGTTGAGGAAACTCTTCGTGATATAAGGCAAGAATGAATCTATGAAATGGAGTCAGCTGGGGCTGGTTGGAAAATGGTATGGCTTTTCTGTAGAAATTTTAGAAAGAACCAGTTTGTTTGTTTGTTTTTCATAAAATCTTTTCAATTTTTATAGCATTTTTTTCAGTTGACGGTTTTTTAGTTGAAAAATCAGAAAATTTAGGAAGAGATGAAAAGTTTCACAGAACGTTTTCATTTACAAAAAACAAGCCATTTTTCATCAAAAAGCTGAGGTGTTAGCCCTTATTGATAGGATAATTCAGTCACTAGGCCCTATAAGGTCTGATCTAGCAGCCTTTGAAGTCAATGGAAAGGCTGACATTTACTTCAGTTGTTGTGGGGGAGTGCACTTGAGGAGATGAATAAATGATGGGGCAGTTGTAGAGGCCTGATAATCAGATTGGTCATAGCTGTTCATTGTGAAGACGGCCAATAAAGCTACCAGTTGTGAGTCTTATGATGTGCATACCTGCAAACTGGATTTAATCACTCAGCTTACTAGACCAATGGTGGGTAACCTGTGGCCCATTAAGGTAATCAGCTGGTGGGCTGCCAGACCATTTGTTTACATTTTCACGACTTTACATGACTCCCAGTGGCTGGGGTTCACCATTTGAGGCCAATCGGAGCTGCAGGAAGTGGCGGCCAGGCTTCCTGCAGCTCTCTTTGGCCGGGAATGGCAAACCGCAGCCACTGGCAGTTGTGAGAGGCCGTGCAAATGTAAACAAATGGCCTGAGGCCTGCCAGTGGATTACCCTGATGGGCTGTGTGTGGCCCACGGTCTGCAGGTTGCCCACCACTGCACAAGGTTCATTTCACATAGACCATCAACTAGCCATCACATGGTAACAAACCAATATGGGTTGGATTTGAAGAGAGTTGGGAAAATCACATTGATGGTTTGTTTTGGGGTTTTTTTTTGGTTCACTGGCATTTCCAAAAAACTTTTTAAAACAACGTTTGTGGTGGAAACAATGACAATTTCTTTGCTGAAATTTTGGGCAAATCGGAAAGTCAAAACAGGTTGAATAAAAAATATTTCATTCAATTCAAATATTTCAGTTTTGACCATTTTAAAATGTTTTTGAAAGGAAAATTCATTTTGGCCTAAAAAATCAAAATGTTCCCTTTTGAAAAACTAAAAATCAAAACATTAACATTTTTTTTCAGAATTTTTTTAGGTTATCTTTTTGAACAAAACAATTTGGCAAAATTAACAGGAATTCATGAAATGTTTCAGTGTTGCCAAATTTGTATTTTTCATCAAAAAAAGTTTTGTGCAAAAAATTTTGCTCAGATCTAGACTTAAACAATGTGTTTTTATAAGTCAAACTACTTTTAAAATTTAATTGTAATGTATATAAGCAAGAAAAAAATGTTAATAATTCCATCAACATTTTTTTCCATACATAAGAAGCATTCAAAAATACACTACAGCTCCAATCCAACAAATCACATGAACTCTATATTTGAAGTATTTGCTGGACAACATCTTAAATTGACTTAATTTGAATTACTATTTAATTAACTGCATTAATAATGAAATTAATTGAATTGTCATTTATTAACAATTTTGCATAACATTTAGGAGCATATGACTGATGAAAATGATCATTGTTATTTAAACTCTGACTTCTTCATTGCATTGCCAAAGCATTACACAGGGATTTAATTTTGTAAATCCCCTTAACTAAAACCTGAATGGTACTTTGAAAATTGATAGTTTACAAATGCACTAAAAGGAAAATAAGAAAATAAAATTTAATGCTGGAAAACAAATTCCAGTTTAGGGTTAAGTTTCAGCCCCACTTGACTATTATTTTGATCTTGCTTAATGCAACAAAGCCTTGGCTGAAAATCCTGTTGCTAATGCTCATCTGATCTGTTAATCCAAACTAGGCAGATTAACATCATTTTGCAGAATCAGTGTGTGTACATATCCAGCCCTTGTCTGCTTGAAATAAAGAATTCAGTGTGTACCAGGCATAGAATATCTGCTGCAAAGCCTATAAGAAGCAAACTAAATAAAAAATATTTGTTCCCAAAAATAGTCTAAATGAACCCAGAATCACTGTCTGTTATTATTTATCTAAACCTATCCAATCCCACTCCATTCTCACCTTTAAATGTTGTGTTACAACTGAATTGTAGATTGTAAGATTTTTGGGCAGAGAATACGTCTAGCTAGCAGTACAAATAATTAACAACAACCTACGCTGTCTGTGTTGGTAGCTGCCTCTCTGTAACTGCTTATAAAAATAGAATTGTTCTCACTGACTATGGAATATTTTGCAGAATGAAGTTTCACAATAAAGTAATAGCCAATAGACTTAGAGGGTCACTTTCATTTCTGGGCTACACCCTACCTAAAATGAAAATTCAGGTTGAGGAAATTTTTATGGTTCTTTTCTGCTAGAACCAGGGTGGGAAATAATCTTTCCAAATCCAATGCAAAATGTGCTTTATTCCTGTTACACAAAGTACATTCCTTCTACAATTATTAAAACTTGTTTGGAATGGAAGAGAAAATATATCCCTCTGAACAGATGGCACATAAATTACAGACAAACAGACTGGAAATCTGAAGGCTGTAATTCTGTCCTTAACACTTCTACAGATTCCTTTGACACTTGTGCTAATGACCTTCTCCAGCTCTTGCTATATATGGGATTTCTTCTCCCACTACACACTTGTGTATTTCAGGCCTTCTTACATTTTTCCATAGCATTTGTCACACAGGTGTCAAAAATGTATTTTTGAATGGGAGAGGAAGGAAAGAAATCCTTTCCCCATTGAAGTGAATGAGGCTTTGCCTTTGACTTCAGTGGTCCTCAGATTTCAGCTATGGAGTCTACTAATGGTGGCTACAAGACAGATAGCAGGAAGAAACCCATGAAACCCATATTGAAAATGTGAGTACTGTCTTAACATGATCCTGATAACTTCAGTAATGCTTCAGGATCTTCAGCTTGAAAGGAGAAACCATTTCACATACAGTTTCACTGATAGGAAGTTTTAAATTACCTCCCATTTCATAACCATTTCATTTGGTTCAGAAGCTTCGACTCGGATGTTTTCTGGGTTCTTGTCTGGAGCTATAACAGTAGAACGAATAAAATTAGTTTACGCCATCTGTCCTTTATTAATCCTGTCTTTTTTCCCCTCTCCCCCTATGCCCTACATCTTCACAAAACAACCAGATAGATGTGAAAAGCACCACACTAATTTTCTTACTTCAAATGATTTGGCTTTGTTGCAACTAACCAACATGTAAATAAAGAACCCATGATTAAACATAATAACTTGACACAACAGAGGGTTAGTGAACAAATATGTAGTTTATATGGTTTGATCTTGAGCAGCCTTCTTGGTTAGTTTTAGTCAATATCTCTAAGATGACTTTTTGGATTTCAGAGTACCAGATGTAGGGGGATTATGCTGAAGAGACATTCCCCTGTTGGGAATGGAAAAACAGAAGGTGTATCATTAGTGTGTGACACAGAGCTGAAAAGCTGTGGAAGAAGCAGAGACAATATATGTAAAAAAACCCAAAAAACAAAAAACCCTAAAGCAAAAATAAAGCTGGGGCAATGCAAATTACTATGCAATGCTGAACAGCTGGCCTCTGCAAGTACTTTCAGGAACCAGTCATTCTGTGTTACAATGAGAAATGTGTTGTGAATGGAGATTTGTGACAAGTTCAGAGCTGCTGGGAGACTCACCATAAATCTTGAGAAAGATCCTATCTAGCAACTGATTGTATGTAAAAGGGCTATATTGGGGCTTTAAGCAACAGAACCAACCGGAGCCCCTGGACCATCGTACCTAACTTAGTATGCTGTCCTCCAGAGCTTCAGAGCGTGCAGGAGAGCACTGCTGCTATGCCACCCTTGGCAAATGTGTGGCATATGCTCCCCTTTGCAGGGTATCAGCTCTTCTGGCTGGTGTGGGTCACAGCTCTGGCCTCTCTTTTCAGAGACTATTGAGTATAACTACATCTTCAGAGAGCCCCATTTGGCTTCAGTGGGACAAATCATGTCATAAGGTGTTATTCAGGTTTGCAAGAGTGTAAAAATTTGGTCCCAGATTACTTAAACTGGGCTGAAAGCAACCCTGTTGGATTTCAAACTCTCATGGAACAAATAGGATTAAATGTTATTCTAGAAAATATATAGCCAGGAAATGAGATGACAGTATGTACCAGTGGGAGGTGTTTCATAGCGTGCTGATGATGTGCTAGCCTTGCTTCTTCCAACATCATTAACGGATATAACACGGAACTGGGAATTCATATAAGGAGCCAACGATAAAACAACGGTTGTGTTGTTCCCTGGGATTCTTGTGAGTTCCTGCCACTTCCCAGGCTCCCAACGATTCACTTCAAATTCTACAATGGACTCTGGAAGGGGAAAAATAAAAATGAGAGAGATAATACCAAAAGCATAACTGTGCATTAAAGCCCATATAAATATAATGGCAAGCACAGAAGAAAACAAATTTACAACAAAGGTGTTTAAAAAATAAAAACAATTAAGTATGTCTATGAACCTTGTCTGTTTATTCTAGTGGTAATGACACACTGTAACTCTAAAAAATATGGTACTAGAATCCTTCATACCATAAATGGGACTGTTGTGACTGTCTCCTGCTTTCCAGGATAATCTAACACTTCTGTTCTGTTTTTCTGAGAGAAGTAGCTCTTTTGGTGGGTCAGGAACATCTAAGAAATAAAGAAGAAATAGCAGAAAGGTGGTGAGTGGTATGTATTTAGGGTAAGATTTCAACAGTGCTGTGCATTGGCCCTAACTGCTCCAACTGAAGGCTATGGTAAAACTTCCACTGACTTCAGTGGCGAATTAGTTAGGCCAGCAACAATCACTTTTAAAAATCCCACCCTTATTATACAAACACAAAGTGAATCCTCTGATTTTATGAATGGCTATATTCATTTTTCAGGGAAATCTCACATACTCTTATTGTAATAACTAATGCAATCGATTTATTTTTTCTTCATCAATATAAAGTCTATACAATAATTAATGACAGGTTTCAGAGTAACAGCCGTATATCTCAGTTTTGTTTTTAATAGAAAGCTGCATTTGCTTCACTTGGATTTACTGTGGTCCAAACCATAGTGATGGGGGAAGAAGAGTGAACTTCCCCAGATATTAAACCTATGCCCCTATAATGTTAGTGAGAGGAGAAAATGCATTATCCCTGGTGGATTCCCAGTTTAACCCTATACTGTGTGAGTAGAGAAGAAAGTTCATGACCCAGCTACTCAGTTCATCATCTATCTAGAGGCTAGGACAAAAGCCAATTGGATGGTCAGATGCCGTGATGGTGAGTGTGATATAACAACCTGGCTAGATCTCTCATCTCGGTGCCACGAAGGTGACTTTTAATCTCTCAGCAGGGTCATTCCAACCCCAGCTACTACTCCATCATATGCACTGTCTGTGTCAGAGCCGATTTTCAGAGCTACATATGAGGTCTGACAATACAGGACTTTAGAAGCTGACTTGTAAAGCTTTAATACGGCATATACAGAGACGGATTAACCAGCAGGAGAGCAGGAAAACAGCATGGGAGGACAGACATGTTTGCAGAATGACCCTGTGTTTCTCAACAAGTTTATAAGAGGCACTAGAGACGATCTATGGTTTGGGATAACATATGTTTGTGAAAATCCTGCAGATTCATCTGATGAAGTGAGCTGTAGCTCACGAAAGCTTATGCTCAAATAAATTTGTTAGTCTCTAAGGTGCCACAAGTCCTCCTTTCCTTTTTGCACATACAGACTAACACGGCTGCTACTCTGAAACATATTCTACAGTGAATGCCTTTAATACAGGCACATTCAGACTGACAGATGTTTATCTTCATCAGTTATTGAGACTTGTTTTGACAATTGTTCCATCCGTTTTACGAAATTGACATGGTCTGAGGAAAAAGAACAGTTTCTCATAACAATAGTATTCTGGGGCAGTATGTTTGTTGAAATAACATCTAAATAAAAAAAACACGAAAGAAATTAAAAAAATCATGTTAAAAATAAAATTATTTTCATTATGAACATACTCTTCAAACCTCAAAGTGGAAATGGTACCATCTCCTGGAGTCACTTTAATCTAAGGCAATGTGATTAAGGAGTAGGGCTTTGAGGCTTTGAGCAAGTCTTCATCCTCCTTGTGCCTCAATCAAGTCACCTGTATTATTGGCTAAAACTAGGATTGACACTGCATGTAAACTAAATTAAAGGTAAAGGCACAGGATTTTTTAAAAAGTGAGCTTGTGCCTTCTTACCTTGCTTATGATGTGTAAAAAATGCTAGAAAGATTCTTCACCTCTTCTCTCCTCCCCAGTTGTATTACACCTTTGAAATATCAGAAATACCCAGTATGGTCTCCCTAAGTTTTGCTAGTGGCCCACTTGTGGTCTCAGAGCATGTCTGTTGTGAGTTCTTAGATCTTATTTGGAGAGACAGCGATCCTCTATTTTAACAGAGATGTTCTCCAGTATGTCCATTAGTCACTGATGGGTGTTAACAAAACCAAACAGTTTTAAACAGACCAATTAAAAATTCCTTCCTGCTCAAATTGTGGTGTCTTGCTTTTAGCAAAATTAGTTCTCTAGTCACCATAGAGTTTTCAAGGACAGAAAAGGCTTGAATTTTTAGTTTGAAGAACACAGATTTTTTTAAACCCCCATCTGGTTTATACATTATAATAAAAACAAAAAAGGATCAAGACCATTTTCCCCCCCAAGCAGGTCAACTTTTAAAAGGGAATATAGCCTTTCATGGAATTTTCATAAGTAGTACAACAAATAGTCAACAAACATCTTGAATTACACAGTACTATAAATGTACAGTACTGTAAATAAAAGGCATGTCATGTTGTTAATTTACTTTTTATTGAAAACCAGCATTTATCATTAAAGCATGAAGTAAATACAAAACCCTGAAGGGTGAGTGATTTAAGTCCTGCTGCAGCCTCTGCCTAGAAAATAAATGGATTGAATTAAAACAAAAACAAAAGCTTGCCCTTAAAACAGGGGTGGGCAACGTTTTGGCCCGAGGGCCACATCGGGGTTGCAAAACTATATGGAGGGCCACGTAGGGAAGGCTGTGTCTCCCCAAACAGCCTGGCCCCCACCCCATACGGGTAGTGATCAATGGCTCCAGTCTAGTTGGCAGTCGGTGTCAAGTGGAGTGCCCCAGGGGTTGGTCCTGGGGCCGGTTTTGTTCAATATCTTCATAAATGATCTGGAGGATGGTGTGGATTGCACTCTCAGCAAATTTGCGGATGATACTAAACTGGGAGGAGTGGTAGATACGCTGGAGGGGAGGGATAGGATACAGAGAGACCTAGACAAATTGGAGGATTGGGCCAAAAGAAATCTGATGAGGTTCAATAAGGATAAGTGCAGGGTCCTGCACTTAGGACGGAAGAACCCAATGCACAGCTACAGACTAGGGACCGAATGGCTAGGCAGCAGTTCTGCGGAAAAGGACCTAGGGGTTACAGTGGACGAGAAGCTGGATATGAGTCAGCAGCGTGCCCTTGTTGCCAAGAAGGCCAATGGCATTTTGGGATGTATAAGTAGGGGCATAGCGAGCAGATCGAGGGACGTGATCGTCCCCCTCTATTCGACATTGGTGAGGCCTCATCTGGAGTACTGTGTCCAGTTTTGGGCCCCACACTACAAGAAGGATGTGGGTAAATTGGAAAGAGTCCAGCAAAGGGCAACAAAAATTATTAGGGGTCTGGAACACATGACTTATGAGGAGAGGCTGAGGGAACTGGGATTGTTTAGTCTGCAGAAGAGAAGAATGAGGGGGGATTTGATAGCTGCTTTCAACTACCTGAGAGGTGGTTCCAGAGAGGATGGTTCTAGACTATTCTCAGTGGTAGAAGAGGACAGGACAAGGAGTAATGGTCTCAAGTTGCAGTGGGGGAGGTTTAGGTTGGATATTAGGAAAAACTTTTTCACTAGGAGGGTGGTGAAACACTGGAATGCGTTACCTAGGGAGGTGGTAGAATCTCCTTCCTTAGAAGTTTTTAAGGTCAGGCTTGACAAAGCCCTGGCTGGGATGATTTAATTGGGGATTGGTCCTGCTTTGAGCAGGGGGTTGGACTAGATGACCTCCTGAGGTCCCTTCCAACCCTGATATTCTATGATTGTATGATCCAACCCCCCCGCTCCTTGTCCCCTGACCGCCCCCAGGGACTCCCTGCTTCCTGCCCCCTTACCATGCTGGACCAGCCGTGCTGCCTGACAGGAGTGGTGGGCCAGAGCTCTGGCAGCGCAGAACGCTGAGGCTGTGAGGGAGGGGGAACAACAGGGGCGGGGCCATGGGCTAGCCTCCCCGGCCGGGAGCTCACAGGCCGGGCAGGACGGTCCCGTGGGCCAGATGTGGCCCGCGAGCTGTAGTTTGCCCACCTCTGCTTTAAAATAACATTCCTGTTAATATCCAATTCCCTTGGATAGGTACTTAGGCTCCGATTCTGCAATGGATTGCACATAGGTGCATCAGTTCACCCACCCTTGACTTCAATAGAGGCTTCACGTGGGCAGAGCTGCAGGCAGTCCATAGCAGTGTCAGGAGAAAAGGAGGCTTCTCCAGTGGTTATGGTGCCAGCTTGGGACTTGGGAGAGCTGGGTTTCAAGTCTCAGTTCTGCCACTAGCTTCCTGTGTGACGTTAGGTAAATCGCTTAGTCTCCCGGTGCCTTAGGTCCAGTCTACACTAAAATGTTAGGTCAACCTAGCTATGTCACTAAGGGATGTGAAAAACTCACATAATTGACCTAGCTACCACCTCTCAGGGAGGTGGACTACCTACACTGATGTGGGAGAACCACTCCCATTGGCATAAGTCGTGCTGCAGTAGCATTTCAAGTGTAGACAAGCCCTAATTAGTTCCCTTTCTGTAAAATGGGGGTGTAACTGCACCTGTTCTGTGTGGTGCTCTGTCCCCGTCTCGTGATGGCAGTGTCACATATAGAGATTGATGAGCCCGAAGCTGTCAGATGCAAGGATTGAACCTGGGACCTCAGGATTTTAAAGCATGAGCCTCAAATGCTTGAACTAAAAGATTCTGTTAGCCGTAGCAAATACGACAGTAGCCCTTAGTAATTGACTAGTACATAGATAGTAGTACATCCCTACCTCACAGGGGATTTTGTGAGGACAACTACATTAAAGATTGTAAGGCACTCAGTTACTATGGTTATGGGGGACATATAAGTACTTTAGCTTCAGGACTTTAGATAACAAAATAAAACTGCCTCACTATTTTTGCAGGAAAGATATTCCCAATCATAATTGAAGGGGTGCATAGGGTGTATTCAAATAGCAAGGTAGACTTATGTATATAGCTAAGTCAAAACTGATAAGTTCTCATGGGCGGCCCCTGTAATACCATATTCTGAAACCAAGATAGTCCAAGCAGCTAGGCTGCATGCCAGAGATCTCTGTGGAAGCTGGGATGGAGGAATCCTCCCCCGTGAGGTTGCAAAGTGACAGCATAACTTTTCCACCAATGCAACTAGAGCTTCCAGCCTTCAACAGCTCCTACAGCTGGTGTGATTGCCTCTTGCACAAAAGAAAATGATGAATGGCGCTCAACAAGGACATTATTACATGTGTTGTTGTATCAGAATATTGTGCTCTGGGGCCCAGTTTTCACAGATGTTGGAAAGCATAATCCTAACTGAAATTAATAGATGATGCAGGTGCTCTGCATCTCTGAAAACCAGGCCACTGATGTTGTATAAATTGAACTGAGTGTGTAGAAAAACTGGTCTGAATTACAACATTGTTTAACTTTTTGGATGTAGCGTGCAAACCAGGGGGAAAAAAATTACTTACCAAGGACAATTAATTGGGATTCGGCTGTGACACTGTCCAGAGATGTACTAGCCACACAGGTGTAAACGCCTTGATCCTCTAATGTCACACTTGATATAAACAACGTATCCAGTTCAGTAATTATCCTTCAGGACAAAAAAGAAATTACATAAGCATGAGAGAGAGAGAATTGGAAGAGAAGCATATTACTGATACACATTTTTTTCCTGACGTTCATGCACGCCTTTGATAACAGACACATTTGGAATAATACAGTGGTGGTGTATGTCTGTTATTTAAAATTGTGTCTTAGCTGCAGATATATTACACATTGTACTTTAGAATATTACTTTTGTAGCAATTTAGAGCTCAGAGTTAGATCCTCAGCTGGTGTAAATGGCATGGCTTCATTGTCTTGAATGGAACTATGCTGATTTACCTCTCAATGAGGATCTGGCCCTCAGTCTTTATGCATGTGCTCAGTCATATTATGTGGTGGAGCGTGGGGGGCTGTACCTCTTCCGTGACTAAAAAATAAAGGAATTGTCCATTCTGGACAATTCATAAGATTAGGGGCCCAATCCTAGTCATATCAAATTCAACAGCAAAACTATATGGAGAGCAAAATTCAGCCCTCATTTCATTTATTCCTATGCTTAGGACACAACCACTCAGAAACACACTGCTTTTAACGTATACTATTTAAACTCATGTTTCTAGCTCTCGCTAAGTATCTAGCACCCCAGTGTTGAACAACTGGGGTGAAATGCTGGCTCCGCTGACCTCAATGATAAAACTCCCAGTGGCTGCAGGGGAGCCAGTATTTCACACTTGGATAAAGGGTAGGCAGCCAAGTTTGAAACTTCATTGTGTAGGGTGCCTGCCAAATGAGACATACTGCACCACTGGATAGCAAGTATATATGAACCTACCTGCAAAGCTTGGTTCAAAAAATCAAATCAAATCAAAGCTTTAAAATATTTGAAAGAACACGAGTGCATTCACGAAAAGATATGCACTGCATGAACAGCTATGATATGCACAGACTTGGCTTAAAGCTATAAAAAATATCCTATCCATAGGGAACAAAATTAACCATGCTACACATAACACAGTATTGTTTCAGAGTCAAAACAAGGAGAGGTTTTTTTTCAAGATTACCTGCCATCTTCTGTGCTGTTGATTTGCAACTCATCTCCATCTTTCCTCCAGGATAATTTAAAACTTTGTTTCAAGTGTGAGTCATATTCAGACTGACATTTCAATAAAACTGAATGTGATTTCAACACTTGTGGGTTTTCAGGAGTAACAACAAGTTTTGTAGCATCTGGTTGATCACAGAAAGATATTCTGATTAGCAATATACAGGTGATTGTCCTACATTTTCACCAAGAAATTCAAATGCAGAAAATAATCATAAGAGCAATATACCGTAGTTTTTCTACACACTAGTCAAATTAAGGAGGAATATTTTGATTTGAGGTTGGGCTAACATTTAGTGTACTATAAAAGCATTTTCCTTTGAGTTCAATTCATATCAAAGAGGATCATACAGCCAATCAGGAGTTTATAGGAAAATATCACAGGTGAACATCCTAGCTAATGGTCTGTTACAGTATATGACAAAATAAATGAGATAGAAAAACTTGACTACGATTTTTATGCCCAATCCTATTTCAAATAGACGTTGGCAATGACCCAGAGAAAATTACAAACGAATTAAAGTCAAGTAGGGAAAAAATATCACAATCAAGTTAGTTATTTTAAAATCAATCTGAATGAAGAAACAGAAGACTAAGTAATGGAAAGCAATTGGCTACATTGCCATACAGTGAAAAGTAGCTTTGTGAACATTTCATTGCGTGTTCCCATATGTATAGTCTCTCATTAATTTCTAAACAATTGTGTCCAGCTGACAAGTAAAAAGAAAGGGAAGAAAACAAAACAAAACAAAACAAAACCTAACTACAAAACCTGCAAAATCATCTTTCGCTCAGTCAAACTGCAGTCTTTCCTACTCATGCATCATTAATAGTTCTTCAGGCTACACTAAACCCTCTGTAACATGTGCAGCCCATTGACTTTAGATTATGTTCTCAACTGTACCTGTCCAACACTATCCTCCATTTCAAGACACACACACAACCCCCCCCCCGCCCTCCCAAACCTGTGTTAAAATGGAGTTAAAGCTCAGAGTACATATCAGTAATTTAAAGGTAACACACATTACAGGAATGCTATTATCATCCCAAAAGCCAAACATTACAAATCCAGCATATCCACTGAGTCTCAGGGCTGATGAGAGGAAGCAAACCCTCCCCTCGACAGTGCTCAGGCCAATATAGGAATATGGAAAAAAACTCCTTCCCAGTCTCAAAAAGGCTACTAGTATAATGCCCACAGCAAGTGCCCCAAACCCAGATCCTGCTGTAACCTGAGAGAGTGGAGGGGGTTATCATTCATGTTGTTGAAACTTGGCAGGTGCCCAGTGAAGGTACTCATGCACTAGGGGATCCAATCCCCTGACAAATTGGAATTGGTGGTAGAGTTTGGAGAAGACAACCCCTAAAGAAGTGGGAAATGGGGTGGGAGGTTCCTAATGTCTGGTACAACAAGGGCCCAATACCCATGCCCTCAACAATCAAAAGAGGGGAATGGCAGTGGGGTTGCAGCAATGCTGCTGGGACCAGGTTAATGGTGTGGAAGGGGATGGGATGACGGCCATGCTCCACACGGTGGTATGGATTACAGAAGGAAGTTTGATCTGCACTGGACAAGTTATTGCCAGATAGTTCCCAGATGTGTTAGTTAATAAAGCTATGACCTAGTTAAGCCGCATTCCTTGTGCCTTGTCATTCTTTTTGCAGAGCCCAGGACAATGCGAAGGTCATCCATTCATGGGGGAAGTACCATGCACAAAATATGCAAGAGTGCATACCTTGTCTTGATTCTTGGACATTCCTTTCATTAAACCTTGCATAGTTGTCCCTTGCATCATCCATACATGATGCTGCTTCTTTTGCTGGACTGGGTCCTTCTGAATCAAGTATTGCTTATAAACCATGTGATAATTTTTGATGCAATTGCAAGAAGCAGAATATCCCTCTGTTTTGGAATACATTTTCTCGAAAGCTTTAACATGTTTCAAAGATGTGTCTATTCATAAAATGAGAAGTTACCTCTGATACCCAGATTGGCAGTGATTGCACTTTTTCCAACCAAATTTGTCACCCAACAAGTGTACGACCCAGAATCTTCTTTCTTTGTCTCTCTGATCTCCAAAGTGCCATTTTCATATACAGTGTACCGCAGACCTTCAAGTGGCATTGTGCTGTCATCCCTCATCCTAACAGTATAATAATGGTTACCAATTATTTTCAAGTCTTGGAACCAGGCTTTCACACCAGGAGAAATTTAGGTTTAGCGATTATTGCAAAGGAATAAGATGAAGATTTCTGGATTCTGTTCCCAGCTACGCCACGGAGTGGCTGAATATCTCTGAGCAAGTCACTTTAGCCACACCATGTCTCAGTTTACCAGCCTATTGGATATTATAATACCTTCCTCAAACAGATGTTGTGGGGTTTTCTAATTTTGTACAGCATCATGCCTTGAGATCCTTGGATAAAAAGCTTGTTTAAGTCCACCATACTGATATTATCTTATTCATTATTAAATTTAACTCAAACATGATGAGTGAAAAGTTTCAATGCGTTTGTACAGCTAAATAACATGTTCAATATAAAACCTGCGATTTAAAACAAGCAGCAGGCAAACAGTTATCAATGGCTTACCAAGTAATGACAGCAGAAGGTGAAGCAAAAACTTGACAGTGCAAGAAAGCATTGAAACCAACAACTGTGGCATAGTCTTCACTGTCTGAGGTTAGCACTAATGGAGCAATATCTGCAAAACAGAATGTAAATCAGTTATGTTATGCTTCGGAGTTAGAATCAAACATGTTATTTCTCAGATCCTCTTTCCAGCGCCCTCCCTGCCACTAGCCCCACCACAAGTACAAGTAACTGGGCTGGTGAAAGAGGGAACTGCACAATGAGGAATCCGCCCAACTCTGGACCTTCCAGCTGTCCTACCACTGCTCAGTGCAACTGCAGCTCAGATGCTTTGACAGCTACTGCCACCAGCTCATAAGGGTCGATGGCTGGTGTATCTACTTAATGAGCAATTCATTGTCATACTCTCTCTCTTTGTACCGTGCTCCTTCTCTGTAGCTAGTCCCTGGCTTCCCTCTCAAGCACCACTCTGCAAACACAACAGGAGGATGGTTCTATGACATGCTGGGGCTGTAGGGCCTAGGACATGCTCCAGAAATCTTGGTCTGGATGCAGAAACTACATTGGTTCTGCTGCCAATGTGGATCGCTCCCACTAAGTCAATTCCCAGCATCATGATTGTTTCTTAAATGAACAAACTGATAATAAAAATTGAAGTTCCAGATTAATGATCTGTGTAATAATATAATTGTACAGTTAAGGGCACAATCCCGGTTCCACACCATAGGTCTCAACTCAACTATCAGTTATTGTTTTATTTAATAGAAGTCTTTGAGCGAGGCACAGTTCTTAAACTAGAGTGTACACGAGTCATTCTGTGCTTCCACTAAATGTATAATATCGTGCATGTGACACAAGGCTCTTTGAATCAGATTACACAATACATTGCATCTCTTCATATTTTGGACCAATGCAAAGTTACAATGAACTTGTTAGAATCCTGAGGTTAACAATGAAAGCCATAGAACAACAGCCAGCTTTGCTAAAACATTAACAACTATGGGCCTGATCGTACAAACTTTTACTCCCACGATTTATCCTCATGCAGTGATTGGTGAACAGGATTGGGTCCCTTGGCAACAGCATCCTTTCCATAAAGAATCTAATGTTGTGGGGTACTTACTTAAAACATTCACATTGGCAGTGGCAAGGATGGCACCATGCTTGTTAGTTGCCTCACACTGATACACTGCACTGTCCTGCAGTTGTAGGTTGGTAATGCTGATCTCCCCAGCAGAGACTCTGCCCCTATAGGTCCGTTCTTGAAAAGAATCAAACCATGTCAGTAGGATGAGGAATGATCAGCACTTTGAGTTCACAGAGCATCTCTCAACTGCTTCCATTTCAGATGCATGCCAAAGGGACAAGCTGCATTTTCAGGATTAGGCTAACAGTTCCCCAACCACCAGAAAGCTGCTCTAAAGCATTGCACATGTCATCATTCCCATGGGGAAAAAGAAGTGGATAACTTGGCTTGCAGTAACATGTTTATCTCCAGAAACATTTTATCAATGACAGAAATAGCACAGTTTATATTTTGTATGTGTGTGTGCAGATTTCCAGAAGCACCTAAGGCATCCGACTACCCAGTTCTCATTAAGAAGAATGTCCAAATCACCTAAAAAAACTTTGAATTTCAGTCATACTGTATGTTCTTTACACCTATAAACACAGTATGATGGGATACTCCAGAGATCGGCAACCTCTGGCACGTGGTCCGTCAGGGAAATCCGCTGGCAGCCAGGATGGTTTGTTTACCTGCAGCATCTGCAGATTCAGCCAATCGCGGCTCTCACTGGCTGCGGTTCATCATTCCAGGCCAATGGGGGCTGCGGAAAGCGGCATGGGCCTCCACTTCCCCAAGCCCCTGTTGGCCTGGAACAGCAAACTGTGGCCAGTGGAAGCTGAGATCGGCCAAACCTGCAGACGCTGCAGGTAAACAATCCATCCCGACGGATTTCCCTGACAGGCTGCGTGCCAAAGGTTGCCGATCCCTGGGATAGACGGTGTCCTGGATAACTTGGAGTGAGAATGGATGGGCCATGCTGCAGATTGCCTCACTCTGGGAGGAATTCTGATTTTCTCAGCTAGAATTCATTAGAGGGGTTCAGCATGCAGCTTGCTATGCTGGCTAGTTCAGGTGAATCTGTGACAGAGAGAGAGAGAGAGAGAGAGACATGGCCTAACCCTTCCCCACTCTTATTCAAGCAGATAGTGCCAGTGGAGGAACAAGGAGGGAGCAGGGTCTCTACTCTTCAGACACTTTGTGGCTTATCTCTGTGCTAGTCTATAAGGCTTAGTGGGGCCCTAGTATTGTAAGAGACTGATCCATGTTCCTAAAGATGAGAAACATACCCTGACTGGACATAGGCTTTAAATTACAGTTGTAGCTTCCATATTATTGTTGCTTTAATTCTACTACCTTCATTATCACCATGAAGTATTCACTTTGGCTAAACCAGACAAATCAACTGTCATATGATGCATTTCGATTTATGCACCAACTTTTGTGCTGGGAGTATAGTATATGCTAATCTTGTCCAGCTGTCTGAGTGTAACCCACACACCTTCTGGGTGTGGTGTTCTGTTCCATCTAGTGGCACCGAGACCACTTAGAAAAAGAGTTAAATGAGTCTGCTCTACAGCCTTAGCTAACAACCAGTTGGCTTTTAGCTCATGCAGTAGAGGCTCATGCTCTAAGCTCCAGAGGCCCCCGGTTTGATCCCACCCGCCAAAAACCGGTGTCTTTCGGCGTTGCATGAGCACACTATTTTGTATCCTTACTTACTATCAATAGGTATCCCATTACGTTTCCACTTTATAGTTGGCTCAGGTTTGCCAGTAGCTTCACACAATAGCAAAGCAGTTGACTTTATACTGTAAACATCACTTGTGGGTTTCTTTATCCACTGAGGAGGTTCTGTTAAGAAAGAAAATAACATTTCAGCAGACGTTACAACGAGTAGGAATAAAAGTTCATGAAGATGTTGCTATCACTAATGTCTTCCAGCAGATGGCACACACTATCTACTATTGCAGAGCAAAAAGAAAAGGAGTACTTGTGGCACCTTAGAGACTAACCAATTTATTTGAGCATGAGCTTTCTTGGTTAGTCTCTAAGGTGCCACAAGTACTCCTTTTCTTTTTGCGAATTCAGACTAACACGGCTGTTACTCTGAAACCTGTCACTATTGCAGAGCAGGTTCTCTCTTAAAGGATAAATATATTGTCTTATTTTATTTTGATTTATAAAACAATTCTACCAGAGAAATTAAAATAAAATATACACCATTCTCCTCTGTTTAGATGGTGTTTGTTGAAATTAAATGCCAAGTAGAGGTTGTCAGAAGTGGACAGTGTTTTGAGTGAAAATGCTGAGCTGTAAGTGCAAAGCTAAATGTTAGTGCACCAGGAAGGCTGGTGAAAATGGCAAGGTTGCTTGGTTTGATATTTTCCAGAAACACCCTCAATATGGAACTCTTAACAACAGACATGCAATGTAACCAATGTAACGAAAATGCAAATATCTATTCAAACCAAATCCTCCCCTTGGATGTAATCATGTGGCTTCCACTGACTTCAATGGGACCTGGATATAGGTCTCTGACGGAAGAACCTGCAGTCTTAAGAATATTTTGGTGACTCAGGGAATGCAGGGGCTGAATCCAAGCTTATCTCTTTGCATGGACCAGAGAGGTTTCCTGGGATTTCTGACACCTTTGCATCATCCTCACAATAGCCAGAAACTGGGATCCTAGGGGCCTGATCCAAAGATCACTGAAGTAAATGGGAGTCTTTCTATTGACCTTCAATTGGCTTTGAAACAGGCCCTAAATGTTCAAGATAGAGCAGTTACCACTCAAAAGTCAACAGTGCTAAAAATTGTCCACATGGTGGTGCCAGAGATGCAGTGCTGTACTGACATCTTTCCTTGTTCTTAGAACAGGAAGTAAACACTATGTTTATGTTAATGAGGAGAATAGAGTGTGTAGTGTGGTGTTTGTTTTGGTAGGGTTTTCCTTTTCTTTCTTAAATATGTAAACACTGCTATGTGTTCACATTAGAGAAGGTCAAAGCAGCAGGTCTTGCACCTGGAGCAGAAGGTGGGGAGATCCTTGGTTCTTAGAAGAGTTTGTTCCACAGTATGGAATCAGTCAAAACTCTGTCTCTTGCATAGACCAGCTGTACTGAGAAGTGGTGTTGTTAATCACAGTCCTCATCCTAGAGCTTTAGGCAATCTTTTAGATATTCAGAGCCCAGGTCATTGAAGGTCTTGAGGATAAGGACCAAGACAGAAATGAGATGGTGACAATACGCTAATACAAAGGTTCCCAAAATGTACCCCAAGATCACTGGTTCTTGATGGAGAACTACTGATAGTCCAAAAGAGCCTGCCTGCCACATGGTGCTAGCTCCTCATCTCCTGCTGCTCCGTTGAATTAAAGAAGAGCTAAAAATACACAGCTTAAGTACTTTCCTAATGTTTTTCAAGTAAGAAACTGCTAGAGTTGCCTCATCGATGTTATGCAATTCTGAGTCTATTAGACAATTTCAGTATTAAAATGTAGTCCACACCATGAAGACACTAAAGAAGCCCTTCTCGATTAGGAAGAGGTGCTGTGCTGCCTATTAATATATTAAACGCAATGGCCTCAAATATGAACATGCACCACTTGAATCTGCAAAATCCCACATTTATGCCAGCAAGTTGCTGATTTGTGCGAGCAAGATGAGAAAAGGCAGCCACCTCCATGGGCAATTCACCCCTCTTAAAACAGCTGCGAATCTGGGGGCTGTGATTACAATTGGCGTGTGTGATTTTTTTTAAATGATGCCCCTAGTTATATTATTAATTACTATTATTCTGACAATAAAGACGAGACACCCCAACCAAGATCAGGGTTATGATGCCAGACATTGTGCTAGTTAAAAGCTTCAGAGGTTATAAGCATTTTAAATTTTGGCGGATTATATTCAATAAATAAAAGTGTTTGAAACCATGACAATTTGTTTTTTTTTTTTTTTTAAAGAACCTCTCTCTCAGCAACAACAGGGCTTTTTCTGTCACCATTCTAATGTTCCAGGCTCTATCTCTTTTCAAAAAGAGAGATTAAAAGGTTCAAGCAGTCAAACAATTTGCTGGCTGAACATTTCCATATGCTTTGTCATAATTGCTTGAATCTTGGCCCTCAAACTATTGTAGGATTAGTAAATAGGCTGCCTGCAAATGCCATTGCTTGAGAATGCTGTTATGAAGTCTGAGGTTTTGTTTGGACATGCTTAAGTATCAGCAAGAGGACACAACGTGGAAATGAGAGCTAGATTCTGATTTATACTCTAGCAATAGGAGAGAGAATGGGCAGAAGAGCAGTGCTATTCTGTTGATATATCACTAGATAGTGGCATGGAGAGTAATTTTTCTTACTTGTTTAATTTTCTCTCCCTATGCACATTCATAGAGGAAAAACTGTCACATCCACAGATGCTATAAAGTGGTGTAACTCCACCAAAGTCAATAGAACTACACTCATTTACACCAGTTGAGGAGCTGACCCCATCATGTGCGCAGAGAGAGAATGAGACTGAATATGTGGCACTGTGATGGATGTTAGTGACATTTATTGGTTTGAAACTCTAGAAAAGGAGACTCTTTGGGCTCACTTGTGCCTAACGTGTTGCATGGGAGGAGACTCCTAATAGATCTAAATCCTATTAGTGGTATCAACCGACATTGGTTCTATGCAGGGGAGAGGGGTTTAATAGCACTCATAAAAAGCATTCTTTACATGGAAATAGCGGTTCTAGGTTTTTGGGGACTTGCTGGTTAATGAACAGAAACAATAATTCATCACATAGCTTTTATTCCTGTAGAGATCTGTGGTCAACATACTGAACAACTTAATTAATGTTATTTCCCTTGCATTTTACTTTTTGAAGCTCCTACAATTGCTTTGATGGCTTCAGTTTTTGCAGTTGAGAAAACCATGACCAGATTGTTAAAATATTCAGCTACTGTAGAGACGTTCCATACCATCTGGAATGATTTCTAAGAGTCAGCAACTTCCACGACAGGAGCATTTGAAACTTCTCCAGGCCGTGGTGTCCCATTCCTCCCCACTTTCAGGAAGAGAAATAAATATTATACAAAACAGGGTTGTGTCAAATGACAGGGAGTGATCAGTCATATCATATGACAAAATGCTGTGTAGATACTTGAAAGGCTGTTCTTCCTCTCTGGTTGCCTGCCTATGGAGAAGTGAGGAGAGATGGGGAAGTGAAGATTAAAATCGAGCAGCTGGCAGATGTGGATTGCTTAATAGCATAGGAGCACATTTCTCTCAGCAAAGTGGAGTCTCTTTTTTAGTCGTGGCAAGTGAAAAATGTTTTTGCTGAGTCTTTCAATTATGTTTCAGTATCTTCCTTCCAGAGCTATTTTGGGTGTCTTACCCAAAATAGCAGCTACATTAGCATGGCTGATAGTAACATTACAAAATGATAATATCACTAAATGTTGTACTCTGCTCTGTGGGGAGAACTGTGAGCCCTGCTGTGTGCCTGGACACAGCAATACGGGGGAGTAAGGAGTCACCACATGGTCCTGCATGGGCTACCCACATCCCTGGAGCTTTCTTAGTGATGGAGGGAGGAAGAGCAACTGCCAGCAGGCTGATAGTCCCCCTGTGAGCAGGTGGTGGGTGAGTGGGTCCCCCAATGCACACATGGAGCAATAACCTGATACAGAAAGGGGGATGGTCCACATCCCTGTGCCCTGGAAGCAGAAATCACATTGTGACTTTCACGTTCTGTCGCTACTCTATTCCTGAAGGAGCAATGTTACACGTTGCCCTGTCCTGCAGCTGGATCGCCCTATTAACTCTGAAGAAGAGGCATTTATCTGCAAACTCATTCTGTTACTCATCCTTTGTGTAACTATGGGGCGATGCTTTTCTAGACTTTATTTTGACCCTAGATCGTTTCTCTCTTGATTTACAATGGAAGTGTTTTGCATTGTTACCTAACCCACCCAGTTTGCATGATGCCTATTGTAAGATACTACACTGGCTGGTTTTATCACTCAGTTTCACCTTCGCCAGTAAATAAATAAATAAATAGATAATAATAACGGATAGGAAAATGCACACATCTGTGCAAGCTCCACTGATTTCAAAAGAGTTACACTGGAGTTATTATGTGCTTTGTTATGCTGTTATGTGATATGATATGTCACTATTTTAAGACTGAATCTCTTCCATGATGCCTATGAAGAAGTGCTAGCTGCCAATGGCTAGGTATGCAGTGAGCTGAGACTTCTTTTTATTGTGTCATAGTTTGCTCCATTAACTTGTCCACCCGCCACCATTTGTTTGTCTCATCCAAATGGTACGTCTTGTCATAGCATACACTGCAAGCTAAACTGGGTGTCAGGGAACTTCAAAGGAGCCACAAGCCTCTAGTTCTTGGTTTGTACTGGACAAGTAAGTTCCTGAGCTTCCTGACTTTTTCCTGGGCATGCACCATGCCTTATACAGTGGTGCCCTAATTCTTGAGCTGTGTACCTAGGTGCTATCATCATATTATTATTTGCCTTGCAAAAGCAAAGAAAGGCATTGTGCTTTATTATTAATCATGGTTTGTTAAGAGTTGACAGTGTCCTTGGCCTATGGACTTTATCACCTAAGTAAATCCAGAAAATACACTGGGAAACTTCAAATGTGATGCTCATGTAAAATGATTCACGTGGGCAGGAAGGGGGGTGTTGCTGTCCCTGGGGATAGAACCTGGACATGTTGGTCTAAAAGCATGAGCCTCAATGGCCTGCATGGAAAGAACCAGGTATCTTAACCAAATGATGCAGCAGACTCATAAAAACCTTTATGTGGTTCAGCCACTACAGGTCAACAAAGCTATCCAGAGTCAGCAAGGGCGACGCTAATAGAGCAATTGTTCAACAATGCATTATTTTAGTGAAGGGCTGGAGACAGTAATTTGTGTTGGCATCTTACTGGTAGGAGCTGGCCTCTCTAGCCTTTGTGGAAGCAGAGATACAGTTTGCAGATCTAAAGTTAGACAGGCCCCCAGGCTAACGTACACAGATAGTACAGGAGTAACGATAACATTAATGAGTGAGGATATAAAAAACTGCTGGGAGACAGATTAGTAGGGGTTATAAAACAGAGCAAGTAGGGAAAAGTAAGAAGATAGTGAGTTCCTTAGCTCCTGGGGAAGACTGTTTGCTTTTGCAGTCAAGAGTTACAGTCACTTAAATTGTCCTGTTATGTTAACTTTGAGAGTATTTTATTAATATTACAAGTTGTAAAGGTTTGTCATGTGAGACACTGGCTCGTGTCATGTCACCTTCGGCTACTTCTACCAGCTAATGAAATTACTCCTTCACGCCTCTGCTTTTGACGCTGAAGATCATGGACACTCCATCCCTTTTGATGACCCAAGGTAAGTTCATTTACGGATGAGAGTGTCACAGGGAAGTGCTCTAGTGAAGATCAGCATTGGCAGGAAAAAAGTAGGCATGGGTGAGGGATTAGAAGAAGAATGAAATCACCAGGTGCACTGGAGAGGAAGGAGTGGTTCCAGACGTGCTGGGTAGTGTGACAGTAGAATTTGGGTTCTGAAGAAGATGAGGCCAAGGGATCACAAAGATGAGCAAAATTAGCAGAGTAAAAAATGAGCATTGGAGTGTACCACAGTGGCAGAAATATAGGAAGCAGCAGAGTCCCGCAAGTGAGACTGAGACGTTTCAATACAATGTGGTAGGAAATGAAGCAGATTGTTCAACTGTGATATTTTGAGAAACCTGGAGGGGAGCGAGGAAAGAAAACTGCAGTAATCTAGCTGAGACATCACTGACACCTTTCAAATGGTGGCAAATATAATTAAAATGACTCTTTGTGACTACGTTATGTTCCCATTATTGAGGCCAGGATTGTTTCCCCTAATTTTTCTTTTCTATGCAAGATGCTTTGGATTTATCAGACAGACTTTACTCTCTACAGATTAGGAGTTATATTTGAATAAAGCGTGCAAGATCCAGTCAAAGTTACTATATTAAAAAAAAAAGTAAATTATACCTCTGATAGTTTCATAGATTTTAAGGCCAAAAGTGAACATTAGGGTGCCTAGCCTGACTTCTGCATAACACATGTCACAGAATTTAATCCAACAACCTGTGCTTGACTAAAGCATATCTTTATATTTTAGATTACTGTTTTTGCATATATTACCATTTTTACTTCCCATTCTACAAAATCTTCATGGTTTGTAAAAAAAATCATTTTACATGAAATTTAATGCTACACTGTGCAAATATAAAATCATAGGGCCAGATCCTCAGCTGGTATAATTCAATGAGGCTCCACAGACTTCAATGAATTGTGCTGATTTACAGTGGCAGAGATTCTGACACCCTTGTTTGTTTATTATTCAAAATCTAAAACCCATTAAAATATAAATGGCACCTTCCACGTGAACTTGAAACTCATGTTTCACTCTCCCCATAGAATTGCTTGCGGTGCACTCATAAGTTCCTTCATCTGCTGCAGATACTTGTTCTATCTTTAAAACCTTTCCAAAACTTTCTGTCACTGCTCTGTCCTTGGGCAAATCTCTACCAGCCTTGATCCAGTTAAGATGCGGAGTTGGGCTAGCAGAAAAAGAAAGAAGATGTTGAGTTTAATTTAAAAAAAAAAAAAAGAAAGAAGTTGTAACATTTCACATCAGTATAACTACCGAATGTTGAAATTTATACATTTCCCTTTGCTAGATCATGATGTCAGAATTCTCCAAATGGCCCTCCTTTGTGTGCAGAGCTACCCATTTTACTCATTGAAACATCCTGGCTGGAGGTTTGATATGGTCCATAGCTGCTGCCTGTTGTTTAAAAGGGACCTGTGTACAACGAATCCTTTGCAGCTGACAGTGGGTCACAAAACAGGTTTGCATCCCTTGTAAACATAGTGGCATGAACTATAGTAGAGGCACTGAAGCTTGTTTGGGACTTCTTGCAGACAGACAAGGGGGTAAAGACTTCATTAAAATAACTCCGCTCTGTACTCGGCCTGATTAGATAGGGCTAACCGCATGTCACAGATGGCTGAAAAAGCTACTTTATATTTTTAGAAAGTTAGGAGCGTGCTCAGAACCAGAGACACTGAAGTACAAGACAGATTGCTGTCTGAACATTCCCAGCTGGGTTTCCTGACCCCAGCACCATACATGATGCATATACACAGTGTCATATCTGCTTACTCTTGTGTCCATCTGTTAAGATGGCAAAATGCCCAGGCACAAGCTACTCAAAGCCCCAGGTACCGAGAAATTATGTTCCTTTATGAGCAGCAGGGATAATAGTTCAAGTGTCATATTTTCTGCAAGAGAGTTCATCCCTGACACAGTACTGAAACACCGACACTATGAAACCCCTTAAATTTCATCAACACCAGTTTAGATCTTTGTACCTTCTAGAGGAGGTTGCCTGCCATTTTCAAGATCAGGGTAAAATCCTCCGAGATCACAAAGTGGCAATATATTTATTGCCATTAATTATTTTTCGATTGACTGGTCCTCATTTTCGGAGTTTGAAACTTGTCTCAATCTAGCCAATCTAGTTCCTCATTGACATTTGCTCACCACACAGAACAGGGATGAACTGCAGGGATGAACTGCAAGGGGAGGCAGGTTGGGGGAATATACTTAGAGTCCGTTGAAAATTTGTCATTTTTTTTCCCAAAGAAAAATTTCCCAATTTTTTTTCCTTTTCGACTACAAGATTTTTTTTTCCATTTTGGCCTAATTTGTTCATGCTTTGATGTAAATTTGTTTTGTATTTCATCCCCACCCCAACTTTTTTTGTATACTTGAAAGAGGAAGTACTTTTTCTCCCATGTCATGGGAAATTTTGAATGAAATGTAAATGTAAAGTGTTCATTCCTTTTTAAAATGTTCATGAAGTACACTTTCCCTTTCTCCTACCAGCTTTAATTATTACACGGGGAAAGTTTTATGAGGAAATTTGCAGAACAAGTCCACATACTGTCCTTGTTTCAACCAAAGTGATTGGTTCCTTACATTCCTGAGCATAAAATTTATAACATATTTTTTTTTAAGAATTCATCAACTGGATAAAAAGGAAGTTCACAGGCAGTGAACTAGACATGGATGTATTGCAAAAAGGAACAAGAACCCATTACAGTTACTTGGAATGAATCCAACAGAGATGAGTTGCTCACATGCTCTCAGAAAATGGCAACCAATTGCAAAGTCATAATCTTGTCTAGTCAAAGGGTGAGTGATGCCCTTTCAAACAAGCATGGACAAACAAGATGCCCTGAACATGTTTGCTCAGGCAGATAAACACCCTGATTTTGCAGTTTATAATGGGAGAGAATTGCACATGCTTTAATATGGATCATTTATCTGCTAACCACAGTGAGCACACAAGGATGTGGAGTTCAACAATACAGGTTGTAAACATGATGATTTAAACACCCATTCAACAGAGAGCTCTATCACACATCAACCAGGAGCAAATGTGTTTTCCCTGTTAAGTTTAATGGTTGCAGGGCTTTTAAGCTTTACCTAGTTTTCCTCCCACAACCCTTTTTGGGTAGAAAGTTGCACACATAAGTACAAGGTAAAAAGTGGTGATCAGGATGGAGGGCATAGGTAAACCTGATCCCATGTTGATGAAAGTACTGCTGTACGGCTGCCAAGTTACCCCTGCCCACTTGGAGGAATCAGGGCTTAGAGGAGTATTCACAATTAAACGCCACATCATCATCATCATGAGGATTGCACTTCAATCATATCTGCTTAGACTTTCCCATTCCCCACTCATTTTCCATCCTGCACAATAAAAAAGATGGCATACCCCTACCTGTATCTATTTGTTGCATCTTGTCTTAGATTATAGATTCTTTGTGGCAGGCATGGTCTTTTTGTACAGTGACAATCACAATGGGGTACTGGGCCAGGACTAGGGCTCCTTGGCACTATGGTATTACCAATACTAATAATAATGGGGTTTGAGATTTCCATTCAATGCAGAGGGCTACGCCTAGGGATTAGTTATGCCTGCATCCATGCATTGAAATTGGCCCAAATTAAACTTGAACACTCCCAAATATGAATCTATATCTAATTTTGCAGATGTCCCTTATCTTTATCATGGGCCAAACAGAAAGCCCTGAATCAAAATGCCCCTAGTCTTTTACTCTGTTGTTGGGTTTGTTTCTGAATGGGCATCATGGAAGGCAAGAATCCTTGTACGATAGTGCTCAGGAAATTGAAATCTCATTGAAGGTGGAAAAGCTCAGGAATTTATTGATACTTAATCAATACTCTGAACTGGCCATGCTAGAAAAGAAAAAAGGGTGGGTTTTTTTGGAATCCACACTGTGGAAGTTGAATCAATTCCTAATACACTCAAAAGAATAATAATTTTCAGTGGTCACCATACTGGAACATCTGCAAAACCAGTGATCACAGGATGGATAAACGACTGTGATATGCCAGTTACTATGGCAAATGCCGATTCTTTAGTTATACTTGTCCATAACCTGTACATGACTCACTCGCCAACAGGAAACTTTCTCCATTGTAACTCTATGCCAGTTTTCAAAAACTGAAAACAGAAATTTAAACAGAAATTTGGTATACAGAAAATTATATACTCTGTTGGAGAATGTATAAAGGTGCTTCCTTTTACTCTAACTTTATTTCAGAAGGTTGTTAAGTGGGTCCAGTACTCACAGCCCTTCAGCAATGCATTCAAGTAGTAGAACTCCCCCTTTGATGACAGTAACTGATGAGCTGCTACCAGAAGATTCAGGTGGTATCAGTATTTTGGGTTTTCTTTCCTTGATGAAATTAGCTAAAAAAGAGAAAAGAAAAGGGTCAGACTTTGTGAAGTAAGGTGATTACATATGTCCCTGAATCATTCTGTACCCTCTAACCAGTGCTAAAAATATTGCTTTGGTCAGAAGATTTCTGGAATATTCATTCATTCATTTTATTTATATTTGTGGTATTTTTCTAAAAGACCTACCTAGGGCTCTGTTTTTTACTTACATTCAAAACACAACTATAGTAACAGGAATAAAATTAGAACCTTCTCTTCCTCAAAACCAGAGCCCTGAACCTGCAAACCCTTAAACAAATACACAACTTTACACTCATGAAGTTCCTTTCCATCCAGCTTTCAGGGCTGGGCAGTGGCTAGGCTAGAATCATACAACAGTGGGGGATTCTTTCTCTGGCTGCTACTGTTGGTGTCTTAAAGAGGCAGATCAACCCAGAAGATGTTCAGGGGGAGGCTAGTCCTGAATTATGCTGGTACAAGAGCTCCTGGTTGCTGACAATGTTGGTTGGGAGATGTCACTCTTAAAAGGGCCAGAGTTGCAGCTGCACTAGTATGACTCCCAAATGGTATAGGGTGAAGGGGTGTGTCACAAGGGAGCTGGTCCCTCTGAGCAGAACTGGGCCCAACTTCCCTGGGTCAGAGCAGGTGAGCCAATTAAAGGGACCTAAGCTATCCCTGTGCCTATTAAGGGTTACCAGAAGGGAGGAAATGGGAGACGGAAGGGAATGACTGGGACAGGCCATGCCTAAGAAAAGGAAGGAAAACCATGGTGGAGTGCAGCTAACTCCTGTGATGGGTCCCTGGAGCAAGGGTCTCAGGGCAGCAGCCGTGGGGCTCTTGCTCCAGGAAGGGAGCAGAGCTGACTAGGACTGGGATGCTGCCAGGAACAGGCACCAGAGACTCCAACGAGAGGTGGCTTGGAAGCCTGAGAGAAAAGGAGAGTTAAAAGGCTGTTCTCTGTTGTTTTACTTGCCTATGGTAAGAGGCTAAACCATCCTAAAGGAGACTGGGTGTGGCAGCGAGTTTTTGGAAGCTGGGAAGAAGCTGGGTGACAGGGTGGCTGGGCCAGATGCTCTGTTCCAACTCTGCTGAAATCTCTTCTAATCCCTCCAAACGAAGATCCAAGTCCCATCTCTCCAGCTGACAGCCTAAGAAGAATTCGGCTTCCCACCTCACATGCCCTAAGAAGTGTGCTTCATCCTCAGACAACCTCCCTGGTTCCCAGCCAATTTTAAGAACCAGTTCAGAATTTCCTGCCATGCCTTGAAAAAACTCTATCATGGATTTGCTCCAGCCTCTCTCATGGACCTTTCTTCTATTATCATGCCTGCTCAGCTAGTATTTGCCTCCTCTCTGCTTCCTTATTTCTCCCCTCACCCACACACTCTGACCAATGGTGGTGAATGAGCGTTTCCCTTGTCTGTTCTTGCCATCTGGAACAGTCTTCATGTCTTTCCCCTTCACTAACTTTATATCGTCTTCTAAATCTCAGCTGAAATCATATCTTTTGTCCTTTGCCAGCAACTTAGAATTCGCCTTCCCTCTACAGTTGCAGAATTTACAACAACTCACGAATGCATTTGGGAATACAGCTTGAAAACAAACCACTGTTCATAACAAAACTCCTTTTTACTGTCCTGGGTTTCAGATAACCATTTATTCTAGACTGTCAACAAAAACTCAGTTGTTTCTTTGACAATACATTTTAACCATTTATATTGTTAAATGGCTATTCAGTAATAATCAATAGCCAATATGTCATTCAAATGTTTACTGATTCTTCAAGAAAAACGATTTACTGATAATTTGGTAATAAATCATTTCTATCTTACAAGCCAGTTTTCTTCTCCCCTTCTTTAATTTCTTTGGGTCTCTTTGTACAGTATGTACTACAAAGACCAGTGAGTACATGTGCTGTACACAAATGTTCGCCCACATATGCCTAGATTTTCAGACATGAATAGCATTCTTGGGTGTCCAGCATGAGACACCTGAAAAGGGCCTGATTTTCAGAAACTGTTCAGCATTAGTCCTCTGAAAAATCAAGTCCCTCTCAGGTGTTCTTAGTTGGGCACTCCAGAAACTGAGGCACTCAAAATCACTGGTTAGTTTTGGAAATGATGGACTTAATTTTAAAATATATTCTCTCTTGATAACCATGTTTGGGGGAAAATAAGGTATTTGGTAGAACGGGGTGGAAAATAGACTTTCCATCTCATGAAAAGTTTTTGTTTTGTACCCGAATTGGAACAAAAAGCCATAGTTTTGATTTTTTTCATAAAATGAAATACCTCCCAAAAATATCATTTTGAGTCACTTGAACCATTTTGTTTCACTAAACTGACCCCCCCCCCTTTTTTTTTATATTGACGCTTTATGGTTCAATTTGAAAAAAAATAAAGTAAATTTAGAAAAAAAAAAGGTTATAATACATAAAAAAACCAAAACTTTGAGATCGAAAACTATGAAAACAGGGCATTTAAACATTTTAATAGCTTTTTCCTTTAAAAAACAAACAACATTTCCTCAAAATCAATCGATTTTGTGAAAATGTTCAGTTTTGTCAAAACAGCATTTTCCAGTAGAAAACTTTCATTTAAAATCTTCCAACAAGCCCTAGTATTTGGGTTGAGAATCCAGATATATTCTCAAAAAGAAAAGGAGTACTAGTGGCACCTTAGAGACTAACCAATTTATTTGAGCACAAGCTTTCGTGAGCTACAGCCCACTTCATCGGATGCATCTGATGAAGTGAGCTGTAGCTCACGATAGCTTATGCTCAAAATAATTGGTTAGTCTCTAAGGTGCCACAAGTCCTCCTTTTCTTTTTGCAAATACAGACTAACATGGCTACTACTCTGAAACCAGATATATTCTGTTAGCTACACACCCTTATCAGTTCTATCCATATTTTCTGCTATTGTTACATGAAACATCACAGCATATTCTAACACTATCTGGTCATCATAGTTCCTTCGTGATTTTTTTATTCATCTAGCTTGAAGCTCCTCCCCTTGAAATCACTTTCTTGATCAGCAAAACTGCCAATTCTGAAAAATACTTTCTATTTGTCAGGACCACTTCTCTGAACGCTTTATTTCACATGGAAGAGAGATGCAGTAATGTTAAAAATCCTTCAGACCTCAGTCAAGATAGTAAAGACTGAGTCAATACTGATGCATGTATTCCTTATACCCAGCAAACATGTTAAAAGTATTTCCTAAGCAGTAACAGTATTTCATCTAAATTGATACAATATTTCATTTTCTAAAATTTCAGATTACCCAACACATTAAGTAGCTCTTAAGTATTCTCATTGTGAATTCAAAGGCAAAGAAACAAAACAGGTACACTCACCCTTAGTAACAGCAGCATTAGGTGAGCTTGAGTCATTAGTATGTTTAACTGAAATAAACAAAAATGAAAACCAAATGCAAATGGAATAGTTGATATAGATTAAAAGGTCAAAAACAAATAAAACATCAACCAAACAAAAAAAAAAACTACACAAAATATTTTCTTAAAGGAAATGTAAATATATTTTATATAAAACCACCAAAACACTATAATGCAAATCAACACAGACAATGAATTTCTGTATGTATAAAGAAAACAATAAAAAGATGTAAAACTCAGGAACTCTAGATTCACTAGAAAGCGATTTTATCAGTTATGTCGAATAAGATTGATAGGTTCCTAACATTCATTAAAAGATTCTATCCTTAATCCTTTCTCCTTTGTTATTTATCTGCTTCTTCCTGCTCTCAGACACAATGCCTCAGTAGGGGCACTTACGCATTTGCTTCACTTTAAGTACATACATAGTCCCATTGACTTCAACAGTAATGTGCATGTACTTAAGTGGTTTGCTGCCCTGAGGCCAGAGTGTTCCAAAGCCTGCAGGATGAAGTCCTCTAGTGTCTCTGTGACTGGAGACATTTAAACATTTATAGAATGTGATATCTACTTCTGATATTTTACTTACAATTAATATCCTAAAACATAGCACCATAGTTCATAGAAAAGTAGGTTTGGAAGGGACCTTGTAAGGCCATTTAGTGCAGTCCCCATTGCGGAGGCAGGATCAAGTATACCTAGATCAGTGGTTCTCAAGCTTTCTAGACTACTGTATCCCTTTCAGGAGTCTGATTTGTCTTGCATACCCCCTCAAGTTTCATCTCATTTAAAAACTGCTTGCTTCTAAAATCAGACATAAAAATACAAAAGCGTCACAGCACACTATTACTGAAAAATTGCTTCCTTTCACATTTTTACCATATTATTATAAAATAAATCAATTGGAATATAACTATTATACTTACATTTCAGTGTATAGTATATAGAATAGTATAAACAAGTCATTGTATGAAATTTTAGTTTCTACTGACTTCGTTAGTGCTTTTTATGTAGCCTGTTTTAAAACTAGGCAAATCTCTAGATGGGTCTCTGCATACCCCGACTGACCTACACCACCCCTTACAGGTTTTTGTCTCATTCATTATTCAAAATCTCCAATGACAGGGACTCTACAACCTTCATTGAAAGCCTATTTCAGTACTTAACTATCATTACAGTTAGAGAGTTTTTCCTAATATCTAATCTAAGTCTCCTGTGCTTCAGATTAAGCTGATTACCATTGTCCTACGTTTAGTGGATATGAGAAAAAAATATCACCATCTTCTCTATAAGAGCCCTTAGCATATTTGAACACTGTTATCAAGTCCCCACTCAGTCTTCTTTTCTCGGGACTTAACATGCCTAGGTTTTTTGTTTTTTTTAATTTTGCTCATCATTCAGGTTTTCTAAACCTTTTATCATTTTTGTTGCTCTCCTCTGCACTCTCTCTAATTTGTCCACATCATTTTTCAAGTGTGGCACCCAGAACTGGACACAATACTCCATCTGAGGCCTCCAGATGGATTAACCAAGTATTAAGGTATATGAACTTAGTATTATTAATTATTTATCTGTTTACCCCAACAAGAAAATATACCACTTGTAAATTAAATATTGAGGCTTTCATTTAGGAAGAAAATATCCCTGATTTTTTAGGAAACATAAATCCCCCAAAGTCAGATATTATTGAAACCAGAAGGGTGACTTAAAGGGCACAGCCAGCTTAAAATAATATATATTCTCAATTGATTTTTAACATAATTATTCTTGCAAGTGACACTTAAAATTACTGCAACTGAATGAGTCAAGCAAAATGGGAAAGATCTTCAGCTGGTGGAAACTGTCATAGCGCCACTGAGTTCAGTGAAGCTTTGATTACCGCAGCCTGCGAATGTGGCCTACCATATTTTCTCTGATTTTCTTTTTGTTTGTTTGACTTCCTTCAAAAGCACAATCTCACTGTTTCCTGTACATTCTGTATATAGAGTCACTTTGTTTCCTTTGTTGTTTGGTTTGAACTTTGATACACAAAAAAGAGTAAGCAAAATAAATATATAGGAATATGTAAATGTAAAACCATGACATCGGCAGTGGGACTTAGGTGCAGGTACAGTATCTGAAACGACCTTTTTCTCACTTTTGGGAACTGAACAGATCTGAAGTATCTGGTGTTCTTTTAATCTGCAAAAAACTGGGTAGCTGCAATGCCCACGAGTCAGAAAATGAACAGCTCCATGTCTCCTACCCACCCTTTCAATCAGGAAATGCATGGCATATTATGCTCAATTCCTTTGTGCTTTTTACTTCTTACTAGAGGCAGCCATGCAAACAAGTTTTCCTCTTGCTCTAGAGTAGGAGTACATTTCCTATGATTGGGAAAGCATTGACACCCAGTTCTCCTCTCCCAAGGTCATGAAAGTTGATGCTTTTGTACCTTATAAAATAATGGGGTTTATGGGGCTTTTTTCTAAACAACAGGTGATTTTGTGCATTTAGAGACGGAGGGACCATTCATGACTTCTGTTGATTCTACCTTCTCTTGAGCTCCTATCAGAAGTGGGCAGGGATAATCTTCTACTGTTTGTTCAGTTCCTCTCACAGTGGGGCACCATCCTTGGCTGGTGCTTGGGCACTATGGTAATATACTGATTACTATTAATAGAATTGAAGACAAATGGTACCATTGGCTCTCCATGGCTGAGCTCAGGAACAGACTTGTCAGATACAAACCAAGAACTCTAGGCTATGGCCATTTTGAAGTTCTCTAATACCCAGTCAGCCAAGCAAGAACCTTGTTGCATAACAGGACACCTGGAGTACTCCCTGATCATGTTAACTGCAGCTCCCTAACGTCATTCTCTAGAGCCCAATTGCCATATCCAGGCAAACCCATGCCTGGGGGAAGAGGCAGTATGGAATGCCTAATCATCCACTCAGTGGCTGAGAAGGGAGTTAGTTTCCCTGATGCATCATGATTAGATTTCATAGCTGTGGAGAACAGAAGGAAGACAATAGTGCTTTTGCAGCCCAGCAACTGCAGAAGCTTTTTATCAGTTGGATCTAGCTCTCAGAGTAAGACTTATAATATAGGAATAAGCGTATTAACATGTATTTTGTTCAGAGAGAATCATGTTAGACACATGCCACATATTTTCATTCAGTGACAAGGGGGAGTTAAAACAATTTTTAAAAGACTTACTACGTGTAACCATCAGTGTCATTGGCATTTTCTGTACAATTGTCCGCAGCCTGGGAAATGCTGCAAAGCAACAATAATCGCTTCGACTGTCATTTTCCTCCACATTTGCGAAGTATAGATCTCCCTTAAGGCTCATGGAGACCCTTTCATCTTGTGGAATGTGTTGTAAATCTAGCAAGAAAAAAATATTATAATACGGTTATGATATCCTGCCATCCCCCAATATGACTATTTACACCTCCTGTCATGTGTTTGCTTTCAGGTGCAGAATAGAACTTTGATGTAAAAGAGGAAGGAGGTGCAACATAACCATAATCTCTGTGTCCTTTTACAGCCATGGGAATGGGAGTTTATGAAACAAGAACCTAGGTAAACTTTCTACAGAAACAGCATGAATTCTCTGGAAAGTCAGTTTTGTTCATTTACTTTAATTCTGTAATTACTAGGGGATGATGCAGTGAAAATCCCACCAAGTTTCAGTGCTACAAAGGCTTACAACACTGCCACCGATGCCTTGATTTCTAGGTTTCCACTGTGCAGAACCCCAAATTATCTTCCCTGTAACTACACCTTATAGTATGTAACTACTAGACCATGCAAAGATTGTGTTGTCTCATTGTCAAACCAGCCAAATGTAGAATGAGAGCAGCTGTCTATCTATCTAGTCTGGAATCCTGTCTCTGATAGTGATAACTCCTCGGGGTGAAATCTGAGTCCCACCAAAGTCAATGGGAGTTACGTGGCCAAGATTTCACCCTAGACATTTAAAGAAGAATGTGACAGAATCCCCTAAAATAGCCAATTATGCAATAACCAGACAACAGAAGAAGGTTATTCCTAATCTTGTCAGTTAAGTTGGCTTGCCTTCTGAAGCAGGATGGTTTATATTACTGGTATATTTTATCCACTTTACTGTAACTGAATGTTCTGATTATCTGTGTGTGTCTAGCCCTTTCTAAAACCCTGTTGAGCTCTTGCACTCAGTGTTATCTTGTGGCAATGAGTTTCACAGGTTAATTGTTATGTTAAAAAGCATTTTATTTCATCAACATCAATGTTTTGCCTTTCAGTTTCATTGTATGTACATTATGAAAGGTGCAGAAGATGACCTGATTCACCTTTTTGTACCATTATTACCAGTACCTTTCCATGTGTCTAACCATTCTTATTACCGATCTCTTAAATCCCTCTGCTATATCCTTTTTTCAGATGAATGACCAGAACCAAACAAAATATTCATATTGAGGGTAAACCTTTGATTTATGTAATGGAATTATAACATTTTAAATATTGATTTATATCCCATTCTTTAAAAAATTCTGGCAAAAGTCCCATGTGACTTCATGGGGTCTGAATTTCAATCCTGATAATACTGCTTGTTCTTTTGATTGCTGTTGCACATTAAATAGAGGCTTTCACTGAGTTGCCTACAATGCCATCCATATATTTTTCCTTAGAGCTTACACTTTTAATTTTCATCAGTTATGAATCTGTAATGAAACTGATCTTGATAGACATTTTAAGAAAGGCCTGTTATGTGTTGTGTCATCAAATGTTACTTACCAATATTCATCCAATAGATATGCAAAGGTGGAATTCCTCTGGGAGGATTACAGTGCAAAACCACAGCATCACCATACTCTACCTCAATTGGCTCAATCTTTTCTTTTGGGAATTTTGGTACACCTATGACAAAAAGAAACAGTTTCCTTCATTTTCTTATCCTTAGCCCCCTTTTATGCAAACAGCACATCTACCCCATATCCTTCCTTTTGTTCTCTGTATTAAGTAATATTATTATGCGCATAAAAGCAAAAATTGGCTTGGCATTTTTTGAAAAAAGAGCAAGACGACAAGATCCCAGCAAAAGAGTCTGTAATACACAAAGAACAAAGGAATTAGTGTAACAGAAAGCAAAGTAATGGTGATGTTAAGGGGAAGTCTGGCATAAAATCTGCATGTATGACTCTACATCAACCCATCCTGGTACACATTTTTCCTCTATCCTCCACTACTCGGGGGCATGCTGGAGGCTAGCAAGGGCAGGACTGTGGTTTGATGATCCTCACTGGCATAATGGCTCCCAGGCAGTGCAACTTAAGGCAGTGCAACTTAGAGCAGACTTTAGGCAGCTGCTATAACTTGTGCAAGGGGCTGGCTTGGTGCTCAGTCAGCCCCAGAATTAGAAGAGGCAGAAAGGTAGCTTAGGGTGATCTTTGCTTCCCCCTCTCTCAGGTGTGCAAGCTTTGCTGTGGCACAGCTGCAGACTGCCCCTACATAATCTTTAGGGTCTGATCTTGCTATCCTTGTACATGTAAGCAGTCCTTTTGACTCACATGCACAAGGGCTAATGGATCTAGCTCTTAAATATAGACCAGTTGATCCAATAGTTTAGGACCTGATTCAATGGCCAAAATTCACTGAAGTCAATGGAAACCCACAAGGACTGCGTATAAAGGACGGGAACAGCAACCAGCCCAGCTGCAAACAGCCAGCTGCAAACAGAAACAAAGGACTGTATCTTGTTTGTCAATCTCATGCGAGCATCCCCACTGAAGGCACTGGTGCTACATCCACAAGTAAGGTGAGTAAGATTTGATCCTGGAATGAGCCTAGAGAAGCCACAACTCAACAAACAAATTCATGTGTTAAATATAACCACTCTTTAAGCAAACCAAGGTGAGACTGCTTCAAGGCAGACACTGAATCCTGCTTACATTTGAGGCAAGTTAAAACTGGTGGAAGGTGCAATTCTGTCAGTTCAATACATAATTAAGCAATAGTAAAAGAATGAAATAATCATGGCTATCAAGAGCCAAAGGGATATATTAAAAAGTGCCAGCTTTGCACACCAGTTATTAATGTGAACTCCAGTGCAATGCAACTGTATATTATATCACGTTTAAATGTCAAAGCTCGTCTGTGCCAGATCCTCAGCTGATGTAAATCAGTACAACTCCACCAAATTCAATGGGTTGTGCTGATTTACACCATCTGAGGATCTGGCCCATGGTCTAGGAGTAGGTTACAATTAAGGAACTGAATGCTTATTGGGGATTTTACATACAAATATTACGAGATAGATTGAGACTGGTATGTGTAGTTCCATAACGAAGCAGGATGCAGGACCTACCTGCATCTTAAGTTTGGGTGCAGAGGAGAAAACAGAAGCTGTGTGCCTGATACTTCCTGCCCCACTCTGAGTAAGTAGCTGGGAGGAATTAGGGGAGAGAAGCATGTGGGGCCACCTCCCTGCAACATGTATGCCAGCAGATCTGGCATGCTGTGGCTCCAAGAAGTGTTTCTGAGTTACAGTTTCTTCTTAAATTCCTTCTGTGGTAACACTAGCTAGTCTGAACTGGAACAATTACAACATGATGTTGATTGCTTGAGTAAGAATTGTGTATAGATATTACTGGCCGAAAGGAAGGCATTACTCTGCCATAAGATAAAATGGAAGGAATGTTCTCACACTTACCATGGATCATGAGAAATTATATCTACCAGTCTTCTATTGGCAGAGAGATTAACAATTTTAAAAATCTCCAGTTTATAAACTGAGTAAGGGTCCCTAACAAGCAGTAAAATGGAGATCCCATGAATCTCACCCACTTCATGAAGGACAACAGCGAGAATACTACAGCTAGCTTCCTTCCCATAGCTTCTTCACTCCTTAAGCCCTGCAAGGTACACCCAGTGACAATTCCCGTTCCTGCCAGGTACACATATTAGGCTGAAATTTAGGTCAGCTTCCAACCGATTCTCTTGCTGAGGCCCACTCTGTCTAATCAGCTGGAAGGCAAAATTTTCCTACATTCTGTGTGCGGGGAGTTATTAAAAACGAAAAAAGCTGATTATATTGTTACCCCTTTGTGACCCAACCAACTACTCAAATGTGGTACCCTGTGGGTTGTTTTATTAAGAGAAACTGTTGACAGTCCATTATTTCTTTGATGCAATCCTGATACAAGAAGAAAACAACAGGAGATAGACTTGGAACGGTGAGCCAAGAAACTCTTTCAGCCAGCACTTAAGCCAGAAGCTCTCTTTTATCTTTTTCTCAGGGACACACTATCAGAGCTTTTCTGTCTGGTGCATGCACACATGCACAACCCTACCCCAGTCATTGTCCTGCCCCGGTGTTTGTTATCAGCTTTAGTCAGCCTGGCCAGACCACTGCCTAGGCTTGTCATGCTGGTGCAGACCCTGGACATTGCTTTCCATTATTTCATTTATCAGTATAGCCCGGGTATTGAATGGTTCCCACATTTAGCCTGAATAGACGCTGCTTAGTACACCCATCAACCCAACCATCAACTCCGTGATCTATGCAGCCACCAGCACCTCTGCACATAACATTATCTTAAGAACTGGCTGTGCTATATCACTCCTAAGCGCATACAGGTGTGCAACTTTTTTGCAGTATTCATCATTTTAATTCTTGGATATTATGTAATCAATTGCTACTAATTTGTGGCTGATCACAGAATCTATAATAATTGAGCTAAGCCGGTAAGTGGTTCTGAGCTCTATGCAAGACGTACTGCTTCATGATAGATTTTGAAATTGCACGGAGTTATCCATACAGCACATGGATAATGTGAAATTGGAAATCAATCAATCAGTTTGCCATGACATCTACAAAAAAAGGTCATGTCGATATTACAGGCAACTGCCTACACACGGACATAAAGAGCAGGGCCAGACAATCTTTCATAGCTCAAGGTGCTCCATCTCACATTTTCATTACCCAGGGGGAGAACAAACTTGTATAATGGGCCTCCGAATGACCTGTTGAAATGCCAGCAGGTGGATCCTATCAAGGCTCAGACAATCCATTGGCAGGAAAAAAAAAAAAAGAGCCACATGATGAAAAATTATCCACCTGCATTCTGCCTCTTATGGAAACGTTTCCCAAAGCACACTGTGATATATAACACACTCAGAACTGTTTTGGGAATGGTTCTTCATGCCACATTTTAATTCCTGCCCAAGTAATATCTTGAGTTCTCTAATACCAAAGTGTCATTAAACTGTGAGACATATAAGGATCAAAATTATATTGGTCTGTGCCCAAGTTCTCTGCTTGTGACTGATGGTGACCCAAGCAGTGACAAATTGTTGTTTTCAGTGCCCTCTCACTGTTGTGAACCTGGGTATATCCAATCCCTAGAGTGACTTGCGATTTAATGACCATACACTACTGGAAAACTCAAGATTAGAGTTGAATGTTTTGAAATACCACTGATAAATGGGACAAGGGAGAGGAAAAATTCAGCAACTGTCTTGTGGATCCCTGCTCCTATTTTCCCATGTTCAGAAAATTCAAAATCTCAGTGAAAAATTAGGAGGAAGGGAGAACTATGTAATCTTATGCTAAAACTAATGAGTGTTTTTAGTATAGATACTGGGCCTGAATCTGTTCCGTTTCCCTGGTATCAACCTGAAGTTACATAGGTCATTTCACTACACTCCAAACTTTAGTGGGATTAGTCCAGATTTACTCATGCTTAGCCTGCACTTAATGATATGTCAGCATAGTTTCATTAGTCAGGGGTGTGAAAAAAAACAAATACCTAGTGACAGCCATGCTGAAAAAATCCACAGCGTTGGAGCAGCCGTGTTGACAGAAGAGTGTTTCTGTCAACTTGGCTAATGTTATTCAGGGTGGTGGCATTCCAACACACAAACACACTTCTGTTGGTGCAGAACGCTCTCTAAACTAGGCACTATATCGACACAGATATACTGACATAGGCTTCATGGTGTAGACAAATTCTCAGTGTAACTGACAGTAGAATTTGTCCCACTGTTTAGAGAAGGATGCAATTAAGGTACCTGATTCTACTCTCTTACACTGGTTTTACGTGGTTATCACTCCACTGACTTTGTGGATTTACACCTGTGTAAGCGAGAAGAGAATCAGAAAGGCCCACTGCTTGTTTTTTGCATTTGAAGCCAGTGTGGAGTCAGGGAGGCTAGCACTGGGAAGCTGTGCTGGAGAAGCATGCACTGAGGAGATTCTCAGATGCAATTCAGCCAGTGAATGAGTCTTTCTATGCAGGTATATGGTTATATATGTTCCCCTCATAGAAGGACTCATTCATTGGCTGCCTCCACCAGGTTTATACCCACTTTGCACCAGCAGACTAGCGAGAGACAGAGAGAGCGAGCGTGCACGTGTGCACACACACACACACACACTGTTGTTGCCCAGTCTTGAGTAAGAGCTGCTAAGGGGACAATGGCCAGGAGATCTCTATTCTCTAGCAATCCCCAATACCCAGAGCATTCCTTGGCCATTGATAATCAGCAGTAATTAGAGCAGCCCTAAGGTTGATCTTCTTTATGCCAGGGATCAACCCAGTGGCCAGCAAACCAGAGGGACATAAATATGACTTATAACTTCCTTCCACCTGCACTGTGCTGAGCACAGCTTGGACACAGCCTGAGATCTGTCTCAGTGTATCAATTTCAGTTCTGGCTTGTGCCGTTTGGAGTTAAATTAGCAATTCTCATTACAGTCTTTGAACTGTTTACAAAGGATGATTCTGCTAATTTATGGAATGATTTCTAATTTCCACACTAAACTGACTAATGTAATGGCTGGCTGTCAATCTAGGAAGGTATCTTACTATGGGATAGATGCTAGTCCTTGCCTACATGGAAGGTTTTCGCTATTACCCTTTCCCAAGAAGAAGGGTGTTTATCCCCATAAATGACTTGGCGACTGTTAGAATAATCACAGTGAATTAGTTGGTAAATTGGGTGACCAACAGGACTGGGTTCTATTCCTGGCTCGTGCACAAACTGCTGTGTGACTTTGCTCCATTACTTGGCCACTCTGTTTTCTCATCTGTAAAATGAGGATAATATTGATCGTTCACCTTTGTAAAGTGCTTTAATGCCAATGGGTTATAGAAAATGAAAATGAGTTATTTTAGAAAATGAATTATTTTACCTCAACTCAAGAATCCTTTTGGTCTCTTCACTACAGAATTCAGTATGCCTTTTCAAATTTTAGATAGAGGCTTTGACTTCTAGGTGGACTGTGCAATCGATAACGTGAGATACTGTCCGTGAATTTATTTCTTGGTTGATTTATTTTCATGCTATGCTTTCATTCTGTAGTTTTAAGTGTTTTAAGGAAAGTAACTATAAATATACTTTAAATGGATCTTGTGTACATTTCACCAAGGAGGCGGTGTACCTTGTGATCAATTAAATACAAGGTTTAAATTTCTAGTCCTAATTCAATTTCTCCTTCTGACATTGGGCACATTCAATAATTAAAGTAACAGAATTATAAGTTCAGTAGTACAGTGGTTGTTGTCTGCATCCTTGTCTTATGGCATTTAATATGTGTCGCACTATATAATCTGCACTGCCTGTTGTTTCACTTAATTGTATATGGACACTAATCATACACATATGCTTAAATAAACATGCATTGAGATTCTACTATAGTTCTTGGTCAATTCAGTTAAATACAATAAAGGGAATGGAAATCTACTTCTAATATAAGCACCCTTATTGCAGTGAAGAAAGTCTTGTCCAGCACATATCAAGCTATCCACATGTCCTGTCTCAACTACAGGTTCCAAAATTCAAGAAACAGGCATCAATTAAGAAAAGTGTTCTGTTTTTATATATTTAAGTAGCTCTTCTTTTGGAATCAAAGTCAATGGATCACCAGAATATCAGAGGACTTTGTACTGCTGGAGGTGACATACTTTAGAAGGGACATAAAACTGACGTCCTCACCATTTGGGAAATTAAAGGGCCCCCGGCAGTCTTCTTATGAGTAGTAGTATCACCCCAGTGCCCTGGCCAGATTCCAAAGTGAATAATTGTCTTCTGCCTAGAGCTTTGAATGGCAATGTTGCTCTTTTCACTCTGCCCAAAATTATTGGGTGACATTAAACAACTACTGTGTCCCCTCCAGTAATGACTAGGTCATTTTAACTCACACCATGACATTCAGTTCAGTTCAACTGAAAATACAATTTGAAGTCAAACTGTTGTGCAGTGCTGATGAGTTACACCCCTAGAGGCTGCTGAAATTTAGTGATGAGTGAAGTAATTCCTATATATATATGCACCTGACCTTTGTGGCCAGTGTGTCATGAGGCTTAATTGGCTAGCTAGTGTATAGAGCACACCTCTCAAGAAAAAAGGTATCCATAAAAGCTGGTCAGTAAAAAGGAAACCCTGGGAGACTCCTCTCATGGATTTCATTTCAGAGTACACAGTCAGGAAAGAATCTCCCTGAAAAGGAAGAAGTTCCATAGACTCCATGAAGTCCACCAAGGACTTCACTGTTGTTTCTGATTTTATGCAGAAGGTGCTCAGGTACTATGAGTAAAAGCAGCAGTATAAAACCAGAGACAGATGAAGATTGAGACAGGGAGAGAGAAACATTTTGTCCCCACAGAAAGATCAAGAGGTTCTGCTCCCTGTGTATCTTGGGGGATCTGCCCCAACACAGAACAGTTTATGTGGACTCTCTGGCCTGGCTTTGGCTCTCCTTCCCAGACTTTCTAAGCTTCTGTGACAGCACAGTTCCCATGAAGCCACATTGCTAGGCTTTCCCCTATTTATAGCTGCCTTTAGATCACTTCTCAGGAGATGTTCCATGGCACAGAAGGAGGATGCCAGAAAAAATAATAGCCTTAGGCTGCATAAACTTTTCTACAGGGCTGGTAGATGGATGATGCATGTTCCCTATTGTCTTCTACCTCTGCACTCAAATGGCCAGAGATACTGCCAAGGAGATAGGTGACCACTCCCTTCCATGGCAATGCTGAAATCAGGATCTGGAGGGCCTCCATCACATGCAGATCTCAGCAGGACCCATTGGCCCTATGTCTGTCAAGTGCTTTGGGATCTTTTGATAGAGGAAGCTGTAGAAATGCAAAGTACTAAGACTGGTGGCATTGAATGAGCAAAACTGCTGTTTTAGACACAGTACAAAAAACTACTATGACTTTTGTGAAAAATAAAAAGAGAAGGCATTCAAAAGGTGTTTATTTTCATAGCCTCAGTAGAGAAATAATAATCAAGTCAAAGCAAATCATTTTCTGCCACCAAACACTCAATTCTCCTGAGGATGCCATTAAAAAAGCCTGTACTAACAGCCCTGCTGGCTTATTCTCTAGAGATAAAGCATGGTGAATTCTATTCAGCAAATATCAGTGAATAATAAATGCTCTCCAAATTAATATAGCTATGAAAATATGTACACAATTTACCCAGTTCCTTGTAAATTAAAGTATTTGGGGAATGTTTTTTAGTATTTGTACTAGAAAACTTAGAAGGTACTGATGGTTCAGTGGTAATATCTTGAACTTCCATGATATTTACTCAGATTTGGTAATTAATTCCTAGCAAACAGGAGTTGGGAATGCTGTGGAACAAACTTAGTGAGTTAGTGGGGAGAACAGAAGTGCCTCATACCACTCAATAGCAAGTGGCTGGAGCGATTACGAAGTAGTTAGGGATATGCGGGACTACCACATCAGGATTCCCAGATTACAGGTGGTTTTTTGAGGTGACCCGCTATTAAAAAAGTCTGAAATCAGTTCTGAGGCCTGTACAAAGTCATCACATTGGGACATTATATCTCAAGAGGGATGATGGTTTGCCACAATGTCATTATGTTGCACCATGCTGGTGCTTGGGCACAACATGATGGCAGAACTTTAAAATGTCAGAATGCTGCATTGCAAGGGCCTGTCAAACTGACTCACAACTGTAGCTAACTTAGCTCCACAGGAAGTCTTGGTTAGGAAGTCTTGTGGTTAAACAGAGAAAAACCTTGAAGGTTTCTTAGGGCTCCCTAAGAGATATGGAGGACAGTAGGGGAAATATGAGACATTCTGAAAATTAATAACTATAGCTTTCAGTTTCACTTTTTAGGCTGCTATGACCATGGCACACTAGAATAAATAAATATCATAGCACGCCGTATATGACAACCACCTTCATTGTTATACTGAGATAGCATCTAATATTCTCTCCCTTCATTAAAATTTTGACTAATATTGCTGGCAATCAATCAATCAAAATGCATTAAGCACCAATAATATTAACCACGAATATTGTAACAGTGATATAGCCTAAACCAGCCTGTACCATAATCCTATTCACTTATGCTAAGTATCCCATAACACCTTGTATTTGCTGAAGTAAGCATTTGGCACAAGCAGCTAGGAAACTTGTCAAAATCAAGATACATCTGTTCTGTGTCTTAGTACAAGCCAGGGATATACCTTCACAGATTATTACCTGGAATGCTAGTATCCAAAACAAAGATAACGAAGGAACAGAAGAAAAGGTCAGGGAACTGGAACAACCTGATGAGTTGGATTTTAGTGCTGTAATTTATAAAATCATTTAAATAATATCAGCTGAAATGTGTAACTTGGGGAATACACCTTCTGCATAAGGTGAATGCAACATCACTGCACGGGACTGTTCTTTGGAGACTGGTATCATATCAAACCTTTCTCCTGTACCATATTAATAAAACTGACTAACATTGGTTATTTGGTCTTGATTATATTTCATGAAGAAATAATGAACCAAAGTGTGGTCAAGCAACTGACTATGCAATTTATCAATAAAAAGAAACACAGCATTTCATTTGAGAAACTTACTTGGAACTATTATTTCGATTTCTTCTGACATGGCAGTTCCCAGTTCATTTGAAGCATAACAACGGTATTTCCCTTGAAAATCAGCTATGATCCCCTGATTTTGGATCACAAAGGTTCCTGAATTTCTGGATGCAACTATTCTGGGGTCAGATAGTAGACTGAATGGTTTCTCATCTTTAGTCCAATTAAAACTGAAAGGTAATATAAACATTAAACATAAGGCCTTGGAAAATAATGTGCTCTAGTATAAGCATAATGGTAATCAAGGACCCAATCCTGACTCATTACAGTGAATGGCAAAATTCCCTTTGACTTTTACGGTGCTGGATCAGGCCCCAAGGGAAATGTAGCTAACGTTAGCTATGGGGCACATCTCTCCTATTGAGCACGCTACTTTGAGATACACTGACTGTGACACAAAATATTAATTGAGGGCTGAAGGCAAGGACAATAAATGAAAGTCACAGTCTCAAAATACTGGCCACAATGAAAGAAACTACAGAATTTGGATTAGAACCAAAGCTATAGAAAACTTGGTGCTGTTCGTTGGGAGGGGTCCATACAAACAAACAATTTCACTGGTTCTGTCTTATGTAGATTTGAAAAATTTAGTTGAATCCACTGAATTTCCCTTGGTTTGCCACATAAACATGAGGTGCTTCAAGTGGCCTTTGGTTTTGACACAAACCTCAATTTGGGTGTGATTTTGACACAAACCCATAACTTTACCTACCTTATTTACCCATACTCAATCCAAGCTGGTTTGAAACTGGGGCAGGTGCATTCAGAAGTTGAGTTGGTCGAAAAATTTCCAGTTGAACAGTTTTTCATTGGAAAAAGCAGTTTCATTGAAATCTAAACATTTTGCAGGAACACGTTTATTTTGAAGAAATTGTTGTCTCTCAACTTTCTCATTTTGTTTCAATAGTGTTAAGAACTAATTGAAATTATAAAGTAGAAAACTAAACACATCAAAATGAAATGTTTCATTTAGACTTTTAGATAATACTATGTGTAGAGATATATCTATCTCTCTCTATAAATTTTATACTATATTTTGATATTATTGAAACAAAAAGTTTTGATGGTCCCAAATCAAAATTTTTTGGGAAATTTTGACTTTTTACTCCAATGCAGAATGAGAAATAAAAAGTCAGAATGTCTCAGTGAATGGACATTCGGTTTTCTGACTTGCCCTATTCAGAATGTTAGGAAACCTTGGCAACAATTGACCTAGGCTGACCTTTCAGTTCGTAACCAAACATGAAACAGGGCAAGTTAGTTGTTAACATGCTGCAGAGCTTCAGTCAGAGCCATCTTGAAAATGACTGTGTCTTATTTAATATTAAAATGTCTCTTAAAAAAAAAACACCAAGTTTTAAACTTTGTTCACTTTGTGGAGTAATGAATATCAAAACTGTACAATCACAATCACACATGCACAGAGCTCCAGCTAGTTAATAAATAATTTAATCCATGTTGAACAAACAACCTGACTGGTAAAATTTCACAGAATATTTTATTACAAACCCCATAAATTCATATTAAAAATATTTGATGAAAACTATTATCTTGTGCTTATTTTGAGATAACTATTGTGATATTAGGCACATACAAAATATCAAATTAAATGTAAATGTGAATACTTGGCACTTGGTTTGATGAGTTTGGTATTTTCATGGGGGAGGGAAGGCTAAGCAGTGTGAAAAGTAAGTGGACAGCTGGTACCCTTTGATTGACATTACACAACTCATATCTCTTTTAATACTGCGGAGTCAGCCTTGTGTGAACCTGGGGATAAATTTAGCACATACTTGAGAAATGAAACATTTCCAAACAGGAAAAGGCATGTTAATCCCTATTCATGGAGCGAGTGGAAGAGATCAAGCAGCAAAAGTTGGGTGGCCTAATGGGGAACACAAAGCTTAACCTATCCCCCAGATTCTAAGCTGATTAGTGTGCATCAATTCTCCTTTTCCCTGCCAAGTAAGAACAACGTTTAGGCAGCAGTTAACTGGTAGAAAAGGAAAACAAACTTTTGATTACTCCTCTAGTTTAAAGAAACACTTACGTGGGTTGTGGATTTCCTTTAGCTTCACATTTAATTGTAAAGTCTTCATCAAAAGGGTATGCAACTTGGGTCATGGATTGGTCTGTAATTGTTGGAACCTGTGCAACTGAACAGAGGACAATTTGATTAGATCAAGTACTATTCAAACCAAACTAAACACAGTTCAGATTATTTAAAGGGATCAAGGTTGCCAGACCCCATTACATTATCCCAGCAAACATTTCAGATTTATACATTTATACATATTCTCCTGATGATGAAAACACTCTCAGTATTCTGAAGTCAATGCTCCAAGTGTCTCAGCACCAAACGGGAGGTTGGACAGTGCTTGGCTGCAGCACTCCATGACATGGAGGGAGTATAATGGGATGGAGTAATTATATGGCTCTTGTCCTTCCCTCCTCAGACATTGATCTTCACCTGGAGCCTGATCCAAAGTCCACTCAAGTCAGTTAGTGTTTTTCCATTGATCTCAATGGGCTTTGGATCAGATTCCTGTAGAACAGTGATGGGGGCTGCATGAGCAGAAAAAATTCTGCTCTGCCATTCCTATGTTCTCTCCTCTAAGGCATCATAACTTGTTCTCCTATCTGAAAGCATAACGCATCAAGAGGTTGCAACATAGCTTGTGTTCCTGCTTCCACGTCCCTGCATGGCTCCAGCTCATAGAGCCATAATAGAGACCACTGTCTCTTCCAACATAAGCTAAAGACAGCAAATGTGGAGGCTAACTTTCTAATGTTCATGACTGTACTGAGCTCTGATTTGTCTTCTGAGAGTTTGTAAGTGATTTTTTTAAAGCCAGGTGACTAAAAGAAAATACTTTCCCCCTGCTCACTCCTAATGAATCAAGCAGGTGGCGAATCTGCAGATAAATCAAATATGTGCAAAATACATGCAGGTTTCAATAAACTGGAATATGGATGATTATACACTTCCCAGAGAATGCCATCTATTTCAGTAATGACATTTCTGAACATAGCCATTAATATCACATACATTTTATTGCCATTAGAAATGATGAGCTCTGACTCAGAATAGAAATATTCCCACAGAAGTCAGTCAATACCTACACCTTGCTTTTGAGAGCATTAATGTTTCATGTTTTCCCAAATTTACCAAGTTTAAGGAGGAGAGTAAATGAATAGACTGGCGTGTTTTAAACTACACATAGATACACTACATGGTACATCATTGGATCCATTATGGATACACAGAGTTTTCATTCATCTGTGGCATGAGTGCGCATTGTTACTATGCAAACAGCAAATCAATGATGTTTCACTGACTTTTCTTCTATGGGAATTAAAGTGTTGAGTAAGAGACACACAACAGAGAATGTGCTCTGCACTGTAAGCTGGGATAACAGATCATCACATTGTTATACACAACACGAAAATTAGCATGTTCTCTGGTTTCATTTTTAAGTCGAACAGGCCATGAAGCTCAAAGCTCAAACAAAATGTAGTATCTTGCTGCATCATATCATGCTGAATCCCTTGCATCTCTGCTGTGTCCACCCTTTCCCACTAGCTTATAAATATTCAGACAGAATTCCTTTTTATTAAAATATAAAATGCTCTATTCAAATAAATTAAGACACAGATGGTTCCCAGAGTTGGTGCTTACATTTTGGTGAATGCACAAGGAACCTGTCCCATCCTTGGCTTCAAATGCAATCTTGTACACAGCTGAGTGCAAGGACTCCTCTTGGCTATCCACTGGGGCTATCCACTTCCGAAGGAAGGAGAGGTACTGCCTCCCTGCACTGGTATGTAGAGCTACCCAGCCATGGAAGGGAGTGTATGTTGAAACTCCTAGTAAGTGTACTCTTCCATAGCAGCTGGGATTGCTGGGAGGCACGGGGTCATTCAGAGTTCTTTCTGGGGCCTGGCGGGGGGTGCCCTAAAGTGGGCCAGTGCCTTGAAGTTATAGCTGAGACCTAACATGTTTTGAAACTACTTACAGGACCCTTCTGGCTTCAGTGTCTGAGGCACAGATCCCCAAAAGGAGTTTAGGGGCCTAACTCCCATTGAGGTCATGTGAGTTAGGCCCCTAACTATGTTTGAGGATCGGGCCCTGTATGCCTAGACAAAAAAGGCCAGGTTTGTTATTTTTTTATGAATAATTGGTGAGACAATTCATCTAACAAAAATATTAATGGGATGAGATTTTTTCCAAAAGAAAACTGTAGTGTGTAATCACCCTTATTTATTTGCCTACGATGAAATGTAGTTTGGGGCTAAATCTTCCACCCTTGCTCCTTTAGTCAGCTCCATGGGATTGGCTTTTTATGAGGTTCATTACATATTGTACACATGCACAGAAGAAGAACCAGCTATGTAAAATATGCCGTTTGATGTGTACCATGGCCAGACATGGTAAAGTAGGTGCTCCTGCAAGTGTCATTCAAATGATGGGAAATATTCTCCTGGGATAAAATTATTCAGACAGATCCACATATGTTCCCTTTTGAAAATGAAACAGCAGGCTGCATATAAATAAATAAATGGATATGTATATCAGACCAATTGCAGAAAGAATAACAGCCAAAAGGAGAGATTTATGCAAAGGACGGAACTGAAACTTCTGAGCAGAACAGAGGGTAGGATCTCAAAGGTCAGTGATGTGCTATCTAGATAAGTTCACAGCAGCATCTAAATGGGACTGAAGAAAGTAAATTACAATTGTATCATGTATAAACTCCCAAAACGCCATGTTAAGGCAAAATAAAATTCATAACGGAACACCTGAAACAGGGGAGAAAGCAAAGTGGTTTTCAGGGGAGAAGAAAGCAGAGTAAATAGTAATAAATAGCTACAGTAAATAGCTACAACTCACCTGATAATGGTATTTCAATACCTTCTGCCAAATTTAATACAAAGAAAAGCAGACATATATTGATCCTTTTTGTGCTTAATAGTATCTCCATCTCTCTTCTGTAAACAGGGAGTCCAAACAGAATGAAAGAATGTTTTTCTCCCACCTTCAGTTCAACTGAGATGTAAGGATGTGAACTTGCAAATCTAGTAAAGAGGAGAAAGCCATATTAGCTCACAATATTAACTTGGCTTTAATGAGGTTAGTAAATTAAAGCAATGCTCAAGGGTTCAGAGCTAAAGCAAAAATGTAAACATATTAAAGGTGTATTAAATTGTACAGTTCCCCTCTTTGCTTCTGAAAGGTACTATAATAAAACTATAGCAACAGAAAAAATATAAGCACATTAATTATACCACAGAAATTTGATTACTTTTTCCTTTGATTTTGAGAGCAGGGATGGGTATATTTGTAATCATTCCAGTTCATAAATTTTTCTAATTAAGAATAGTGCTAGCTGGAAAGCAGAGTAACACATCTAATGAGAGAGATTCAGTACTCCAATGACCCTATTCATAAATCTCATATGTTCTTTATCTTTCATTTATGCTTAAAACAGGACATTTAAACAAATTTGATTCACTACTAAGGACCATCCTATGAAACCTTTGCTTTTCTTCCATAATCCCAATATGATTATATTACAGCTTTACACACACCCCACCATTATCCATCCTAGGGTTATATGTTAAAAGGCAAAAATGTCAGGAGTCTGCCAAAAGGAGAACATTTTCATCTCTAATTAGCATTTAACTGCTATTCACAGAGGAGTAAAAAGAGACAGTTCTGAAAATGCAGGTGTATAGAAAATTCTGATGGTCAGTAGTGCTTGTGGTACCTCAGCTAAATATTAACCAACACCAGGCTGATATGTTTTTTTTTTAGTTATCTATGTATCTCTCTCTGTGGCATTTATAGGGTACCAATCACCACTATATGCCAGATATCAAATATCAACATTACTTAGACAGGACAATTTTCAGGCAAGAAATGACCAAGAACGAGGTAAAAGCCAGCTCAGGAACCAGCGGCAGCTGACTGCCAAACGGCAGGAAAGACAGATAGAGGAAACCTCTGCAGGGGAAATAGGCTATGTGGAAGAAGCTGACAATCTGTTTCCTCTCTTACTCAAAGAAAGCCAACCAGCCAGTCTTAAAGCGCCCAAGAGGGAAAAGGGACATAGCTGACTGACCTGCAACACCTGTGGGCAGGTGTCATAAGCCATTGGTTTATAACAGGTTAGGAATTGTGGCGAATTCAGCAGCTTTGTAAGGTTCTGACTAAAAGCTAGGTGGAAAGTAGAGATTTTGACTGAGGGAGGGAAATAATTTGGAAGTGAAAGTCAGGGAGTTTGAATGCTGGTAAAATGAAAGTGGAAACAAAATTTACAAGATTCCTGAAAATCAGAATTGCTGTTTCACATTTCAAATAATCTTTGAGAATTCCCCAGTTTATCAGCAGCATGAGAGAGACAAAGGAAGAGGCTGACTGATAAGCCTCATGCCAAAATCCTCCAGTCTCACTCTTCCGCAGAAGAGATCCACTTTTCAGAGGATGTGCTGAATTCAAGAAGTGTCAAAACCCGAGTACCAGAATAGTTGCAAGATGCCCAAAAAAGGTCCAGAACAAGGTCCCAGAGAATTCCGGCAGGACTTGAACACCGCCACTTTTAAATATTTATATGACAAGGGTTTATATTACATCCACTAACTGGTCTTTCCAGGGACTTATTTTAACAATCCAAACCATTGAGAAGCTTCAACAAGCCACCATATTTTAAATCAACATGCCACAAAAATCTTTTATTTCTTCTCTCAAATGTGAAAATTTACTTCAGATTACAGGGGTTTACAGATTACAGCATGAGCAATATTAAGTCTTGTGTTAACAGCCGTAAAATCTGATCACTTATTGTCCATTGCAGCTAGGAATGGAATCTTTAAATCAGTGGAAAGAGGAGATTCCCATCTTTCCATTAGGACCTACAGCACCAGTCTTTAGGCCTGGAAGGCTCAAACATATTGAATGTTGAAGTTTGACACTTTTATGCACAAAGTTATTTTAGCTATATTTTAGAGGAGTATTGAATGTGCTATTTCTGGTTTTCATCTCACTTACACTGGTTTTACACCAGTGTAATTTCTTTGACTTCAAATGAGTTACTCTTCACCCACACTTGAGTAAGTGTGAAGAAAGTCAGGGTCATTATTTTCAATCTCTCTTCCTACTACAGTTGGACTTGCTGAAGTAAGGGTGCCTGTCTTTACAGGTGAAGAAAAGTGATGTATTTAAAGGGAAAAAAACCCTAGAATTTTCTATACAGATTCTCCTCTTAGACCTTGCATGATGCCAATAAAACAAGTGCTGGTGTGAAGCATGAAAGCTTTATCAACACTTGTCTGAGGTAACCTGCACAGTTAATTCTAGGTTTACCATCTGTAAGTAACACAGTCATCTGACAATCAGTGCGATCAACCCTTTTATATGTCACCACATCATCATATATTCTATATATACAAGGTACATAGTCCTTTCTTAGGTTGCGACAGTCTCTCAATGGCTGCCCAACACTTACCTATGCAGTGTCAGGTTCTCTTATGTTCTCTGCCCTGCTCATCATTGTCTGACTTGTGCTTACAGGCGATAAAATCAAGACCTTTATAAGTGCTATTTATAACTAATGTATGCTCTGCATACAACTTCGGTGGTCAGAGGAACTGCAGTTTACACTGTGACAAGGCACCTCCTTTGCCTCATGGGACTCAGTGATAGGGGAGAGGGGGCTGGAGTAAATCATTCCCACTCTCGAGAGCTTTTATTCCTCACTCAAGTTTATTTTCAATATTTACACAGTTGGCCTGGGGTAGGCCCACGGAGTACTCTTCAGCCAAACAAAAAGAAACACGTTCATAACACAAAAAGGAACCCCCTCCTTGCCCCCTCTTTGGGGTGTTGCCTTCTTATGCTGGCCCCTGGATTCCAGTCCTCCCCAAACTGTCCATTAGCTCAGTTGATTCCCCACATAGGGAAGAAAGCAGCCTTCCACCCAAGAGAAGCCTTTTCTCCCAGCTGCCACTAGCCCTTCTGCAGCTTCTCTCTTCTTTCTTTGCCCTCTCTCTCACACCAGAAAAGGGGGAGGGTGTTTAAAGGTCACAGACAGCCCTTAATTGAGGTAACTTCTTTTCAGCTCAGGAGGAAGAGGGCCTTTACCATTCTAGGGCTGATATATCTGCCTTCCACCACTCTGTGGTAGCTCTCCGGTATGACTTGGTCACAATGCTCACAAACATCTAACCAGAGAGTTGCTTGCCAGTTGTATGTTACTGGTAACAAACCCTAACTTTTGCATATAGTGCTCTCAAGGTCCAGTATCCATAATGACAAACTCATTGACATCTGGGAGAATGTCCAAAGTAGAGGAGCCAGAGTTGCAAAAGCATACTGAGGTAGCATGTTGGGAGGGAGACATGGAAAGGAGGTGTCCCTTTATCTGAACTGTATCAAATCTAATCGAGTTTCAGGTTAAATCCAAGGAAGATGCTAAGGTTTAGGTGGTTTCCGTTAGCCCATTAGCTCACCATACTACTCTTTATAGAGAGACAGACAGCAAGGTTTAGAGTGCAGACATGATCTTTTATCATGACTTGTCTCTCTCCAGACCACTATAATTAGTTGCAGAGTAACATCCGTGTTAGTCTGTCTTCGCAAAAAGAAAAGGAGTACTTGTGGCACCTTAGAGACTAACCAATTTATTTGAGCATGAGCTTTTGTGCTCACGAAAGCTCATGCTCAAATAAATTGGTTAGTCTCTGAGGTGCCACAAGTACTCCTTTTCTTTTTATAATTAGTTGGTTCATCTAGCTCTCTCTTTCTCTCTCTTCTCCTGTTTTGAATACTAATGCAGAATGCTGCCTGCACCAGCACTGGGAACTAGTGAACACACTGAGATGGATGGTGCTACATTTTCTTGAGGCAATACCCAATTGCAGCTGTGTTGAGCCCATTGTCATTTTTGTTTTTTGTTTTGTTGTATGAGGTAAAACCCAGCTGAGCTGTGAATTAAGCAACAGTGTCTTTCAGGCGTATTTACCAAGTGATAAGTATCTGGCAAGATACTCAATAAGTGTAACCCATCAACAGGCAGAGTAACAGCGACATTATTTTAGTTGTGCTGTGTGTGGTTTCTATCAAACTATTATGACCAAACTGCTTCCCATCCTTGTAAACTCAATTCTGATTTCAGTCTGGGAGTGTGTCTGATTCTCAAGGCTTATCAGACCTTCACATATAGGAAGAAGTACACTAGGCTAGACTGTCACTATCTTTATACACTCACACAAGGAAGTAAAGGAGCATAGAGTGTCCCCTGCCACTTTTTCAGGGGAGCTACCCACACCAAAGGGTGCAGGGAAGGAGACGTAACGATGCCACTTCCTCACATCCCTGCACTGGTTGGGTGGGGAGGGATCAGAGGAGCTTAGGAATGGGCACAGCCTTGGCTCCATCACCTCTCCAGTGTGCTGGCTCACGTACCTGAGCCGACATGCTGGGTGCAGGCCTAGAGCAGGTTCCTTCTTCCCCAGAGCAGGCGGGGGAAGATGGGGAGGCAGGTTCTGACTCTCCAAATAACAGTAGGCTTCCTGGGTTGCTCCTGGGGCAATGTAATTGCCTTGCCCCTCGCTTAAGGCAGATTTCAAAGTGATGACCTAGTCCTAGGTGAGGTTCTCCTTAGGGGTGAAGGATTTGACTCTGTTCTGCTGCCTATTTGCAGCCACTCTTGCACGGTAGCAGGTGTCAAGTCTAAGAAAAGATCAAGAGCTAAGTATCTCAGTGTGACAGGGCTAGCTCTTAAAAGCATGTCTTCTCAGACATGCCCTTCTCCATCTTTGCCAGGCCCAATTCTGCACTGAGCTCTGAACAGTAAGATAGTGGTCAAGCAGGGAGGTTAGGACATATGTCTGCTCAGGGAGGGGGCAAATGATTCACCTTACTAAAGCTGCCAAGTAGACCAGGCTGCCAAGTATTAGGCAATTTGCATGGATGTCATGCAGTAAGCAGCCCTGTCATGTTTCAGGCCCACTGCTAAGCTAAATATCATCAGCCCCTCCCCACCTACCTTCTAGTACCCACCAACCTGAACACTCCAGTACCCATCCACCTAACCTAGCAATCCCTGAAAACTTCCAGGTCACGGAACACCATAGAAGCCCTCCAGCTTACCCACAAGTATTGTGCAGCACAGTGTCTGACCCCCACCATAATCTGTCATATGCAAATTATTTGTAAATGTGAAGATTAGCTCATTAAATAATTTGCATAATATATCACACATATAGCTGCACAAAACTGGCAGCTATGTGCATGGTTTTGGTCATTCTTGTGCCAAAGTACAACAATCTCATGCTGTTTGCAATGTGCCAAGCAAGGATTTGCAAAATCTAGGACATGGTAAAATTAACAGCTCAATTCACCGAGCTGGTAGCTAGAGCAGCCCCAAAGTGCTTGCCTTGGAAATGTGTTTTTGTCAAAGTGGTGTCATGCTACCCTTTTTCCTTGTGATGAGTTGTAGGCAGGATTCTGCACTGAAGAGGCTGAGGAATCCATTGGGGGAAGAGGAATCCATTTTGTTACAACAGAAAAAAGGGCTAAATCCACTAGAGCAGATGTTGCCAACCTGTGGCTCCGGAGCCACATGCGGCTCTTCAGAAGTTAATATGCAGCACCTTGTATAGGCCCCGACTCCAGGGCTGGAGCTACAGTCACCAACTTTCCAATGTGCCGGGGGGTGCTCACTGCTCAACCCCGAGCTCTGCCACAGGCCTGCCTCCACTCCACCCCTTCCCGCCCCCTCCCCTGAGCGTGCTGTGCCCTCACTCCTCTCCCCCCCCCCCCCCGCAAGCCTCCTGCACGCCACAAAACAGCTGATTGGGAGGTGCGGGGAGTGACGGGGAGGTGCTGATCGTCAGGGCTGCTGGTGGGGAGGAGACGCTGGGAGAGAGAGCTGATAGGAGGCTGCTGACGTATTACTGTGGCTCTTTGGCAATGTACGTTGGTAAATTCTGGCTCTGTCTCAGGCTCAGGTTGGCCACCCCTGCACTAGAGCTACTTTTCTTCACAACAAAATACAATATGAATGCTCTGTATAGAAATTATATATATTCTATGACTTATCCTCTTTTCTGTCTCTCTCTATTTTCTCTTTTCTCGGCCTGAGGCTTCAAGCAGGTAATTTGAATTCATTTCCGATAATTATCCATAGTTCTTTACCTGCAATTCATTATTTATTATGCTGTTCAGTTAATAGTAAATACTGATTGCTTTAAGGACAGCTCATTTGTTTGTTTAATGAGATGTCCTTTACTTAGAGTGAACAAATCTTTCAACATAACCAGTTTTATTCAGGAACCATGCAGTGTCAGATTTCTGTATTGTATCTGACCCTTTCCAAAAGTATGTAGTAAAAATATTGGGCAATCAAATAGGAGAGAAAATATTACATTTCCATTTGTCTCCTAAACCTAGGGAACAATTTTCACGACAAGAATTACTGTATCAAAATAGTTCATAAATACGAAGAGTGACCACCAAAAAAACTCAGATTACTGCTCTATAGCTACCAAATGAAGTTATATTGTGCAGCTAAATACATCATCAGCCCAGCAATTTTGTGTCCTCTTAAAATGCTTGAGTTTCCATTTCTGAGTAAGTTCTGTACAGTACAGCCAATATTAATGAAACTACTGGATTCCCAAAGCCTAGTAACGGTTAATTTCAGAGATGACCTTTTTGTTAGCCAGGTTCAGATTTAATTTACCAGTAATTTATATATTAAAAGGTTTATACATAAAAGTCATTGGTAATTAGAAAGTACAGCCTTTGGGCATGGCCCCAGATACAAGATGGGAGAGTAACTCTCTCACTCTCACACACTCACACACAAAGCAGCTTTTGGGTTTTAGAAAGGAAGGAAGTTGATTATTTAGTTATACAATATGTGGAAAGATACAGGGACTATATACCACAGGAGCTTAATGAGCTACTGTTGCTCTTTCTTAGGCATGACAACAGACAGACGAGATGAAAAATGCTGCTTCAGCCAACATTTGTCCACGCCACAAACCAGTAGCATTCTCTGCTCGAAGGAAAACTGGTGCTGAATTTCAGCTATGGCAAATACAGTGGCACAGCTGTGCTGGGAAATCACACACAGACTCTGCCTACACCGTGGCTAGTTTTAGAAGACATTTTTCATATATAGTCTCCTCCTCATATCTTTTGGGTATCTCTTTGTGACCCCACCAATGTTGGGATCCCCTCTATGGGGCCCCGACTACCATTTACCTCAAATCTCATGTGCTTAAGGAGAATAGTCACAGAGCACACTAGATTTGAACAACCTCTTAGAATGAATTAAGGACAAATGTTCCCTCTCCATGGCTTGCATCCTCAAACAGTCACCTCCTACCCCCAGCCTTCTAGCTCTTGTTCTATTCCTCACTTTAATAAAAGAACTCCTCTACCTCCATTCCCTCCACAATTCCCCTCATGAAGTGCCTGAAGTATCCTTCTGCTCCACTCCACGCATCAAAATGGTCCAATTGTCCCACATTCCCTGCACTTTGCACGGCCACTTGTTCTGCCTCTCAACTGACCTCTGCCACACACTATACAATGTTGGTCCTGCCCCAATCACTTTTTCCCCTTCTCTGCATGATTTCTGGCCCGAGGTTAACTGAGAACTAACAACAGGGGGAGCGTGTCATGTTTGGTGAATAGGCTGGGGGAGGAGGGGAAAAAGGCCTCATGGATGAACCCTGTTGTGTGAAAGGTGGTGGCAGGAGGGATAAATCTGGTCTTGAAGACAATCCAAGTGGTTTGGATCATTTCAGTAAGTCAAGAAGTTTGGATATTTACACTGGGCAAGACTTTCCCCTCACTGGTTCACAAACTAGCTGCTCAGAACAAGTATATTTAAAGCCTATAATTCAGGGGGACACAGAGCTTAATTCTACTGATAATGACCCCTATTCAAAAATAGTCTCCACAGCAGTTGCTCCATAGGCCTACTTCTCTCCCCCACTTCCAACCCTTCTAGTGAGTCTGAGTAACTAAAAATAAAATGTTAGACTTTCTGCCCGACCACTACTCTCCATGACTGGGGATTGGGCCTTTTGGAAAAGAGAATTCCATTGAGTATGTGTAGGTCATTAGACTGGCATTTTTTCCATGCAGTGAGCAGGTGAGATTTCATGTGTTCACCTGTGAGCTCCCATTAGCTTAGAGAGAGAGAGAGAGAGAGAGAGATTTATGCTAACGAAGCACTGGCTGAATTGTAATGCAACAGCTGAAAGGATTTTACTGTGTTCTGTAGCTACAATATTTAAAAAAAACAAACATTTGGCAAAGGTGGAAGGTGAGCTCCATGCGGACTCTTTTTCTTCAGCTGTCAATATCATAGGGACCATTTCCCGTGAAAGCTTTCAGACATCCCAATGTCAATGTTAGGGAAAAATAACCTTCCCTTGACACTATATCCAATGCCTATTTTGGATACTGCCAGTCTTCTGAAAACAATTCACTGTGCAAATGCTCGTGGAGGTTAAAATATTCCCCTAAAGCAGAAATATAGTCCAATGTGTGAGGCAGAGAACATATTTCCATAAGCACCAAGGATCCTCTCTGTCATTCCTGGAATTAAGTATTTAAGTGACATTTTTTTTCTTTTGGCCACTGATTTCTCGCTAGATTTGGAGCCAATCTAGAGTCAATGCATGACTTAACCCTTAGAAAACCGTTTTGCCGGGTGGCCCTATAAACTCCATTTGTCTCCGCCTACATCATAGCAGTTTTCAGAACAATTACCCAAACAACATTTTTTTAAGATTTAACAAAATCGGCACAATAAATTTAGAATATTTAAAGATATTATGTTTTCTATATTTAAACAAAAAATTACCACCCTTTCTTATTATAGATTCATAAATTCCAAGGCCAGAAGGGACCATTCTGGTCATCTAGTCCAGAGGTGGGCAAACTACTGCCCGCGGGACCGTCCTGCCGGCCCTTTAGCTCCCGGCCGGGGTGGCTAGCCCCCGTCCCATCCCCTGCTGTCCCTCCTCCCCCATGAGGGTAGCACGGCTTGCACCCGCCCACCTCCCAGGCTTTCCAATAAGCCAGTCCTGCCGCTCTGAGCGGCATGGTAAGGGGACGGGGAGCAGAGGGAGGGAAGGGGTTTAGATAAGGGGCAGGAGGTTCCAGGGGGGCAGTCAGGGGATGGGGAGCAGGGGGCAGTTGGATGGGTCAGTGGTTCTGGAGGGGGTGGTCAGGGGATGTGGAACGGGAGAAGTGTTGGATAGGGGGTGGGAGTCCCAGGGGGCATGTCAGGCAGCGGGGGTGTGGATAGATGTCAGGGCAGTCAGGGGGAAGGGGGGTCGGATAAGGAGTGGAGTCCTGGGGGGAGGTTAGGGGTGGGGAGGGTCCTGGAAGGGGGCGGTCAGGGGACAAGGAGCAGGGGGGTTGGATGGGTCTGGGATTCTGAGGGGGTCAGTTGGGGGGGAGGAAGTGAGAGGGGGCAGATAGGGCAGGAACCAGGCTGTTTGGGGAGGCATAACCTTCCCTACCCAGCCCTCCATACAGTTTCGCAACCCTGATGTGGCGGGCCAAAAAGTTTGCTCACACCTAATCTAGTCTGACTTTCCATAATTCAAGCAGTAGAACTTACCCAGATTAATTCATTTATATCTTTAGGAAAAACATCCAGTCTTGATTTAAAACTTTTCAGTGATGGAGAATCCAACCTGACCCTTGGAAAGTTGTTTCAATGGTTAACTGCTCTATTAAAAATGTACACCTTATTTCTAGTCTGAATTTGTTTAACTTCAACTTCCAGCCATTGGATCATGTTATACCTTTTTCTTCTGCACTGAAGAACACGCCTTTAAATATTTGTTCTTCATGTAGGTACGTATGGACTATAATCAAGTCATCCCTTAACCTTCTCTTTGTTATGATAACTAGATTTAGCTCCTTAAGCCTATCACCATAAGGCATGCTTTCTAATCCTTTAATCATTCTCATAGCTCTCCTTTGAACTCTCTCCAATTTATGAACATCCTTTTTGAATTGTGGACACCAGAACAGGACACGGTATTCTAGCAATGGTTGCACCAGTGCCAAATACATAAGCAAAGTAACCGCTCTACTCCTACTCAAGATTACCCTATTTATGCATACAAGGGTCACACTAGCCGTTTTGGCCATTGCGTCACACTGGGAGTTTATGTTCAGCTGACTAACCCCCCCCAACCTCCAAATCTTTTCAGAGTCACTGCTTCTTAAGGCAGAGTACCCCATCTAAGTATGGCCGACTTTCTTGGTTCCTAGATTTATACATTTAGAGCTAGCCATAATAGAACATATTGTTTGCTTGCACCCAGCTTACCAAGCAAACCGGACTGCTCTGTGTCAGTGACCACTCCTCCTATTTTTGTGTTGTTTGCAGACTATCAGTGATGAAATTACCCCCCCCCAGGTAATTTATACAAATGTTAAATTAGCATAGGGCCAAGAGCCAATCCCTGCAAAACCCCATTAGAAACACACCAGTTGCCGATGATTTCCTGTTTACAATTACATTTTGAAACCTATTGTTTAGCCATCTTTTAATCCATGTAATGTATGCCATGTTAATTTTATATCTTTCTGTTTCTTTAATCAAAATATGATGTGGCATTAAATCAAATATCTTACAGAAGTCTAGATATATTAAATCAACACTATTACCGTTATAAACCAAACTTCTAATATCATACAAAAAGTTATTTTCCATAAACCCATGTTGATTGGTAAAAAGTTATTTTCCATAAACCCATGTTGATTGGTATTAATTATATTACCCTACTTTAATTCTTTACTAATCAAGTCCCATATCACCTGTTCTAGTAATTTCTTGGGATTAATGTCAGACTGGCATGCCTGTAATTACCCAGGCCATCCCATTTACTATCTTTAAGTGCTGGCACATGAGCTTTTCTCCAGTCATCTGGCACTTCCCCAGTGTTACAAGTCTTATTGGAAATGAAGATTAACAGTCTAGCAAACTCCTTATCCAGCTCTTTCATAACTTATGCATTTAAAGTACAACTGAGGAGCTAGACAAATACTGGGAAAGATATGCAAAAGATGGATAAATATAACTGAAGATGTGTATAGAGGAGCAGAACATTTGCTTTTATTTAAAGGAGGAGGTAATTTAATTTCCTTATGTAGGCCAAGGTTTTCAAAAATGACTAGTGATTCTCAGTGGCCAGTTTGAGATGTCATAAAGGGGACTGGTTTTTACAGAGTGGATGCTCAGAACTTAATGGAAAATTTAAGTTGTCTCTGATTCAGCATTAAAAAGTTGAGGCACCACTATTGTCTTTTGAAAATCTTGGCCTTAAATTGCCATTCACCAGACCTGTATGACTTAAAACATTCACCCTCACCACAAATTCCCATTTGAGACAAATCCCGCAATCAGAGGCCTTTTCCCTCCCTCCACCTATGCCCCCTCAGACAGACAGGCTTTGCAACATACCCAGACAATCAATGACTTTGGGATCTTTCGGACCAAGGAGAGACAGCATTCCAAAAGGAAGGGACTCGCTTGCAGAGCATTATCTAAGAAACCTTCTCTCTTTTATGCCAGAGGCATCCCAGCCCAAGTCACCTTGTTGATCTTAGCTCAAGTAGAGTGCCATAGAGAGAGAGAGAGAAGGTCTCTGACGTATGAAGGTCCTAAGCTATTTGGGGCTTTATAAGTCAAAATTAACATTTTATCCTCTACCAGCAGCCAAAAGGCATAGCCCGTGCAGATCCCAGAACACCACTGCCACATGTTTACAACAAAAAACACTGCTTACAAAGATGTCTGCCACATTCCTCACAAGCTTCAGCTTCCAGATGGATGTAGGTGTAGCCCCAGGTAAGTCTGATCCAAAGCTCTTTTAAGTCAATGAGAGAGTTTCCCATATAAGAGTGGCCAATCCCCAAAGAGCTTACAATGTACATAGACAAAGAGTGAGAGAAAGGAGGTATTACTATCTCCATTTGACATATGGCAAACAGAGGCACAGACAGATCAAGAGACATGTCCAGAATCACACAGGAAGTCTGCAGTAGAGCTGGGAACTGAACAAAGATCTCCTAAATCCCTATCGGGTATCTTCTCCCCAAAGCTATCCTACCTTTCTGTAAATTCTTGATGACTCATTGTGGCAAGTGTGACTTGTTAACTCCAACAGGATACTTGAGCTATACATAATGGCCTCTTAGCAGAGAGAGGGAGATCATGCAGGAAATCTTAGGAACAGTCAGGTTGGAGAAAAAGCTTAAGCTATTCTATTCAATTTTATTCCATCTAGGCTCTTGAACCATGCTTGTCACATAGTAGCCAAGAACTTTCCAATAGTATATTGAGGGGACTAATGTCTGTCATGAGTTGTTTGTTCTCTCATTCTCTCTCAAAGAAGTATGTTCACTGGAGTAGGGTTTTTTTTTGTTTATTTTTAAAATAAATATATATAATGTTGCTATATGTTTGTGAAAAAAGGCAAACACAAAATGCGCCTTGCATTTGGAATGGAAGGTGGTGAGTTTTGAGATGGCTATTTATTAATTATTACATGGGTTACCAGTAAAGTCAAACCACATGTAAAGGGTAAAGTTTGACCTTGCACAGCACATGCAGACTTTAATTGTGCCATTTTACTATGGTCACTTTTCAAAGCAGAATTCAATGAGCCTGATTTTCAAACATTGCTTTTTTTTTTTTTTTTTTTAAACTCTTGCACTTTAGAGGCATGGTTTAAGCCATTTACATGTAAGTAATAGCTTTACATTGACTTCACTGGGGGCTACGAAGGCCCCAACACTTTTGAAACTCAGGCCATCTACTGAGGTGCCTAAATATGGACTTAGGAGCCTAGCATTAGCCACTAGGGTTGCCAGGCATCCGGTTTTCGACTGGAATGCCCAGTTAAAAAGGGACCCTAGCAGCTCCGGTCGGCACCACTGACATGGCCATTAAAAGTCCGGTCGATGGTGCAAAGGGGGCCTGGGGTTAAGGCAGGCTCCCTGCCTGCCCTAGCTCCGCGCAGCTCCTGGAAGTGGCCATCAGGTCCCTGCAGCCCCTAGGCACATGGGCAGCCAGGGAGGCTCCGCACACTGCCCCTGCCCCAAGGGCCAACTCCACAGCTTCCATTGGCTGGAAACCACAACCCATGGAAGCTGCAGGGGCAGCACCAGCAGGGGCAGCGCACAGAGCCTTCCTTGCCACCCATGCATCTAGGGGCTACAGGGACCTGGCGGCCACTTCCCAGGAGCCAAGATAAGTGACACCGGGACCCCATGCCCCAAACCCTCTCCCACTCCCCAACCCCCTGGCCCAGCCTGAGTCCCCTCCTGCACCCAAACTCCCTCCCAGAGCCCACTACCCCCCAACATCCAAATCCACTTCCACAGCCCCCTCCTGCACCCCAAGATCCTCATCCCTGGCCCCACCCCAGAGCCTGCACCCCCAGCTGGAGTCCTCACCCCCCTCTCCTGCACCTCAACCCCGTGCCCCAGCCCGGTGAAAGTGAGTGAGGGTGGGGGAAAGCAAGCGACAGAGGGAGGGGGGATGGAGCAAGTAGGGGTGGGATCTCGGAGAAGGGGCGGGGCATGGGTGTTTGACTTTGTGCTATTAGAAAGTTGGCAACCCTATTAACCACCCATTTTTGCACATCTTGGCCGTAGATATCTGGGCCAATCAACTTTGCGCTAATCAAACCACAAGCACAAAAACAGAGGCTGGGTTAGACTGGGTTGAAAATTTGGGCCTATGTCCATAAATACATTTTACCATGGCAAATTCAATGCCTTTTAGTGTGTTCATTAGTTACTTCAGATAATGTCATATAGCACTCCTGAAGTTTTTTCCCTTTGAGACTGCCTACTCATCTGAAGTCTCTAGGAAAAAAATTATAAATATCTTGTTGATAGTCATCGACTATGTAATGGAGATGTTTGGCATGGAGTAGTTTGGCGCTCCATGCCAAATATGGTTGTGACTTGTTGCTGTGCATTTTAATCTCTTCATTGCACATAATCCTAAAATGAAGTCTTATTAAAGGCTCACACTATATTGTAACCTATGGTTCCAATCTGCTAAAAAGCGGTCTACAGTAGTTGATATTTTCCTGTGGTCACTGTTCTGCCCTTATGATTGGCTCTGACAGCCTCTGTGATTAAATTTGTTTGGGACATCTATGAGCTGAATCACTGCACTGCTAAATTACAACCTACAAAGGCCCTATTTTTTAGGGCCTTTCATACCTTTTACTCATCCGTAGTGATTGAAAACTAAACAAATGTCTTAGAAACCATGAATTCTAATGGTCACTAATGGACTGGTTTTTCATATTTACAATAAATTGGCAATCCATAGTCTCCTCATTAGCGACTAGGAGTGCATGTGCCAAAAGAGCACGCAACCTTTGGTTTTGCCAAAATAACTGTTTTCTCTTTACAGGCCTGATCCAAATCCCACTGCAGTTCTTTATATCGACTTCAATTGGGTTCGGACCAGGTCTTAAAATGACAAAGGCTTGGAATATTTTCCCAGTAACTTAAGTTACCCCTTCAGTGGGAAATCATCCCCTCATTTTCAGCTTGCTCAGTTTCAGTGACGACATGCTCGGTCCTCTTAAGTCAGTGGGGTTTTGTGTCCCTAAGAACTGCAGCAGTAGGCAACATTCCTGGCAACAGTTCACACATGATCACTGCTGAGATGATAATTTTATAAAGAAAACCAGTCAGTATTGATTTGGGCCTCTCAGTCTTCTTGACCAAACAATGCTATGTGTATTATGATTGGATCTGGGTCAATACCGCTAAGAATAATTAATAAATAGTCATTCAATTTGATTTTAAATAAATTCCCCCACTTCTATGTTTACTTCCCATGAATATTCTTGTCAGCAAGGTTGGGCACCAGAATGTTTGACAAAGCAGTACATTTTAACCATGTATTACACACTCACCGAAAGCAAATGTCAAATTTTCAATCATGGACATTCACACTGGAAACCTAATTCTAAGAGTAACACTCGCGCTATCATGGATCAGAAGAACAACATTTGACTTACTGTGTCCAGTCACAACAGCTTGAATATGAAGCATCACCTAGTAAAAGCTATACACAAGGCAAACAATGCACATCCAATCCATTCACTTAAACGTGTCAACATAGAACATTCCCTGAATAATTTCAAACAATGAGCAAACACATGGAAACCAGGATCTGTATTAGGACTATTCACAGAACGGAAAAATGGTAAAAATTGAGAAATACATTGTTCATTGTGAATATTTCATGTAACACTAGTTATGATACAGTAGGCCAGGTGGTAAATGGCATAAATAAGAGTACATCCACTGAGGTAGATATCCAAGTTATTAAGATTATACTGAAACACAGTAATACTTTGCAGCCAAATTCTCCCTGTTGCTGCTATTAGAAACACTTATTCAGAAAGGTACTTAAGCATGGACATAAACTTAAGTGACTAAGCAGTCCCATTTAAATCAGTTGAACAACTGAGTAAATGGGACCCATGCATCTGTTTCAGCTTCTGATAGATATGTTTGTAGCTGATTTGTATTCAGCTGATTAACACTTGTGTTAGGATACCTGAAGCCAGTTCAAATAAAGACACAGTGTACAGTAACTGGGAGATATTTTAAATTATAGTATGGAAGCACAATATGCATTTTTACCTGTACTTACACAACTTATTATAAAAAACTACTCCATGCCAAATATATGCAATTACAAATATAATTCTCATCTGTAAATTAATTATACTCTACACAGCATATCTGTTGTATCACATTGTTTTAAACATATTGTGATAAGTTCATTTTTGGTGTAACTGTCAAAAGCAGTGAAACTCACTGGAGAAGAATATGGCCCATTAGATTTAAATGTACAAGCATGGAGTTTTTAATTCTGTTTGAAAAATAGAGCAGGTGATTGGAGAATATTTTTAAAAAAGGAATATTATCAACCTGGTGTGACATTCTATACCTTAGAGGAGCACCCTGTAACCCCCATATTCCTCATTTACATATAATTGTGACACTGAATATAAAACATGACAAGTAAAGTATCATGGGAAAGGTTATGATCTTCTGAAACCCACTGTTCCATCTAAATATGTACATCATCAATGAATATGAAGTTATGAGAATGTGTTTTATGGTTGTCACTAAAATATGCTGTGGGTTTCGGAAGTGCCAAGACTCTAACTCTCCAGAGACAATACCAAGGAAAGTAACTAACGCCTGGGCGCATATCAAACAACCATCAACAGACATTGTCCAGCAAGGGAGATACAATTCAATGACTCACCTGCACAAGGCCACATCAGAGGAATTGCTCAACCTTGCCTGGGGACTCAGCAATACCCACCAGACATGTCTGGACTTGTGATCTCCAAGCACACGTACTAAGGGTATAAAACAGAACACAGCAGCCACATGCTTAGCCTTTCTCCTGTCCCCACCTACGCTGCAAAGAACAAGGACACTCTGAAGACTCCAACAGAAGGAACTAGCCCAGGTTTCAAGAGTGAAACCTGTGTACTATGAACTGCAGTATCGAGTGGGGTGAGAAAAACTGCTTAATCTAGATGTGGTCCAGCCTAATAAGGTTGAGAGTTTAGACTGCGTGCTTATCTTTTATTTTATTTTGGTAACCGCTCGGAGTTTTTGCCTATCACTTATAATCACTTAAAATCTATCTTTTGTAGTCAATAAACTTATTTTACTGTTTATCTTTACCCGTGAGTTTACCTGAAGAGTTTGGTAAAACTGCTCAGGTTTGCAAAGGCTAGTATACATCCACTTTCCATTCATGCAGTGGTGAACTAATGAATAAATTTGCACTGCTCATCCTGAGCAGTTCAAGAAGGTATATTCCTGAGGTACAAGGCTGGAAACTGGGGGGATTTGGCTAGTGCCTTTCTCTGTGTGATTCATGCGTGGCTCGGGGAGCATTCATGCAATCCAGCCAGGTGTGGGGCTCCACATGCTGTTGTGCTCAGTGATAACAGCACCTGGAGGGGTTTGCTGCTTGTCACTAGCAAAGCACTGTTCGAGACAGGGGCTGGAGAGTTAAGGGGGCACAGCGGTCCCACAGTCGCAGGCTGCACCCCGGAGATCCTGTTAGGAACCTCGTCATAATTGGCTTTTTCACAAGCCTACAAATAATGGATGGTCAGATTGTGCCTGCAATGATACCACCTCAGCCTTAATTGTACCTTTGTGTGTATAACTGAGAGCACATTACACCTTTAAAAATATACATGTGTTCTATTACTCCCTTGCTATTACTTTTTGACTTATTATATAATATCGAGGAAGTGAGCTGACAACATTTCTGGCTGAAACTAGTTTTATGTTAATTGAAATTTTCAACAGCTATTAGCAGTTTATCTCATAGGTCAACCGTGAAGTATAATACAAAGCAAAGTATCAACAGGGCAGGATGACTAGAAATGATGGAATGTCAACAGCACACAGACAATAAAAGCAGTTTGCAGTTTGTTTTCCAACGGACATGGTTAACAACAGATTTTCCCAAATGAAATTGATGCAAATCATCATGATCGGAAAATAAATTTATGTCAAGGGTGTTGGGATATAGATATTCAGGCCTGTCTGTAAAGGCCTATACTTTAAGAATTTAGGTCTTTGTTTATCATTTAGCTAATTATAGAAGGATAAAGGAAAGAATCTGTGTAAGGACCTTCTCTCACTGTGACAGTCGGAGGCCCTGTTCTTAGGCTGATGCCTTTGGCCAAGCAGCAGAGGCAGCCATAAGCTGGGAAGCGAACAGTCACATCCTCACATTCCAAAACAGTCATATTGAAATAAGGCAATCTGGGGCTTAGAAAGGTGATCCGATCTATCACCTCCAGAGAAAGGGAAGAGCCTAGAAGATGTAAAACAAAATTTAGTTTGATAGTTTTCTGTTTGCTAAAAACTCACTTATCAATAGACACAGCTGGGAAACCCCTTATGTCTTTATATCTGTAGTTGTGAAATCCTCACTTCTGTATTGTTTTATCATTATAGTTCCCTCTTTACTATTGTTTATTTGCATGGTCTCTGTCTGGTTCTGTGATAGTTTACACCCAGCAAAATTAATTATACAGCAGACAGAAACAAACTAAGATGGTGGGATATAATTGATTAGCTAATCATGTTACAATATGTTAGGATTGGTTAGGTAAATTTCAGTAGAATGACTGGTTAAGGTATAGACTATATAAATTAGGGGCAAACAGGAAGGAAATTGGGATTCGAAAATAAGGAAAAAGGAACTTGGATTTAAGCTTGCTGGAAGTTCACCCCAATAAACATCAAATTGTCTGCACCTTCGGACTTCGGGTATTGTTGTTCTCTGTTCATGCGAGAAGGACCAGGGAAGTGGGAAAGTGAAGGAATAAGCTCTCTAACAAAGGGCATTTTCTCTTATTGTCCCTTCCTACTCCTCAGTCTCTCTGCTTTTTAAAACACGGTACATTTAATTGCACTGAATTATGACAATGCAACCTTTCTATGTTTAAAAATAAATATATTACATTGAAGTAACATGCTGCTTTACTTGGAGTTGTGCATGAGTCAGAGGAGCAGGGTTTAAGCTACCACAGTTTGTTTTAGCCATTAAGACCCATACCCCACAAGATGTTCACTAGGCAGACAGACAGACAGACATGAAGTGCTCCAGTGTCTTCACAATGTAGCAAAAAGCATAAGTGCTGACTCTGTGGGTGCTCCGGGGCTGGAGCACCCACAGGAAAAAATGGTGAGTGCTCAGCACTCACTGGCTGACCCCTGATCAGCCTGCCAGCGGGCCCCACCAATCAACACCTCCCCCTTCTTCTCAGCACCTCCTGCCTGCTGCAGATCAGCTGTTTAGCGGAATGCAGGAGGCACTGTGGGGGGAGTGGGTGGGAGAGGAACAAGGGCAGGGTGCACTCAGGGGAGGCGGAAGAACAGGGCAGGAAGAGGCAGGGCAGGGGCAGGAAGAGGACGAGGAGTAAAAGGGGAGGGGGCAGGGTTGGGGTGAGGCCTGGGGCAGAGCAGGAATCAAGCACCCCCCAGGAAAGGACCAAATTGGTGCCCGTGGTGAAAAGGGTCTACCTGTGCATAACTCCTTGCAGGCTTGGAGTCAGATTTAATTGTTCATTCAGTGTAAAGTTTGGTTTAAAATAGCATACTTTCTCCTCTCATATGCATATATGTTATCCATTGTAAGTTCATCACAAGACAAACATTGTACTTTATCGGGTAGTAAATGAGAACAATAAAATAGCAAAGTGCAATACATATGCTCTCCATTTAAAATACATAGCAGCTCACAGTATGGAAACAATTCCGATGCCATGAAAATCATTTGACTTCAGTGGTGGTAACCGCTGTACAGCAATGAGGTTTCCATTCTGTGCAGTGATTTTCACAGCATGGGGCTTGTGTTCACGCCAGAGTTCCCTGCACTTGCAACTAGATGACATTGACTATAGGAGAAAAAGGTATTTAATTACAAATGAATTACCTCTATAAACCATAGAAAATAGCTATTATTCCCATGTGATCCATTAGATATTAGTTGTTTCTGATGTAACTCAGGAAGGCAGACTCATCCGCAAGGTGCATTGCTCTGGTGGCGGCAGGTTTTGTTTGTTGCCTTTTATATCAGAGTCTTGAGTCTGAATGTATTGTCTTGGAATATGAAAGTAGCTTTCACAACATTTCTCTCCCCCTCCCACTAACAAAATATATTTATAAGCAAGCTCAGCACATTCCCCGAGGATTTTGAGAGGAAAATGCTGGCTGTTTCTAGTTCTGAAATCTTAAAACAAAGCAGACCTAAACATCAGAAGTCGGCACAAATATCTGCTTATACGGATACTACTCTTATATCCAAAGATAGTGCTATTACTGGAAAGTGAAATCCACCAAGACACCATGTGGATCTAATTGAAACTGCATTCACTCACTCATAACAATGGAAGGTTTCATGACAACAGACTCTTATGTCTTTACTTCTTTCCTCTGATTTTTCCCCTTCCCTATGTAATGAAAGATTAGCTTTTCCAGCTTCATAAAGGTTTTTAAAGTGCTTGCATTTCCTGATCAGTCAAACCCATCAAGCTTCCATCATTTCTTACACTACAAGAGATATGAGGGAGTAACTCAACAAAATAAGGTGGAAATTAAATATTTAACCATATAAATCATATGAAAAATATTTTGAGGGTGTAGGTTAAATTTCAGATTCATCACATTAAGCCAAATACTGTAGTCCTTATTCATTCCTTATTTAGGCTAATCCCAGTGAATTTTGTCTGAATGAGGAGCAACGCCAAGCCAGCATCCCATTCCCCATCAACACTTCCGCCAGCCTCAAATAGTATGTCAGAGCCCAACTAAGAGATTCTTGTTCTCTTTTATGAGTGGATCTCCCATTCGTCTCAATGGTGCTGCAATATACAGAAATATAAGGAATTTTATCTTGGGTAAAAAATGCAGAATTTGGGCAAGTTTGCCCAGGTGGTTTCAACTTCTTAGGTAAGAAATCTTTAATACCTACATGTAATATTGTACTGAATGAAGGATGGATTCTCAGCTTTAGCATTTCCTTGCTTGTGATTGTCAGTTAGATGCTTAAGTTATTTTTCTAAACCACGGAGCAGCTTTAAAACTTAAAAATAAAGGATGAGGAAGAAAAATAACCATACATAATGGGAGTGCATGACACTATTATATCACATTTATCTTCTTTTAGAGCCATTATGATGTCAGAGGAGGTATATGAGCAAGTGTTATGGTACAACAAACATCTCAGCAGAGCACAGTGTATACAATCTTAATGGAAGAGTCTGAGATATTAGATTAAGTAGCATAATATTACAATTTATCAGGTCATCATCTTGTTTCAATAGCTGGTGTTAATGGAAATCTTTTGTTTCGAGGCTTTCAGGGGAATTGAATAGTTGATAAGATGAAAATTAATTCTGAACATCAGCAGTAGTAACTATTTGTTTAGGCTTATTTTATTTTATTTGTTTAACACTTTAATGATGAAAGTGTCTTCCAAAACTTACTCTGATTTACCCACTACCACCAACATTGCTCTGCATTAATGCCTTTGCCCTCAGAGTACTGTGTCAGATATCAAACAGATAAGCTGAAGAAATCTGGTGGACTTCCATGAAATATGAACAGAGTATCTTTAAGAGAAAGGAAAAGGACTTGCTCATAGTTCTGCTTCTCTAAATAAATAATTTGACTGGATCACTATTCATTCGCCCCCTTCCACTAAGAGTTGGAAGTGAAATGTTTTCAGTGACTGATTTGTTTTCAGGTGCTGTTATCCTGTATATGTGTGTGTATGTATGAATATTCACAAACAAGGTATTTTATGCTATTTATTAAATTTACTAGTAGATTCTGACTCAGACTACTTGCCCTCGCAAAGGATTAAGAGGAAGTCAAATGCACTATACAGACTACCCAGTTATTGAGTCCAGAAACTTTCTGAAACACATAGGGCGGCACACATGCTTACCCGCTGCATGGTTCAGATGGGTAGGGAAGGGAAGACAATGGGAGGGGACTTGACTGAGCCTTAACTCTACTCCCCTGCTGGTTGGCATGGGGGATTGGTGCTGCTAGGGGCCAGGAGTAAACCCTTGGCTCCCAGGAGAAAGCAGGAATGGAATTCAAAGTCAAAAAAAAAAGTCTACTCCTAAAACTTAAGTTGACCTAGCTATGTCACTCAGGGGTGTGAAAAGGTAAGCTATCCTAAGCCCCGGCAGAGACACCGCTAGGTCAATGGAAAACTTCTTCCATCAACCTAGCTATTGCCTCTAAAGGGGATGCATTTATTACAGCAATGGGAAAACGCCCTCCTTCACTGTTGTAGTACGTGTCTACACTACTGCACTACAGTGATGAAGTGCAGAACTGCAGCTATGCCACTATACCGCTTGTAGTGTAGACATACCCCTAGGAAGGGACTCAGGGACTACTCCACAGTTGGTGTAGCTTTCACATCCCCGTCCTCAGGACTTTTCCAAAAGTCTGACTCTAGTCCTTAGATCGTATCCTATTCTAATGTTACATGGATGTTACCAGGAGCTTATATTTGCATGATGGTGTTCTTAATATGCAGCGTGCACTGAAATGGAAGGTGGAAAAACTCTGGAGTATTGTCATTGTCAGGACAGCTGGCCTGCATTAGGCAGCCTGATTGGTGGGAAGAGTCAGCAGACCAGCAAACCAGATCAGCATTTGCCCCTCGATGCAATAGCTCTTGTGCCTGCTTATTTCTAGCTCTGCTCCTGCCTTGATTCACTCCCAGGAATCCAGCTCCTAACCGTAATGCCATCAGACCCCCAGTCATCGGTGGGTGGGATCAAACCTGGGACCTCTGAAGCTAAATGCATGAGCCTCTACTGCATGAGCTAAAAGCCATGTGGCTCTTAGCCAAGGCTGTAAAGCAGACTCATTAATCTCTCTCTAAGTGGAGTCAGTGCCACTAGATGAGACAGAACACTACACCCAGGAGGTGTGTGGGTTACATAACCTTGGCTCCAATTCCTGACTTCCGACTCTTTTAAATATGGCCTCCGACTCTGGTTTGGAACTTTGGCTCAGATTCCTCACCTCTGACTCCAGCTCTGATCCTAGACACCGATTCCTGTCTATCTGACTCCACTTGTAACCCCTAGGCATCACAAACGCCAACTTTTTTCTGCACCCATGGGTGCTCGCACCTCCCCCTGCCCCGCCCCAAAGTTCCCGCCCTAACTCCACCCCTCCCTGCCCCTATTTGACCCCTCCCCAAATCCCTGCCCTGGCCCCGCCTCCTCCCCCAAGCATGCTGCGTTCCTCCTCCTCCCTCCTCCCTTCCAGGCTTGCCACGCGAAACAGCTGTTTCACGGCACAAGCACTGGCAGGGAAGGGGGAGAAGCGGGAAGCGCGGCACGCTCAGGGAAGAAGGCAGAGCAGAGGCGGAGGTGAGCTGGGGCAGAAGGGTGGGGCAGGGAGCTGCTGGTGGGTGCAGAGCACCCACCAATTTTTCCCCATGGGTGCTGCAGCCCCAGAGCACCCACGGAGTCGGCGCCTATGGTAGGCATGACTTGTGTGCCATGACTGCCCAAGTCTGAATGTCTGATTGTCAGACATTCAGAGAACCTCCCTAAAAAAACATGAGAAAAAAAAAACCATGAGACAAATACACCTTTAATTTATCTCTGATCTTGAGAGATGTTGAATGCCAACAACTTCATTGTCTTCAAAGGTGCTGCCTGGGCTCAGTTCCTCAAAGTATCAGGCTGCAAGGTTGCACATTTACATCCTAACACATACCCTACAAGGTGATTAGCACCTTCTGTAAGATACCAACCACACACTCTTCTATTTGGATTCAAAGGAAGTTAATGGGAAGGGATATGCTTCCAGGAGGTGTTGAACAGTTTGGAGGGGCTGGTCCAGAAACACTCTGAGCATCCGGTAAAGTGACCAGTGTTGCCAACCCCAAATGTTCAAAAATCATGAGTCAGGCTCACAAAAAATCATGACATTGGCTTTAAAACAATGAGATTATATACAAAAAGATAATAGATTTGGTGTTCTTTTTATTTGCTTTCTGCTTTTTGAGCCGTTAAAGTGGACAGGGGTCACATTCTGAAGCTATCTCCACAGCCACAAGAGCTAAAAACTTACTTTTTCTTTAAGAAGGAAGGCTGAAATCATCACATAATCTACATGACTCCAGGAGTTGGGGCTTCAAGGAAAGCAATAACAATCATGTATCAGGGGGTAGCCGTGGTAGTCTGTATCCACAAAAGCAACAAGGAGTCCGGTGGCACCTTAAAGGCTCACAGATTTATTTGAGCACCAGCTTTCGTGGGCTAGAACCCACTTCATTGGATGCATAATGATCAGGAGACTCATGGCAACACTGGTGAGTTATAAGTAGCCATGGAAGTATGTTGTCCACAGGCGCTTGTACTTAACAAATGGATTCTTTTTATGTAAAGATTACACAATGGAGACCACCGCCTGCCGTGCACCGCAGCAGGCAGCTCACTCTCTCCCCGCAGCCCAGGGCCCCACCTTCCAATACAGAATGAAAGCAGTTGGGGAAAAAAGGAGCCATTGACTGCTAGAGCTATTGCCACATGGGCATGAAGGCCAGGCTCCTCCATTACAGCACACATCCTTTGAGCTTTTCTATCTATACTCCTCTTTTTTCCTTCGTTTATTTAACTGAAGTTATTTAAAGGACAAATCTCTGTTTAAGCAGCTGCTGCCATGACTCGTCAGCCTAGGCAGCAATTTTAATTAAATATTTGCTGCTGAGCGAGGTGCTCTCTCTCTCTCTCATCCGAGCCTCTCCCCCCACATCCCTCTCTTCCTTGCAAACAACACTTGTTCTTGTGAAGATAACAAGTCTGTCAAGTAGCCTCTAGCTTTGCCTTAAAGGCCTCTCTCTTACGATATGCAGTACGTCAACTGCTACCAGAGAAATCTATAAACATGAAGGACAAGAAACAAAACTCGTCTGAATTTAATAATGATAAATGCCTCTTACATAATTAAACTTTGCTAATTATTATTACAAATCATTTCTACAGTGCTGTACCTTTTCACAACCCTTCGCGGAGTAAAATGTGTTCCTTCTCCCCCAGTAACTTACCATATAAACTAGACTAGACAAACAATTCAAGAAAATACATGGAGACACGACAGTTTAGGGAGCAGGATGGCGTGGAGAGAAGCATAGAGATGTGACAGGAACAAGAGAGGAAGCATTTCTATGAGAAGTGGATTTCAAACATGGTTCTACTCCTGAAAAGTGGCTAAGCAAAAATAGCTCACTCTTACTCAGCAGATTGGTGCCCCTGTGTGTATTTAAAATCACATCTGTTTAAATTACAGACAAACAGGTTTGCACTTTCTTGGCTCCTGTTAGGCCTGCAGAGATAACCCAGCTACAAATGACTGAACTGACTACCACATGCATCAGCGAATTCGTTACTATGTTCCAGTCAGCATTACCTCTGAAGGCAACTGAATTGACTAGGTATTGTTCGGGTCCTAATTTGGCCTGCAGAGTCTTCATTGCTGCTGATGGCATGGGAGAAAGAAGGAAGGACCCTGTCTTGTCTCTTAGAGAGACTGTCTGCAAGATGGACAGTTTGGATGTTTTCTTGTGTTTTGTTCTTTTGTCTTTTTACTGGTAAAATGACTGGTTATGGACCCTGAGAGACAACTAACAACCCATGATGTCATTTATCAGAGGAATCAGAAAGTAGGAAATAGGATGTGTGGCACACTGAAGTATGGAAGGTATTCCCAAACTGTCATAAATATAAAGGGAAGGGTAAACACCTTTAAATCCCTCCTGGCCAGAGGAAAAACCCTTTCACCATGTCAAGGTTCCTTCCCCACTCTGAACTCTAGGGTACAGATGTGGGGACCTGCATGAAAACCCCCTCAGCTTATTTTTAATAAAGCAATATTAATGAGCGTATGATTCAGAATGGGAAAAGGAGGTGAAGGTAAAGAAGAAGCCAGATGGCATGTAGGAGGAAATAAGAGCAGAGACCACAGAGGTGGCTTCTACTCTTTAGGGCTTTGAAGCAGCCTTAATTAGATGTTGAAAGACAGGGAACTGGTGAGCAGGTCCCAGAAGCTGGCTGAAGTGGTCAAAATGGCAGGAGAGGCAGATTCATTTAGAAGCATGGGGCTGTACAGACTGAGTGGGGAAAGAGGAAAAGCAGTAAGGTCAGAACAGCAGGTAAGTCACTTGGAGGGAAAGGGGCAATGAGAGTCATTTGGAGTTGAACTAAAAGGAAATTAAGAAGCAGAGAGAAGTGAGGGCTCAAAGTAACAATGTCCCCAACACAGCTGCAGAAGTCTTCCAGGAGCCAAAGAGAAGGAGCGTTCATTGAAGCAGAGCACAGCAGCAGATTGCTTAATACAGCTGAGCATTCTGCACAGGGTTAAAGCTCTCCAAATTGACAGATATATAATTATTTTTGCAAGAAAGGCTGAGTTGTAGCAAGCTGGATGCATGTGTATATATAAGCAGGCTACGTGAAAAATACAAATGTATACAAAATCCACACACAGACAGAACAGATTCTGCTCTCAACTACTCTAAGTTTATATCAGCCTATCTTCTTTGATTTCAGAGTAGATACTCCTGATTGACACCATTGTGAGAAGAGAGTCTGATCCAGTGCTTCCATGGGATACCTATATTATTGTACCAAACAGCTACCATCTCCACCCAGTAAGTGTCATTATGTGTCAAACTATGTTTCAGAATGACAACAGCATAAGCAAGTAATGAAAATATATTGTTCCATTTATTTAAATTGTTTCATACTGAAACTAGGCTTTATGCATTTAACACTAATTTAGACAAATATTTACACTTTTTAGACTTACTGGACTTGCCATAGAAATAACAATAAAATTGTAGATCGCTTTTCATTGTAAAGGAGGTTAGCGCACGTTAAAAACTTGCATTTAAACTATGCACAGGGAATTGCATCATCAAGGAATAAAATATAAACATGACAACTGGTTAGCAGCACACAGAAATGCTTCACAAAATAGGAGAAAGAGAGAAGAACAATGTAGCCAACCGATACTGACCTGTGCTGGAATTTGGCCAGAACTCTCACTAACCACCACACTTACAAAGAATGTCATGTGTTCCTTAATTACAACTAGTCAGGACCTTGATTTTAAGTTTCCTCAGAAAGATAGTCTTGTCTTTGCCCCCAAACGTCTCACTGGAGCACTGGTTCAGAACTGACTCACAGGGAAGAATGCTACCTAGTGAATCACAAAACCACTTTGTGAAACCCCTAGGTTTGGCCTTCTAGATCTGCCATCCAGGTATCAAGCCCAAGGTCACTTAGCTCTTAAAGCTGAGACGATCACAGCATGAAGTGGTATGGCTGCAAGCCTGCATACTATTCATTTGAACAGATTTTCCAGTTAATGTTTTACTAATCCTAAGGCACAAAAAAGGCTTAAAATATGTGTCAATCATGCCATCCTCCTCCCAGCATACTCAACCGTGTCAGGAGAATTGCTATTCAAACTGCTGACGTACTGACTGTAACACTGTCAGTGTTTGGAGAAAGGGAATTAAATTGCATGTGTGAAACAACTACTACAAAACAAAGAATCAGCAGGAGATAGAATAAATGCTTATAAACAAAACATAAGAAAATGTCAGGAAAAACCCCATTAGCATAGCTTTCCATTTGTTATGGATTAAAAATGCTTATTTTTGCAGGGAGAACATTAATGTTTTGATGCTTTGCAGTTTTCTTCTGTAACCACTACACCATTACCTTATTTTAGCAGGCTCAACTATCTATGCAATATCATACTAGATGGGGGGCACTAATACTATGTGGTAAAGTCAAGTAAAAGTTTGTAGTAGTTACATGCCCAGGAGATTTCATAATATTCTAGAATTATCAAGTAGCTCACAAAATTATATATCACTTAATCTGCAATTACTACATCTCAGGAAAACAATCCATTTTAAATTACAACAGTGACCACATAGCGCATTACTGTATATTGCAAACTAATTGTTCTGCCTTGAAATTAGTTACCGTGTAATCTACTAATTGTTCTTTGTGAAAGATGCAAGGAGCAGGAAAGCATTTTCATGAGTTTTTATTTTAAAGGTGCAGTTTTCAAAATTCTGACTTCAGTATCTGCTAATGTAAGGTAATTCGTTAATGAATGCAAGAAAAGACAGTTCAAATTAGTAAAAAAGAGGCAGTTTACTCTCGTCAAGCAATTTGCACGAGAAATCACTTCCAATTTTTCTTCAGTACAGAACAGTTTTTTTTAATGGACTGGCTTGATTCAAGGGTGATTAAGTCCTAGCTTGCAATAGGTAGCTTGAAACATTTAAAGGTTAAATTTATAAGCTAAGCAAGGAGATACTGCTTTCCTGCTGAGAAGTACTATATGGCCAGCCAGCATGAGTAAGATTTTTTTTTTTTCTGGAGACGTGTTACTAAAGCTATTGGTCTGGCATAAAGCTCATTAAGCTCCCTGACAATCATTTTGACAAAGCATAAGCCAAAAGCTACTGCATGTTCTTCATCTGCTGTCAAAATATTAAGCAAACAGAATAGCTTTAGAAGGTTTTATATGCAGCAAATTTGATTTTAGAAGTATTACTCTAAAGAATAGCTTCATGAATCCAGTATAATCAGGAGGCTCTCTTATTAATGATCTATTTGATTAGATCTATAGGCACTGCAAAGTGCTGTTAAAGCAGCTACTGCATTTCACCTCAGAGGTGGCTGCACTTCAGTATTGGGTAAAGTGATTGTGACAGGTTGGGTCACAGAAACCCCCTTGGAACTGCCACCTGATTTGCTGAGACTACCTCTATGTCCATTTTTCCTGGCAGCTTGGGACTTGAGTACCCTGCCTGGCTGTGCCAGACACACTAGCCTGCTACAAACACAGATCCAGGTCTGAACCACGTCCCCCAAAAGCTTCAGGCTTAACTGAAAATAGCTTAAGAAGTTCTCTTGTCTCCAACACCCAGATACCCAGTTCCCAATGGGATCCAAACCCCAAATAAATCCATTTTACTCTGTTTAATGCTTGTACAGGGTAAGCTCAAATTGTTCACCCTCTATAACACTGATAGAGATATGCGCACAGCTGTTTGCTCCCCCAGGAAATTAATTACTTGTGCTGGGTTAATTAATAAGTAATAACAGACAGAGCGAAGTAAGTTACCAAACAAAATAAAACAAAACACGCAAGTCTAAGCCTAATACAGTAGGAAACTAAATGCAGGTAAATCTCACCCTCAGAGATGTTCCAATAAGCTTCTTTGACAGACTAGACTCCTTCCTAGTCTGGGTCCAACAACCACGCACACCCCCGTAGTTACGGTCATTTGCTCCAGTTTCTTTCAGGTATTTCTTTGGGGTGGAGAGGCTCTCTCTTGAGCCAGCTGAAGACAAAATTGAGGGGTTTCCCAGGGCCTTATATAGTCTTTCTTTTGTGGGTGGAAACCTGTGTTCTCCTGTGCAGAATCACAGCTACAAGATGAAATTTTAGAGTCACATAGGCAAGTCACATGTCCATGCATGACTCAGTTCTTTACAGGCCGACACCATTGTTTATGTGTCAGTTTGAACATCCCCAGGAAAGCTCAGATGTGGACTGGCGTCTCTCAAGGTCCATTGTTAGCGAAGTACTCCCAATTACTTGAATAACTCCTTCACACTATGTTGACCAAAACTTCCTTATGTGCTTCCTACAGCAATCACTTTTAAATACAAGCACAAAGCCAGCGTTCATGACTTCATATATAAAAATGATACATGCATATGAATAGGATGAATACATTCAGTAGAACATCACCTTTGCAAAGATATGTTACATGGCATATTTAGCAGAAAATATATTCTAGTTGTGTCATATTTACACTCCTAAGCATACTTCTATAAAGCATTATGGGGTGCAATGGCACAGTGATTTCCTACAAACCGTATGTAATTTGTCAAGTCAGTTGATAAAGCATTTTGGGGTCTCTGACACTAGCCATGCAGTAAAGGACAATTAAAATGAGACAGAAAGAAATGTATTCCAGATTTAAGATAGAGATTTTGGGGCAGATTGTCTCCTGCACTAGAATGCTAGTGGGCACAGAGGGATGGCCCAAGCATCAGGGAGCAGTTTCTCAGAGCCAGGTTGTTCATGATGTGACCCAGAGCAGCTGCTGGACTGCTCTAAGTTGCACTAGTTCTTTAATGTCCATTAAGGAGCTCTGCCACATCCCTATCCCCACCCCACCTCAAACAGAAGAAAGGGGCAAGGCAGCGATATAAACCTGGAGATGGGCACAGATACACCAGGAGGGAGGTTCCTTTCTGGCAAGGGAATTTTTTGCTGGCAATTTTCAGCTACAATCAAGCGCTTTTATGCCAGCTGAGTGATGCACAGGAACTGGATCTCAGAAAAGAGTCTTCAGTTATCTGTGGTTTCTTTTTACCTAAATTAATTTAATTTCCTGGTTTTATACAGAGCTAGAATACTAATTGAGTGTACAATAATTTCCAGCGACGTAAGTCTACGATACAGTATACAAACAATGTGTTGTAACTTAGTGCATTACCAGTCTCGCTACAGCTGACTTGGACAACCAGCAAGTAGGGAAATTACACCTATCATAATTGAAAACCTTCACCTAAGCATATGATACTAACCAGATCACTCTGAGATCCTGATTTAAACCTTTACAGGTTTCAAGGTACACTTTTGGGGCTCAGACTTGATCTGGTCTTTTAAGAGATTAGTTCCATAGCAAAGAAAAATGAAATAGTGAAAATAAAATGAGCATCCTCCAAGGTAAAAATTCTGCAGGAAATAGCACAAACATTCCTCGCCCCATTACAAAACCCCCCACTGTATTGATCAAAAGACCAACAGGACGTGTGACATATAACTGTACAAAAAAGGCACCGATGCCCTAGTGTATAACAGTCTGGAATGGTTTATGCCGGATCAAGTATATTAAAACATACAGATAGTGAAATATTCAGATGGAATATGTAAGGAGACCTTTGGAGAGCGGCAAAGCACCTGATGTTATTAGTGTCAAGTGACAGAAAGGTGGAACAGATGTCAAGACTCAAATCTATTTGGCTAATACAGTGCTTCCTTTTGCAGGGTTCAAAGTCCTGGGCACTTGGTTGGGTTCTAGGACCCCAACTCAACAAGATTTATAATACATGTTTAAGTATCTTGTTGAATCAGACCCTAGAGGGTTCTTCTTCCATTAAAATTGTCATAAATATAAAGGGAAGGGTAAACCCCTTTGAAATCCCTCCTGGCCAGGGGAAAGCTCCTCTCACCTGTAAAGGGTTAAGAAGCTAAAGGTAACCTCGCTGGCACCTGACCAAAATGACCAATGAGGAGACAAGATACTTTCAAAAGCTGGGAGGAGGGAGAGAAACAAAGGGTCTGTGTCTGTCTGTATGCTGGTTTCTGCCAGGGATAGACCAGGAATGGAGCCTTAGAACTTTTAGTAAGTAATCTAGCTAGGTATGTGTTAGATTATGATTTCTTTAAATGGCTGAGAAAAGAATTGTGCTGAATAGAATAACTATTTCTGTCTGTGTATCTTTTTTGTAACTTAAGGTTTTGCCTAGAGGGGTTCTCTATGTTTTTGAATCTAATTACCCTGTAAGATATCTACCATCCTGATTTTACAGGGGGGATTTCTTTATTTCTATTTACTTCTATTTTTTATTAAAAGTCTTCTTGTAAAAAACTGAATGCTTTTTCATTGTTCTCAGATCCAAGGGTTTGGGTCTGTGGTCACCTATGCAAATTGGTGAGGCTTTTTATCCAACATTTCCCAGGAAAGGGGGGGTGCAAGTGTTGGGAGGATTGTTCATTGTTCTTAAGATCCAAGGGTCTGGGTCTGTAGTCACCTAGGCAAATTGGTGAGGCTTTTTACCAAACCTTGTCCAGGAAGTGGGGTGCAAGGTTTTGGGAAGTATTTTGGAGGGAAGGATGCGTCCAAACAGCTCTTCCCCAGTAACCAGTATTAGTTTGGTGGTGGTAGCGGCCAGTCCAAGGACAACGGGTGTAATATTTTGTACCTTGGGGAAGTTTTGACCTAAGCTGGTAAAGATAAGCTTAGGAGGTTTTTCATGCAGGTCCCCACATCTGTACCCTAGAGTTCAGAGTGGGGGAGGAACCTTGACAAAAATCAACATCAAAACTCCTGTTGACTTCAGTGGGAGCAGTAGCAGGCTCTAAAGGACTTTAAGGGTGGCCAAGTCCCCCAGATGTGTGATGAGGGAGCTTACCAATTTTTAAATGGAAAAATATTAGGCCTGATATTGATGGGATTTGGACGCCCAGTTCTCATTAAAATAAATGGGAGTTTGGGCACGTGAATTGCATAGATGCTTTTGAAAATCTCAGCTTATTTGTTTTGTCCTCTGTATTTTGTCTGTGGTGTGTGGAAGCAGAACCATGAAATAAGGCACTTTCCAAACTTTCTCCATGCTCCCAACAACAGTTTCCTGCTCAGCTCTTTATTGTATAAAGATCTGAGAGATTGATGGAAACGCCCCCTCCCAAATGCAAAACTACATTAAAAAACAGTGTTCAGTAACAAACTTTTAAGACAGGTTTCAGAGTAACAGCCGTGTTAGTCTGTATTCGCAAAAAGAAAAGGAGTACTTATGGCACCTTAGAGACTAACCAGTTTATTTGAGTATAAGGTTTCGTGAGCTACAGCTCACTTCATTGGATGCAAGTGAGCTGTAGCTCACGAAAGCTTATGCTCAAATAAATTGGTTAGTCTCTAAGGTGCCACAAGTACTCCTTTTCTTTTTGCAAACAGTTAAGAGCCATCCTATTTCTTCTAAAATGAGAACATGCTATGTAACTTTAACTATCTCACATACTCACACTGAGCCTGTCAGAGTCTTTAATATATTTATCCTTATAAACAACCATGTGAGATAGGGAATTGCTAGTATCCCCAGTGTACATATAATACAGAGACTAAGGGCCTGTTATACAGAGCAGCAATGGGCAAAACTACTGTAAGAAAGAGGCAACTAAATGCAATGCCTTAAACGGCCCAATGCTGGCACAAGTTTGCCAGGTTTTGGAGTGGCTGATAAGACCATGTGCAGTGTCTATGTTTTTCCAGCAGTAAATGCAAGTGAAAGTCAACACTAAAAACTGTAGCTGCATTTCCTCTTTGCTGCTCTTTTCTTCCTCCTTCCGAGTGTATTTGTCCTGTTTTTTCCCCTAGAAAAAGGAATTGTTCTGTAACAATAGCAGCAACAATGACTGTGCCCGCCCACCTCAACTAACTTCTTCTCTTTTTCACAGAAGGACAAATATTACCATCTTTTATATACCATTTTAACAGATTATATACAATTTTAACAGATTAAAAAAAAAACCTCTCCAGCTGAAGGGAAAGGGAACAAAAGATGTTGTCAAAATGAAAGCCTTACCTGATACTTTACATTTTAAATGTTTTAACTGTTTTTCCTTGTTCTGTATCTTTAATAAAAGGTTAAAAAGATGTTTGAATGGTGTTTTTGCCATAGTACCACAGAGGCTGAGATCTCTATATCAAACCTAGAACCTCATTTAACACTTTTTAAAGCTGGACAGTGACAGGCTCACATTAACACCTCTGACACTTGGGGCCCATATATTCCCTCTGAATTAATACCCACCTCAACCGCTAGATCATCCTTTCCCCCTTTTCAATTAAGCTCATTTTATTAACATCTCTGTTATTCTTTGGATTCTCTACCAGCATCCATCACCATAGTACCCAAGTGCTTGCTCTGATAACTAGAAAAAGCTCCATATTGGAGACTTGTCCCAGAAATGGATAGCACAGGAGCCCGTCTTCCCTGTGAGCATAATGTTTGATCAATGTGTCCAGTAAGCTGGTTTAAGTGAATCTTTACACATTAAAGTTAATTTTGTTTCACACAGCGATTAGCAATCAGACTACATAGGGTGGATATTTTAGTGACTTGGGGCCCAATTCCTGCAAGTGCACACCGATGTTGACCTCTCATTGGAGTAAAACAGGGGGTAGGGAGAGATTCTGCTGGCAGAGAGTGTTCAAAATGGGTTCCCCCCACATTTGCTGACTAGCAAGGTGACGTTAGCCACAAAACTACATTATTGATAAAGAAAAGTTAATTCCCCTTCAGAAACAATGATCCTGAGAATGTTTGGCTGCTGTAAAGGGGAGCTAATATCTAACAGAATTACATAACCAAAGGTCAAATTCTGCCCTGCTTTAAGATCTTGCAACTACACTGAAGTCATACATTGAAGTCATATGGGGATTGGAGGGAAGGGGATGCAGCGCACAACACAGCCTAAGATGTTTCTGATTCAAGCAAGTGTTAAAATATGCACTCTTCAATTTGCAACTACCCTAACTTTTGCAATGGGGTATGAATACTTACTGTTCTTTAGTGCTCACATACACCTATTTTTCTCCAAGCTCTTTTTGGCTTGTGCACTGGCTGGCTTCATAAAGAAGATACTACTCTTTTTATTAGAAAGGCCTGTATTATTCCAAAGTCAAACTCTCTAGAAAATACATTCTTCAGGAATAAATCTCTGTGTTTTAGCCCTGCCCAATTACGAAGACTGTCTTAGTCCCTATTGATACAAAACTCTAACTAGCTTTAGTGGGAGAGTGACCAAGAAAAGTCTTGGCATTTTACAATCAGTGATACAATATAAATCCATCTTTGGAAAAAAAATATTGGCTACAGTATATGCTTAGCCAGTTAATGCACCATTACAAGGCATATTTAATTCAGAATGTGCATCAAATCTAACTAATGCCAAGTTATAGAAAGCACACAATTTTATTTTTATTTCTTAATTTGGTGAGTAAATGTACTGCTTACTAAAGCGAGAGGACTAATAGTACTGCCTTTAGGCACACACACAAAGTCATTGTACAGGCTTGCTAGCACAGCTCTAGGCTACTAGAACTGCCGATCAAGGCAAATTTGTGTGTATGTGTGATTGAAATAACCGGTTTCATTTTCATTTGTGAACAAAATTAAGGATTGATCTCAACTTCCAAAAGATAGACGGGGTAGGGCACTAATGCGTTTTGCCACCTAGCCCTGGCCCTCATGTAATAAGCAACTGCTATGATGGAGATAAACTAAACTACATCTGAAAAGATCAAATCAATATATGAAAGTTCAAAGAAATTGAAGAATCTATAAGTAGGCACATCTCAGCACGCATGTCATGGCCTGTTCAAGGGAGAAGACTGTTCATAAAAATGGAAGCATTTTTTTTCCTCCCACCAAAGAACAAAAATATAAGGTGAAATAAAGGACTATTTTCTACGAATTTTCCTATCAACAGCTTACTGCTCTGTTTCTGATTAGCAGCTCCTGCTGTAACACCACCATATTATGGGACTCCTTAAACTGTTCTATCCTGATAAGACCTTATTTCACTGATCTCCTCCTATCTAAATGTCAAATATGAAAGTCCATTTTGCAATTTGGGTACATTCAGGAAACACTCTGACATGTCAGGGAAAAACACAGCCCGCTTTTTTTATAAAACAAAACCCAAACCCAAAAAGAGATACACACTTCAATGTGTAACTGTCCTCAGAACAACCTTGTATGTTTTTCAAAATGTCAAAACTTTCTTTGATGCAATTCCAAGTTCCTGATATTCCAGACCAAAAAGAAGGCAATTTTGACAAGGAAAACAACAACAACACCACCACCACATAAGGATATCTTCACCAAAGACTCAACAGCAAATTCATTGAGAGTTTGCAGGACTGGATGAAGATTTCCCTTGACTAATAAAGGACTTACTATTATATTACTAACTTATGTTTGAAATAGGTGATTCTTGGATGGTTTATTCATTTACTACGATTTGTCTCATCATTGAGTAAGCTGCCTATCCAGCCCTCTTCCACCTATGCCATATATTAAATATACAGAAATAAACAGCTGCATTCATCTAAAGAAGGAGAAAATAACTCCTCAACTAATCCCTGCTGTCAGCTCACCCCTGCAGAGCTACTGAAATCTTGTCTCTTTGCAGTGCTGTTTAAATGATTAATTGCTTTTCTGTGCACCAGTGAGATACTGCAAGTGCTCCATTTGCTCTAAGGGGATTGGGAAATTTTCTCCACACTTCGGTTTCCTCCTTAGAAGGAAACTTGATTAGGACTAGTTATGTTTTTACATGGGGGGGGGGAGGCAAACATTCCACTGTTTCATGCCATTGGCTACTTGTGACTCTCTCTGCCTCTCTAACTAGATCTAGTGAGCAGTGGCATAAAAATTGGGAATTATTTGGTTTCAATATTCCAATTATAAAGAGACTTTTGCATTCTAATGCTGTGGCGTGCACAGACAGACACAAAACAACATCAAAATCCACAACTTTTGGGGCTCTGCCATTAGTCTCTAGTCCAGTCCCTTAAAAGCAGAAGAGATAAGAATGTTTTTTGTTTTTTTTATTTTTGACTGTAATAAATCCATCTCTTGTTTTCACCACCATCTCAACATGACCTGTAATGAGGGCTGTTGCCTTGTTTTGAGATTCTTCAAAATGCAAAGCATAAACTTTAATAAATGACAGAAGTGACCATGAGATTTTATTGATCTAATTGCCATTTAAACCTAATCTTCATATTATACATCTAATTCTTCATATCTTATTGTACACTATTCCATTAATGTTTCCAGCATGTAAGCCCATTACAAATCAAAGATATAAGAAATTGCTTATCTTTATCTACTGTTTATGTATGCATAGGCATGTAATTTCAGAATAAATTAGCTTGTCTGATAGCCAGTTATGTTAATACTGCATTGCATCCAAGTACTCTACCTCTACACTGCGAGCTGGGGTGTGATTCCTTTGCTCATATACACACAAATATGCTAGTTCTCACTGAGCTAGTGAAAGCAGTGCACTGCCATAACAGAGGTGCCAAGTACAAGCTCGCTTGAAACCAGTGGGCATGTACTTGGCATGGCTCAGCCATGTGTCCACTGCTGCTACCAGCTAGCACGAGAATGTGTACACAAGCGGGGGAATCACACCCCTATCATAGTGTATACATGCCTTACTGTGCTTTATCAGGCTACATGCTTCTACTTCCCCCATCATTCATAGTTTCAAAAAAGTCCTTTCCTTATAGGACTCTTATGCAAAAAAAACCCTGACAAAAAAGTCACTTTCCTCTAACACTGAACAAGGAACATTATTATAATAAGGAAAACAGTATTATCCCCCAAAGCCATCTCTGTGTTTCACTTCATTTTCTCCCTCAAACCATCTCCACTTCCCAATGTCCTGATATCCTGCTACAGTAAAAGAAATAGTATTTACAACTTCAGATCAAAAAGGTCTTAATTCTAGATGATGGAATGTTAGATGTGAGCATTTAGAGTTACAGTGATTCAGTGTGTATTTTGCAAATGATATATGATAACTCATTGCAACACGAGCCACAACAAATGACATACCAGTCACGTACCCCCATGACCAAGCTACAGTAGAAAATGCAGATAATATAAGGCATGAAACATTTGATGCCAAAATCAGTGGCATTTGAGTACAAGCAAAACACTGCAGTCTCTTTGGATCTTCTCACAAGTCCAAATTTTCTTCCTGGCCTGTTTTCAGGAATGTTAGCGGAATTGCTGAATAAAAGACTCAGTTTTATGTCTAAAATGTTGCAATTCTTCTTTAGAGCTGAAATAAAGTAGTAGTGGACATGAGGACTGGAGGGGGAAAAAGTCTTTCTAAAGGCTTGGGGCATAAAAGTCATGTTTTCAAAACTGAAGTATTTTCACTGATAGGAAGATGGATTTAAAGGGAAAGAGGAGAAATATCTGATAAACTGATACATGTGCAGCAGTCTGGCTCATATATAAAAGGGGTTCCCTGTGCATTTATTACCTTATTATTACATTGCCATGCAAACAGGATAACTAGGGCAGTACGAACATCTATCATGGTGACTTATCCCCAGAGATGTGTTAATCGTATAGGAAATTTACCAAAAGAGATAAGTTGTTATTTCTACTTAGTCAGCCAAATATTACTTCAGGATATTGCCCATATAGGAGTCCAGGAATGCCCAAGCTGCATAATTTGGGGAATCTCAAATAGGAGTACAGAAGTTTTTTTTACTATATATTCGACACCAGTGCAACTGGTTCTGGAATACTGAGTCCAGTTCCAGTGACTACAATTCAAGAAGGATGTGGATAAATTGGAGAGGGTTTAGAGTAGAGACATGGGAATGATTAGAGTATTAGAAAACACATGAAACCTCCATGCAGTCAATCTATTTAGCTTAACACAGAGAAGGTTAAGGGGTGACTTGATTATAGTTTGTAAGTACCTACATGGGGAACAAATATTTAATAATGAGCTCTTCAATCTAGCAGAGAAAGCTAGAACACGATCCAAAAGCTGGAAGTTAAAGCTAGACAAGTTCAGACTGGAAATAAGGTGTACATTTTTCACAGTGAAAGTAAATAAGCATTGGAACAACTTCCAAGGGTCATGGTGGACTCCCCATCACTGAAAATTTTTAAATCAAGATTGGAAGTTTTTCTAAAAGACATGTTCTAGGAATGATGTTGGGGAAGTTCTATTGCTTTTGTTATACAGGAGGTCAGACTGGATGATATAAGTGAGATGAGTTAAAAAATTCCAAACAAAAATGCTAGACTCAGACTTAACTGTGGAGCTGCTATCATGCCTCCATAGTATATATGCTTCAGAGTAACAGCCGTGTTAGTCTGTATTCGCAAAAAGAAAAGGAGTACTTGTGGCACCTTAGAGACTAACCAATTTATTTGAGCATGAGCTTTCGTAAGCTGTAGCTCACGAAAGCTCATGCTCAAATAAATTGGTTAGTCTCTAAGGTGCCACAAGTACTCCTTTTCTTTTATAGTATATATGTAATCACGATTAATTTTATTAAAATTAAATTTTACTTATTTAATATTAATTCTCCATCTCTGAGAACCCTTAATAGTTGATTATTTATTGTATTTTTCATCAAATGATATAACTTATTTCAAGAAGTACTGTTATTATGGCTTACTACCAGCCATAATGCTTACTACCATGAATAGTTCCACTGAAGCCAACTTAATTTGTCAATAGCACTACTTGTGGTAGTAAACGCCATGCTGGATAGTACATATTTGCTGCTTCTGGTCTATATTAAAAATGTAGACTTCTGTGGATGGTCAATTTACTTGGAAAGAATGTATCCTCCACTCTACAGAAAAGTCTAAGGATATATCAATAGTGACAAGTTAATTAATTTTATCACTTGATATACTAGTATACAGAGAAGCAAATTAGACCATTGGAATAAAGGAATCAACTGCCTAGTTAAGTGTCTGCAGTTAAATCGTTGTACAAAACCTAATTGTTAGTTTGCTCTACAGTAGTGAAATATTTCGCTGCAGAAAGCAATATGTGCAGTCTCCCTACATGGAGATCAAAAAATGAATAAGAAATTCTTTTTTACTTTGACATGAGGAAAGTGAAGCTCAGATATGCTTAGAAACAGGGAGGCATGAAAAAAAATGTTGTAAGACTAATGCTTATAATGTTATAGTTCCAGGCCAGCAAGTTGCATTCAGATTGATCATTTGAAAGTTAATGTGACCTTTGTTTATTCAGGGCCAGATCCTCAGATCCAGTGAACCCAGCAGTGCAAAATGGATGGAAAGCTGACCTAAAGAGACATCATTGTTCTCCGCTAGCAAAAGGGAATTACACAGATGGTGTAAAGCTAGAATAGGGGGCTCACCCCAGTCCCTCCATAAAAGTGTGTTTGGAGGCCAGAGCTAGGAGGGGAGGAGACATGTTGGGGCGGCAGAGCTAGAGTGCATGATGCTCTGCCAATCCTTGGCCAGCCTCAGGTTTGGGGGGATGGAGAGGTGACATGGTGCTAACTTTACTTATTCCTCTCTTCAGCTTGCTACAGCTGAAGTTCCAAGTCCCAAAATGTATATCTTGTATGATCAGCAGTCTTGAATACAAACAGAATCCTTATGTTGTATCAAAATTTAAATGAAAATATAGCATATAAATCAAGTCTTCAGGCATTAATGTTTAATTATTTCTTGCATAGTATCAATGGACAATATTTTTCCCTAACCGTGATTTGGATCAAATCATGAAGTCTTTACTCAATTTTTATACAGCCCTTTCTCTAGCAAAATTCCTAATGCTGGAGAAAGGGTTTAAAAAAAAACTGAAAGAGAATTTCAAGATTTCACCCTTTTTTTGACTATATATGAAAAATAGTCCTGTGTTTATGCACCTGATTGTCCTCTCATGAACACAGGGTTTACTTCAATGTAATGTCACTGATTTCAATGGAGTTGCTGCTAATTTACACCAGTATAACTAAAAACATATATAAACACAGGATGTGACAGCTCAGGAAATGAACAATCATGCTATTCTACTCTCAAATAGCCAAGAACTAGTTATGAATGCATTCTGAGTAAGGCTATTACAGAACTGACTAAGACTGTGATACATGTGATTATATGGCTGTTGCTTACATCTTGTGGAAACATGCCTCAAAACTGTAGGTGGCATTTGACTATACTTTGTAGTCCAAGTCACTTTGTACAGATGTTTACTGTATCATATCTGACACAATAGGACAGTCTGTTCCCCTGCACTCACATATAGACAAACATGAATACCTCATATCATACAACATTCACAATCTGATGGGAAGGATTTAAGATGAAAAGTTAAATGAAATATGGCCGTGAAGAAATGCAGGGACTGAGATAACTGTCCATAGATAATTAAAGGGTGTGAACACCAGGACTGGAGAGTCATTATGGCACTACACTGTCCTCCCCATCCAATGCCACTATCACTCCTATCCCATCTATCTATCTATCTATCTATCTATATTTTAACCCACTGGTTAATACGCAGCATGGCCCTCTCATGTAAGACAAACTGATGAATTTATTACATACGCACATAGAAACTATGTTATGTTCCGCTATGCCAAGTTGTCCATTCACATTCCGATGTCACCAGACTTGCTTCTAGAAGCCCCATCACATAAGCCATTTACATTTATACTGGGCATAGTTCTCAAAGATATATTGTAGGGAAAAGCCCTGCAGTTGGAGGAGGTTTGACCTAGGCGACCACATGACAAAATCCTCTCCATCTAGAACTCTAATTGTATGCACAAAATATGTAGTCACACACAAGCCTATACATGTCTGTGTATGACTTCAATGAGAAAGTAGGGGACTGAATGGACCAGAATTGACACTCATCATACTTTTAACTTGTAAATCAAAGTCAGAGAAATGTGGAGTAGAAAGAGGATTTTTCAAGATACTGCATATTAATAGCTTACTGATATTAATAGGATTTTTAATATAACATAGGAAGTTGAATATTCATGATTTCCAATCCATTTAATGTTTTATTGCACAGGCTATAATGAAACAGGAAATTGGTCCAATAATTCCTAATCACATAAGTGTGTGCAAGCAGAAAGGCTGTACATTGGACCAAAACAAATGCTCTTCTTGGACTGGGTAACTGTATGTATAAGCATCCAGCTGTGGTCATTCGCAAGTGCAATTATCCACTATGCACGGGTGAAATTTGCTTGTATGTGCAAGACTACTGCAGGGAAGGATGATCTTGGGTAAAATTTTCAAAAATGCCCAAATGATTTAGGAGTCTAAGGCCCATTTAGATTCTTAAGTCACTTGGGTGCTTTTGAAGATTTTACCTCTTGTCTAAGGCATAGTCTGTGATTAGGAAGGCTGAATTCAATTACCTGCTCTTACCCAGACTTCCTATGTGATTTTGGAAGTCTTTTAATCTCCTAGTGCCTCAGTTTCCCATCTTCTGCTTGCGTGTTATAGACCTTTCTCCCACCCTTTGCTTGTCTTATCTATTCAGATTGGTCGCTCTGCAGGACATGGCCTGTCTCTTACTATGGGTACATCTACACTGAAGCGAGGAGGTATAATTCCTAGCTTGGGTAAATGTACACATTCTAGCTATGATCAAGGTAGCACTTTAAAATATCAGTGTGGCCCACTGATGCTAGATACATACTTGAGAAGCTAGCCTGAACTGCTGTGATCATGCCACTGATTGAACTAACATATATGCGTCTAATCAAGCTGTGAATTACACCTTTCAGCTGCAGGGTAGACATACCCTATGTGTATGTAGAGTGCCCAGTACAATGAGGTCATAATTTCAATGAAACACTCAGGGGCCATTGTAAATAATAATAATACATAATAGTGACACAAGTCCCACTTCATCCTTATTTGATTAATTAAATGGGACTTAAGTGGTGTATAGACCTCATGAATTTCATCCTGAGCCTACCATTTCTGAAAATCTGGCTCTTTAATGTTCAAATAAAAGGATGACATTTTATACATTTGTTAAAATATTGGCATATGTACATCATGACATCATCCTTGCCACAGGCTGTTAACACAACACGGAGATTTAAAGAAAGGCTGATTGATGTCTGTGTTTCTTTTGTGACCTGTAAACAGATGTATCTGTAGAAGAGAGTACTGAGTTGAAAGCAAGGAGAAGAAGAATTAAGAATATTCAGTAATGTGAATTTCCCTGAAAAAAAAGAGCAATACAGCTTACCATTTATTTCCAGCATGTGAAGTGGTACCTCAGTCTCATTCCCACTTCCCCAGAGACCAGCGTGCATCCATATGAGGGCAGATTGTATACTACTGGCAAAGAAGCAACTGTGGAATGACTATAATGCAGCATTATGTGGGTACTAAACAAGGAGTAGCTTCTGAAACTTCATCACTTTCATGGGCCAGAAGCCTTTAATTTGTACTGGCCCTCTCTTACAGCAAGTGTGACTGGAAGTGCTTATCCAAAATCATTTTAAAAAACTAGATATACTTGACCATCCACTCAGGCTCCTAATACTTATTGCTGCTAAAGGATGACTATGAATACACATGTAGCAGGACACTGCTTAGCTGAAAGTCTAGGGGGTTCTGATTTCTGAAGGCGCCACTGCTGCTGAGGAGACAGGAGGGAAATACAGAAAATCAGGGGGGATGGCAGGAGCTTCTCTCTTCCCTATCTCACATGTTCTTCCTCAGAGCCACATGGTGGTACTCACGTTGGCCTGCACCTTACTCACTGTTAAATCCCATTCATCTCAATAGGCCTATTAATGGAATAAGGCACTACCAGAGATGAGTAAGGGTATCATCCTCTGGCCCTCAGTGAATAGCTTTCTGGGAACCTGGATAACGTAGCAACTCCTCACTGTCTCTTTCACCCTCTGCTCTGACAATCAAGCAGAGTGAAGATTTTTGCTGTTCCTCAGTTCTTGAGCCTTTTCTCTGCCCTCCCCTTCCTGCCCAGGCCCCCAGCAACAAAAATTACATGGAACCTGATCCAAAGAGCCATTCAAAAAGCAGAGGCTGTGCTGATAAGCAAGCCTTGTGGGATGTAAATGAATTTCAGATTAGCAAGAATTTCAGTAACTTTGGTTCAGGTAATCAAGGTTTTATGGTACTGTACTTCTGTTCAGTTATAGTTCTTGATCATTTATTATGTGGCACAACCTGGGAGTGCAGATCTATCTTGCATATACCATTAAATGCAAGAGCATTTAGTAATAAGACCCTCTAGAGAGAATATTACCAGAGATTATGGACTAATTTGGCCAAAAATGTCCCTTGAGAATCTCATTGCTTCAACAGAGGAGACAGGCTTGATGAGTATAAGACATAATAATAATAGAATTCAAGAAAGCTTTCTACATTTGGATTCTGTATTTACTAAACTGGTTTCTAATCCCTAACAATTTATTTTATTTGTATTAACAGACTATTGAATCAATGTTTGTTTTTTTGGCTGTTGCATATCATTTCCTTAATGTTTGTATTAAATTTGGTTACATTGTATTTTTTAATGCTTAAATCTCTATTTTTCTCTGAGAAATACTTCTTAATACACTAATAGCCTAAGTAACATTTTTATGCTAATTAAACCCAGTCCTGCAGTCCTTATACCAATAAAACTACAAGAGGTCACATAGGTTTGAGTCCTTAATCTCTCTTTTAAATATAGATAGATAGGTCATATTTCATTTAATCGTATGGATATTTATGTTTCAGTGCTTTGAAAATTTACTATCAAACTGAAAAGCAGCACACTTTAGAGAAAATTCTGCACTGTCTCTGAAAAGTAGGTCTGTAATTATACCTTATAAAAAAAGCCAGAGGAAGTAAACTTCTAGTTTACAAAGCCAAAAAAAAAAGAATTTATTAATGTATAATAAAGCCTTTGGTAGAGCAATGTTACAAATCCAGTTGACACACACCCATTTAATACAGAAGAAATAATAAATAATATATTACATATTTTGTTTTAAATGGATGTGTGTCTAGCTAGATTTGTAACATAACTCTACCAAGGTCTTTATTATACGTTAATATTTTTTTTCTATTTTCCTCAGGGAGGAATATTTGTGGAAATGGAGGCTCAAGCCAAATCCTCACAAAACAACAGTCACTGCATTCCATCTTGAGAACAGGAATCATAGAATATCAGGGTTGGAAGGGACCTCAGGAGGTCATCAACCCCCTGCTCAAAGCAGGACCTATCCCCAACTAAATCATTCCAGCCAAATCACTAAGCGCATCCTAAAAGTGACCTTCTGTGGCAACAATGTGCAACATGACTCCACTCCTACCTATCTCGGTGTGAAGCTGCATTTGCATGCTAACCTTCCATTACCATCTGAAGAAGGTAGCTGCCAAGATGAAGACAAGGGTCAACCTGGTCCAGAAACTGGCAAGCACAATCTGAGGAGCATCAGTATCAGTGTTATGGACATCAGCGGTGACCCTTGTGTATTGTAGCCGAATATTGTGCACCAATATGGATGAGAAATAGCCATACTCAACATACTGCAATGTGGTGCATCACTGGAACCCGCAAGTCAACCCCAACATCTTTGTTGCCAGTGCTGTCGCACATTACTCCCCCATCTGTTTGCCAGGATACTGCAACCCTTTGGGAATTCCAGAGGACTGTGGAAAATGAATGTCTTCCCATCCACCAGGACCTTAACAATGTCCCTCACCACCGCCTGAAGTCACATAAGCCCTTTTGGACCCATGCATTTAACCTGATGAAGTTTGGAAAGCCAAATGGAGTTCACAAGAAGTCACAAACACCTCGTAAAAGACCTGATGCAGAAGTTCCCTGGCTTCAATCTCCCACAAAGCTCATAGGCACCCCTAAACCATAGCCACACAATTTTATATTACACAACAGTCAAAGAGAAAAAAATTGCAGTCAAGCAATGTTAAATTTATAACAAAAGATGCAAATGCCCAAAGGGGAATTTTTGCTTTTAAAAAAAAAATCTAGATTTGGACTGCATTAGCTATGTCCAGATCTGTCCTAATCCAGGAATTAACTCAGAAAACCAACCTGAATATATACATATATTTTTACATTATTGTTCTGTACATCATTAAGTTACTGTGCTTGCTTAGCGTGTAAAAAAGTGTGAGGATTCTACGTTATTGTAACTTCTCTGTATGACTATATGTTTAAATAACTTTGTGCATAGGTTTGTGCACAGGGGAGCTGAGAACCCTGTTGTGTCAAGCATTGTCCCCATGCCATATAAAATATACCCAGTGTGAATACCCACACATGCGAGCTTAAATTTGCTTTCTACAAGCAGTCATGTGAAGAAAATCATCCCAATGTTCATGGAAAGTGAAGCAAAGTTATTTAAGAAAATCAATTGAATAGTCATGGCATTTTTTGTGGTATTTCCTTAGCCATACGACCTCATCCTACTTCCATGGAAGTAAATCAAAAGACTCCTATTAATCCAATGGTACAGGATCAGGCCATTAGCGTGCACACATATATGTGCCTAGGCATAAGATTTTAAAGAAACTTCTCACCATTTGCATCTTCTTGTCTCAGTGGAGAATTGTCAGCATAATATTAAACTTATAGGAATAACAGAAAACTGACAACTATTTTTCCACTGAGAAATATGCACAATTCAGTGTTTTTTAGAAGTGCTATTACAATAAAAAGCAATTATGGAATATAGGTTTAGACATGTCGTCCAATTTCATAAGAATTCAAGTCAGATTTTTCAGGTAAAGAAAGGAAAAAAGTAAAAAATACATATATTTAGTGTCAAAGTGGTCTCTGTATTATTCATCATCATATGTGCACTAACAGATCCAAAATAATTAGTATTACTCACTTTAATTAAGTTACGCAATTCCCCTGCCTAAAAGAGAAACACAAAGAAATGCAAAGTAATTATTCATTGATAACATGCTCTTCTGTCGATCTGTATCTGTAACCTCAATTTTTTCTCTCTGTGAATGTTGCATAAGAAAAATCAATGTCATCCAGGTCCCTAGTTGTGCTAGAATGCTGTATTATGCCTTACATCTAGTAAGTTTGACTTCACAGAGAGATACTGCATATCAAAATGTTAATGCAGAGAAAGAGGTGATTATTTTCCTAGATAGGATGTGAGGCTGCCCGCTGAAAATGTCACAGAAATGTGCAATCCATAGCTCACAGGAACAAGGACTCCCCCGAACAGTGCTAGAGACATACTACATGAACTAAGCAAGAAGATCAAAGGTCATTTATCGTGGATAGAGATTAAAAATGGCACTGACAAATTAAAAGAAAGAGATGAAATTTTTGGTTGATTATGTACAGCTTAGCCAAACCTCAGAACCTGCAGAAACCACTTAAGATAAGAACATAAGGATGGCCCTACTGGGTCAGATCAAAGGTCCATCTAGCCCAGGATCCTGTCTTCCGACAGTGGCCAGTGCCAGGTGCCCCAGAGGGAATGAACAGAACAGGTAATCGTCAAGTGATCCATCCCCTGTCGCTCATTCCCAGCTTCTGGCAAACAGAGGCTACGGACACCATTCCTGCACATCCTGACTAACAGCCATTGATGGACTTATCCTCCATGAATTTATCTAGTTCTTTTTTGAACTTCATTTCTTCCTCCCCCAACCCCCCCCCCCCCAAACACACACAGAGTCCCCTCAAACCCTGCACCCTTTGGGAACTCAAATGTGATCCCAGTGGACACAGAGCCCACCTCACACTCAAAAAACATTACTACGAGCATGCCTCGTCCTTCTAATGCCAAACTCTGTGCCAACTCACATTTAACCACTTCACCACTTAGTGTGTGCCCACGAGGGGTATGAATACCAGTCACAAAACTCTGAAATCCCAGCTACCTGATAGCTGTTTGCACAGCAACATTCATGGTAATCCCCACAGTACCCAAGATTTCCCACCTGGGCTCAGGGGTTGGCAGTTGTGTCTTACAGTAAGTGGTGTATTCTGGCCAACAGTGAGGCTTCCAGACTTGCTGTAACACCCTTGTTCCCAATCTTATGAGGCAGAAAGAATGAGACTTAAGGAGAGGGTCTGAGATGGTGCTGAACTTTAGATTTGGGAGAAAGATACATGTGGGGGGGGAAATCAGGAAATAAATAGTGAGTGGGGGGCAGTTCATAGGGATTGGGTAGGGAGGTCCAGCAAGTACTGGAGAAGATATGATCCAAAGATTTGGCTTCTGTTTATACGATTGGAGGTTTCATCAGACACTACTTTTGCCCAAACTAGCAAAATAATGCAGAATATTTTGTGCTCAGATGTTCTGAGGTTGTCTTCTCTCTCTTCAGTTTCCTATAAAGTGAAATTATTCTTGCTGATTTTGCTTTCAGTTCTGCTAAGACGTGAAAATCTACTGACATCCAACCTTTAGAAAATATTTTTTTTAATCTTGAGATTAAGGCCCTGAAGCATCATTTATTGGGTTTTCCATGAAGAAGAATGTATCTGAAGCAATTTGCTCTGCTTGTACTTTGCAGGGGGAAAATACTTTATTAGTACTATGGTAAACATACATCTTCAGAATGTAAAGCTATCTTCTGTATAAATATCTTAATTCCAGGCTGTGAAATAGGGAAGCGAAATATATGTTACCAGAGACAGATGTGATTTAATATCTGAAAATATAAAGAATTCTACAATTGCTATGGAGATTCCTCCTTTCCCTCCCTAAGTCAGAGCCAAATAAAATGAGTCTTGTACAAAATACTCCATTATATTTTTTCTATTCAAGCATTTGTTAATATATTAAAAATATACTGTCTATTTCATGTCCTGTATTATACACTGCCTAAAAAGTCGGATATCTTGACTATAAAGCCATATCCACTTAAACCTGGGTCTTAAAATTAGTTTTCATAACTTAAGAATGGTGGGTGCTGATCAATATTTGGTTGCGTTACCTACAAGCAAAACCAAACATACTGATAGAAGTGTGGCTATTGATTCAGTAGGTGTCGCTCCTCCAGCTGAATCAGCACCGAACCTATTGTGACAGACTGACAATAACTTGCAATATCCCGAATGAACTTTATCTAATTAAGTTTAACATCTTTGGAGCCCATAGTATTAAGAATGCAACTGTGTAGTGCATTATATCTGGACGGTATTAGGAACTCCAAAGGACTTTTTGGAACAATACCTGTGAAGTGGATTTCTTAGGAAGTACCTGGGGATTACAAATGACCCACTTCAAATCCTCCTTTTTCAAGCTACCACCAGGGGAGGGGAAACCCATTGTCTATTAATTCCAGGAGCCAGTGAATTTCAGCTCAAAGACCACTGCACTACATAAAGGGTGGAGTAAACATGAACCTGTGTTTATCTTTTCAGAGTTTGCTTCAGACTATCGGGTGGGGGCTGGAGTGATGTCTATGCCATTCCAGACCAATCTTTGTTTCTTGATATCCCATATACAGTATGTTAAGGGCACCTTTAATGTGTGTCAAACAACTGAATTCAGGGCATTAATGGGGTCCTCATATAACCTAAATTCTTTACTCCTTGTGTCACTACTAGCATGAAGTGAAAATATCTATCACCCTTTGTCACGGTTCCTCCCCCACTCTGAACTCTAGGGTACAGATGTGGGGACCTGCATGAAAAACCTCCTAAGCTTATCTTTACCAGCTTAGGTCAAAACTTCCCCAAGGTACAAAATATTACATCCGTTGTCCTTGGACTGGCCGCTACCACCACCAAACTAATACTGGTTACTGGGGAAGAGCTGTTTGGACGCGTCCTTCCCCCCAAAATACTTCCCAAAACCTTGCACCCCACTTCCTGGACAAGGTTTGGTAAAAAGCCTCACCAATTTGCCTAGGTGACTACAGACCCAGACCCTTGGATCTTAAGAACAATGAACAATCCTCCCAACACTTGCACCCCCCCTTTCCTGGGAAATGTTGGATAAAAAGCCTCACCAATTTGCATAGGTGACCACAGACCCAAACCCTTGGATCTGAGAACAATGAAAAAGCATTCAGTGTTTTACAAGAAGACTTTTAATAAAAAATAGAAGTAAATAGAAATAAAGAAATCCCCCCTGTAAAATCAGGATGGTAGATATCTTACAGGGTAATTAGATTCAAAAACATAGAGAACCCCTCTAGGCAAAACCTTAAGTTACAAAAAAGATACACAGACAGAAATAGTTATTCTATTCAGCACAATTCTTTTCTCAGCCATTTAAAGAAATCATAATCTAACACATACCTAGCTAGATTACTTACTAAAAGTTCTAAGACTCCATTCCTGTTCTGTCCCCGGCCAAGACGACTACAGACAGACACAGACCCTTTGTTTCTCTCCCTCCTCCCAGCTTTTGAAAGTATCTTGTCTCCTCATTGGTCATTTTGGTCAGGTGCCAGCGAGGTTACCTTTAGCTTCTTAACCCTTTACAGGTGAGAGGAGCTTTCCCCTGGCCAGGAGGGATTTCAAAGGGGTTTACCCTTCCCTTTATATTTATGACAAATGTTAATATGATACACCTTAGGCTTTCGGTTGGAGGTGGAGAATGCTATGAGATAATTAACAGCTCCCAGGCGCTCCTGGACCACGAATGGCCCTTCCCACGATGCTTCCATTTTATGGGCCTGGAGCGCCTTTAAGACCATGACCTGGTCTCCTATTTGAAGGAACGCTCTCTGGCATGTTTATCATACCAGGCTTTTTGCTCTTTTTGAGCATCCTGTAAGTTTTCTCTAGCAAGGGCTAAAGAGGTTCGGAGGGTGTTTTGTAGGTTGGTTACAAAGTCCAGAATGTTAGTTCCTGGAGAAGGTGTAAATCCCTCCCATTGCTGCTTCACCAACTGCAATGGCCCCTTAACCTCACGGTCATATACAAGTTCAAATGGGGAAAACCCTAAACTGGGATGCGGTACAGCTCTGTAGGCAAAGAGCAACTGCTGCAACACTAGGTCCCAATCATTGGAGTGCTCATTTACGAATTTACGTATCATGGCCCCCAAAGTTCCATTAAACTTCTCCACCATGCCATTTGTTTGATGGTGGTAAGGAGTGGCAACCAAGTGATTTACCCCATGAGCTTCCCAAAGGTTTTTCATAGTTCCTGCCAGGAAATTAGTCCCTGCATCTGTGAGGATGTCGGAGGGCCAACCTACCCTGGCAAAAATGTCCGCTAGTTCCTGACACACACTTTTAGCCCTGGTGTTGCTTAGAGCTACTGCTTCCGGCCATCGGGTGGCAAAATCCATGAAAGTCAGTATGTACTGCTTTCCTCTGGGTGTCTTTTTCGGAAAAGGACCCAGAATATCCACAGCTACTCGCTGAAATGGAACTTCAATGATGGGGAGTGGTTGTAGAGGGGCTTTGACCTGGTCTTGGGGTTTTCCCACTCTTTGGCACACCTCACAAGACTGGACATAGGTAGAAACATCCTTGCCCATTCCCTCCCAGTGGAATGACCCCCCCAAACGGTCTTTGGTCCTGTTCACCCCAGCATGGCCACTAGGGTGACGATGGGCTAAGCTCAAGAGCTTGGCCCGGTATTTAGTTGGAACTACCAACTGTCTCTGAGGATGCCAGTCTTCCTGGTGTCCCCCAGAAAGAGTTTCCTTGTATAAAAGTCCTCTTTCTACAACAAATCTGGATCGATTAGAAGAGCTGAGAGGCGGTGGGTTGCTCCGTGCCGCCGTCCAAGCTCTCTGGAGGCTTTCATCTGCTTCCTGTTCGGTCTGGAACTGTTCCCTTGATGCTGGAGACATCAGTTCCTCATTGGATTGGGGACATAGGCTTGGTCCCTCTGGAAGCGATATAGGGGATGGAGCTGCTTCTGTTGACTGTGAACCGCTCTCCGCTGGTGCACTATGTTGGGATTCAGGCTCCGGCTGAGCCTCTTGTGTAGGGTTATCGGCTGCTGCCAGTTCAGGTTCGGTGGGGCCCTCTGGTGTTGAGGTTGCAAGTACTGGATTCAGTGCTGGCACGGGGTCTGGTGTTGGTTGTTTGGCTGGTTCCGGTTCTGGGACTGGTTCCGTCTGGGTCTCTGGGACTGGATCCACTACTGCTGTTGCAGACATTGGCCTGGGGTCCGGGTCCATCACCTCTGACCGGGCCCTGATAGAAGTTTCCGGAACAGAGCTAGGCCCCACGGCTTGTTTAGCCTGGCTGCGGGTGACCGTTCCCACCCTCTTGGCCTGCTTCACGTGATTGGCCAAGTCTTCCCCCAACAGCATGGGGATGGGATAATCATCATAGACTGCAAAAGTCCACATTCCTGACCAGCCCTTGTACTGGACAGGCAACTTGGCTGTAGGCAAATTGAAAGAGTTGGACTTGAAGGGTTGAATCGTCACTTGGATCTCTGGGTTGATTAAATTGGGGTCCACTAAGGAAGCATGGATAGCTGACACTTGTGCTCCGGTGTCCCTCCACGCGGTGACCTTCTTCCCGCCCACACTCACAGTTTCCCTCCGCTCCAAGGGTATCTGGGAGGTATCTGGGCCTGTGGACCTCTGGTGTGATTCCGGTGCAATGAACTGTAATCTGTTGGGGTTCTTGGGGCAGTTGGCCTTTACATGCCCCAGCTCGTTACATTTAAAACATCGTCCAGCTGACGGGTCACCGGGGCGAGGTGGGTTGCTGGAGAACGGGGTGGTGGGACGATAAGGGGTCTGGAAGGTTCTTTGGGAGGTAGGTGGGGCTTTGGGCGGCCCCCGGTAATAAGGTGTGGTCTGGGGTGGTCCCTTCTGGTCTCCGCTCCAACTGCGACCAGTTTTCTTCTTCTCTGCCACCTCCACCCATCTGGCTCCAATCTCTCCTGCCTCGATTACAGTTTTGGGTTTCCCATCTAGGATGTATCTTTCTATTTCCTCAGGAACACCCTCTAAGAATTGTTCCATTTGCATTAGGAAGGGCAAATTTACTGGAGATTCAACACTTGCTCCTGATATCCAGGCATCCCAATGTTTCACAATGTGGTAGGCATGTCGGGTAAATGACATGTCTGGTTTCCACCTTAGGGCTCGGAACCTCCGACGAGACTGCTCGGGTGTTATCCCCATTCTGACTCTCGCCTTGGATTTAAACAGTTCATACTTGTTCATATGTTCTTTAGGCATTTCAGCTGCCACCTCAGCTAAGGGTCCACTGAGCTGCGGCCTCAGCTCTACCGTGTATTGGTCAGTAGAGATGTTGTACCCAAGGCAGGCCCTTTCGAAGTTTTCTAAGAAGGCCTCAGTATCATCACCTGCCTTGTAGGTGGGGAACTTTCTGGGATGGGAAGTGGTACCTGGAGAAGGATTGCTAGGGTTTGTTGGTATATTCTGCTGGGCCTTTATCCTCTCCATCTCCTCCACATGCTTCCTTGCCTCCATTTCCCTCTTGTGGGCAGCCTCCTGTACCTCCTTCTCCAGCCGCATGAGTTCTGTCTGTCTTTCATGTTCCCTTTGTTTTTCCTCAGCCTGAAATTTGGCTAATTCCAGCTGTAGTCGAGCCGAGGATTTGGCCATTCTAACCTCTCTGTTTTTAACTAACTTTACACCCGAGGTTTAGAAATAAACAAACAAAACTTGGTTGTAAAATTTTGCTGTGCTGGAATAGAATACCTATTCTCTGATAGTGATTGTCAGCCTACGGAAAAAGACAATTCCCTTGTCTCTGCTCTGGGCCCAAATTAAAGCAAAAAACCTCCAACTACTTGGAAACCTGCTTACCCAGCCCAAAGAAAAAAAAATTTCTTTTCAAACCTGTGCTCCTTGTAAAACAAAAAAAAATCAAAATCCTAAAAAAAACCCTGCCACTTTTGTCTCCAGGCAAATGGGTAGAGCACACACCCCCTATTTACTTTTAGGAAGAAAAGAAAAAAAAAACCTCTGGGTTGGAAGACTGTGAATTTCCCTGCAGGAGTTAAGTACCCTGCCTCCAGGCAAAGAAAACCTGCAATTCACAAGATAATCCCCTTTTGTCTCTGCTTGGCCACAAAGCAGAGAGAAACCAAGCTGCTTTCAGTTTCAAAGCTGCTTTCTGGACTTCCTAAAAATTCCTTTTTAAAATCTGTATTTCTAGTTCAAAAAAATCTCAACTGGATCTCAAAATGATTTCAGGTTAATCCCACCACTGTGCCACCATGTCACGGTTCCTCCCCCACTCTGAACTCTAGGGTACAGATGTGGGGACCTGCATGAAAAACCTCCTAAGCTTATCTTTACCAGCTTAGGTCAAAACTTCCCCAAGGTACAAAATATTACATCCGTTATCCTTGGACTGGCCGCTACCACCACCAAACTAATACTGGTTACTGGGGAAGAGCTGTTTGGACGCGTCCTTCCCCCCAAAATACTTCCCAAAACCTTGCACCCCACTTCCTGGACAAGGTTTGGTAAAAAGCCTCACCAATTTGCCTAGGTGACTACAGACCCAGACCCTTGGATCTTAAGAACAATGAACAATCCTCCCAACACTTGCACCCCCCCTTTCCTGGGAAATGTTGGATAAAAAGCCTCACCAATTTGCATAGGTGACCACAGACCCAAACCCTTGGATCTGAGAACAATGAAAAAGCATTCAGTGTTTTACAAGAAGACTTTTAATAAAAAATAGAAGTAAATAGAAATAAAGAAATCCCCCCTGTAAAATCAGGATGGTAGATATCTTACAGGGTAATTAGATTCAAAAACATAGAGAACCCCTCTAGGCAAAACCTTAAGTTACAAAAAAGATACACAGACAGAAATAGTTATTCTATTCAGCACAATTCTTTTCTCAGCCATTTAAAGAAATCATAATCTAACACATACCTAGCTAGATTACTTACTAAAAGTTCTAAGACTCCATTCCTGTTCTGTCCCTGGCCAAGACGACTACAGACAGACACAGACCCTTTGTTTCTCTCCCTCCTCCCAGCTTTTGAAAGTATCTTGTCTCCTCATTGGTCATTTTGGTCAGGTGCCAGCGAGGTTACCTTTAGCTTCTTAACCCTTTACAGGTGAGAGGAGCTTTCCCCTGGCCAGGAGGGATTTCAAAGGGGTTTACCCTTCCCTTTATATTTATGACACCCTTTCACAAAAACAAACAAAAACCTATATACATTCAATTTCTTTAACCTTCCCTCTTCAACCATATTCTCCAGTTCTTATTACTTTGGCTGAGCAGTGATTCTTTTTGATATATTTTATAGAGTGAGAGCACAATATGTATGTGCTTCCTCAGGACACCCTCTTGCTCCCAATGAAGGCAATTGGACTTTGATCACTGACTTCAATGGGAGTGAACGCAGGCTCATTCATTCAAACTCCCTATACCAAAAAGACAGTTTAGTTGTTTTCAAAGCATGAGAACACAAAATGGACCAGGGTGAAGAGGAAAATTAAGCTCAAGTTAATTCTAATGCTGAACAATCCCCTCCTAACCTCCCCGCCCTCCTCCCTACGCTTTAATACTTTTTGCACAAAACAAAAAAATTAAGTTTTGGGTCTACGAATTGTCAGTAAACTACAAGGAGTCCACTGGCTACAGTTCTACATGGGAACGACAAAAAAATGTCAAATGCATTAGCATTATAGAAGGAGATGAGTGGCTATGCTTGTCTTCAAGCCCTTTTGCTGAAGAAAGCATTTAATAATGACTGGCATCTAGAGCTGGTTTCACTTGTTAATAGTGGCATACTTTGTAAAAATGAGAAAAGTTTTGGAAGCACTTTCTTAACATTGCCATTTTTGTGCCTCTAAATGTTTCCTCTGTAGTAATAAGAACTGTACTACATGTTTTATTAAAGTGCACTTTCTAAAAGATTATTTTAATGAGTAACAAAGAGTCCAATCCCACTCCTGTTGTCATCAATGGCAAAACTCCCATTGTATCAATAAAAGCAGGACTGGGGCTCAAAAACTTTACTGCCGAGCCCCTTTAAACCAATACCTAATTGAAAAAAGCTTCCAGTTTTTTTAATAGGCAACCTTCCCATTGTACTTTCAATTCATTGCTTCTGTGGTCTACCAAAAGGCAGCAAGCTCCTAATAAATAAAACCACAGAAGGACAGTTTAAGACATTAAACTCTATGCTTTATTAACAACCAAAGGCCAGATTATGTTTCCATTTCCCCAATGAATATCCAGAGTAACTCCTCTGAAGCCAGTTGATTAACATTAGTGAAACTGATTTGATTTAGCTTTCTTTCATATTAGAAGAAAAGTTTTATATTTTAGTAAATTAAACTCAAATCGACTCTCTTTCTTGACTGAGAGTATGTCTACACTGCTTGCAGCTCATGGACACACTCCTAAGCTATCTTTAATTTAGTTAGCTCAGGTAGTGGAGCAGTGAAGCTACAGCAATGCATGCTTCATCATGGACCAGCCTCCGTAATTCATTACCCAGAATTGCAAGCAGGTTTGAACAACCTGTGCTGAAACACATGCTGCTGCAACTTCACTGCTCTGGCACCCAAGCCAGCTAGATCAAAGTTAGCTCAGCTATGTCTACATAAACCGCAATGACACCCTGTGATTGCATTGTAGACATACCCTGTGGAGCAGCAGTTTCATTCAGCTTGGAAAATGAACCTAGTGCAGAAGGTGGCAGTTTGCCTGTTAAGTGGTGTGTCATGCCATGAGCACATGACTCCAAAATCTTCACTGGCTGTCTGTTAGTTTCCAGGTGGAGTGAAAAGGGTTGGTTGTGACTCATTAAACCCTATGGGTCTTCCAACTCCCACTGAAATATACTTCAGTGGGCGTTAGATCAGGCCCCAAGGGTAAGTCTACATGCAGCTGGGAGGGAGCCTCCCAGCCCAGGTAGACAGACTCACACTAATGGGGCTAAGGTTTGTACACTAAATGTAACTGTGTAGATGGTTGTGGCCCATGGGGCAGCTCAGGCTTGCAAGCCCACCCAGCTCTCTGGGTCTGAGCTTAGGTGGCTAGCTAAAGTCTCTCCTGGAGCCACAATATTTACACAGGTTTCAGAGTAGCAGTCGTGTTAGTCTGTATCTGCAAAAAGAAAAGGAGGACTTGTGGCACCTTAGAGACGAACAAATTTATTAGAGCATAAGCTTTCGTGAGCTATAGATGCGTCCGATGAAGTGAGCTGTAGCTCACGAAAGCTTATGCTCTAATAAAATTGTTAGTCTCTAAGGTGCCACAAGTCCTCCTTTTCTTTTTGCAAATATTTACACAGCTATTATTAGCTCACTAGCTCCAGCCCGACCAGTGTGTCCCCATCTACCTGGTCTGAGGGGCGCTCTCCCAGCTGCAGTGTAGGGATAGCCAGGTCCTATGTCATTTAGGGTAACTGAAAGTGGCTGCTCCTTTGTTATCTTAGCATGCTTTACAAGAGCCCTCCTACTTTGGAATTCACTCACTGCGTTTGCTCAGACTGAGCTCAAATTCATTGACTTTAGAGTAAGCTCAAAATCTTATCTATTGGGGCGGGTAGTTGGGGAAGGCTGGTGACTTCTCTTGGGAATGTGGATCTTTATCTCAGGGGATTTCTTTTTGGGGAGTTCTGAGATAGGCAAAAAAAAATTTCACTTAAAAGGGCCTCTGTGGTATGGAGAAAATTGGGCTATTTTTGTTAATTGGACTGTATTATTAATTATGCTGAGGCTCCTACAGCCTGCTATTGCTTTACTCTATGTCTAAATCAAAACAAAGCAATATTAATATCTTTTACATAAGTATGAATTACAGAAATGTAAAGAAATATCAATATACTGTAAAGAACAATACTACAGTGGCAGGGCTATTGACTAGATGATCATGTAGGTCTTTTCCATCTCTAACTTGCATGATTTTATGATACCACCTTTAAAAAATTAAGAGGAAATGAAAGACTGAGCACTTTTTATACTATCTTCATAAAGCATTCTTGAAAGCATACATCTCCCCAACTAGTTCACCCATAGCCAGTGTCCAGCAACAAAGACTGACTCAAATTGGAGACTTAATCATTAACCAGAAATCACTTAGTGGGAAACAAATGCTTGCCTAATATGAGAGGTTTCATAGGCACCATGCTCATAGGCCCCTATTTGTTCATTAAAATTCAAACAATAGATTCTGAGCAGAAACAGTATGCCTTTGTTTTCCAGTATGGCACATTCAGGATACAATGCTGAGTGCTTTATTATTGGGTGTGTTTCTCACCACGAGCAGAGAGCCAAGATGTCTCTTATGATGACCTGGTGAGTAGCTAAGTGGTGATTTCCAGACACCAGAGATTGTCAGATGACTGGTTACCAGAAACTATTCATTTCATAGCAGCCTCTTCCGAGTTCTCAGCACATGCACACATCTCCTTTGTACTATCTTTCTGTTTTCACATCTCAGGGCTTTCCAATAGTCCCTCTTTTAAATTTAGCAAGGCAACAATTCTGATCACATACAAAAATACCCGGATCATCGGTCAAGTACTTCTAAATGTTATGCAGCAGATTACAAAAACCCAACCCTTTCGAGAAAGTCCACCTATTATAGCTGGAGGAATCATAATAGTATCCAAATTGTTCAACTTAATGAGGTACCATCACTTTGGGCCAACTCTTAATACATGTCTTTAAGGAACTAATTCACTTCTAATGTATTCATATGGAAATTTTTCAAGCTTCAGGTCAGACTTGAAAAAGAGTTCTGTATAGCTCTAAAGCTTGTCTCTCTCACCAACATAAGTTGGCCCAATAAAAGATATTACCTCACCCACCCTATCTCTCTCATATCCTGGGAACAACAATACTGCAAACAACAATGGAAAATATCCTAGGTGCCTAAGTCCCATTTTCAAAAGATACTTAGATTTTAAGGAGCTAGAGCCACAAAGGGGACTCAAAGGTAGTGTCACAACACTTAACTTTTAGGTCCCTTTCCATCTAGGAGAATCCACAGTCCTGAATTAGACTCTTAGGCTCCAGTACAACGCATGGGAAGAATTCGGAACCTAAGAATGGGATTCACAGAAGCCAGCATGCTGAGCCTGGAGCTGCCTATACTACAGTAGAAAATGCTGAGGGGAAAGGTAGGACTTAAGCCATACCCCAAAAGGGAATAAGGTATCTAACAGAAGGTGTTGTTAGGATATAGATATTCAGGCCTGTCTGTAAAGGCCTATACTCTAAGAATTTAGGTGTATTCTTATCACTTGGCTAGTGATAGAGGTATAAAAGAAAGAATCAAAATCACTGTCTGCTGGTGTAAGGGCCTTCTCTTACTGTGACAGTCTGAGGCCCTGTGCTTAGGCTAAGGCTTTTGGCTAAGCAGCAGAGGCAGCCATAAGCTAGGAAGCGAACAGTCATCCTCACATTCCAAACTAGTCAAACTGAAATCAGGTGCTATTGGGCTGTTAGGAATACAATCCTGTCCTGGTAGTGCCTATCTCCTCCAGAGAAAGGGAAGTGCCTAGAAGATGTAGAAGGAAACTTAGTTTGATAGCATCTGTCTGGCAAGAACTCACTTATCAATACTGGGATGTGAAATCCTCACTTCTGTATTGTTTTGTCATTATAGTTCCCACTTTGCTGTTGTTTGTCTGTATAATCTCTGTCTGGTTCTGTGATTGTTCCTGTCTGCTGTATAATTAATTGTGCTGGGTGTAAACTAATTAAGGTGGTGGGATATAATTGGTTACATAATCATGTTACAATATGTTAGGATTGGTTAGTTAAATTTCAGGAAAATGATTGGTTAAGGTATAGCTAAGCAGAACTCAAGTTTTACTATATAGCCTGCAGTCAATCAGGAAGTGAGTGGGTGGGTGTGGGGAAAATGGGAACAGGGAATGTGGGTAAGGAAATTGGAATCATGTTTTGCTAAAGGGGGAAATGGGAACAGGGAATGGGGGTAAGGAAATTGGAATCATGTTTGGCTAAGGGCAGGAATGGGAACAAGGACACAGGTGTAAGGCTCTGTGGTGTCAGAGCTGGGAATGAGGACACTAAGGAAGGAAACTGGAATCATGCTTGCTGGAAGTTCCCCCAATAAACATCAAATTGTTTGCACCTTTGGACTTTGGGTATTGTTGCTCTCTGTTCATGCGAAAAGGACCAGGGAAGGAAGCGGGTGAAGGAATAAACCCCCTAACAGGTGTCTCCTGCCACTTGGGATTCATAGCAATGAATGCTTTCCAAGGGTTAGGCTCCAAAGCCAGGCCAGTCCTTTCTCACAAAAAATGAAGGAGAAAGAGCAGCTGCTGGTGGTGCCCACCCCTTATACCCAAAATCTCAGTGTACCTGGAAGGCAGAAGACCCAGGTTCAATTCCCTCCAAGTTCCTGAGGTGGAGCATAGACTTGAACCACCTTTCCCACCTCCTAAGAATGCCCTAACCTCTGAGCTATATGGTAGGTGGCTCAGGATGTGAGGTTGCATCCCACTCTTTCCAATTCCAGTCCCTTCTCCAATCATTATTTACGTATTTCATACGCAATGGAACAGCTTCAACAGGTGAGCTTGAGAAAGACTCCTCCTGAACTTTCAGTGTGACTTAGGAGCGAAAATGCCTGAGGGTTAGATTTACAAAGGTATTTAGGCACCTAACGAGACAAATGTGTGCCTAATGTAATTGACAAGAGTGCCTAAGCAGGTTAGGTACCCAACTCCTATTAAGTTATTGGCCTTCACACACTTGTGCAGTGGGGAGTGGGGAGCAGAGGGGTGGAAGAGTATAAGGAGACTGCCCCATCCCCAATCTGTGTGTTCACCTAATGGCCAGGCACAACTGCAGTTCCTATTCTCAGGAGAACACAGGGATCCTATGTCCTTCCTCACCTAGGCACACTTGGTGTCCCATAAAGGGCAAGGAGGGTCATGTGTAGGTCAGGTCATAGCTCTACTCCCTTATGCATGTGAGGTGGTGAAATAAACTACAACCCAGGAAAGAGTGTGGCAATGAAAGAGCAGTCTCCATGCGCCTGGGAGCCCCTTCACTCCAAGCATTCTGGATCTCTGAGGTGCTTCCCCTGGGTCAGGGCTATCATTAGCCCACAGGGACAAGCAAAATTCTTATAAAGGATAGAGGATAAAGGGACAGGAAAACAACTGCCTTTTCCACGTTTCTACTGCTGTCTCTTGCACCTACATCTTTCGCTCTTCTTCTCCAGGTGGGGAAGCAGAAAGGTAAATCCTAATTGCCTAATCCTGCATTCTTTGTGCACCCAGAAATACCTGTGTAACCAATGGGAGCTTTGAGTGTGCAAGGAATACTAGGCCAGATTCTAAGGGATAAATCCTCCCTGCATAGAACTCCTATAGTCTTCAGTGGGAGAGCTCTGCACACACAGGAAGCTTTGGATGACTGGCTCCTAGCTGCTGACTGTAGGGCCATTTCTAGACAAATTATAATATTTGACTGTACTGATGGACATGCTATGTTTGCTTTCCAAAGAGAATGAATCTCACAGCACACATTGCATGTGAATAGACATTTTCTTTAAGGGCATTTTATTCAAATTACTAAGACTTACTGGACCCTTTTTGACACACAAGTTTGCACCACTTTAACGAACAATGTGTTTTTAGCGAAACTAGTGCAAGTTTGTAAGTCAATTATTTTAATTTCGCTTCATCCAATAAAAAGCTGAACTGACACATGAGTAAAAAGAAAAGGAGGACTTGTGGCACCTTAGAGACTAACCCATTTATTGGTTATTATTATTATTAATTGGTTAGTTTCTAAGGTGCCACAAGTCCTCCTTTTCTTTTTGCGAATACAGACTAACACGGCTGCTACTCTGAAACCTGACACATGAGTGTATACACAGAGGTTTGCATCGGTTTAAAAACAAAGTTAAACTGCTGGAACATCAGTACATGTACAAGGCCTTAGATTGTTAATCACTGCAGATGTGACCTTTTGTATTGAGGCCTTTTTTATTAATGTACAGTAGTCACAATTACCACAAGACAGCAAAATCTTTGTCTGCTTCTATCTACAGATGATTTATTATTACTACTCCTATGTAAAAGCCTACACTTTGGGAGAAGGAGGAAATCCATATGGAAACAATGAACAGTGAAATGAAAAAAAAAAGGAGGAAAAAAGTGTCCACTTATACAGATATTAAGCCATGTAACTTTTGGATAAAATCCTGATTTAATTTTCTATACATGGAGTCAGGACTCAGGAGCACTTTTGCAAAGCACAAGCGATTGGAAAGGAAAAACTGAGGACTGATACTAACAAGAGCTGGCATACTGCCGCGGTCCAGGTTGACCACAGTGCACAGGGGCTGGAATTATGAACACTGCCTGTAACGGCACAATCAGATTGATCCAGCGTGTTTTGTTTGTTCATTTCTGGAAAATGTCAGTTCAGCTAATTCAATCAGAAATGCATCAGGCAGTCAGAATGGGTTTTCAAACGGTCAGAAAACAAAATAATTTCCCATAATTTAAAGATTGAAAAGCTCCTGACGCCTCATGGAAAAAAATATTGAAAATAATAATTTAGTTTACAAAGCATTTCTGTTCATATAATCAAATTTCTTATGTAAGTCTCTTCCCTATTTATTACTATCATCATTCATAGAAAATTATAGTATCCCATTTTTCAGACTGTAGTTTGCTCATTTCTCAAACTGTTTAACAACTCACCATTTCAACCATAATTTGGGGGAAAAAACTCCAGCAAACCTGGAGATAAATGAGAGGAGCGGTTCTCAGCAAGGGACCCCTGAGGGCAGGAAGCTGAAGCCCAAGCCCTGCTGCCTGGAGCTGAAACTGAAGCCAAAGCAACTTAACTTTGTGGGGCCCCCTGTGGCACGGGGCCCTGGGCAATTGCTCTGCTTGCTACCCCCTAACCCGGGCCTTCAATCTACTGGATATGCAGAAAAACAACTGTTGTGGCACAGGTGGGCTGTGGCGTTTTTTATAGCAGGTTAGGGGGGTGGGGGGGCTCAGAAGGAAAATGGTGGAGAACACGTGAATTAGAGCATACCTTTAAATAACCTTCTGAGGAGGATGTCAATCAGTCTTTAGGTTGAGAAAGAGTTGCATGAATTGGCCTCAGGATTTATCTAAAATAATTGTCAAAGGTAAATTTATTAGTTAACTCCTTTAATGCCATAGGATGCAAATCATCCAGATGAGCCAATTGTATATGTAAATGTTCAGCTTTTCCAAGCATTCCCTTTCTTGCTTTTTAGCACTAGTTATTTTTAATGGCTCTTCATTACTTCCTAACTGTACAAACCTTATTTCCTTTATTTTTCCACTTAAGGACAGATTTACAAATGCCAAACAAATATTTACAATCCAATGCAATGATTAAGCAATGGCTAAGAGGTTTCCTGGGCCATGCCAATGTTTATTTTATTATTTATATGTACACGTGTGTGCAATGGGCAGTGTCAGACAAACTTAATCATAGATAATGCTATCAGCCCAGGCTATTTTAGGTGTGTGTGCACACACACACCCACCCACACGGCTTCCCAATATAAAACCCTGTTTTCAGTTTCTTAAACCTTTGCAAAAGTACCAGTTTGGATTGAAATTTTCCATGCTGCTTGTCTCCCTCAGATTTATTATTATTATTAGAAAACTTCAGCCAAAACAGTCAGTCATTTCCAAGAACAAGGCTAGGGGAAAATATGTTGTTTTGCCCATGTTGCAAATGTTCTTTGAAATGCTCTAGCACCCACATATTTTGGAGAAGATTTGAAAATTGGTCCGGGGCATGGCCTGTGTGTCAGGGATGTGCTGTCCCCATGAAAATCCACCCAAATTCAGACAAGTTCTACACCACTGAAAAATAGCCATTCACACTCTCTCAACAGAGACTTACTAGAACTTCACAGAAAAAGTGTTGACGATACCATCCTATGGGTACAAAGGTCTAGCTACTCAAAGGTCCTAATGCTGACCACGCTGCGTGCAGCATTCCCACAGAGCAACTGGGCATCTCCATCCCCTTACATCTCCTACTGCTGACCAGACTGTACATGGCCCATCCCCACAGAGATACTGAGCATGCTCCAGCCCAGGGCAACAGGGACCCAGAGAACTTTTCCTAGTAATTTAACAAGTTGGGCTAGGGCCAGACCCTAGAACCAAGAGAATAAAGCCTGTATCTCCGGTGCTCTCAATAACCACCTTGTTGGTGGCCAGGCAGCAGTGAGAGGAGATTTATTCCCTCGATTCAGATGAGATTATATCAGAATGGTTGGGGGAGATGAGAGGAGCAGATTGGGACAAGGAGTCTGGTGATATTGGGAGGGGAAAGAGAGAAACTGTGAATGGGAAGTGAAGGAGGGACACAGACTGGCTGGCAAGTGGACTGGGCCTAGTTTGGCAAGGAAGCTAGGACTGGGAGCTGGTGCAGCGAGCAAAGACTGGACAAGGAGACTGGAACTAGGAGTGCAGGGGGAGGGTAAGCTGGAACTTAGAATGAGAGAATGAAATGAGGAGCACTTGGCTGGTGGGGAGACACAGAGATCAAAGCTAGGGGGAAGGTGGGGAACTGGGACTGGGCAGACAAGGAGACTAGGATTTGGAACCAGTGTGGGGGAGAATGTGGGTTGCAGGGGAGGAGAGGCAGATCTTAAAAGTAGCTGGGGTGCTGGGGAAGAACTGCAACTTGGCAGGCAAAAGACTAGGACAAGGAATCAAGTGGAGCATGTGCGCTAGACAGATTGGATGAGGAGCACAGGGAGGAAGACTAGGGCTGAGAGACAATGAAAGGGAAACGGAGAGAAATATATCAAACAAGGGACCAGGAAGGAGAACTGGGGCTGGCTGGGCAAGGAGACTGGGGGCAAGGAGCTGGTGTGGGAATGACACGGGGACTGGTTTGTCAAGAAGACTTGGCCTGGGTGTTGGGAAAATGAGACGAGAAGTCAGTGTGGAGAATGGAACTTGAACAGTGAGCCAGGGGAGGGAGACTAGGACTGGCTGGACAAGGAGACTGGGATGAGAAGCCTGAGGCATGGAAATTGGGACAAGGAGCATGGGCGGGGAAGAGACAAGACTGGGCCAGAGACAGGTTGGAGAGAATAGGATAGAAGGGGTTGAGCTTGGGAGGAACAGCCAGAAGAATTTGTGCCCCCTCTGGAGCCTGGAATGAGAGCTAATATTACATGATCACATACTGGCTTCTTCCCATGCCCCCCACAACAAGACCCCTACTTCATTCAAAGCCTAGGGGGGCCTGCTCTGGGGGTGAATTAGGGTTGTGTACTGAAGGAGCCTGTTTCTGGGGGAGCTTCCCTACTCAGTGGTTGCTGTGAAGTGACTACATGGCCCTTGAATGCTGCCTTTCCCCTTTGTCACCAAAGGAGATTAAGACGACACACACAGCCACTCCAACTCTCTGGAGCTGGGGGGAAAGTCACTGCAACTGACTGTCAGTCAAATGTCCCTAGACACTTATGAGTTAAATAGGAATAGTGGCCAACAGGTACAGAATGGAGCTGTCAGCTCGAGTGAGGAATTTCCCCAGGCCCCAGGAAAATGAAGGGCTGTGGTCACAGCAATGCCCCCTGCTCACCTTCCAGCTTCCCACATGCACAATCACTGTATACCACCTTGTTCCCTACCCCTACTTTCTTTCTTCACACTCCATCTAAGTGACCTCAGAGAGATTTTCTCCAGTCCCACATGACTTCCACAAGGAAGAAGGCAGGGAAGGACCTGTAGAGAGCTGGCAATTGGCACAGGAAGCATGTTTGTATTAGTTATCACCCCCATAAATCAGCTCCCTGGATTGTGACTGCAAAACTAGTGTTGAGATGCTCGGTGGCTCTGTCTGCTGGCGCTAGTCTATTAATCTTCAGGACAGACCAGGTCAATGCAGAGTCTACGAAGAGTTACGGTGCTAATAGAGCCCCTTATAAAACAAGAGCAGGATCTGCTCTTTTAACCATGAAGGACCAAATTCTGCACTTATTGAACCCCATTTGTGCTCTAGTCCAGTTGTACGTCAGCACAGAGCCGAGCACAAATTATAATTTGTGACTGAATATACAGAACAGAGACTGACTGTCATCGGAGGAGAAAGTTAGGTTCATTTATCATGAATAGCAGGGGATCTTATAGAGTTTCTTGTGGGGGGAGAGGGGAAGGGAGCAATATAAATGATATTAGCAGTATTTTGCTTTCTAAGCAAAGAGGGAATACCATACCTACCGGTAATTGCAAAAAAGGAATCTAAGAGCTTCCACTTGAATTTTCTTTTATGGGACAGTCTGCATATATTTTTTTGGAAGTGAATACATCCCTTCATAAACTCATTTCTTTATAGAGCCACGGCCTCATAATGAGCTATTTTGATCCAGTTAATTAGCAGCTTCCATCCTCACCACTTTGATTAAAACAAGTGTGATTCTAAGGTTGACAAGAGGCAGTAAGCTAATTCATTTGACTAGCTTTGAGCTCATTAAAAGTTGGGCTGAAATATGCCTGAAGTCAGAAAGAAAAAAATTTCATATGAAGCAAAACTGGCCGTCTCTGCTCAACATAGTGCTAGGTTTGTAACATGGTAGGTGTTTTGCAGCTCAGATCAGAGATGTATTATTAGAGCTTTGTGCTTGAGTTTGCTCAGCACCTGTGTGCAAAATGTCTTTCTTAAATCAACATTGCCAGTCTTATTTTACTGATACTTACATTCAAATAAAGGAAGAAAAGAACAAGTTTCATCTCCAATTTCACTGCCTTGTATGTAATACACATAAGCAAGAGCAATATGTGATGTGTTTCTCAAAGGCTGCTTTGATGTATATATATATTTCATTTATACTCTCTTTTGTTTGGTGCAAAGGTACTTAACTCTGATGTTTACTTCTACCAGTTGCTCATTTGAGGGAGGATGTATTAGACTTTGATCAGGGGCTTTGATTTATTATAGTCACTGTTTGATCAGTTACTTGCCCCATGAGTATTTGATCTACTTGGTAGCCTTTCCTATTTCATTTATATTCTTTGTTCTATACACACACCCCATTTTGTTTGTTTTGTTGTTAGCATTTTGAGGGCTTAAAGACTCATTCAGCTCAACAACAAGCTTTTTTTCTAAAAATTGATTTTTTTAAAATAATTTGGCAGAGTTATAAACTGCTGTTCTTTGGAATTTTCCATTAGCATGGCCTGCTCTGGATTTCCTTAGGGCAAAAAGTCATTCCAGTGAGAGGGTATGTAATTTGCTTTCTTCATTGACTTTTCCTCTGGTGATTTGTATTGCTGTGTTGCATATTCTTACGGATTTTTCTTGGTTAACCCCAAAATATTCAACATTTCCATATGGTTCTTTAAAGACATGCTTATTTCAGTATCTAAATAGGATTCCAGGTTTCAATTTTTTGAAAACAACATACAAGCTTTCAGGGGATTTGTTTCATATATTTTGGCAGTTGTATTTTTCTGTTATTTCATGAACATCTATGTATTTGATTTATAGTATATTAGCAATCTACTTTCTGTCTCTCTTTATGCATCTATCTGGTGCAGATCTCTATGGAAAAAAACACACAAAAAAGCTATTCTTTCATAGGTTCCAAGGCCAGAAGGGAGCATTGTGATCATCTAGTCTAACCTCCTGTATAAAAGAGGAGAACTTCCTCAAAAATAATCCCTAGAGCAAAGCTTTTAGACAAAATATCCAATCTTAATTTTAAAAAGATATCCATGATGGAGAATACACCAAGACCCATGGTAAGTAGTTCCAATCATTAATTACTCTCACTGTTAAAAATTTACACCCATTATGTACCCTAATAATGAAATATATCAAACTCATTAATACTTAATAAAAATAATAATCATAAATGCTATTTTAAAATTGATTTTATACGGCACATTAAAAACTTGATGGCTCAGGAGATTGATAATAAGAGAGTGTCTTTCTTCTCAAGGTCATCAATTCAAACTCAGTTCAGGCTGGTAGTGATTGAAAGTTGCTTGGTGGTGGATGTTAGCGATCCTAGTCCAGTTTCTAATGGATAGCTGCTTGCCACAGCACAATTTGTGCTAGCTGGCACCTTTGTTGGAATTCTCAGCATAGAGGCTGAAAACTGAATGGGGTTTTGGACTACCCTCATTAGTCCCTTCAGGCCTGGCTTGCTGGGGCAGTGTGGGGAAGCTTGGACTGACATTGTCTGATCCAGAGTAACAGCTGTGTTAGTCTGTATTCGCAAAAAGAAAAGGAGTACTTGTGGCACTTTAGAGACTTACCAATTTATTTGAGCATAAGCTTTCGTGAGCTACAGCTCACTTCTCACGAAAGCTTATGCTCAAATAAATTGGTTAGTCTCTAAAGTGCCACAAGTACTCCTTTTCTTATTGTCTGATCCATAACTGTTTGGAATCTCAACAGAGCACTTCACTCACTCATTTGACAATGTACTTTTGCAGCTGTTGTGTGTCAAATAAAAGCATTCAGGCTCTATATTGAGTAAGCGGATAGATACCTCCTTTCATAACTTGGAACAACTATTTGCTTGCACTCTATCATGTTTACCAGCAAATAAACCAGGTCACATATTGTGTTACTTTACCAGCCAAATAAAGCCTTGTCCTAGGATAAAGCCTCGAGAATGCTGATCAGCATAATGCCCCTTGTCCCAGTACAATGTCCTTGAAATGTTATAAATATATATATATAACATATATAAATTTTCAAACTTACACAATGTGTCATTGGCTGTAGTCCTTGCCTGATGGAAATCATTGGTAGGCAAATCTTTTATGTTTTCCTTTAGTTTGATTTTTAATGCCAAATGAGGCCTTTTGTTTAAAAAAAAGTAGCTCACTGGGCTAAATTTTCAAGTTCTTCCAAAACGCACCCTCAGCATTTCTTTTGCTCTCATATTTTGCACATGCAAAACTCAACACTTGCCCGTGCAGGTTGAGTAGCTGTGCATACATCTACTGTGAAAGCACAAACCACTTGTTTGCAAGTGCATACATGAAAGGTCGACAGGTGTAAGTGGGAATGAGTACATAAAACATGTGACTTCTAGTGTTATATAGTGGAAAGACATTTCCTCAGTATTCTGCATATGAAACCCAAATGTTCTTGCATATTTAATCTAAAAACAACTTCCCTAATGATTTGTAACTTAGACAAACATCTCCTTTCACACAACTCCTAATAACAGGTATGTTCAGAAGCATCTAAGTGACTTAGGAACCTAAGGTAAAATTTTCAGAGGTGCCTAAAGTCCCAGAGACATAGGATCTCTAAAGCCTAAATCACTTTTGAAAATGCAACTTACGTGCTTTTGAAAATGTTGACACAACATCTTATATAGCTAAGAGTGAAATTTTCCCTGTACAAATGATCTACACAAGGCTTTATGCACCACTACAGCCCCACATTTCAGGCCAGTCTGTGCAATTAGGGCACAACTGTGGACCGGTGTGATTCATACTTCTGCTACTCCAGGGGTAATTTGGGAGGGGTTTGGTCTCCCTGGGGAGTGCATTCACCACACCATCTTTTAGGACTGTAAATTGTATGATCTCCATTGTTCAGCTGTTGGAGGGAGTATATGGCCATGATCTTGTGCAGGTATAAATTTCACCCAAAGGCTTCCATCTTCGACATCCTTGTGTTCAAATCCAAGTTTGTGGAGAGATGTGTGTATGATGGGGCAGATAAATTTTATCAAATTCCTTCAGACCACATATGCATCCTCATTGTTCTGATGTAGCTGAGGATAGACAATGGCATGGGATAGAAAATCTACTTTTCCCCAGCATGTAGTCAGGTGTTCAACCAACAGATAGCTCAGTACCTAGGATTATAAGGAAGACTGGTTGGTTTGATTAGAGAACCTCTTTTTGGGTTGCAAACACTAAACAGCCCTAGTCATTTCACTACTGTCTTAAGGCGTTCACATTAAATACTGATCTGGATTTAACCGTATTTTCAAGTGTGGAAGAATCCTGAATGCATCAGTTAAGGTCTTTAGCCCACACGATATCTCAATGAGATCAATTTCAAAGATAACTGTGTGAAGAACCGTCTGAAGGATTTTTCCCTTAATGCCTTAATTCATTCGCTATTATAGTTATGATAACCTTATGCAGGGTACTTAAGCTCAATTTGCCCTATATCAGTTGGGGTTGAGGGGGGTGTTAATGAATGAGCCATTTTTCCCAAGACCAAAGCTACTCACTTTCTTAGGCAGGTTGTTTGCTTTCTTAAGCATGCAGAAAAGGACATATCAATATTTCACATCATAAATATGGTTACATGAATCATGCCCTGATTCAGGGATTCTCAAGCTTTTTCTTTCTGAGGCCCCCTCAACATGCTATAAAAATTCCATCACCCACCTGTGCCGCAATAACTGGTTTTCTGTATACAAAAGCCAGGACTGGCATTAGTGGGTAGCAAGCAGGGCAATTGTCCAGGGCCCCATGCCACAGAGGGCCTTGCAAAGCTAAGTTGCTCTGGCTTCAGCTTCAGCCCCAGATGGCTAGACTTGGGCCCCGGACTTCAGCCCCATGCAGTGGGGCTTCAGCTTTCTGCCCTTGGCCCCAGTGAGTCTGATGCTGGCCCTGCTTAGAGGCCACCCTGAAACCTGCTTATGGCCCCCCACAGGGAGCCCTGGTTGAGAACCACTGCCCTGATTTAGAAAGAACATTAACTTTTAAGCTGTCAACTACAAATGTTTATTAACAACTGCCTTGTGAAAGAGATTAGCATCGTGAACTCTGAATAAAAGGAAAACTGTTACAATCATGCTTTCTTTCATTTATAATGAATCAAAAGCCCTGTTATAATTCTACTAAACTACTATGAATAGAAATAGAAAAAAAAAACTAAAGTGTTTGTCTGAACATATATATCCCTATGTGGCATGGTTTTATAGTATATATTAACACGGGTTCATGCTGTGGTCATGCAGTGCAGAGGGGTCACTTATCAGATTGTGCATTGAAAACAGTGTAAACACAATTTGGGGAATCGGCACATAAAAGAGAGAGAGGAGCAATGAAAAATGTAAAAGGAGAGAAAAAAGAAAAGTGGAGCATTCCCTGAACACATGTTTCTGACATCCTAAATCAAGTTCATGGTTGGACCCAGGTGTATGACTGGGTACATAGACAATAAAGTTAGGTAACATTTGCAATTACCTAACATTCAAAGAGCTAGAATATAAAAAAATATAGTTAAGGTTACACTTAGAATTCTTTCCCAATGTCACCTGCTCCAACTTTGTAAATATTTCTCTTGTTCAGATGAAGCATTCTAGACTGGGCTTCGGTTTCATGGTCAAGGGTTCAGAAAAATCCATTCATACATTTTTGAGTTATATCAGGAGGAATAGAATATATTTTCCAATCATAAAGACAAAAAAAAAATTTCATGCTCTTTATTCTTGCTTAACCAAATTATGGCCAGCCTTTACATATTGACTTTTCCAGGTGGCTAGTCCTGAATGAGGACTAATTTGCAGCCTAATTTACAAACAAAGAAAGGAAATGAACTTCACTGCTCACACCTCTTATTTGTTTTTTTTAAATAATTATCTGAATCAAGACACAGAATTGGAACATACCTAACCTTCGCTGAAATCCAGATTCAGATAGCATTTGAAATGAGCTCTGCAGCTTGGTCCTATATCTACTATGGTTATTTTGGACTTATAACATAAAGGGGTAGCTTTTATTTAGCATATGACTTGACATTTACTGGCTGGAAAGATCAAAGGTTTGTCAATGGGTTGACTCATATGATGAACGCTGGTTTCTTTTTAAAAAGACAAAGTGCATGTTACCAGCAAATGAAGTATTTTGCAGTTCACTAAAGTAGGGAAAGTGAGTTTCAAAACAGACAAATAAGAAGCGAGTTCTCAGCCTTCATTCTCTCTGTGTCATTGTTTGCATTAGCGAAGGCTGGGGAGTTGAATAAAGAAAATCCCATAAATCGCATTTCAAAAGAAAGTTAAGGGGTAAATCATCAGCATGATATGTGATATATATGATATGATACATGGATTTTGCCACATGGCTTCTATTAAGGTGAATAGGAGTTGCACAGTTAAGTCTCTTCATACTGAAAACTTAATCCCAATTTCTTTTTTATTTTATTTAATTAGTCACAATATAAATGTCAACAAAAATATAAATTTAAATTCAAAGTTAAGAAAGAAAAATATCTTTTGGCAGCATGAATGTTTTGCTCAGTAGCATATCTAGCTATATTAAGGGTTCCGAAATCTTATGAAAATGGGAGTAATCCTAGAGCAGCCAAGGACAGAAATAATTCTGTGCCTTCAGTACCTTCTTTCATTAAACTACAGTTGTTGGCAATGCCATCACTAAGGACATGCTTTAGACTCTTTCCCCTTTCAGCACGTCCCAGGAGTCCTTTGTAAAATCCTAGAGCCGCCACTTCAGATCCAGTCTTCTCAGGTGTTTGGAATACTGTATGTGTCATTCATTTGTCTACATGGCAACCATTAGCAGAGTTAAAAGGAGAGAACTGTAGACTTTCATTCAAGAATTACACCAAATCACTGCAGGGCTCAGCCAATCAAACAGCAAAATTTGGTTTTCAGGGAAAACCCCCATCCCTTGACAAATTAGAAGCCATAATAGGATGGAAGTCCTGACTTGGTCATTTCGCCTCACAAAGGTAGCTGTGACTTGCTTGGTCAACAAACTTGTGAACTAGATTTTGGCAGCATGAAACTTTTTATTCTGAAGTGATAAATCTTTCAGACTCTGAATGTCAGTGATTTCCAATCATTTTAAAATGATATGCTATTTATGCAAGAAGTTTAATACATGGAGAGCACAAGAGAGAGAGAGCACACTACTATATACAAGTATAGAATATGTAAATTGTTTCAATGAACTTAGAGCCATGTATTTAGTATGCTCCAGAAATAAATATTAGCTAAATATATGCAAGACACAAATCTTTATTTAAAAGAAGTTTGCTAACCCGTGAATTCAGCTCCTTCTTCATCAACTCCTGCCACAATCTGGAGTTTTAAATCTGGATCATTCTTCCCACTTTACTGCATCTGGAGACAAACACAAAGTTGCAATTTGAATAATAAAAAAGGACTTCAAAAATAAGCAATCCCACAAATCAGTCTTTGTATCTATGTAGACACAGCATTTATAGTGATAGAACTTCTCTTTGTTCTTATCCCGTTTCATCAGATCACTGAGTTTGTCTCTGATCTCATCCTCTTTTCTCCTACATTTAACTAGGAAAGAAGGCTGATTTTCCATGTTACAATAAGAGCGATAACATGATCCAGTAGATAGGGAACTAGAAGGGAAGTCAGGAGACCTGGATACCAATCTTGGCTCTAACACTGACCTGCTCTGTGACCTTTGGGCAAGTCACTTTTTTGTGCATCAGTTTCCCTTATTCACTCAATCTGCACTGTTCACTTAAGATTGTAAGCTCTTTGGAGCAAAGTTGGCCTCAGTTTTCATTGCAATCTATAGATGCTTTTGCAATATAAACATATCATCATACTAAAATGCAATAATACATTCTGAAGCTGTGGATCAAAATGTTACTTTTGTTTTAATTCCAACCTATCATAACAGGTAGCCTGAACAATATTATGGAACACGAAGTATGATTCCAAGAAGCTTAGCTGGTAGAGTTCGAAAAGACTTGTTGAATCATCCTGTCCACTGTTGTTTCACTTAGTAGCCACAAGAGGTGATCGAACCCCATAATGAAATCATAAGCATTTTGGCAAAAAATAGTTTCTACTGTTCATTTAAGACTGCTTTGGAAAAAAAATTTTTTCCATCCTCTCTAGTCATCACATTCAGTACTACTAGAAATTCAAACTGTGAGGCATCTGTCTATACTCAATTTGTTGCAGTTATTCCAAATAGAAAACCTCTCTCAATCTTTCTGATATTGCTAGAAAGGTGTATTTTTAGGGGAGATTCATGTCAATCACCCCAGTGTAGAATTTCCTTTTTTCATGCTTCTATCTTTCAATCTACATAATAACTTTAAGATATCTAGACTTCAAAAGGGTCAAAAAGAATGGTTTGGAAGACCTGGGATCTTCTGACTATGACAAGGTGTCAAAAATATATTGTTCCTGTCTCTCCTACTTCAGTTCAGCAATCTGGAGCGTGCTTGAAAGGTGTTACATTTAAAATAATAGATAAAAGGTGATATAGAAGAAGGATACGATCAAGAAAAATATAAGGGAATATTCTTAGCTATTTTCTTCAGTCGTGTTCTCTCCATTTCAAGCACATCTTCAGTGATTAACCTGTTTGTATCTCATATACACACACTACACATGTGTGATATTTCTTTGCTATTGTGCCTATCCCTTAGCATTTATACTACTGAGTTCTTTCTGAAGGGATATTTCACACATTGGGCCACGTTAACAGGTACAACCACCGCTTTGCACTCTCAGGCTTCTCTAATATGTGCTGGACCCTGGAAACGGGGAAGAGTAAGGTGACTTAAAACCACCTCTCCCACGTCCCATATTTTAATCAGGGAGAACAACCATAATATACATTTCAGGCTTTATTTCCATATACCATTAAGGAGAAAAAGAAGGATTGCAGGTCACCTTTACAAGTGATTTACTATCAAGAATCTTTGCATGAGTGACAAGATATTCAATGAAATATTTTTAGGGAAAAAAGTGATAAAGGGAAATTCAGCTAAGCTTTTTTCTTCCTTGACACTACTCGATAATCTCTTCATCTGGCCTTATTCCAATAGAGTTAGACGCAGACTGTTATTTCCCCACAAACAAATCCCAGCCTCTGACACACACACACACACGTACGTTAGTACTTCAAACTGATGGCTACATTTTTAAATACGGGTTAGCGCCTTTGAGATGCATGGCCAATTCTGTATACACACACACACTTCAGTGAGGCATGTCTATCTAGCTGGCCTCATTTGGTGCATTGTAGGTCCATGCAAGAGACCAATAAGTTCAAAGCCCTGATGGTGAGTCTGTTGCCTTTTTATTTAAGAGCTTGATCCAGCTCCCCTTATAGTCAATAGAAGGTTTTTAAAATAATCAATCAATCAATCATACACAGAACATATACATCAATCTCTGCTTCAAAGTGAACAATGTAATCCTGCTCTGACACAATGGACTGACTGGTAGACAAGCCCTTAAATATACATAGATACTTAGTATGTGGCAAGCTCGGCTGTAAATCTGCAGGACACTAGACTAAGTTGCTATATGGACCCTACTACCACACTCTAAAAGTTTGATAGTTTGCTGTAAGGTACCACTGTTTGGAAGCCGAGTACATCAAAGCATACTATGGAACTTTTAGTGCATAGTAAGAGGTCCATATGGCAATTCAATGCATAGCAGGCTAGCGTGACAGATTCACACCCCAGGTTGTTGGTTTCAGCCTATTGCTTGAGTCTATTAAGGGTTGTTTTTCTTTTTTTACCTTACTTGTAATTCACACAGAAAAGTAACTGAAATGCTTGACAGGAGACCATAATTTAAAAAAAATAGAAAAGTCATCTTCACAAATCCTCTGCTTCCTTTATAATTAAGTGAGGTCCACCTGGACCTATCAATCAACCTTTAACTCAGAGTCATCCATGACAAGAGTATAGAGAGGCAGACAGGAAAGGACCAGAGAATGATATAAAGGAATTCTGTAGGAGTATTCACATTTGCTGAAGGAAGGCCTTAACCTTTTCTCCAGCAAATTCAGTTAACAGGTAATAGAAATGAAGGAAAGGATGGTGTTAAAGAGATAATGAGGGCTGCCAAGGAAAGTTTAGGAAAATGACTACCCACTTCATGACAAACTTATACCAACAGAGGATTCCACCAGAGGTACAAGTGAGAGGCCGTCATTTCCCTTTAGAAACTCACTCTTAACACCCTGCTTTCCACTTCGAACCATCTGCTCTGGCTTATTGAAAACCATAAGCTATATCATTTCATACCAGCTGAGGATGTGGTCCCCTGTATACAGAATTACATGACATGACAATTAAAATGTAAAAAACCAAGTGGCAACAAACCACATGCCAGACATAGCCAATCCAAGCACTATGCTTTTAAAATAGGTTCTTCCCTCCTTAGCAATTCTCTGCAGATTATGAGTGGCCTTATCTCCATTGTAGTCACCACTGAAGGGCCTGGATCCATGCTGCTTTGTACTCCGTGTAGTCCAACGTAATTCAGTAGCATTTTACCACTCTCCATAGGTTTAAATGGCCACCCAAGGGGCAGGGCAATCTAGTGTTAGGCCCCTACTCTTTTGTGTTGTGTAAGCACCAGGTGTGGAAAAGCCTGATTCAGATACAGAGTTCTGTTGTAGCCATGTTGCCCACTGACTTCCCCATTATGCCTACAATGCCTCCTATTGGTGATATGGATGGAAGAGACAATGGGTAAATTAATGCACACAGGGTCGGCATTAACCTTTCTGCTACATCCAGTAGAATCTGAGCGGAAGGAATGTTGAAGACAGCAGATGGGCCCCTAGTCTGCCTATGCCTACACAACAAAGCCCTGTGTGGAGGAGCTTCCATGGAGTGGGGGAAAGGTGGACAACGAAGCTGCAGAGGTGGATATTCTCCTTTTTCAGCATCACCTCAGTCCACTCTAGGGCTCTGCTAGGTTTTTGTTTCCTCTGATCCCTGAAATGAGGAGAGCATGTCCTACGACTCATGAAAAAAAAAAAGTGAAGTTGTCAGTTGCGAGCTTCCTTTCATATCAGCACAAGGGAGTAAGGGGGTGTAGTGAGCCTCCTTACTTCTTTGCTTGGGCTATCTGCATTGCTAATCTGCTCGCAGTGCGGAGAGCAAGAGCCAATATTTACCATCCCATTAAGTGAGTGGGGCCTTAGCTCTGTGCCCCCAATATGCTATCTAGTCCAGCAGAGTCATCCCAGAGAAGGTCATAAGATATAACTAGCTTAGGGTTGGTGAAGCCATTCACACCTGTGCAAAGTGGATGTAAAATTATGAGACTGGCACCAATATGCACCCGCTTTGCTTAGGCATAAGTGACTATTCAAGATGAAAGGCAGTGGAGTATAGGAGTCTAAAGTAACTCTGGATAATAGTATAGTTATTATGCTTTATTACCATCAATGATGCTCTTAAAAGGGGATAATCATTATCATTAATATAAAATTAGGTTCAAATGCATGATAGTACATGAGGAAACTATATCCATTATTTTATTATATTAGATCTGCAAGTATTATGCTAAACGGCTTTTGCTTAATGTTCTGATTCTTTTTAATTTGTGTCAGGTACCCATATGCAGAGGCCAGAGGCACCACTAGAAATCAGTCAGTGCTTCTCTATTGTTACAGTACACTGAGTTTACTTTCATAACCTAGGGAAATGAATGTGACTTTGGACCTGATCCTACATTCCTTGTGCCTCCAGAAATCTCACACGTATAGCAATGGGATATTTAAAGGGACAAGGAATGTGAGATTAGGAATTGATTCTGTAATGGAAATTTATTATTTACCCTGTCACTTACAGTCATGCCTATGGGCCAAATTGAGATTGGATCCCCATTGTGCTGGCCTTTGTGTTCATACACAGACACAGAATGAGATAGGCTCTAAATATGTTTAACGTTAAGAAGGGACACGATTGTTCATTAATGTAAACCAACATAGCTCCACTGATTTCAAAAGAGCTGCTCCACTTTACACCAGCTAAGAATTTGGCCCTAAGATTTTTACAAGGGTGTCCATTTTAAGACATCCTCAGGTTTCAGCAGCCTTCAAGCATTCCTACTTCACACACTCCGCCTCTCGCCCACCTCAACCTCTCTGTGAATCAAGTAGCACTTGATGGAATATGGGACTGTGTCTTACACGGTTTCATTGGGAAGATGAGTTGAATTCCTGGAAATGTAAGGAATGTACTGGTCTACAAGAATGCACCTGTCCGCAGCAGAGACTGAATTACACTTTCCTGTGTCTCTTTTGTCACCCAAATGTTGAAATGTTATTCTGTGATCTATTTCTGAGACTCTTCAGTGTGGAATGCTTTCCATAGAAAAGCATGATTGTTATTCCTGGAGGCGTGGGTTACCTAGCAGGCATAGACAGGCTGCTGTTTTCCCTTGCTCAGGGAAATGCATAAATATCTTTAAAAAGCTGCTTGCGTTTAAAAGTCAAGTGCCTATTTTAGAGGGCTAAAGGAGATGATTTGTGAGAGACGTGGTGCTGTGGGCACATGGTTTCTTAAATGGGGAGAGGACAGTTATTATTATAAGTGTTCATTGTGCATATCAATAGCCATATGGCCGATTCAGAGCTGCAATGAGTTTGCAGCTGCAAAGTCCAAGTGATTGCATTTAGTGTGCTACTAGAAACGGCGGTATTACTGGAACAATATATTCCTTGATAGAAATGAATGTGTGCTGTACTGTGCTAAAAACTTGTCTTGGTCTTTGAACCCCAGTTGCTAAAGAGGAGGGGGGAAATGGTTTAAGTTTTAACCATATCTATTGTTCAAGGTTTGCTGTGGCTAGAATATATTTTTAAGTGATGAAATGCACCTCTTTCTTAGATCTACAGGGATTAAATAAAAACAGGAAATAGTGTGTGTGTGCGCGCGTGTGTTACTAACTAGATTCACACTGCTACTTCTGCTCCCTGCTTTGCAATTGCATCTTTTCATTAATTATTACTACTGTTACTAGAATTGCTTCACGTCTTCCAATTTTTCAAAGGGTTAAAGGGGTTAGATTTGTTTCCAACCAGGGGACTGAGCATTTGAGGGTTTTACTCACTTCAGCTGCTTGCTCACTGAGTGTGATTCTCTGTTCCAGCTGAGTTATGCTTGGTGCAGAAATTGAAAAAGGAGCAGAGACAAAGGTGGCTTGAATCCATCTTTGTGTTTCCCCTATTCCTGGGCGAGCTAGGAGTTTGACCGACCTCTGGTGTAAGTTAGAGCAGCCCAATTGCTGCAACTTAAAATCTAGCCACCTGTGGTCTCAAGGGGCAATTCCAGCAGCCAGGAATAACAGGAGTGCAGCTCTGCTGTGGCCACACCCCCTTTCCCTATGCCACATCACAGATGGCAACAGAGCTGTGTTACTGGATCTCTGCCACCTTGAGACACTTCAAATGGTGTTTTATTGTACCACAAATAATAAACTCATGTAAGATACATTATGCTAACTGGAATCTGAACTTTTAAATGTTGCTTGTATTTGGTCTGCTTGTATTTGAGTCGTTGCATTCCCATAGTCTTACTCATGGCTGTGAGATCCTCCATAAAAAGCTAACATTCCAGGGCAAGGCATCATTGTGCTGAGTTATATTGTTCTTGACAGCCCCAACACTGCTCTCGGGGTGGGGAAGAATGGCATTGTCCCTGAAGGAGCACCAGAAGCAGATAATCTCCTTAAATGCCTGACCCCACACATGGGGCATCATGCCCCTGCATGCCCTTCCTATTCTGCCAGCTATTGAGCAAACAGGACGGGGACATAGCCCTACTCTCTTCCTGACCCTCTGGGTCAATGGATGCTCCCAGGAGCTCGTGGAGGGAGTAGTCCCACCGTCCCTCTCAGCTTTGTGTACCCAGGTGACCAGGCACAAAGTTGCTTTGTATTATTGAAGAAAATGACGACTAGGCTTTGGCACTGAAGGGTTAACAAAGAGTAAAGATATGAATGGGGGTGTGGTAGCCAAAGGCAAGATCAGCCTCTTGCTTAGGCTGCAGTAAACAACTCCTATAACCAACTCACTCATGCAGCCATGCATATCTGGCTCCTTACACCAAACACTCCGAGACCAGAGGACGTCCTACAGGGTGGACCATAGAAACTTTTGCCACTGCTCTGTGTGTAACAGGGGAGTGAAGAATCAAATCCTGCAGTCCTTACTTGGCCTTGACTTTAGTAAGAGTTATAGAGTAATAGTAAGGAATGAGCCTGACACCTGCATATTAATAAAGAAGTTTTTGGGGGATGAGGGTGTAGTCACAGAAGGAAACTATTTACGAACCAACTTGGTAAATAGTGCAGCATCACATGAATAAACCACGGTCCTTTCAAAAAGTCACTGTCTTTGAAATGACAAAGCATTTTAGTGGTGTTTTGGATTCCACGTAAGAGAGAAATGAACTAGAGAGAAATTTGTGATTAAGTCTCCAGTTTAATTCAAAGGCCATAAAGTTCATATATGGAGAGAAAAAAAAAAGAAAAGAGGCTTTAACTTTTAAAATAAAAACATGAAACCAAAGTTTTAGAAATAATCATCCACTTATATAATGAATGCAAGACATGTCATAACTGCAATGATGACATAGATGGCAATCCAAAAGTAAAAGTTTTCGCATTATTTAATCTTTAAAAAGTGGGGTAGAACTAACTTTGTAACAATGGAAAATGAGCACATCCATTTTAGTTGACATGCAATGTAAAAATAAAGATGGATTATTCTTCACAATTGCAAGTCCACTGGCAAAAAAGCATTTTTGAGGTTTACCCTTTATACATTTGTCATGCTACTTTTATACAAAGTCATGAATATTGAAAAAAATATACTTCAGAATAAAAAAAAGTTATTTTGAAGGGTCTCTCTTTCAATGTAGGGTTTGGCCATTCATGTCAATATGAGCAGAATGTGGTAAAAAGAAATATATCAGTAGATTTTCTTTCAGTTGAACTCTTAATTTTGGACTTTCATTTTCCATTACAAACTGTAAACAGAACAAATCAGACAAGAAGTTCTCTCAAAGTCACAGATTTAACTTAGAAATAAGTCTTATAAAATGTACACATTGAACACAAATTGCTGTATGCAAGTGTGTGATGTTTCTGTAAAATATTTTGAGCAAAAGATTTAAAATAGTGACATGAAACAGTTGCTTGGTAATCTATTAGCATTGACGGAAGTCAGAAAATGAAGTCTGTGGATCAAAAGCATATAACAAGTGCACATGAATCCAGGGCATATTAAGGGGTAGGGTTGACTCTTTCATTTGTTGTTGAAGACTCCTTGGTAAATAAGAGACCCTTTGGTAGGATTCTATCCAAGACTTATTTATTTTTAATTTACTGCTGGAGTGAAATATTCTCCTCTACATTACTCCAGAAGAGCTAGTTGGGAACAATCTATTGCAATGGTTTTTCAACAGAAATTGTAGATTCTGCAAAATTGAAATATTCTATGGGAAAATGTCTATTCTGCTGAAATGTTTCAATTGTCATCTAAAAAAAATATGATATTTTGGATCAGTCCAGCATCAATCTGTCTTCCTGAGCAGCCACAGTACCTCGTACACCCAATCTCCTCTACAGACCAGACGCTCAGGCTGGACTACCTATACTGTGATACATCTGTCTCCCCTCTGTTTCAACCAGTGTGGTGAATCCCAGAACTCCTATGAGTGCCTCATGGGAGATGAAGTCTGACCAGGAAGCTCTGACCACAGAGGACAATGGTGGCACTGGACACCCAAACAACATCTCTCATAATGGAGATGGATGCAGTTCAATGTTAAACAAAGCCTAAATAAAACATTTCAACTTGTTTCTACAAGCTGAAGTGAAATGTTTCAATTCAGGAATGTTGGACCCTTTCATTTTTATCAAAAATGTTGAAGTGAAGCATTTCAACGTTTTCCAGTTTATGTTTTTTGGAAATTTTTGAAATTTCTTTTTTGTTCCAATTCAGGATGAAAACAAATTATGAAATATTGGAACTTCCCATGGGACAGAAATTCCTATTTTCAACAAACTTTACCCTCTAAAGCGTACAAGTTACCAATTTACTCTTACCTAAACTGAACTAAAAGTTGATAAATACGGAAAACTCTGATATGTAGCAAATAATGAGAATAATCGAAAATACAGTAACTTCTAATGACTATGGCAAAAAACCAAACCAGCTAAAAGAAAAGGAGTACTAGGTGGCACCTCAGAGACTAACCAATTTATTTGAGCATAAGCTTTCGTGAGCTACAGCTCACTTCATCGGATGTGAAGTCCGATTTCGTAGCTCACAAAAGCTTATGCTCAAATAAATTGGTTAGTCTCTAAGGTGCCACTAGTACTCCTTTTTTTTTTTTTTGCGAATACAGACTAACACGGCTGCTACTCTCAAAGCAGCTAAGTATCTAAAATCTTCCACTTATTTCTGTCCAAGAGCATTATTAAAAGTGAAGAGAATCTTGACGTGCTCAACTTAGTTGTATAATCGGTAATAGCAATACACAGAAATTGGTAAATTAAACTGTGTCTCTAGGATTTATAGTACCAATAAAATAAGGCAGGACAGAAAGATATTTTGTCAATCCAATGCACTGGACCAGATTCTGGCTGATAAAATAATAAGACCAATAAGGCTGTATTGACACATACCAGAAGTAAATCATGTACAATATTTATTTAAGCATATGGTCACTTATGCTTCTTACTTGCTAGGTACATGTGTTGTTTTTTTTCCCCACGTAAATTAGGTTTGGGCAAATAAATTCATGCCCGATATGTAACAATATTTAATGATCATGGTAAGTGCTCTGCAATTAAACCCAATTCTATGATACATGTACAAATATTGACTTTAAATTTCAGTGAACACCAAGATTTATGGTCTCTTGAGGAAAATTCCAACTGGTAGGAATCACCGCTGTCAATATTTACCTCCTGGGTCAATAAATCCTGATAGTCAATAAAAGTCAGTAAACCCAATTGACAGCACTAGAGTTGTCTGTGTACACCTTAGGGTAGGATTTGGCATACTTAGTATATGCTTATTAGTTAGAATGATTTTGCATTTAGAGTCCCTGTGGTATAGGGCACACTTCCATGTGCTTTTTACAACATATCAACCATAAGTCATTTCTACTGTTATTGCTTTGCTACTACCTTTCCTTGAACTCCTTTGGAAAATAAAGTATATGCAAATTGAATGATATGCATTTTCTTTTATATATATCAAAAAGAGGATTCCCTCTGGGCTGGTAATATAAAGTCACATAATGCTGTATGCTACAACTTTATATTAGATGCTGGAGAACAATTTTCTCACAGTGTATATGTATTTATATTCAAAGTTTTGGGATTTAAGGGGAAAAAAATTCATATAATTCACTCTTGTATTTTGAAGATTACAACAATTTCTAAATATATAGTTGTGAGTAGATGTTCTGGGCCAGATCCTTAGCTGGCATAAATCAGCATAACTCCCTTGAACTTCAGTGGAGCTACACCAATTTACACCAGCTGAGGCACTGGGTCTCTAACTTTTTCCGTTTCTTTAAAAACAACAACTAAACAGAACTGTATGAGTTTGAGCTGCCCTTTTCCACATCCCCGACATAAACGTAATTCATATGACAACTATTTCATACCTATTATATAGTTGCATTGAAGCACCGTCCTGTCTTCCTTTTACAGTATTTATCAAACTGTAATCTTACAAGAATATCTAAAAAGGTTATTCAGATATTACTCAACAAATATCAACAAATAATGTATTTATACAGATAACTTGCTTTCACTGTGTCAGCACCCCTTTCATGTTCACGCCGAGTGGTGTTTCTAGTGAAGGAACAGTTTGTGCTAGTTCAAGGACTCAAGCAAAAATGAATTGTAAGACTGAATTTTGAATATTTACTAAAAGTGAATTCCAAATGGTATCACCGACCACTGCAAATTTTCAATGCTGAACTGAAAATTCACACTGGAATATACAATTGTAACAGTTGTTGTTGGTCAGTTACACAAATGACCGCCCTTTAAGCGTGTGTGTTTGTGTGCGCGCACGCGTGCGTGCTTGGCTGGATGGCTGAATGAAGGGAACAGTGCTTTACGGCTGGTGGGGGAGGAGGCAGGGGGAGAAGAGGAAAACTGCTGCAAAAAGGGACAGCGTGGTTGCTGACTTATCCCTTGGGAATGCAGGGTTTAAAAGAGGCAGCTGTGCGCCCAAAGCCTTCCTTTTTACACGGACCAAGGCTGAACCAGGACCCACCCTCCCTCCCTTTTAGGTGGTAAAATACCAGGTTTGGTCAACACCTGCTGTGGGCATTACACTAGCAGGCCCGTGGGAGGGGGCTGGGAAGGAATTTTTCCCTGACCACCAGATTGGCTTTGGTGCAGTTGGGGTTTTTTCACCTTCCCCACACCAGGTTTCAGGAAGGGCTCTGTTCAGGCATGGCATGATGGGTGGTAGGCCATATATCGCAACTCATTATTTAAGTGTAGGGCGGATGTCCAGTGCAGGTACTCCATAGGAAAGGCACACAGTGACCGGATAAATGACTTGTAAAAGGACTTAAAAAGAGGTGTTAATTAAAGGAATGAACGGGGCGTGGTTGGGGACTCCTATGATTGGTACAGCAGGGAGCCAACCCCCCATTCTTAACCCTCCTATGGGCGGGGGTGGATGGTACAGTCCTGGCAATGGATTTGTTGGAGGGAAAAAGAGGGGGAGCTGGTAAAAGCCCCCCAGGTAATTACAGAATAAACATGGGGTTACCTTCACTGTACACGGTTATCTGCTGGGTAGTCCCAGACATCTAATAATAAAGTTGCAGCTGGATTAAACCCATGTCAAATGTCTCCTGTCCTTTTGGCATAGCCAGACAATAATTGATCAGGCCAAAGAAACTGTAACATGTAAGTTAGGTGGTGAGTGTGAATTTTAGAACATTTCCAAAACACTGCTGGCAAGGGATTTATAGATTAAAAATTATCCTATGAGGACAATTCAAATAATTCAGAAGAATAAGGACATTTGAGATTTGTTCATGGACAAATTAAAAACAATCTGCAAAGAGAAAAACAGTGAAATGCGTTGAATAAATTGTTCGTTATGAATCATTTGCCCAGCTCCAAACGTGATGTGATACTCAGATCCCTTCTTATTTATAACAAGATATGCTCATGGAGAGTTTTACTACTGCAAAATGTGATACTTGGTAAAGATGGACCCTTTAGCTTTGTAATTTTTGAAAAGCTGGAGAACAGAATAATATGATAATCATTTGAAAATCCTTAAAAAAGCAGACCAGTGAGTAGCATTATATTTCCCTTTATCACTTCAAGCATAATATTTACTCTTTATATTTCAGCACAGGGGTAAATACATATTATATATATATATAGGCCCCAATGAAGCAAAGCGTTTAAGCACATGCTTAACTTTAAATATGGGATTATTCATATGCTTAAAATTCAATACATTGTTAAATATTATCTTGGATTGGGGCTTTATAGACTTAAACAACCTATATGTTTCTACTGGTATAATCATTCCATAGGATTACAAGCAGGTGAAATGTCTGCCCAGAACAAATAGTTTGGTCAAAAATCTCTCACCCCAGTGGAGGAAAGACTAATGATTCAAATTGCTTTCCAATCACCTGTCCTGATCAGAGGGCATTCAGTTGTAAGGATCAATTTGGAAGTAATTATTTTGAGTCTGTATAATGTCTTCAAAGGCAATTAAAATCCCCATACATTTTTGAGGGGCACACAACTGCAGGTATAGAATACCACAGCCTGTGGGAATGCCAGTTAGAACCAATTAAAACCCGATCAACCTTCCATGACACTGACATGCCTATTTGAACTTTGCCTCTCTTTGCAAGATGGAGATCACGCCACGTGATCATAATACAGATTTAACGATCAAAATGGAAGATGCCCAAATTGATTCTCGTAACTGGATTCTACTGTATCAAAGAGTCATTGCGGCAAGAAAAAGACTTCAACTCTTTAGTCACAGATAGCCATCTTCACTTCAGTATAAAAGCAGAAAGTGAGAGAGAAAGAATGGCGCACATGCATATTTAACATAGACTTCAAAAGCAAGGGGTTCATTAGGAGAACATCATAAAAAGCAAGCTTTTTCTTGAACGAATAGCTACAGTTTAATAAAACATGACTTCAATTTTTTTTTAAAATTACATTGCAGACACATTTGGGCTGACATAGGGAATATAGCAAATTATGATAAAAATCAATTACTCAACAGATATGTATAGATACTGAATAATGCATTCATTATTATTCATTCTCATTACAATTCCCTCACATCACAAAGAAACTATGGAGGATGAGTGACAGCTTTAAGAACATATTTACCAAAATAGATGAATCTGGAGTCCTAAGCTATTTTTAAAAAACTGGTGCACTGTCAATACTGTGTTATAGGGAATTTAAAAGATCTTAATGGTTTTGTTGTTATTTTTAACTAAATAAACACATCCACTAAATTATTAATCTGAATCTTCTCCCTCCCTGACCCCCGCCCCCCTGCCGAAACAATCCAAAATTTCAGAATGTGCAGGTTTCATTTCAGCTCAGTTTTACTGAGCTATAAAAATGCCTGCAAATCAAGAAAGGTACAACCAACAAATATATTCTTAGACCATGAAATAGACTACCCTTTTTTAATGATTCAAATAGAAACATTGACAGAATGGGAGAATTGGTAATAAATATAAATAGAAGGGCTGAGGAAAACATCCACTTGAATAGTTTGCTAACTGCTACCTATAGCATTTTGGCCATTTATAAGGCCACATTTCAGACAAGTTAGGTGTGCACAATATGCATGCTTAATTTTTGTGTGCAATTCATCGGATTACACACATTACAAATCTGCACACCTAGTCACAGCAATTGTGCATGGGTTTTGCCCACACATACATTTAAGAACCTAAAATGTGTGAAAAAATCAGATCCAAATCCTCAGCTAGTATAAATCAGTATAGCTCCATTCCAGTCAAGGAAGATCTGCCAATTTACTCCAGCTGAGGATCTGACTCTAAATCTTTACTCTGTCCAATTTTGCTGCTAATATAGTCCATTTCCAACATCCATAAAATAAGAAAACCCTTTCTGTCTTCGTTGAGCAGTAACTAATATTATCACCCACTCTAAGATGTCAGAGAAAGAGACTGGAGTTTTCACTGTCTGTATGACTCAGTTACAGTGTTTTTTTGATGGCTTTCCCTACACTTATGCTTTTGCTACTGTCTTCTGTGTAGGCAGTGCTAGAAGACTCTGGTATCAGTAGCAGATCTGGTAGGGAGTCGTCTTTTTCAATTCAGACATCCAGCAGAATCAATAACTCTTTGAGGAAATCTCTCAGGGTCTGACCTTTGGGATGGCCTCTTTAGGCCCCAAACTATAGTAACAGCAGCAGTTCTCCCAGGCAACCTCCTAGGGAAAGATTCAAAAGAAGATTGTTGCCTATTGGAGGCACCAGAATCTTCCAAGCAGGCGATCTAAGAATGGAATTAATCAGCCTGCGAAGCTTTTAAACTCAACTTATCATTCACCCAGAGCTCTACACATATTCTTTGTGACCCTGTGTTCCTCCATCTCCTTTGATCATATTATCTTGAAGTACTCTCTTGTTGCATAAGTAACACCACTTCATGGTAACATCGAAACAAAAGAGAACATAAAGAACATAAAAGAATATAGAGTCCATCGCTTGGCCTATCACGACGCCTACAAAGACTTAGTAAAAAGCCATGGTATTACAGAGTTGTATTCATGTTATTACAGAGCAGAACTAACAAAGCTAAATATGGCTTTAGGACCAAACATGATCTGAAACTCTTAACTAGAACTACTGTTGATTGTTTCTCTGTTTTCTATGTGAATTATTGCACAGTTGGGGCAGATCTTTGACCACAGAGGCAATTACTTATTCAAGTGTACCGAACCTTGTCCCTCACTCCAGCTAGTCTAATACACCAGGATGAGGATCCGGCCCTCAATGTGTTGATTTCAACTGGTCAGCTCTAAGCAGAGCGCCCTGTTTGAAAGAAGTGATTCATGGGTTGTAGCGCATGGAAGCTGCAGAAGGTCATGCTACATGACACCTCACCCTTTTGACTTTCACATTGTCTTTCTGGCAAAATCAAAACCATTTCGTAACCAGTTCCAAAGGTCCATTTGACAAGCCAGAAAGGGATGCAATGTTCATTTTAATACCACTCAGACTCCTCTGCAGAACACTAATCTCAGTTCAACAAAAAAGAAACTTGTCTTATGTGGTTTTGTTTTCATTAGGTTTCCCAAAGTTAATCCAGTTTAATCTTTAATTTATAACTACATGGTAGGTGTTAGAGGCCATATGGACTCTGATTTTGATATGTGTTGTCCACAATTCCTCTTAAACTTGGTTTTCATACTTTGGTTCTTGGCTGCCTAAACTCATGTTAATCCATTAAGACCATTTTGCCCACTCACAAGGTGACATATCACTTGTGCTCAGTTCTATTATGCATCAAACTACCAGGAGAGGAGTTTAATATCTCACTGTTTATTATTTACCATTTTATTTCAGACACAATTACATTTTAATCAGTGATTTACTTTTGGTATAAAACCATGGGGTGAAATCCTCACCCCATTGCAGTCAATGGCAAAACTGCTGTTGATTTAAATGGTGCCAGGATTTCATCCCTAGAGTTTAGAGATAGAAGCAACCTTATTAGATTATTATGTATATTGTGGTAGCACCTAAAGAACCTAACTGAGATGGCTGCTCCATGGTGCTAGGCAATATACACTTATTATTACTGTATTACCATAGCATCTAGGAGCTCTAGACTTCATTATGCTATATTAACAGATGACTCTGCAGGGCAGGGACCGACAGACTAAATATCTCAGACAAAGTATAAGGGGGGGGGGGATAGAAACGCAGAAGTGAAGATACTTGCTTGAAGTCAGATTACACAGAGGAAATAACCACTAGACCACACCGACACCTGGATTAAAATGTGCCAAGTTCTTTCCACAGAAAAAGGCATAATCCTTGCCCTGGAAAAATGTTTAATCTAAAAAGTAGAAAAAAGACAGATGAAAGACAGGAGGAGAACTTGCAACATATAAGCAAGATGACGGGGCGGTGATAACACATCTTGTTAATTGGATTTCATTAATTATTATTATTTTAATATAAACTATGCCTAACTGCCTACTCACTTGGCCATTATTAGCACCTGACTCGGCCATCACCTAAGAACTCCAGCGGCTTCAGCTATCTATTTTCAAATCCACTAGAATCCTAGTTATATTACCACCTTACCCATGACTCCTATCCTCCTTGAACAAAGCAAGCTCTGCCTCTCATGCTACTCCTCCTTTATGAGAATCTAACTTCCTCTTCTGCACAAGCCCTCATAGTACTCACCCGCCCCCTTGCCCGCTACATCCTATAGAGACAGGAGACATTTTAAAAATAGTCACTGCGGACATCAGAGGAGATGCTATGACTGTGAACACCTTCTTCCACCCCCCCATCACACTGAGCTAACAGGTGCTTGGGAAACCAAGCACATTTCCGCAAACCCACACCCCAGTTATGCTCTATCTCTGCCTATTATTTAGTCCCCTCTTCACAGCATCCAGCCCATATCCAGTCCAGCCCTCCCACAACGCAAGCAATCTTTTACACTACAATGAAGTCTCCCTTTAAGAAAAAAATCAACTTTCAAGGCACTGTGTTTTGCTCTCTTAGGCTACATCTACCACTGGTAGCACCAAGTAGGGTATGTGTAGCTTCAGAACATAGTGAAAAGCTGGCAGCCTCCACCACGCAGTGTTTGGCTAAACGCATCAGTCAAAGTCCCTAGTGGGTGAATGAGGAGGGGAAAGGCTCCGGCAACAGGCCCACTGCCTCCACCCCTACCTAGGCAGGCCACTCAGCCAGTTTTGAACTGGACAGTCCTTTTTTGTAACTTCTGTCCCCCAGCCAGTACTGATGCACACCATGATGGAGAGTGCATCGCCCCAACCCCACTTATGAGACCTCACATACACCATGCATGTGAGGTCACCCCAACGGGGGTGTGACAGCACTGCACAGTGTGACCTCACATATACCATGCATACAAAATCATACCAGCAGGGGTGAGTCATGTCAGCGGGAGCATGGTCATGCCATTCCTGGAAGTCCCAGGATGTCCAATATTCCAGGAATATGGCAAGGGCAGGATACCCACTGTCTGAGCCTTTACCCACTGCCAGAGTCTTTCCCTGAGGATTCAGGTGTATCTTTACTGGCCTAAGCGTAACCCACACACCTCCTGGCTGTGGTGTTCTGTCCCATCTAGTAGCACTGAGACCACTTAGAGAGAGAGTTAAATGAGTCTGCTCTACAGTCTTAGTTAAGAGCCAGTTGGCTTTTAGCTCATGCACTAAGATCCAGACGTCCCCTATTCGATCCTGCCCGCCAACAACCATGGTCTGTCAGCATTACGTAAGCAGCAGCTCACCATCTACACTGCAATTTATACCTGTGCTAAGGAGGTGTACAATGTGTGTACTCTATATGCCACCATAAGGAGTGTGCAGTGTAGGCATACCCTTAGACACCGTACATCACTCTTAATTCAGCCTGGACAGCAACTCCCACTGCTAACTCCAATGCCATTACACCAGTTTGCAGCAGCTGAGGATGCGGTCTGTAATGTCTACAAACAAGGCTGTGTTTTCAGAGATGAATCACTATACCCAGCAGTTTGTACATTATGATGGTCCATACATAGTGGGACCCTTTCTGGGTATAGCTAGATGCCAGTTGTGAAGTGGAATGATAGTCTGTAATTAACATGCAGAATTGGACTTCCATGACTCTACATAATGAGTCCACATTTGCAATTCTTGTGCACTCAAAAATTCCACCATATCTATTAAGATATTGTTCTAGGTGGATTCCTCTGTTCTTCTATCCAGTGACTGTTTGCAACATAGGGTTCTGTTGCTCTTTTGGGGGATTTCTGTTTCTCCTGAGATTCCGGTTTTCTACACTACAGAAGACAGGAATCTGAACTCTCAGAACAAGTGAAATCAATTGTGTTGATTCCTGAATCAACATTAGGCTACATAGTAACTAAGCCACATAAGCCCATGAAAGTTTGAATTTGTTTTTCTGCAAAAGGTCCTTTGGCAAATGATGTTTTTCAGGCACTTATGCAAGAATCCTCTAAATTAGCCAATTTCCTCTGAAATATTAGGGAAAAAAGAATAAATAATATAAATAAATCATACCTTATGTGCAATACATGTGCTGACAAAGTGATATTAATGAGAATTGAGAGCTAAAACTACCTTAAAATAGGAAGCAGAATTCACGAAAGCAATATATAAGGCTAATACAAAAATCAATGTTCGCTGCACTGGTTGTTGGCAAAATTAGACAATTAATTCTGTGTAAACTAACCTATCAGGAAACCACACTGTGGGGATTCTAATAGCTGTTATTGCAGTACACTATATTAAGGAGAGAGCACTTTAATGAGATCCCTGGAGAGTCTATACAGACTTGGATCTTCTTCTCAGAAAGAACATTTTACCCCATTTAACTGCCACTATGTTATATCTCACACACACATGAACAAAACAAGCTATTAAAACAATTATCAGTACCAATCAGTATGGTGCTTTTCAGGATCAAAAAGCCATTATGCCATTTTCAACATATATGATCCATCCGAAATACCATGTGCATATTAAAAAGAACAGTCAGCAGCATTTGACAGCGCAGCAGCACTAAGAAGAGTATAATGCACCAGGACAAAAGAAAAAAAAAAATCAGAAGTTGCCTACATCATAACCTTTAATTTATATTTTTAAAAGGTTCTAATTTCTTGCAGACATTGATACATGAATTGGTACAGTATGTCATGTGCAATAAAGGCCCTAGCTTGAAATTTAATTTTCCAAACAGGTGTTAAAATGAATCTTTTACAGTCTTGACTTCAAAATGGCTGTATTTCAAGTTGACTATATGCTGTAAAATAGTGGAGCAGAATATCTTGATTGTGCTGTAGTGGTAATACCTGAAATAGAAGCACTAAATCCCACATTTTCACCTGCTTCTATTTGCAACTTCTCCACAAAATATGCAAGCATCAAATTTACCTCTGAAATTAAAGCAAGCAGTACTCTGAGGTTTTGAAAGGCTAGTCAGTTTAAGCTTATGACCTTTATTTTCATATTACCTTTCTAATAAAATGTTCAGTGATGCCTTGGAGTTTTTTGGGGAAGTCACAAGTGAAATAAAATGATTCTCCCCCTTTAAAATAGTAATGAAATGGTATAAAAATATTTTTAAAAAGGACCTATACACCTGTAAGGGATATCTGTTTAGATAGCTAAATACTCTATTTTCCCCCCTAGTCATACATACTGGAGGAAAGTTTGCTATGCACACTTCTTTTTACTAATTAAATTGGATCAGATCCTGATAGCCTTAGTGATGTTAAATAGTATGAGCAGTCTCATTAGAGTTAATAGAACATCTCATAAATTGACTATTCTATGTAAGTAACAATATTAGAATCTGGCCCATCATAGAATATCAGAGTCAGGAAGTCACCTAGCCCAATCCCCTGCTCAAAGCAGGACCAACCCCAACAATATCATCCCAGACAGGACTTTGTCAAGCCAGGCTTTAAAAACCTCTGAGGATGGAGATTCAACCACCTCCCTAGATAACCCATTCCAGTGTTTCATCACCCTCCTAGTAAAATAGTTTTTCTTAATATCCTACCTAGACATTCCGCACTGCAACTTGAGACCACGGAGACAGCAGATCGAGGGACGTGATCATTTCCCTCTATTCAACATTGATGAGGCCTCATCTGGAGTAGTGTGTCCAGTTTTGGGCCCCACACTACAAGAAGGATGTGGAAAAATTGGAGAGAGTCCAGCGAAGGGCAACAAAAATGATTAGGGGACTGGAACACATGAGTTATGAGGAGAGGCTGAGGGAGCTGGGATTGTTTAGCCTGCAGAAGAGAAGAATGAGGGGGGATTTGATAGCTGCTTTCAACTACCTGAAAGGGGATTCCAAAGACGATGGATCTAGACTGTTCTCAGTGGTAGCAGATGACAGAACGAGGAGTAATGGTCTCAAGTTGCAGTGGGGGAGGTTTAGGTTGGATATTAGGAAAATCTTTTTCACTAGGAGGGTGGTGAAACACTGGAATGCGTTATCTAGGGAGGTGGTGGAATCTCCTTCCTTAGAGTTTTTAAGGTCAGGCTTGACAAAGCCCTGGCTGGGATGATTTAGTTGGGGATTGATCCTGCTTTGAGCAGAGGGTTGGACTAGATGACCTCCTGAGGTCCCTTCCAACCCTGATATTCTGTGATTCTATGATTGTTTCTTGTTCTGTCATCTGCCACAACTGAGAACAGCCTAGCTCCATCCAATATGCCATTTGCCTTCTTGGCAATAAGGCTCACTGTTAACTCATATCCAGCTTTTCATCCCTGTAATCCCCAGGTCTTTTTCTGCAGAACTGCCACTTAGCCAGCCAGTCCCCAGCCTGTAGCAGTGCATGCGATTCTTCTGTCCTAAGTGCAGGACTTCGCACTTGTCCTTGTTGAACCTCATCAGATTTCTTTTGGCCCAATCCTCCAATTTGTCTAGGTCACTGTAGATCCTACTCCTACCCTCTAGCTTATCTACTTCTTCCTCCAGTTTAGTGTCATCTGCGAACTTGCTGAGGGTGCAATCCATCCCATCATCCATATCATTATTGAAAATGTTGAACAAAACCAGGCCCAGGACTGACCCCTGGGGCACTTCGCTTGATACCGTCTGCCAACTAGACATCGAGACATTGATCACTACCCATTGAGCCCAACGATCTAGCCAGCTTTCTATCCACCTTATAGTCCATTCATCCAATCCACACTTATTTAACTTGCTGGCAAGAATACTGTGCACAACTGTATCAAGAGCTTTGCTAAAGTCAAGGTATATCATGTCCACCACTTTCCCCATAGCCACAGAGCCAGTTATCTCATCATAGAAGGCAATCAGGTTGGTCAGGAATGACTTGCCCTTGGTGAATCCATGTTGATTGTTCCTGACCACCTTCCTCTTCTCCAAGTGCTTCAAAATGCATTCCTTAAGGACCTGCTCCATGATTTTTTCCAGGGACTGAGGTGAAGTTGACTAGTCTGTAATTCCCTGGATTCTCCTTCTTCCCTTTTCCAAAGATGGGCACTATATTTGCCTTCTTCCAATCATCTGGGACGTCCCCCGATCACCTCACATTTTCAAAGATAATGGCCAATGGCTCTGCAATCACATCAGCCAACTCACCCAGCACCCTTGGATGCATTGCATATGGCCCCATGGACTTGTGCATGTCCAGCTTTTTTAAATAGCCCTTAACCTGTTCTTTCACCACTGAGGGCTGCTCACCTCCTCCCCATACTGTGCTGTCCAGTGCAGCAGTCTGGGATCTGACCTTCTCTGTGAAAACCGAGGCAAAAAAAGCATTGAGTACTTCAGCTTTTTCCACATCATCTGTCACTAGGTTGCCTCCCCCACACTTTCCCTGACCACCTTCTTGTTGCTAACATGCCTGTAGAAACCCTTCTAGTTACCCTTCACATCCCTTGCTAGTCGCAATGCCAATTGTGCTTTGGCCTTCCTGTTTACACCCCTGCATGCTCAAGCAATATTTTTATGCTCCTCCCTAGTCATCTGTCCAAGTTTCCACTTCTTGTAAGCTTCCCTTTTGTGCTTAAGCTCACCGAAGATGTCTTTGTTAAGCCACGCTGGTCACCTTCCATATTCGCTATTCTTTCTGCACATCAGGATGGTTTGTTCCTGAGCCCTCAATATGGCTTCTTTAAAATACAGTCAACTCTCCAGGACTTCTGTCCCCCCCTCATATTAGCCTCTCAAGAGATCCTACCCTTTAGTTCCCTGAGGGAGTCAAAGTCTACTTTTCTGAAGTCCAGGGTCCGTATTCTGCTGCTTTCCTTTCTTCCTTTTGTCAGGATCCTGAACTCTACCATCTCATGGTTATTACCATCACGCTAACTAACTGGACAAACCTATAAGAGATATCTTACTAACGGAGGAAAAGTGCTTCCAAAGGGGCTGGTGTTCGATAGCAGGGCAACCAGAAGTGACAACAGGTGAATTTTTGACACTAGGTTAAATTCAGACCGGTTGTAAGCAAACCGCTCTGCATGTTAGACTGTAGTACATACATACCTAGGCCGTGTGTTTCTGTGGAAGTCAGTTCTCAATATAGCAACACATCTAAATGTGTATTGTGATACAGCATGGCCAGAAGGCAGCAGGAGAGTACTAGAAGGGAGTCCTTATTCCCTGTAGAGGGAAGAAAGTTTGCTATAGACTAATTAAAGCACCTGAAGCCAATTAGAACACCTGAAGCCGGTCACATGATAAAAAACCCCTACTTCAAATCAGACCAGGAGGAGTTGGAGCAGAGAGCGGTTTGAAGGAGTTGGAGCAGAGGAGAGTTTGGAGAAATGCCGTGGCTGGCTAGAAGATCAAGACCCTAGGTAAAGAGACACCCATCTTGTGCGGGGGGGGCAGGAAGCCCCACAAGCTGAAGAGCAGGAGAGGGAAGTATCCCAGGGGAAGGAAGCACTAGTTCAAGTGGTTTATCACTATCCCTTGGGCCCCTGGGCTGGGACCCGGAGTAGAGGGCGGGCCTGGGTCCCTCCCTCTCCACTACGCTTCTCTGAGTTAGTGGTGGGACAGTAGATACCCTAGTTCAGGGGCAGGAAACTGCACCCTGAACCCCCTCCCCAGAAGAGGAAGTGCAGGACCCATCATAATTGTACCTGCAATTTGCCACAGCATTAAGCGACCCTAATTGATTTCATGATCCTTGGAAATAGAGAATTCAAGTATAATCTCCAAATCTTAATTGTTACACAGACAAACATTTATCTGTTAACCACATTGTCTAATGAGAAAAGGACTTGGGATAACCTGTTCTTAAGAGGTTCTCTACATTTCTGGCTAGAGGACTCTGTACCCTGTCCTATAAATATTCTTAACATTCTCACCCAACAGACCAAGCATTATTTCAGCAGACTAATTGGTTCACAACCCCTGCTAAGTATCAGCCATATCATTCCTAACTGCCATAGGCTAGTATCATCATTAGCTGAGTGACAATCTCCTAGAGCATTTTGATTCTTTAATCTCCATACTCCCCCAGGACAGCAGGCCTATTAAGGGTTAAAGCTCCCTCTTTAATTCCTTTCTTATCCTCTACCTCTGTGTAGAGAAGTAGGGGAAAGGTAGTGACACAAAGGAAATAGAAGACCATGTCTCCCTAAAGGGGAATAGCAAGAATCAGATTATAGGAAATTGTAAATAATGGAGAAAAAACAGAGGTCCTGATCTTCATCTCAGCTGACTTCAAAGAGTCAGTATGTGATCTCACATTAGTGTAAGTCAATATTACACCACTGAAGTCAATAAAGTATTGCAGTGTCAATGAGATCAGAATTTGGCCAAGATTCTTCTTCTTAATATTTATTATTTGCATTATAACTGTAGCACTAAAAGACCCTAGTCAAGATTAGATACCTATGGCAATGGGTAGTGTACAAATGCGTGGCAAGACATGGTACCTGCTTTGAAGAGCTGAATATAAAATGCCCTGATTCAGCAAAGTACCTAAGCACATGCTTAACTTTAAGCCAGGAATTGTCCCATTTAATCTGACAACACTCTCCCTATTCCATCTGGAAGTCAATAGGACTACTTAAATACCTTGCTAAATAAGGCCCTAAAAGAGGACACAGAAAAATAGTGGGAGAAAGGGAAACCCTGTAGAAGCAAAAAGATCATAGTGGTGGCTGTCAATCAAGTTGGTTTCACAGTTATGTATTTTTTGTATGTTGGGGGATGTGTCCTAAGTGAGTTGATGTGAGTTGAGGGGAGGAAGGGGACGAGTTAAAAGAAGAAAGGGATTGGAAATGAAATGAACAGAGTGAGGGATACTGAAAGGGGAGATGGGAGAAGAAACACAAGGAAAAAGGATGGAAGGAATGCTGGTAAGAAGCATGGTGAGGGAGGGTCATAATAGGAGTGTGGACCTATATGACAGAGGGTGGGAGGAGGGCAGAGTGAATCAAAAATACATCCTGGAGTATAAACTCAAAAATCCAGAGTGCAATGCCCTTACCAGAGTGCAAAGGAATAGTAAGGAGCTAGTGCTAAGCCTACTAGCCTGTCTGGCTTTAAGGGCTTGCTCGGTCCCTCGGTTCTTGCATTTCCTTTCCCTGAGCTTACAAGAGCCTCCCTGTCGCTTCAAATACAGAGTACTGACTTAGGGACTGCTGAGGCTTCAGTATAGCCAACCACCATCCATTTGCCCTTTTTGTGCCCAAGTGTCTTAACTGGCATGTATGACTTCTTTACTGCCAAACCCAAATACTTTAAAAAAAATCAAGTCTGGCATCAAAAAATTTGAAATTGCATAATAAAGTTGAGTTCTTTTTACTTGGCTTCTTTCCATTTAGGGTTCATGTTTTCAGGCTGTTCATTTCACTGTAAGGGCTAGACTCTGATTTTTTTTTTTTAAATGAAAGATTTTTTTATCACAATCACCCATTTCCTAGGGCTTTACGAAAAACATGAAATATAAACAAGACTTATGATAAAGTTGCAAGAGTTGGAAAAAAGTGATACTTTGACTAGCGGGAGACAGCTTCTCATGAAAACATATCCAACTTTACTGTTGCTTTGTCTCCCTCCCCATTTCTCTGTTTTGTTGCCTCTTAAAATTCTAGACTCTGAGCTCCCAGTAGCAAAGGCCATTCATGTTTTACTTCTTTGTTTAGTGCCTGCTACAATGGGGTCCTGATCTCAGATTGTGGATTCCAGGTACTCCAGCAACAGAACTAATAAACAATGTCTATAGTATGTATAACAGAGGTTTTAGAGCTATGCTATGTAAAAACAAAAATATCCAAGATATATGCACAAAAGTCAATTCTTCAAATGTGTGTTCTCATTGAAAATGTCCTTTTATCAAAAAATAGTTCTTGAAAAACTGGAGTTTTTAAGCATTTTCTGTTTTTTCTAAGATTTTTCACATAATTCTGTTTTTCACTGAAAAGAGTTTTTGAAATTTTCCGGACACCGAAAGCCATTTTTACCAAACATAACACATCAATAACCATTTAGATAATGGTATTAATAAAAATGTTGATCAAAAAGTTTCACAAAAACAAATAAAATGTCTATTTTGAATCCTGTGAAAGAACTCCACATTGTGAAAATGTGTGGGGGTTTTTTTTTTTTTTGAGACCAGCTCTAATTTCAATAGTTGGACTCGTGACAGATGAAACCTGGTAGCTAACAAAGCTAGCACTAGTGTTCAGACAGAGAGGATTACCCCTTTTAAAGTTTTCCTGAGATAAGGGAAACCTAACTAGACAAGAATTCTTATGCACATTGAATCTCTCAAACCCAAAAGGTAAAAAAAATTGTCTTGATACCGACAATACCCTCATTATGCCACTTGGAAAGTTTTCCAGACAGAACCTCTCATGGAACTTACATTGTTAGGCTGGATTCTTTGCCCTATTTAAAAAAAAAATAAAAATCCTGCATTTTAAATGGTGTTATAAATCTCTACCATGAACAAAGATGTATGGAAAGTGCAATTTCCTATCACTGGTCACAATCTCAACCTCGCTGAAATCTGTAAATTGACAAGCTACTAGGAATCCAGTTTTTGACACACTTTGTTCTTTTATTTTGATACTGACACTTTCTTTTCTAGGTCAGTCAGTCACCTGTTTCTGGGTGATTCTTTGTCAACTTTCGGTCTCTTCTTTCAGCTGTTTCTAGACAGGAGGAGAATTCTCCTCTTTTGGAAAGATTCCACTTCCAATGAAATACCTGAACTGTAGAGTCAAGAAATCCAACACTGGCTACAGATCTCAGATAGCAAAAATAATAAGCACAGAGCAGAGGGAGCAGTCTCTTCTGTGTACCTGGATCTCTGAACAGGTAGCCTTTGACCATGCTCCAAATAGAGTCTACACACTATCTGAAAAGTCATTCTTACCTTCTTCCTGTGTTTGGCTTTACTGTTAACTAACAATATTAACAGAACATAAACCTCAGCCTGATCTTCCTTCCCAAACCTAATGGTTTCAATAGTTTCTTTCAGGACCTCCCTGTCTCACACTATTTCCCTCTGACCAAACGGCCACACCAGCCTCTCATATTAACAACCTGCCACAATGAGTCAGCAGAATTTACCAAGTAGCTTTCGACTGGGTTCTCACTCTAGCTAACACGGTGGGTCAACAGAAGCACTGTGCAGCACTCGGAGACACTGGCATCATCTTACTGGGCTTCTCACTCGCTATTTTATTTCTTTGCCCCATATAAATTTGAAGCTCTCCTGTTTCTTACATACTGTATTTCCTGAAGCTTCTTGCTTTGTGCACTGTATTTGTTGCCCAAATTCTTCCAAGGATCTTATTTGAGTTGGTTAAAAATTTCCCACTGTATTTGTTGTTTTAACAAGTAATATTAATGAAAGCGGCCAAAGCAGTGAGCGGCTTAAATAAAATTATCACCAGAGAGAGAGAGAGAGGGGTCTGTGCACTGATAAACACTGCCTCTCTTGTGGTTGAAATTTTGGCTTTCAAATCAGAGGGGAAATAGTGTTCAAAAGTCAGCAGCAGAGCAATAAACTACTTGTTCTAATGCCCACAATCACACAGCCCCAGCAATACCCTACCACTATAGAAAATGATCAGCAAGCTCAAGACTTTTTTTTTCCTTGAGTCATGCTGAGAAATCTCTGCAATTTGTGGCTATGGTTTCTAGCCCTTCACATTTACTTTCTAATTTGAAATCATATCCTCCTTGTCAGAACATGCCTGGGGGCAAGCCGCTTATGGAAAAAAAAAAAAGACAGCTTGAATCTCAGTGTGTCTAGTCTGAGTCATAACATCTGCCACAATGAGCTTCTGCTGCCAAACGCAGGAGTGCTCTTTTGTACAGTCCCTCTCATGGAGATGAAAAATCCAAAAGGAAGCAATTTAAGAGACCGAGCATAACTGAACCACTTCATTACACTGATGGTCAGAAGGCACTTATCAGCCAGCAATGCCAAAATTGAGGTTATAATCTTCCACCGCTTCTTGGTGTTTCTGTACAAGATACAAGGACTAGCTTTTTTTTTTTTTTCCTCAAAAGGGTCATACAAATGTATACACCTGGATTAGATCTAAAAAATTCATATGCTTCCAAATCAGGTTTCTTCATTTTTGTTTGTTTTCCTTTCAGTCACGTAGAAAGCTGCCAGTAGTCAGATTACTTTCCAGGAAGCTAAGCTAATATCATATGCAGGACCCTGAGGCAAAAGCCAAGCCACTGCACACTGCACAAAACAATCTGGAAAATATATATCAACTAAATTGGGCTAAATTCACATTAGGATTTAGGAACCTTAATCCCAGAATCAGGCCCCAGTGAGAGTCACAAAACCCCAGCTCAGCTGCAACCAAATGGGTTGGTGCCTAAATTCACTCAGTGCCTAAATTTGTGCTGAAAAGATTCCCTGGGTGCCTACATTTCTTCCTCTGAGCAGATCTCCAGAAGCCTAAGCCTCAGAGTTAGGGTTGCCAGGCATCCGATTTTTGACCAGAACGCTTGGTGCCCTCTCCCGCATCCCAAACCCCCTCATCCCTGGTCCCACCCTAGAGCCCTCACCCCCCTCTCGCTCCCCAACCCAGTGAGAGTGAGGGAGGGAGGGGGGATGGAGCGAAAGAGGGTGGGGCCTCAGAAGGGGCGGGGCAGAGGTGTTTGGTTTTGTGTGATTAGAAAGTTGGCAACCCTACTCAGAGCACAAACAAACAAAGGGACAAGCCTCTGCCTAACTTGCCCAGGAGGCCTAATCTAGTAAGCATGCTCAGATCTCACCTACCAGATCAAGCCCATGTAGGTGAGCTTATATAGCAGGAAGAGAAGGCAGCTTTCCCTCATAACTTTTAGGGCAGTAGTTAAGCTATTCACCTGGGATGTGGGAGCCTCCCAGTGTTCAAGTCCTTCTTCCACCTGAGTGGAAGAAGGGATTTCAACAGGGTTCTGCCACCTCTCAGGTGAGTGCCCTAGCCACTGATCTGTAGGATATTTTGGTGTGGGTGTTGGCTTCCTCCATCCCTTCTGTGAAGATGTTGCACTGTGACTAAATGTGAAAGTATCATGGGGGAGATAGGGAGGGAGACAGACTCTGTAGCCTGGTACTTAGAGCACTCAGCTCGGAGACCCAGAATCCAGTCCCCCATACTCCATTTTTAAAAAATTATTTAGCCACAATGGAATAGCTAGAATAGCGAGAGAGAGGATACTCCACAATCAAATATCTTATAGTGCAGGAGTTAGGACACCCACCGGAGAGGTAGCAGATCCCTGTTCAAATCCCTTCTCTTGCTCAGATGGAAGGGGGATTTGAACCAGGTGTTTCCCTCCTCCCAGGCGAGTACCCTAAACGCTGCTCACGAGGGAGGTCCCTAACTGCTCACCTCTCACTAGTTTTTTGCAAAAACTGCAGCTGCCTAATGCGAAGAGAAGGTTTTTCAGCCCAAGCAGTTGGGATCCCTGCAGTCTGGACTCAGCGGTGTGGCTTCACACACACCCCTCAGCTTACATCTCCCATTTGTTACCTTAGTCAGGGAGCCTCGTAGTGTGCTGGCTTTTGTGAATCCCATTTGGATGCATCGCCTCACCCATTTCATTCAACAAGGAGCCTAGGCACCTAACTCAGGCTTTGTGATGCTGAATGTCACCATGCCAAAGCCTCTTTAGTAATCAAGCCCTATGTGTTGCTTCTTTTTTTCCCCAACTACTTTTCTTTTGGTTGGAACTACACTATTTCCCAGAAGAGCCACACACATGTAATTGTTAAGCTACTTAAAAATATTAATCTAATATAGAAATTGCTGTACTTTAATAGGTCCGTGGTCCAGCTAATCCAGTATCCTGTCTGTAATGGTGGTCATTACTAGCTGCTTCAGAGGAAAGTGGAGGCAGTTATTGCATAATCTGCCAGAAGGAAATTTGTTCCCAAACCCCATTAGTTAGAGGTTGATTTATGAGCTAAAGAATGAGAATTTTAAAGGACTGTATTAGATTCCCTTAACTATTTTCAATTGTATATAGGGTCAGAAGAACCTACAAGACTCAATGGCTCAAAGCCACTGTTTCTATCACTGAAATTTCTTAAACTTCACCTTCAGAAATATCTGTCAAACTTTTAGTACACTTTGAACATATTCTTGGCAATTGTATGAACCATTGCATTTTATTTCTAAAAGATTGAATTTGGGTCCCTGGAAAGCTATCAGTGCAGCAGAAGTGCTGATTGTCCAGAAAGCAAACAAGCTAATAGGCTGCTTGAAGAAAGGGTTAGAGAAGAATAAAAATTATTATGGTATTATATGTACTAATGATAGGCCCTCACTTGGAATACTGAATTCAGCTGTGTTCACCTAACCACCATAATGATAAAGGAGAAATAGAGAAGGATGGCAAAACATGACAGTATGCAAAGATTTCTGTAAGAGGCGAACAATAGGATTAGGACCAGTAGTTTAGAAAGAAAAGCCTTGAAGTCCCATGATTGATCAATATAAAATAATGAATGGTATAGGCAAGGTCACATGGGAACTCTGTTTACGCAGTGAAATTAGAAGATAGCAAATTTTAAGTGGGGAAATAAATTCACACTAATTAACCCACTGCACTCACTGCCACAAAACATTACTGAGACAAAGACACAAACAATTCAAAAAGAATTAGAGCTTTATATAGATAATCAAAATACCCTCACTCGCTAGGATAAAAATGTAAGAGTTATAACCCAGAGTTATAAGAGTTATAAGGCAAACTTCCTCCATAGGCATGTTATTGCATGACTGTCCATTATGGGGGCTTTACACTGTCTTTGAGTCATGTGGTATTGGTTACTATCAGAAACAGGACACTGGGTTAGATGGTCCACTATTCAGATCCGTTATGGTAATTCCTCTACATTCCCAAAGCACTTCACAGTATAATGCGTTTAAAAATGGGTAGTGCAGCTTTGTGCTAAGCAACCTCTTTCACACAGGTTTAGATGCTGTAACCCATCAGAGAAAGGATATTGGCCAAATCATTCTATATACTTCAAAAAGTACTATAGGATTAAAACTCTACTTGGGCCTAATTTTAAAGCCCGACCCACACCCAAACCCAACCCAAGCACCCTGACCTCAGCCTGAGAGGAGCAAGACGTTTTCAGACTCACCCCAAACCAGAGTCAACATTGCCACCGTCATGTCATCCATAGGGCTTAGCCTGATGGAGGCTTCACACTCCCCATGTCCCTTGACCATGATCAGTCTCCAGCCTTCTCCAGCCAGTGGGGTCACTGCAGGAACCTCTGCATGCCCCACGCCCACCAGCCACTGCCTTGTCGTGCTGTGAGAGTGAGAGGGGCTGTGACTCGTTGTCACTCTGCAGCACACTGTCTTTGTGGCACAAGCCAGCAGAAGGAGGGCAGCCACTGCTGCACAGACCTCAAAGGCAGGAGGAGGAGGAGCTCAGAGAGAACCCATCCCCGAGAGAGTTGGGTTGTTTTCAGACCCAACCCCGACCCTTACAGTCAGTTCCCATAAGGTTCCAGTTGGGTTACAAGGTTCCACATGGGATATTTACCAGCCAGCTGATCAGATACCAGACATGGCCAGGAATGTCTGTCAATGTTTCTTCCACAAAGCAACCTAACAACATACCACTCCTGTAATAATGCAAAGAGTGCATCATCATGAGCCTAAGTTCTAGCATGGTACTGAAAGCTACCTCCTTCTGGCCAAGAGCTACCAACCAATACATTTATATTCATGCCAACATCACTCATATTATTTGCCTCTTCTATGTATACCAAGTATATTCAATGTCCTACTTAGTCACAAATGTTCTAATACATTATATGCCATGTTTGGTAGCCAATTCACACAAAACATGTAACTTATTTCCACAGTAAAGATCCTGCAGTAACTCCATCTTTAAAACCAAAAAGCTTTCATGTAAGAAATATCACAAGTCAGCCAAACATTATAGTATTTACTATGTTTTAGGTTTATGAAAGATTCTAGTTATTTTTCTCTGTCTAGCTGCTATAAGACTAAATAGGCAATGATGCTCGCCTTCACTGAAGAAAAAACGTACAGGTGAAAAAATTTCTAGAGTATCCACCATTTGAGGAGGAGAACTTTTACAGTACAAGCCCTGATAAAGTGATACAGCTTTCTTAAAGGACTTAATGGGCAACTGCCTGTGTGGAAAAAGTACAAGGACTGAACCAGTAACTAGCTCTGTATCTTGCATCTTCACCTAAGCGTTTTCTTTTCTTACAATCTGGTTTCCAAACACAGAAGCAGCTCTGTAGCAATTTTAAAATAACGATCACGCATCTGAGGCTATCATGACCTGAAGCACAGTTGTGCTTCTGCCAAAAACAAATCAAGGTTTCACTGTTCATGTGAATTTCGTAATAGGAGCTGGACAAACATATGCCAAAGAGCAAACAGACAGAGCAGTTTCCTTTCTGGGTTCTGCAACAATTCATTCTTCATGACTTCAAGAAGTCACATTCTGAAGAAAAAAAAATCAGGAAGAAGTTGCAATATGTCATGGTATGTAGCATTTCTGTCAATGAAATGAAGGGCACATCAGAATCAGCAATGGCAGGCCACAGCAGGAAAAGCTACATGTGACAGATTCCAGGCAATGTGTGTCATGCCCTTCAGTTCTGGTTCATGAAGGGATATGTCACATCCCAAGATATGATGCAACCCTCCCCTTACATTATGTGCAAGCAATTTTGATTCAGCTGCCTTCTCTCATGCATGGAAGAATCCAGAAGTTAAACAATGTGAAAATATGGTTTTGCATAGGATTCGTTCCAGACGTTTGTCAAACTGGGATACGGTCCATCATCATTAACAAAGGGTAGGGTCTAAAATTGCCCTCGTGCTTTTCCTTAGCATGAAACAGGCAATTCAGGCTCCCCCCAACACTCTTGCCTTTACCCAGAACTAGTTTTTCTAAAGCGACTATTTTCCATATAAAAGTGACAGAAGGCGCTGTTCCAGCAGCCAGTTTCTACCTCCCTTTTTTCCCCTCTTCTGGACTTCTTTCCTTTTTCCTGTCCTCTCCCTTTCCACTGTTCTAACCCCATTGGTCATCTCTAACTTCTCCCACTACTACTTACATCCTCTTACCCCAGCTGTTCTGTCACCCTCCTAGGGGTTCTTCTAGCAGTAAATACTAACTGCAGAAGCTCTCAAACCTCACAGCTAGAAGCACTAGCAAATGGAAGGAGGACAATCACCAGATATTTGGTCACACCATGAGGCTTTATATGAAAGCTGATGCTAGTAGAGTATCCTACTTTCATAAGCACTCACCGTTGGCCTAAGGACTCCTATTACTATCAATCATGAAACTCCAAAGGACTTGAATGGGAGTTGAGTTCGGCCAACGGTCAGCACTTTTAAAAATATCAGCCTCAAACTGTTCTTAGCATGAAACAGTAATAGCACTTGTGAATTTTAACAGAAGTAGCAACACTCAGTGATCCTGAAAGGACAGTACATCATCCTCTCCAAAGGGATAAAACATTAGGAGATAAAGGATACAAATTGTAGAACCAGGGTGCAGTCCCACCCTGAAATGAACTTGGCTTACACCACTTATTTGTACTGGACTAATAGTTCATTTATTGACACTGTACCTGACCCAGACAGAAAAAGGAACATTTTATGTACACAAACTAAAATTCAATGCATTAAACTCATCTGTTCATGTGCAAGTGTTTTGTTTCAAGCACCATCCCCTTTCTCAGGTAAATTTTGAGTTTGGCATTTTGGGTTGAAAGATGCATAAAACTCTAAATGGCCAAACACCTTACTATGGACTAAACATTAAAGGAGTTCACATGTGTACTGTTTATTCCAGTATGTGCATGGTATAAATAACGGAAGAGAAAAAAATAGTCCTTTCCATGGTAGTATTTGTATGAGGCTAACATATTTGGTCATACCATGCCCCGTTACAAGCACGCTTAGTGTACATTTTGGAGGAAGGCAGGATTCTAGTAGAGTTTTTTAAAATTTAGGCTGTCACTTGTCTTGTGAATATACAGATATTTCAATATATTCTGATACAGAAGGTCAGTCCTCAGAGGACAGCTGAACACTTGATGTTTGTTCTCTTCCCCACCCCCTAGCTCCATCAAATACATCCACACATATTTATAATGCACAGAGAATTAAATTTTCATCTTGATGTGCAGTTGGAATTACATGAGGTTTCTCTGCATAGTAATCATGAAGCAGACTGATGATGAAAACTGGCTGTGCCAATAAGATAATTAGATACAAGGCTCACATGCTTTCACTGACGTAAATCAGAGAGATCCCTTGGACTAAAGTGGGTGCAGGACTGGACTTTGCTTTTTTTTTTTTTCCTTTGGTGAGTGCCAGTATATTCTGTAGTTACGCTTCTTTATTAAAACTATGTGCTGTATTAGAACTCAAATTGATTTTGATTTCCAGCAGTTCATTAGGATGTAACAGGAAATGAAGCTCAACATTCCAATTAGAGTGCCTCCCAGCAGGTGCGCTCGGTTTGGAGTAGGTATTACCATAAAAGCACCTTCCAGTAGGGCATGTAGCATATTATCCAGATACAAACAATAGTATAATCAGGGATAATCCAATCCCAGATTTAAGTAAAAGTCTGAGTGAAAACTGGATGAGCTGTAGCTCATGAAAGCTTATGCTCAAATAAATTTGTTAGTCTCACAAGTCCTTTTCTTTTTGCGAATACAGACTAACATGGCTGCTACTCTGAAACCTGAGTGAAAACTGACTCAATCAGTGGATGGAAAAGTGTGTTTGCCACAAATGTAGTAAAGCCTCCGTTTGTTGAGCTCCTGTTGATTTCAGTGGGAGTCCTGTGAATACTGGGATGGGTCCTGGCTTTGTAATATGTATGGGAGAGCGATTTAATCGCAACCATTTTTATGGGTCAAACAACAGCAGTGTAGTTACTCATCTGACTCAGTAAAAAACTGCACATTAAAAAAACAAAACAAAGTGAATATTTTATTTTCAGTCGGAACAGGATGCAAGTTTAAACCAAAATAGAACAGACACAACAAGTATTTTTTTAAAGCCAGTCTACAATAAGAATTCAAATGCAGAATGAACAAAATGCTTTCAGATGTGATGAGACCAACGTAGTATCCATGATACAAGTGGGCAGATCTCTAAATGGTGTAGATCAGTGCAACTCAATCAACTTAAATGGTGCTATGTGATTTATACCAGCTGAGAGTCTGGACCACTATGTTTATTTTTCAAACTGCTCAAATTGTAAGTTATATTTTGTCACTGGTCTTGGGTTGAAGTCCTAGAGTAAGTGATAATGGGAGTTTGGCTATTGACTCAATAAAACCAAGCTTTCACCCTTAAGGTACATGTACACTGGAAAAAAGGACCCCGGGCTCAGCCCTGGCTGGGCCTGTTCAGCCGACTCAGGCTCACAGAGCTTGGGCTGCAGGGTTAAAAATTGCCATGTAGATGTTTCGGCTCAGGCTGGAGCCCAAGCTCTGGGACCCTGCCCCATTGTGGTTTCCCAAGTCCAAATGTTTGTTCAGCAATTTTGCAGCCTCTCAGCCCAAGCCTGAGCCAGCTGTGGAGCTTTAATTGCAGTATAGTTGTACCTTCAGTTTCCATGTGTAATACAAGGATTGAAAGAAGTCATATAAGTAATCACTGTTACATTATGCCGACCATGCTTACTACTTCCACAACTCCGTCTCCTCATGGTGCTGGAACTAGGGGCATTGCCGTCACCCCGGCTTGAAGTAGTAACAACAAACACATGGTTTCCATCATCAGAATCCTCACCATAAAAATTATTCCAGAACCCCTGCCATCTCCCGTAAGTGTCTGATAAAATAAATGTATTCTACATTCATATGGAACTGGGAACAAGCATCCAGTTACTTCTCCTCCCCCCGTCCATAAATATAATTATAGTTGCAATTTAAGTGAATGACATTATAAGTATTATTCCCCACCACCAAATTCAGTAAACACCACAGCAGTGATGCTCCTGACAGACACTTCAGCTAGATTGACTCAGGATAAGTCACCTGGGTACAGTAGAGTATTTTCAGTAGCAGAACTTCATCTTACCAGAGAAGATCAGAGGAAGCATAGTTTGGACCATGTTCAGGTCAAAATGCAAGACTCATAAGATCATCCCCCAGTAATGGCATTTTGGAAGGACCAAATCACTACTGGAGAGAGATGAAGAAATGAAGCAGAAAGCTAAGAGAAAAGAACTAGACCCCAACTGAGCAAGATACTTAAATACACGAGTAGTCCTGATAAAAATCAAAACAATTAACTCTTGTGCTCACTTACCTTGCTTCAGCAAGGTCCTAGAGAGGAGAGCAAATAAAGACCTACCGAAACATGCGCTGGGAACAAGCAGGGTTGGGAGCACATTGAGCACTCTGTGTAATTGTCATGTACCATTTAGACAGGACAGTGCACCAGAGTTATCAATAATAAATTCTTGATGAATTTTACAGGTGCTAATTCTTATTAGCAGCAACCTACATGAAACATTCCAAATGTAAAAGTATCTGTTTTGTTAGCATTTGTAAATTAGCCATTGATTTATTCTGGACTCTCAAGGCAAACTCTCCTTACTCAGGTGAGCAGGCCAATTCTTCATTAAAGCTAACACCTTTGGGTAACTAGATATGGCAATTGCAATAACAACCTGTCATAAATATAAAGGGAAGGGTAAACCCCTTTGAAATCCCTCCTGGCCAGGGGAAAGCTCCTCTCACCTGTAAAGGGTTAAGAAGCTAAAGGTAACCTCGCTGGCACCTGACCAAAATGACCAATGAGGAGACAAGATACTTTCAAAAGCTGGGAGGAGGGAGAGAAACAAAGGGTCTGTGTCTGTCTGTAGTCGTCTTGGCCAGGGACAGAACAGGAATGGAGTCTTAGAACTTTTAGTAAGTAATCTAGCTAGGTATGTGTTAGATTATGATTTCTTTAAATGGCTGAGAAAAGAATTGTGCTGAATAGAATAACTATTTCTGTCTGTGTATCTTTTTTGTAACTTAAGGTTTTGCCTAGAGGGGTTCTCTATGTTTTTGAATCTAATTACCCTGTAAGATATCTACCATTCTGATTTTACAGGGGGGATTTCTTTATTTCTATTTACTTCTATTTTTTATTAAAAGTCTTCTTGTAAAACACTGAATGCTTTTTCATTGTTCTCAGATCCAAGGGTTTGGGTCTGTGGTCACCTATGCAAATTGGTGAGGCTTTTTATCCAACATTTCCCAGGAAAGGGGGGGTGCAAGTGTTGGGAGGATTGTTCATTGTTCTTAAGATCCAAGGGTCTGGGTCTGTAGTCACCTAGGGAAATTGGTGAGGCTTTTTACCAAACCTTGTCCAGGAAGTGGGGTGCAAGGTTTTGGGAAGTATTTTGGGGGGAAGGACGCGTCCAAACAGCTCTTCCCCAGTAACCAGTATTAGTTTGGTGGTAGTAGCGGCCAGTCCAAGGATAACAGGGGTAATATTTTGTACCTTGGGGAAGTTTTGACCTAAGCTGGTAAAGATAAGCTTAGGAGGTTTTTCATGCAGGTCCCCACATCTGTACCCTAGAGTTCAGAGTGGGGGAGGAACCTTGACATGGTGGCAGAGGTGGGATTAACCTGAAATCATTTTGAGATCCAGTTGAGATTTTTTGAACTAGAAATACAGATTTTAAAAAAATAGAAGTAAATAGAAATAAAGAAATCCCCCCTGTAAAATCAGGATGGTAGATATCTTACAGGGTAATTAGATTCAAAAACATAGAGAACCCCTCTAGGCAAAACCTTAAGTTACAAAAAAGGTACACAGACAGAAATAGTTATTCTATTCAGCACAATTCTTTTCTCAGCCATTTAAAGAAATCATAATCTAACACATACCTAGCTAGATTACTTACTAAAAGTTCTAAGACTCCATTCCTGTTCTGTCCCTGGCCAAGACGACTACAGACAGACACAGACCCTTTGTTTCTCTCCCTCCTCCCAGCTTTTGAAAGTATCTTGTCTCCTCATTGGTCATTTTGGTCAGGTGCCAGCGAGGTTACCTTTAGCTTCTTAACCCTTTACAGGTGAGAGGAGCTTTCCCCTGGCCAGGAGGGATTTCAAAGGGGTTTACCCTTCCCTTTATATTTATGACACAACCCAAGGTGAAATGTTTTAAAGATGCATCAGACTTGTAACAATGCAACATGCTGGAGACAAGCTGCATGATGCATTTTAAAAAGTGCTCTTTCAAGCTGTAGGAATACGTCCCAAGAGGCCAGCCCTTCCTTTTCCCTCCTTTTAAAGTGCCTTGGAAGCACAACAAGCAGCATTGGAGATTACTTCTTATGTGTTAACTGGCTGAAAGTCTGACAGTGAAATGCTGTCAAACTGCAGAAGTAAGAGGTGTGGGAGAGATATAGCTGGGTGGGAGAAAGAAGCAGAGTGAAAGGGAGGTTGGCCCAATGCTGCAACTCACTCAAGTAGTCTTACAAGAGTAACCTCACTGACTTTTACTGGAATTCTAGCCTGAGTAGATTGTAGGATTTGACCTGTGGAATGTGCATGCTGAGACAACTAGCTTTTAATGATCATTGCTACTTATAGGCATTTGGGGTGCGATTTTCATAAACTCCTAAATTACTTAGCAGCACCAGTCCCATAGAAAGCTATTGAAAGTCAAAGAGACTGGAGTCCCTAAGTCACCTAGGTGCTCTCGAAAAATCTCATCCCTGTCTTGCATTTTACTAAGACCAAATTCTTGAAGATTTGGGCTTGAACTTCCATGCTATGTGTACATCTACTTCCTACCCAAGAGAACACCAGTGAAATGCATACCCTTAAAATGGAATCACCGTGTCCCCCATGAGAAAAAAATGTTGCCACCTCTAAGCAAGATCAATGGTTACAAATGAACTTATTCCATAAATATGCGACCCTTATGTAGCCTCCTGCTCCCGGAGGATGGAGGAAGCACCAGCAGCTACAGAAGGGACCATCCTTGAGCAGTCAATAAAAGGCAGCTCAAAAAGGAAGCCACAGCTGCAGAGATGTGAACACCCATATAGCAGAGGAATGTCTTCCTCCTTACTATTCAGAATTCCCAGGCAGAGACACATTAGAGGAGAGGAGAAGCAAGAGGCAGGTTCCCTGAAGAGGCCATAACAAGGCTGCAGGTCACCTTTTTCTTTCTCACAAAACTTAGGTAGAAAGAGCTATGGGGGAACTCTTCAACATTGGCCTGACTTCTGCAATTAGGGCATTTATTTGGAGGGTACCTGCCAGAAACCCCAGGGCCACAAACTCTAATTTTTCCTCACTTCTGAGCTGTTTTTACATCAAGCAAGTATCATGTCTTTCCTCCCTGGAAGGAATAAACTACCTGAAAAGAACAGTTGCCGGTTTCTCATCAGGTGGAAGGAAGAGCCCAGGGACTGAGTACCAGGAAACATTCTGAAAGTTTGAGAATCCTAAGGGGATGGTATCCGGGGCTGTTTTCAGCCACTGGCACCCCTTCACGGTTGAGTAGGTTGCTGCCCCTTTGTTCAGCCAATTGCTATTTAATCCCATGTCTGGTTGTTCCTTATAACATCAGCCCTCCAGCCAGATCATTAATAATCTTTCACCGCTTGGGGTGGTAAAAATTCTGGTAGGTCAGGAGGCTGGTAACCCTAGCAAAGGACCAACAGTATCTACCTTAAGATTAGCTTTGCCTGGCGTTCAGCTGCCTTTGTCCTTCAGACTTTACTAACCCCTCTGCTAGGTTGGTAGGGGAACCCAGGCCCACCCCAAACTCCGGGTCCCAGCCCAAGGACCCTGTGGGAAGCTGTTGGAACTGGTTTTTTGCAATCTCTTACTGCTTTCCACCATGCCTCTCTTGTAGGCTTTCCCAGACTCACACTCCATGATCCTCTTTTTTCTAGAGGTCCAGTTACGTAAGCAGATTCCTTCCAGTCCATTGCTGAATGAGCCTCCTTTCTGTGGTTCTCAACTTCTCTGTCAGTCACCCCTCCCTTCCAACCTGCAGCCTTTTTATCTCCTCAGCTGTTGTAGGGCCACCAATTAGTCCCAGCTGAGGGGGCAACTCATCCCCCATTAACCCTTTAGCAGGTGGTACAGCATGGGGTCTGTACACCTCATGACAGAAAGCAACATTCCCTTGGCTCTCAAATGAGCACTAGCCTCTCCAAGGGTGACCCATATTTGCACTGAGCAAATAATGAAAGCTAAGACTGATCAAATACTGTATTCAAAAACTTTCATGTTGTCAAGGTGCCACCAGACTCCTTGTTGGTTTTGTATTCAAAAAGTGTCACAAAATTGTTCAAATACATGATTCACCTACTACAGTCACGAATTATTCAGCTAATTCAATAGGCTGGGAAATATGAAAGCGTCATCATTTAGCCTAAAAGTATCATGAACACAAGGAAATTCACATGAACAATAGTGTTGTCACCGTACTACTCGCAGACCTAAAAACACCTAAACTTAAGCCTTGGTGATTCTGTCTTCATCTATGCAAAATCCTAGTGACTTCCATGAAGCTTTATGAGGGCCCTGGTGGATGGAACAGCTTGCAAGATCGGGGCCTGAGTTACGCTGATTAATATTAGCACAACTAACACTGTATAATGATATAAACAGTAATGCTGATCTGGTAGAGACCATTTATAATGTATGGCTTCCCCCCGTCCCTCCCCAGTTTCAAACTCAATCTCCCATACTTGGGGATAGGGTGGAGAAAGAGAAACAAATATTTGGAAGCCACATCTACAGTGCAGGGCACAAAACAATCCTCAACAAATATTAAAATATCATAAAAATCCATTGTATTTCCAACTATGTTGAATGTTTGGTACAGTTACCCAGAGGAAGCAAAGGAAACCAATTGGAGACGTTGGGTCAGCACCATTTTTTACCATGCACATTCACCTAACATACACAGGCAATTACTGCCACAGCATACATAAATAAGGCATTTGTACATACAAATGGTCTACGTAAGTGCATGCACAAATCAGATGCAAAAAAGAGCAAACAAAAATTATTTTTGTCTTTGGGCCACAGCTTCATGGGAGAAAAATAAAAAAACAAATCAAACCTTAAATGATGCTCAGATGTCAGACAGCACTAGCATTAAGTCAGAAATGTTTGTAATGGGCTTTTCCTAGAATGTATGTAATACTTTTTCTAAATAAGTGTCAGGAATCAAGGCCTGCAGCAGAGCCAGACTCAGAGCACCCTAAGGAGTGCAGCAGGCTGCCGGATTGGATGCACTGCCAGATTGGTTGGAAGACTCAGCAGACCAGCTCTCAAGCTGCAGTTCAGCAACTACTCAAAGCATTTGCCTATGGCTATGATAACTCTGCCTGTTTGTTCCCAGCCTGCTCCAGTTTTGCCTCCCTCCAGGTAACCTGGTTCTGACCATGGGCTCAGATTCTTGTCTCTAGCTGGGACCCTTGGCTCTGACACTGGCCTCTGATTCCTGCCTACCAATGCCTGCTCCAACCAGCAGGAACAACCATCCATGTCCCAGTAATTGACAATAAGGCTAAATCCCTTAAGTGGTATTGTACCTTCCTTTACTACTTTAGGTTACTGGGGCTATTCTTAATTCCTCAGGGGAATGCACAAAAAAGCCCTGCTCTTTGGTTGTCACAAAATGATACATTAGGCATTATTTGCCACCTCCGTTAGTAGGCCAGATTCCATTACTGCACCCAGCCCATTTGGCTGCATCAGGTTCTTGACAAGGACATCAAATGTATAACTTTGTGCTTGGTCAGGAAGCCACATGAGGGATAGGAATTGTTCCAGGGATGGAGAGAAAACAGATACAAAGGAACAGACAGCAGTTCTGTACATAAACAAGGAATGCTCTGCAGATGGGACTGCCATGTTTTGAGGGGATTTTTTCCCCCTTAACAATAAAGATGAGGAGCTTTAATGAGCTAAAAATCATAGAATCATAGAATATCAGGGTTGGAAGGGACCCCAGAAGGCCATCTAGTCCAACCCCCTGCTCGAAGCAGGACCAATTCCCAGTTAAATCATCCCAGCCAGGACTTTGTCAAGCCTGACCTTAAATACCTCTAAGGAAGGAGATTCTACCACCTCCCTAGGTAACGCATTCCAGTGTTTCACCAACCTCTTAGTGAAAAAGTTTTTCCTAATATCCAATCTAAACCTCCCCACTGCAACTTGAGACCATTACTCCTCGTTCTGTCATCTGCTACCATTGAGAACAGTCTAGAGCCATCCTCTTTGGAACCCCCTTTCAGGTAGTTGAAAGCAGCTATCAAATCCCCCCTCATTCTTCTCTTCTGCAGGCTAAACAATCCCAGCTCCCTCAGCCTCTCCTCATAACTCATGTGTTCCAGTCCCCTAATCATTTTTGTTGCCCTTCGCTGGACTCTCTCCAATTTATCCACATCCTTCTTGAAGTGTGGGGCCCAAAACTGGACACAGTACTCCAGATGAGGCCTCACCAATGTCGAATAGAGGGGAACGATCACGTCCCTCGATCTGCTCGCTATGCCCCTACTTATACATCCCAAAATGCCATTGGCCTTCTTGGCAACAAGGGCACACTGCTGACTCATCTCCAGCTTCTCGTCCACTGTCACCCCTAGGTCCTTTTCCGCAGAACTGCTGCCTAGCCATTCGGTCCCTAGTCTGTAGCTGTGCATTGGGTTCTTCCGTCCTAAGTGCAGGACCCTGCACTTATCCTTATTGAACCTCATCAGATTTCTTTTGGCCCAATCCTCTAATTTGTCTAGGTCCTTCTGTATCCTATCCCTCCCCTCCAGCGTATCTACCACTCCTCCCAGTTTAGTATCATCCGCAAATTTGCTGAGAGTGCAATCCACACCATCCTCCAGATCATTTATGAAGATATTGAACAAAATATCCATATCCATCCACATAAGATTAGTATGATCTGGAGTCTTGTGATTTTTCACTGGTTTGGGGGCTTTAAGTTGTTACAGCAGTGTGTTTTTTTTTTTTTTGTGATTATTTTTTAACAGCCGTATTATTTTGCAGAGTTCAGATCTGTCAGCCTACCTTTGAAATTCCCACTGAGCTTGAGGGGAGAGCTAACAGCAGAATGATGCCAGGATCCAGTCCAAAGTTTCTTGCTATGCATACACCTAGGTTGTTTGGAAACAGGACCATACGCACATAGTTTGTAATACACTCTTGCAAGAATGGTTTTATTAACTCTTATTTACACATTCTGGGGTCAGATTCTGGTTCACCATGGAAGTGGACCCAAAACAAGCAGACATTAATGTTATTATTATGTACCCTGTGAAAGCATCCATGACTGCGGATCATGGACAAGGACCCCATTGTGCTAGGTGCTGTAAAAACAGAACAAAAGACAACCCCTGTCCCTAAAAGCTTTCACTCTAAGCAAAAGCAACATTATTGTAGCCACCATCATCCCTGACTCTCACCTCAATACCCCCCTACATGGATTATTTTACTAGGAGCAAGAACGATCAGCAGGGGTGCTCAGAACCCACAGTGATAACAGCGACATAAGTACACAGATAGATAGTGGGGATGTGCAATTCATGTTGAGATCAATGGACACATACTCACACAGATATGACCACTACCATCCTAAATCGCTATGCTCCACCCTGGAAAATCTCTCCACGATTCCAGCCAGGGGCCACACGTGGAGAGATCTTGATTTTCGCCTGAATCTGAACAGCAAGTGTCTACACGGCATTCTACCCTGTACGACGTGGTTTTGGCACTGTTGATAAATTGAATAGTCAATTGCTTGACCACACTTTAGTTCATTATGAAATATATTCAAGAGACCAAATTATATCGGTCAGGTTAATTGCTACAAGATTATAATAATATAGTACAGGGAAAAGGTTCAATACAATACCAGTCTCCAGGATGCTGTCTCACAAGCAGCAGTCTTACATTTGCCTTACACAGAAGGTGTGCCCTCGAACTTACACCCCTAAAGTCGTCTTTTTACATCCAACCTATTCACAAGGAAAAGATGTGCGACATCTGAAACTAAACTCAACCAATCAGCTTTCCACCTTGTTTCTGTGGTACCACAGTGTGCCCCTTATCTCTTTGTTATGAACAAATACAATCCTAGTACCAAGGGGCATGAGGACACCTCTTAGGTTTGTACCAGGGTAGACTATTCATATATCTTGGCCTTTTCCTTTGGGACATTCAAATACTGTCCTAGGAGAATAACTCTCTCTCTCTTCCTGTGGGGAAAACATTTTATGTCCTGATCCAAACCCATTTTTCCATTTAGTTATGCCAAAAGCTTACGGCAACTAATGCAAAAAGTGTTATGGGATACCTGACGTGGGTGAACCTAATTGTGGGGAGACTATAATACATTCAGTTAACTTCCAAACACTTTTATTAATAAGATGCCTTACATCTAGGTATTGGCTGACGGGGTGTGCAAAAGCACACAGACAGCCAGAATCAGGCCATATACAGAAGAACCTCAGAGTTACGAATGCCTCGGGAATGGAGGTTGTTCATAAATGAACAAAACGTTATGTTTTTTCTGTCAAAAGCTTACAACTGAGCATTGACTTAATACAGCCTTGAAACTTTATTATGCAGAAGAAAAATGCTGCTTTTAACCATCTTAATTTAAATGAAACTGTTTCCTTACCTTGTCAATTTTTTTAAAAAACTTCACCTTTTTTATTTTTAGTAGTTTACATTTAACACTGTACTGTACTGTATTTGGGGGTTGGAGCAGGGGTGAAAGTAACTTAAAGTCTTACTGGTACAGGGCCTAGCTCCGGGCCCCTGGAAGGGGTGGGGCCTTGGGCAGAAGGGGCGGGACTGGGGTCAGCCACCCCCAGCCAGCCCTTCAGCGCTGCCCGGCCCGCACCACCCAGGGCTCCGGTGGCAATTTAAAGGGCATGGGGCTCCGGCTGCTGCAGCTGAGCAAGCTTCCCCTTCCCCCCTCCCCCCCCAGCCCCTTCCCCCTTCCCGGCAGCCTAGGGAGGGCAAGAGGGGCAGTGACGTTAAAACGCTGCCACAACAGGACCCTACAGGCAGGGCCAGGGGAGGGAGAGGAAGGGGGACGTCAAAGTTTAACGTCGGCTGTATACGGGCCTGTACCGGCAGCCACCTCTTACCCACCCCCTTTCACCTCAGGGAGTGTGGGTGTGTGTATGTGTTTCTCTTCTGCTGCCTGATTGCATACTTCTGGTTCCAGATGAGGTAGGCTGTTGACAAGTCAGTTTATAACTGTGGTGTTCATAATTCTGAGTTTCTACTGTATCAATACACATAAAGGGGCAGAAATATTTTTGTGGTGAACCCTTCACCCTGAATTTCCCCGACTTCTCTTCAATCAAAATCTGAACTGTAGTTTTACATTGAATCCTTTTTGTTCTGAATTCATAAAAGTCATTTCTGATCTATTTAAAAATGATACACAAAGCAGTTTTCTACGTTCCATATGAAGCAATATGGATCTGGAGTATAAGGCTGCATCTTGCTATTATTCCAGATGCAGAAACTCCAAATGGAATTATGGGAGTCTTGGATACCAAAAATCAAGCAAACATGGGATATTGTCTTACAGACACTCTTCAGAAATACTGGCCCAGATTCTGAGTGTTACTGAGAGGAACTATATCATAGTGTTATTGTTAGATGTTGACAGGAAAGCAATTCTTTAGTTAACTGTACAATTTTAAAAATCGGTTATATCTTGGTCACCTGCTGTAATTTAGGCTGCCTGTGTTTATCTTTCTTTCACTTTGCTGAGTCCTAAATCTGTTATTTCCTTTGGATGAAGAATACACAAAATGTATCTTATAAAACAAAATCTCTGCTACTGGGAACTGCCCAGCGAAGTTCTCCAGTCATATGAACTACAGGATTTGCCAAACTGCCCTGATATAATTCAGATAATCATCAAACTGCATGTTCCATGTTATGTTCCATTTACTCATAATGAAGTATGATGTAACTCAACATGACCTATCAGGACCTCACATTTCAAGACAGCATGACAAAAAGCACTGAGTGGATGAATTTCTTTGTTGGGATTATGCTTCCCACTGATGGTTTCCTTTCAACAGATGTCTGACTGAGAAAGGACAAATATTTAATTGCAACTTATTATAAAACACTGAGCATATCAAATTCTGAGTTTCCAAGTAGCAATGGTAGTAATGACAGGTTTCAGAGTAACAGCCGTGTTAGTCTGTATTCGCAAAAAGAAAAGGAGTACTTGTGGCACCTTAGAGACTAACCCATTTATTTGTAGTTAATGGTAGTAATGTGTTTTTTTGTCCCTTCCCCCCTTTTTCATACACATTCTGCTACCCAGCTTCAATACTAGAGTAAGGCACATCATTTTTAGTAACATATAATCTGAATTAGTTATGGTGAGGCTTTTGTACTGGCAAAAAATGTTCTTTAACTAAAACAGAATTTTCTAGTTAGTGGACAAGTACCAGAAGAAAATTGTGGAATCATGTGGGGTTGCTAAGCAACCAATAGTTCCAGTGTCACTTGTTTGTGATCAATTCAAGTCATTCATCAGGCTCTGAAGCACCATGCTAAGGAATTCCAACAAATTTGTTCCTTGGGAATGCCACAGAGACTTCCTGCAACACAGTAACACTTTCATTCTTAGAAGATAAACTTAGATGTTCTTTTGATGAAATGTGATATGTTAATTCATTATTCTTAACATACTACTAATGGGCAAAGCTTTAATTAACTAACTACATCATTGTAACACATGAGAGATAAAATGGAGTAATTAGTACTGCTTAAAAGGAGTCACTATCCTCTCCCACTGGGAAAATGAAGAAGGAAGCTTCCTTATCATGCAAACAATTGTCCACAAACATCACTATATGTAATTTGCAGCTAGCTTTTGTTATTTTTTCCAGTGATACGTGATAAATTACATTTTTAATGGCAAACAAAATGGCTGCAGTCCAAAGCACACTAGGTAGACCTAAAAGGCTGTGAATAATATAATCTTTCATTTAAAAGGAATGCTTATCTCTGGGCTTTCTGGAAAAAAGGGATGTACTATTATGCCTTCACTCATTAAGTTTAATTACAAATGTGGCACATTGTAATTATTATTGGCATTTACTTTCTCTATAGACAGTCAGTGAGTTAAGGATAAAACTGTAATCAAAATGCACATAACTGAAAACATAGTATCCTTACTGTTTTGTTTCAGTCTCTGTTTCAGAATTCAATGCCTCATATTCTGATTGTTTAAAATGTTGTACTGTATTACAAATTTCAAACAGTGAATGTAAAAGCTGCGCTTATATTTATGGTAAAACTTCTACAAGACCAATTTGCTTATAATTTTTTGGTCATGGACATTTCCCAGAATTTTCATACAAATCCTGGTTATTTTCTCCCTTGCATACATTATTTTGTCCCATGCCTTGCTCTTGTTATCATAGGACCTGGTTTTGTAATCAACTTACTCAGGCAAAACTCCCACTGACAACAAAAGGACCCTTGCTTGAGTAAGTAATACAGAAGCTTGGTTCACAAGCCTTTTCAATTTCATTAAAAACAAATTGCCTTTCTAAGAGCAAATCATTCAGTACTTTGAAGATACCACAAAAGGTCATATTAGGACATTAATGATATATCACATTAAAAAAAATCCTCCCTAAAATGAATATTCTATATTTTTATTTTACAAGATGGTGACCAAATTTGGAAACAATATGTTGTTAAGTAAATAAGATCTGCATGCAAAGGATCATGGGTTATAATGTGCCAATGATCATATGAACTGCTCCAATGTTTCCAAATTTGGTCACCATCTTCTAAAATGAATATTCTATATTTTTCCTTAAGGGAGATTTTTTAAATGTATAAGTCACAATCTGTCTCTTTGAGGAGCACTAGGGGTCAGTTCATACTATTTATTCAGTAGTGCTCAGTGGTGCTTATGAAGTTCTTCCAAATATCATTCCATTAACACTTATTTTCAACAACATAATTTAACTTTGTCAGATAAAATAGCACTGCACAGTCAAACAAATTGAGAAATTTCCCAACAATATGTATCAGATTACACTACTTCTAATGACTAGTAATAAATATATATGGCTATATATATGGCTTTTTATCGATTAATGATGTATGAAAACATACTGCATTTTCAGACATGATTTTTACAACTTCTCTGTCCACCTGTCTAAAACATGTCATGTCAAAAACTGGACCCAAATAATGTTAGTGATGAGCTGTGTGTGAAAAGGCAACTTCTGTTTCCTGGTGCAAAGTCTTCTGTGGGCTGTTTGTTAATTTATTCTACTACATTGCATAAAAGCCTACTGAAATTATGCAATCAGAAAATGTAAGTGGAACCACTTATTAAATAAAGCTTTGTGGTTATCAAAATTATAAACAGATGCATCTTTTGATTAATAACTTGGATTGTACAATGAGAATACCATTAAACTACCATACATCACTAAGACCAATTGGTTCTTGCATTTCTCCCTACTTTTGGTGAGTTCATCTACATTTTACTGCAAAAATGAATTACCACAACTTTAATAAAAGATGTTAAATATTTGTAAGAAAAAGAGATGACTACTGAAAAACGACACTCGCCCCACTACCCCACCACCACCACAAGAATCTGAAAATATATAACCCCAACGGAAACTGAAATTGAGGCTTGCAAACTTGAACTTTCACAAAACAATGTGAATTCAGAAGAAACAATCCTAAAACTAACAGTCACCTCATGCTATTTGTGTTTGTGATCTTAGTTACACAGATACCAAACAGATCTTCTCTTCTTCGCCTGCTATTTCTGCTGAAAGTTTCCCCTTATTTCCCTGCAGTGCAAACTTTCGCTGGACAACAGTTTTGCACGGTGTGTCACAGCATGCGTTTAAGAAAAATGCATCAAAACTGCCTGTACAATAAGGACAGACCATCTCAAAATGCCTCGGACTCAGAAAATGCGTGAAGGACTAATTGGGATCTTGCTCCCCAAAACACGTGCGAGGGGGACGATCTGTCCTAGAGGCACTGTGAAGCGAAGCCAAAGAGCAAAAAGATTCCAGAGCTCAATTAAGACCTGCCAACCCAGCTCCCTCGCACAATAGTACTGATCTGAGTTCCCTGGGTACTTTCCAAGGCTCCGCCGAGCGTTAAAGCGTTTGCATCCAGCGACTAGGCACATCCATAAAGCTACGCCGCTGTTGGGGGTTTAACTCCAGCCCAGCCGCTCTGCTCCAGGGAGAGCCTGCTTGACACACACACGTAGGCATGAGGGTTCAGTGCAATCAGCTGCTTTCCGAGCCCTTTAAACCCCCTGCCTCAGCATGTCTGCCTCAGCTTCCCACTATCGCCTTGCCTGCCCCCACCCCAACATCAGATCTGATGTTTCCCCGGGGCAGAGCGGCTTTTTTGCCAGCAAGAAACCCACTGGCCTCAACCCCCTATCAAAGAAAAATACCCCCTCCCACCCCACTTCCCACCTTCTACCCTCATCCAACCACACGTCTACCCAACCAGTACCTGGGCTTGCTGGTTCCAGCTCAGGGCGGGCGGGGAGGGGGCTTGCTTTTTGGTGGTTAAGGTCCCTCGTTGGGTAGAGCCCGGAGTTCGCAGGGGACAGGGAGAAGCGCCCGGCTGGAGCTGCGGTTCTTGGGCAGCGGCTCCCCCGTCCCAGCGCTCCGAATTAATCGCTTCGCCTTCCCCCCCCCCCCCACCAAAAAGGGGGAACGCGCTGAAAGGAAGAAGGCTCCCTCCGTGACTGGCATCAATATCTCCTTCGGCGGAGCTTCCCGGGAGCCATGGCAACGAGCCCCTAAACCTCCCAAATCTCCCCCCCTGCTTCACACACACACACACACACACACACACACAGAGCGGCGGCTGCTCTGGGGCTGGCCAAGCAGCTCGCACTCCCCAGCACCCGCACAACCCAGCCAGGCTGGGGAAGGTGCGGGGAGGGGCGGCAGCCTGCAGTTCCCCGGCACACGCCCCTCTACCGCAGCTGGAAGCTGTTGCCTTCCTCCCGGGGGATCGGGGGCAGCAGCAGAGCAAAAGCCAGCCCTGCAAAAAGGGGTGCGTGCGTGCAAATTCCTCCCCTCCACCTGATTCAGCTGCAAGGCGGGGAGCAGTTGGCAAGGCAGCCGGACCCACCCCCCTCCCCAACTCTAAGGCAGGTGGGGAGCTCCCACCTGATGCAGCCGCTCCCTCGGGTCGCGTCAATCCGGATCAGCGGAAGGGCTGAGCCGCGGCAGGGCAGCCCCTTGAGGTGGGGAGCGAGCCGCACAGCTCCCAACCCAGGGGCGCGTGGGAAGATCGGGGTCTTCTCCAACGCAGGAGCAGAGCGAGGCGGGGTTCCCCGGGCTGCAGCGCTGGGTGGCTCTCCCCCCAGCTGAGGCTCACCCCTCTCTCCCAGCGGGCTGCAGCTAAGTGCCCGTCTCCTTCCCCAGCTGCCAGAGGGCGAGGAGCGCAGGGTGCCGTCCCAGCATGTTCACACTTTCCACTCCCCCCTCCTCCGCCACGCTGGAGGCTTGGGAGCGCGTGGAGAGCTGGGAACAGCGACTCCAAACTCCCTGGGTGCTGGAACAGTTTCTATAGTGGGGGTGCTGCTGCTGGAGACCATCTATTTGGTGACTGTTATTACTGTTCCAGCCAGGGATGCGGCAGAACCCTCAGCACCCCATCCCAGGGAGCGTGGCTGAGGAGGGGCACGGGGCTGGGGATGCCCCAGGACCCCTCTGATAATCAGGGGCCAAGAGTTGAAAGCCACAGCCAGGGACCTTTGGGGCCTGTGTTAAGGAGCCACCTTCGGAAGCCCCTGAGATGCGGTGCCTGGGAGACCACCAACAGAGCACTTTGGAAAGACACAGGACAAAATAGCATATTCTTGACTGCACGTGGTCCATCCCTCTTCAGTAACTGTACCATGGATGGCACAACAGAAAACTGCAAAGAAAAGGGGCAAAAATCAAGAAAAGGAAAATAATGGTTGAATAGTGGGGTGGGGGAGCACTTTACTGGCAAGACCCTTGGAATAAGGAACTGAAGGGCCAAGGGCGGTCATAGAGAGCCCACTATCTAAGTTAATTAAATCAAAGGGACTAAATAAAACACCAGACTCTTTTCTTGCATCTAAATCAGACCTCTCCGTTTTCCACCAGAGACAAAACTTTATACCCTCCCTATATAAGGCAGGTGCGGTAAGCAATTATTACCATCGCAGATTCCTTACATTAGAGTGTTCTGAAAGTTAATTAATGCCACATCATTTGAGACTCCTTTCAGCATTGTTTTTCTCCACCTCCCTCTACTTTTCTTTTCCCCACCTAGCCAAATTAACTTCTTTTGAATTAGTGAGCATTTGGAATCTCTGGAACATATTGAACCGAATGGAAAGGTTGGCTTTTATGTCTGTGTATTTTCCTTGAATAACCCGTTTATTCCATAGAGTAACATTGAATTTTCCCCTGTGTTTGGCAGGAAGGTGAAGACAAACTATGACCAATCTGTCACCCATGTTCTTAAAAGACTTTACCCAGAAAAGAGGGGAGGGGATTTTGTGAGTACTTGGATTTCTCATGCAGTTTCCTACTTCACTGCTACCTGGGAAATGTGACCTTTCCATGTTTTTCCCCTCTGAGCTTTGTCTGATGTGATGAACAAAAATGATTATAAACACACATTAAACACCAGACTGAGTGAAGGGGTAGGACTCATGGGGATTATTACCACTGGGGTTACAGATTTTTAAAATAGTAACAATTAGAAAGTGTTGATGCACCAGGGAACCATTGTTGTCCACCTCCAGCAAAATTGTTTAGGTGAGATTATTTTTGGACAGGAAGTGAATAAAATGACACATTAGGCTTGGGAAAAGATGTTATAAAGCAAATGAGGTAATAGGAGAGACATTCTGCAAGCTAATAAGAAAGATGGTAGTATAATTTATTTGTTTTGGATAAGGAAACTGAATGCAAAAATCTATACTGAGTCAGTGCTATGGTTTACATTTCAATCATGTAAAATCAACCAATATACAGTCAGAATTTTCTCAGTAACTGTAACTCAGCCAATTTGTGACTATAAGGTTGCTGAAATTTACAACCAGATGCAGAGGGGGAAAACCTACCTCTGTGCAAGGGAGCTAAGTTTGGGTTGCTTGTAAAAGTCACAGATAAATCTAGGAATTCAATATTTTAATTAGGGCCTTGCCCAAAGCCCAGCAAAGGAAACAGGATTATTTCCATTGACTAAAGTGGACAGTTGATCCGGCCTTCACAACAGCTAAACCCTAAGTTTATTTGCTGGTTGTGAGTATATTCAGTTCAAACACAATGAAAAAAAAATGTTACATTGACATGGCACTGCTCTCCAAAGCAGCTGAGAACTCAGCAGTGGGTCTCCACACCTTTATGCACAAGAAACCTCTGCAAACTAATGTGAATGGATCAATGGTGATACTAGTAAAGCAATTTTCTATCACTGTTAGGGCCCTGAATGATGGATGCACTGTGAAGCCGCACGGCCCAGTATCAGCATTGGAGTTAAATAGCAGACTGTACCCATTACCAGCCATTTCCTCATATACACAGCAGAAGCCAGGAGTGGGCTGATTCTCTGACTTCTCAGCACTTCACTTGCATGGCTGGTTAATCTAGCCCCAGCTTTGCGGTGTTAACTCACAGTTTCACTGAGAGGACTGACTCCTTTGCTCATTTTTCTGGGTTTCAGCCTATGTTTCCCTTGCCTGTGGAAAAAAAACAGATAGATGGATGTAAAACAATCAAGAATACTTCAGCTAAATAAATAATTGGCTTACAATTAGAATGCAAAATATGTTGATACTAATACTAAGATAAGACACTAGTGAAAAACTCTTTTATCTAGAGGCCACAGTTTCTCTTAGATGTGGTGTAAATAGACGTATTCCATCATCCTTCGGACTTCAGTGGATAATGAAAATGAACAAATGTTACATGCACTCAATTCATTCTTAATATGGGAGGAAAACAAAGACACATGAAGAACACAAAGACAGTTCAGTAACATGGGTACTTCTAACCAGCTGGTTCCTCTCTCCCTGAATTGCTTGCCTGAAAATAAAAGATGTGCTTCAAAATATCATCCATTTGGCTAGAGAGACACAGATAGGGACATTGGCCAAATCTGTCAAACCCAGGTGTCTAAATATAGGCTCTGACGTTCATACTAAACACCTACATAAAAGTGGCTTGATTTTCACAGGTGCTGATTTTTTGCCCATTGATTGCATTTTAAAAATACAGTACACATTAAATATATATCATCTTCCCAAATCAAATACCAGAGTAAAAGGTTGAGTAATTTAGCTCAGGGTTTCGCCAAAGGAACCCGGAGCTCTAGAGGGTCGAGTTATATCTGACTTTATTTTTAAAAATAGATAGTACTTTCATGTAATAAGTTATCATTTCAAAAAGGCCATTTTCAAAGTCATATAGAAGGGTCAGAGGTTAGAACTTGGATCTTCAAGCTCCCAGGGTGAGTGCTCGGTATTTGAGTCAAAAGAACAGCTGGATAATATCTTCTTTGGCGGAAGAATCATTCTGCCCATAATTGTCAATATATACACAACTGTCATGTATAGTTGTTAAGAAAGATTATGTATTTCTGAGTGCAAACAATCTCAGAAACATTTAGGTGTATGAGTAGGTAGGAACACCAACAGCTGAATGCATTTTGTTACTGATAACATAGCCACAATTCGATGTAATTCCTAGAAGTATTACTCCCAAAAGCAACATTTCTGAGAAACACATAGTGATGGTGGAGAAGTTTATCGGCTGGCTTAAGTAACATCATGCCTACAAACGTTTTATGAGAATGACTTTTTTTTCTGGAAATTGTATTTCAGCCCAGCATTTCAGAGTGTCGCATGAATTGCAGAATTTTGAGAGTAACCAATGAAGTGCAGTTCAATTGTAGCCATTATACCAATTCAAATGATTATTATTGCTCTTATTAAAAATATTACAGAAGCACTCAAAATCTTCTAGGAAGTCTGTAAACACATACAAAGACACGTCCCCTGTCCCTAAAAGCTTTTAATCTTAAAAGGAAAAGCACAGATGAAGGAACAGGGAAAGAGGTACAACATAGAGCAAAGAAAACAAGGTGATGACTGGTGCACATCTCATGAGTTCCTTTTAAAAATAAATATGTGTGCTAATATAAAGCATTCACCTTTATCTTTGAAAGGCAGAAAGTTATAAGGGTCTTGATTGGCATAGTGCAAGTTACAGGAGGACATAATGAAAACTGCTTACTTCCTGCTTCAGAATAAGAACAAGGGGAAAGTCAATGAGATTAAAGGGCAGCAAATTTAAAACAAATAGAAGGACATACCATTTTACACATTTACAATCAACCCTTGGAATTCAGTCTTCAGAGGTCATTAAGTCAAATGCTGTGGCTTTTTAAAACTAGGGCATTTTTTTAAACACCAGATAATTTTATGATTGCTAATAACATTTGTAGCCATGCAAGCTAAAACAATAATGAGGGTAATCAAATCTCATGCTTCAGGGCATAAATTGATTACTTGAGGGGGTCATGAAGGGTATTTTTTTAACCACTGAGTACAAGATTGCACAATTGACTAGGTGCATAACAAGAGGGTTTTGCTACTGTAGATAGACCAATGGTCTGATCTGTCTGACAAATCTGGTGCTCCTTCAGGGAAGCTAAGAAACTTAAGTTCTAGTCCTGCTATTGACTTTGATTCAAAAATTTGATTTTTACTGATAGGGACACCATCAACTTGAATCTAGTCAATTTTAAAATGAATTAAAAGTATTTTTAGGTGATACTACACCTACTTGAGTCCAGTTGCCAATTTTTTGTGATTTTACAGTCACATTTTCCTACTTTTAAAAAATGTTTAATCTCTTATGAAACCCCCCCCACACACACACACAAAAAACAGAGGCAAAAGTTAATTAACTGATTATATGGGGAAACAGTGAAATTGGCTAAATGAAATTGCATAAGGCATTGCACAATGCATAAAGTTATTTATGAAAAAGAAACAATTATTTGTTTTTGTCATCTCTTCCACTTACAGTGATTCTAGGTATCACTTGTAACAATAGAAGGCAGAAAGAAGTGTGACTTTTAAGATGATGGTATCCCCTTAATTAGAAGACTTTCAAGTAAAATTCATTTCCTCAGGGCACTTGGTGATGGCACTAGAATTGTCTGTAAGGCTCTTCTCTGCATTAATGCAAAAGTCTTTGGTTGTAATTTACAGTATGTTACATTACTGGCTTTTGAGGGGGGGTGAGTGAGTCCTTTAACATTCTGGGGGGCAGAGGGGGAGGTTTGTACTGAGTAATAGTGACATTCTCAACAAAACACTTCAATACGAAATTGTACGGTACAGTAACTCCACAGTATGAGTTCCAAGTACATGCATGTGTTGAAAGGGTAGGCTTGCTGCCTCAGTGTAGTTAGTCCCTCCACCCTAGACTCCTCTTTTTGGTGCATTGCCCAGTTATCTAGTTGGTGTTTGCCAGCTTTTAGCATGGAACTACAGAACCAAGGGTCTGAAATGGAAATACAGATTCCTGGCAACCGTGTGCCAGAACAGAGTGTGCCTATTCATATGTTTCTGAATGGGCCAAGTTCACTTTATAAAGAAAAGCCATTATGGAATAACACAAGTTGAAAACACACACACAATCTGAAAAAGTCTCTGTCGCCATTTTATAACTTCAGAGGAATCAGGCAGATTTTTTTCTGAAATTTAAAACAACAAAATTACCCCAATGCTGTATCCTTATGTGATTCCATTCTGACGCCAATTTGGACAGCTAAACTACAGACTCCCTCCTTCCCCAAAAAAGCGTTCATACCCTTAAAAAAACAGCAGTGTGAATACTACCAATAGAATACAAAACCTGTAATGTGATGGCCAAGTAATACCGTCATATTGAAATCAGAACACTAAACTGATATTTTGCTAATGTGATTCATTTGCATAAATATAGTGTTAGATACAGCATTTTAGCATAATATTGGCATTTTATATTGTTTGATAGTAAGATTCTAGTTCAGAAGGCCAATTAAGTACAGTACTTTTTCATAGTGATCAGGCCAGTTAGATCAGTCTGAGAACCCTCCTTTCAGATCCAAATTTTACTATTATTACATGGCTGAGAACAGATAATTAAAATTATAGTTCACTCACTCCTTGCTGGCTAGAATGCAAAATATCCAAAATTAGCATCTGAAAGCAAAGCATAATAAATAAAGCTACAGGGCTTAAAATATAACACTCAAAATGTAATTTAAAATGTAAAATAATGTTAATAATACTAATATGTTGAAACAGCCAAGAGGAATTAATCTACTATCCTATTCTGAAACCTCAAAAGAACATTGAGGCTAATATTTCAGGGTTTCATAATATGGCAGCATGGAGAAGAATAAATATCAATTGGTAAATGCTATTGAATAATATTTTGGACCTGTAAGATTCCTGCTGAGAAATGCTGCTTATTTCAAAAGCATATATCTGACTGTTATATCTTAAACACTTTATCAGATGATGCAAGATTTGATAAAGCCCTAAGCTTAACATTGATTATGAATATTATATGGCATTTTCAGGAGGCCTGATCCAACTTACGATGAAGTAAATGGAAAAACTCCATTGACAGTAATAGGAACGGGATCTGGCCCTAGAGGAATTCCACTCTTTTTTAAAAAAGCACAACCTGAATGTAGGGAAAATGTACTTGAAAGTTAAAATACGATTCCTGTACGATAAAGATAAGAGGCAGAATTCTGAACAGAGATGTTCCGTTATGAAACTTACAGAATGATTTTACATTAAAATAGTATCTTTCATCATAATAGATTCCTAAGAGCTTTATAAACTGTACACACTAGAGCAAAAATGTAACACTGCTTCTTCAACCACCATAGAAAACAGTAACAGTACCACGTGACTCTGGTGTAAGGAGTTCCTCACTTTCTCTCTTTTTTCTTTTATCTAATCAACACTACCAGGGAATTTTACATAATCAGAAGATAGCCAGATTCCCAGATGTGGATTAAGGCACAAGAGCTCTTAGTCTTGTGAAAAAGTGCCCATGGATATGTCATAACCACATGAAGTCAGAACCTTGTTTAAAAGTCTTATGCAAGGCAGCATCATACTGGGGCATTAGGGCAACTATTATACTCTCTACATTGCTTCCCTTGTAAGGGTCTTCCTTACAAGTAACGATCCAGTCAAATGATGCCTTGTGGGTGAAAACAGACAACTTCAAGTGTCGTGGCTACAGTCTATAATTAGTGCTCCCATTTGCAAAAAGAGAACAGAAATACTCAAACACTGATTATTACCTGGCCTTCCCAGTGATTAATAGTTTTCAAACCACCATAGTTAAAACATCCATCAATTTCTTACCATTTTTAACCATTTAATTAATAGCACTTACAAACAGAGTTATATGGAGGTTTGAACCTCATGAATAAACTTGAGGTCAACATGCTGTCTCAGGAAGATCAGATGCATCTGCTGGACAGGTTTAAACCATTCCAGGAGCCTGAGAACACTGTACAGGAGCACAGTGCAGGAAAAGTTCCAGGTGAAAGTGCCTTTGGAGCTGTCTTTGCTAAAACATTCCAAGCACAGCTGGTACTAATCCTAAAAAAAGCAATCAAGGACATTTATCGAAAAGGAATCCTGTCTCATGACATGAGTATGGCATTGATCTTACTTATAAGAAAGATTAAAAGGGGAGAACTTTGGAGATTTACAACACATCTTCCTTCTGAACATGGAAGGTTAGACACCAGACAAAATATAAGGGACAAAACTTATTGAGGTTACTCCTATACTTATATGTGGTGTCCAGGTGTGGGTTGTAAAACAAAGGCTACCAGAGGGTAACACATGAAAAATATTTAATGGACCAGGTACAACTGTTAGAAATTCTGGCTGAGATATTCGCAGGGGCCCAAGGGGATTAGGCTTTCAACTCCGATTGAGCTTCAAGGATTTGGGTGCCTTTTTCCTTTAGGCCCTTTGAAAATCCCAGCCTCCAGCTATAGCTTTGTTTCTTGATGCTGATGAGGCCTTTGACAGGATCAAACAATATTATTCAATTTAAATGCTAAGAAAATTTGGATTCAGTCCAGTCTTTTTAACACGCGTAGAAAACTTTCCCCATTTGCATCAATCTTAATTATTGGTATTATGATATCACCCTTTTGAATAAGACAGCAGCCAAAAATTAAAGGCATCCCCGTCAATAAACATAATTTAATATCAGTCTCTGAAAAGATATTTTCTGTCTACCGAATAATCCAGGCTCTTTAATTCCACTTTTATTAGATTCATTTTCCTCTATATTTGAGATTCCTTCTAAATTGGAATAATTCATACTTAACAGATACATCCAAAAGGCCAGACTTACACCGTACAATGTTCATGGCTACCCTCCTATATACACAAAGAAATTATATACTTGGGAGAAAAGGTGTGGGCACAATATCCCACAACATGCAGGCATTGCAGGTGACTGATCAAGGTTATTATTCTTTTGTTTTTCTATAGGAAATGAAACAACTTCACTGATCTCATAAGATGTGAAGAAAATAAAATAAATAAAAACAAAAAATAAAACATAGCTGTCTGGACAGATGTGATCACCTGTACCATTTAGCTTTCTGCACCTACCCTCTCACGAAGTGGCTTGATTCTTTTAAAAAACTAGCTCTATCCCAGTTTGGATAAGAATAGATAGGATGTTGACTGAACCATTTGGAGCTCTTGCATTCACATGTCTACTTTCCCTGACCTCCATATCTAGGATGTCAAGAACATAGCTAAATTCAATCTAGACAACTTGCTGTTAGCTACTACCTGGAACAATCCACACTTTCCAATTAAATTTCAGAACTCTTACAAAGACTACTGGGAGATAACGATATAGAAAAAAAAAACCTATGATCTTCAGGAAACTGGCAGCCTTCAAAATCTACATAATAAGTATGAAATGTCTTTGTCATGCAGTCCAATGTATCAACAGTCATGCAAGGTTATTAACACAAGCAGGAAATCAATAGTGCACAGTAACTTGCTTTCAACTAAAGTTTTACTTTAAAAAAATACATTGGCAATTCTCATGTAGCAAAGAACACATATAAATGGCTTAGTTCTTTTCTGAGCCCTTGAACCTTAGACTCCAGAGAAATAGGAAGAAGAACTATGAATATATCTGACAATAACTGGGAAAACATTTAGCAAAAAGTCAAGTATATTTCCAATTCTTTACCCAGGAGATTTTCTTAAAATGCAACTCTAAATTGATATTATTGGAGCCCAGAGAAACCCCTTCAAGCTAAATTAACAAAACATAGCAAATACTGGAGAGGCGGAAAGCAACATGCCAGACGTTGTGCCTATGCCTGAAATTACATCTGTTAGTCCCAATACAGGTTCTGAATCTGCCACTCAGCAATTTTTAGTGGGGTCCCACAAACATTGGTTCATGGCCCTACGTTATTTCACATTTCTATCAATAATCTGGTGGAAACATAAAATCATTACAGCGGAAGACACAAACGTTGGAGATGTGGTACAAAGATTGGAGAAGACAGGTCACTAATCCAGAGCAATCCCGATTGCTTGGTAAACTGTGTGCAAACAAGCAATATACATGCCAATACAGCCAAATGTAAAACCATACGCCTCAGAATAAAGAATGTTGTCTGTACTTGCAGAATGGGGGATTCTATCCCAGGAAGCAAAAACTCTGAAGAAGACTTGGGGTCATTATGGGTAATCAGCTGAACATGGGCTCTCAGTGCGAAATTGCAGAGAAAGGGGCTTGTGTAGTCAGTCCTTGGTTTTATAAATAGGGGAATATTGAGTAGGAGTAGAAAGGTATATTACCTCTGTATTTGGCATGGATGCAACTGTTGCTGGAATACTGTGTCTGGTTCTGGTGTCCACAGTTCAAGATGGATGTTTAAAAAATGGAAAAGGGTTCAGAGAAAGCACATAAAAATGAGGAACACAAAAGATCGGAACACATGCCTTATACTGAAAGACTCAAGTTCAATCGACTTAGCATAACAAAGATATATAAACAGATTTTTAAAAAAATCTTGTAACTATGCAACAGCAATATTGATTTTGTATTAGAATCATAGATGATTAGGACTGAAAGAGACCTCAGGAGGTCATCTAGTTCAACCCCCTGCTCAAAGCAGGACCGACCCCAACTAAATCATCCAAGCCGGGGCTTTGTCAAGCTGGGCCTTAAAAACTTCTTAAGGGTGGAGATTCCACCACCTCCCTAGGTAACCCATTCCAGTGTTTCACCACCCTCCTAGTGAAATAGTTTTTCCTAATATCCAACCTAGATATTCCCCACTGCAACTTGAGACCATTGCTCCTTGTTCTGTCATCTGCCACCACTGAGAACAGCCTAGCTCCATTCTGTTTGGAACCCCCCTTCAGTAGTTGAAGGTTGCTATCAAATCCCCCCTCACTCTTCTCTTCTGCAGACTAAATAAACCCAGTTCCTTCAGCCTCTCCTCATAAATCATGTACCCCAGCTCTCTAATCATTTTTGTTGCCCTCTGCTGGACTCCCTCCAATTTGTCCACATCCTTTCTGAAATGTGGGGCCCAAAACTGGATGCAGTACTCCAGATGTGGCCTTACCAGTGCCGAATAGATAATAATAAGAATAATCACTTCCCTCTATCTGCTGGCAATGCTCCTACTAATGCAGCCCAATATGCTATTAGACTTCTTGGCAACCAGGGCACACTGTTGACTCATATCCAGCTTCTTGTCCACTCTAATCCCCAGGTCCCTTTCTGCAGAACTGCTGCTTAGTCAGTCAGTCCCCAGCCTGTAGTAGTGCATGGGATTCTTCCATCCTAAGTGCAGGACTCTGCACTTGTCCTTGTTGAACCTCATCAGATTTCTTTTGGCCCAATCCTCCAATTTGACTAGGTCACTCTGGACCCTATCCCTACCCTCCAGTGTATCTACCTCTCCACCCAACTTATTGTCATCCACGAATTTGCTGAGGATGCAATCCATCCCATCATCCAGATCGTTAATGAAGATGTTGAACAAAGTCATCCCCAAGAGAGACCCCTGGGGCACTCCACTTAATACCGGCTAGCAACTAGATATTGAGCCATTGATCACTGCCCCTTGAGCCCGACGATCTAGCTAGTTTTCTATCTACCTTATAGTCCATTCATCCAATCCATATTTTAACTTGCTGGCAAGAATACTGTGGGAGACCATATCAAAAGCTTTGCTACTCTAAGCTCCCTACTCTCCTCCTCAACCCACCCCAAACTCAGCCCCCAAACACTTTATTTGGCTTCCCCTAGACCCCTTGCTTTCGCTCTCACAGCCCGGCCCCCTCCTGTAGCCACAGCCTTCTCTCCCCACCCCCAGGCCATAATCACTACCAGGCTGCTCACTAACTTTGCTCACTAGTTCCATCTGCTTCCTCTGTACTGCTGCTGCCCGGATCCCACTTGCCATGCCACTGCCTGCTGCACCAGACCAGAAGAAGTGACAGTGCAGGGGCAATGCTTCTGGAGCATGTACGGGACAAAGAGTGACATGGGGAGAACCACCTAGACACTTCTTGTGGCCCACTGGTGGTTCAGAACCCACCATTTGATAAACACTGGGGGTAAAGGGTTATTTGATCACAATCTGTAAATTCCTATATGGAGAATAGAATTTTGATAATAAAAGGGTTCTTCAGTCTAGCAAAGCTATCACAAGGTCCACTGGCTCAAATTTGAAGCTAGATATATTTAGCCTAGAAATAAGGTGCACATTTTTAACAGTGAGGGTAATTAACCACTGGAACAATTTACCAAGGTGAATTTTCCATCACTGGCCATTTTTAAATTAAGATTGGCAATGTTTCTAGCTGAGACAGGAATCAATTCAAAAAAGTCCTATGGCCTGTGTTATGCAGGAAGTCAGACTAGATGATCACAAAGATCCCTTCTGCCCTTGTAACCTATGAATCTGCAAACAACGCAGATTCCTGTGGCACTGATTGTGGATATAGTGCAAGGACCAGTATTAAGAAGATATAGGTCTGAAGTATTTCTACCTAGGGAGGTGGTGGAATCTCCTTCCTTAGATATTTTTAAGATCAGGCTTGACAAAACCCTGGCTGGGATGATTTAGTTGGGGATTGGTCCTGCTTTGAGCAGGGGGTTGGACTAGATGACCTCCTGAGGTCCCTTCCAACCCTGATATTCTATGATTCTATGATTGTGTATGCAGACTAGCTGGATGAGATGTTTTACTTTGGTGCTGGGTTTGACAATACTCTCTGGGCTGCATGGCTGAGCTACATTCCATAGTGCTTTAAAGCTATGGGGCAGATACCTAGCCTGTCTAAATGATCATAGCTCCAATTAGTTCTCCTCAAAGTCAATGTAGCTATAATAATTTACACCAACTGAGGATTTGCCCTATAGACTTTTCCAACAGCTTTTCTAATTTCATTGCACTTGCTCTCTCAATCCTTCTGTGATCCGCTTTCTTGCTGTGCTCATCTGTATTCCCTGACAGTGCTTTTGTAAAATATATTACTGTACTGAATGGTACAATGGACTGTATACTTTTAAAATGTCTTGCTTCATTTATGAGCTAAATGTATTTTATAAGAACAATGAATAGAGATGTAATGGCAAAAAAAAAGAAATAGTACATCTACTTTCGGCTGCAAGTTCCTCTGCGAGATATTCATTGTGATTGCTGACAAAACCAACCTCTTAAAAGGTCTGTGAACACAGCCTAGCATATGTTCCACACTTGATGAATTGCACACATCCATCGTATGACCAATAAAGAAAGGAATCCCCATGCCAACATTCAAACTCTGGACAGGAATGCAAGAAAGCCATAACTCTGCTCTGATGACAGTGAGCACCAACAGAAAATAGGGACCTTTCCTAAAAGGAATTGTCTATAGATGGGATATACTCTCTCTCATGTAAAAAGCTGTGTGGTTACCCTTACCATTTTTTATTCCTTTTACCTTTCTTGGAATAAACATCCTTTGCTAGTATTATGTGATTCCCTTGCCACAATGTGCTTAAATATGTCAAAGAACTTTGGTTTTAATATGTGCCAGTTAGAATATTTTCAGAGCACAGATAAAATACAGAATCATTAAGTATTTTTTTTTCTGCCCACATGATCACAACCCTTTCCAGAATAAATAAACCCCCTGCAGGGTTTGGTGGTTACATTGTCCTCCCATTTTGCAGAAAGCATCACAGTTTCTCTCCTTGCTGCAGTCAGTAGATGTAATCTTGTATATTTGTTGAAGATGGATGACTTTGTTTTCAACCCTGATTCCCAAGAGATTGGAGTCAAATGAAAATTCAGAGGCAGGGATGTTAAATGCAGCAATTGCGGTAAGACCGAAGCCCTACAGAAACAGGTACAAGCCATTAAAAAAGAATCCTCCACCAGATAACCTGTTTATCCATGGGGGGAGGGGGGAGGGATGGAGAGACAGAGAGAGATTACAGTATATAAAATTGCAGCTGATTTGAGTTTGTGTCCTTGTTAAAGTTTGGGTATCTACAGGTGAAGTAGTACTTCCATTTTTAAGCTAAACCAGACACAGGTATCAACTTGAACAGTCTCTGAAGATAGGGAGTCAGAATACAACAGCTATCAACTGCAAATTAATCTGCCAGTATGCGTCAGAGTAATGGGGCTCTGCACAGATGCAAGGATGCGCCATGACCCTGCAACTGCTGCATCCTGATGGACCCCTCGGAATCCACAAAACTGCACTGAAATCAGTGCAAGATCAGTGCCTTGGCTAACATCTGGCCCTATATTTCAGTCTTTTAATGCTATTCGATCTGCTAATGCCACTAATGTACTCAATAAGGGATTAGATTTACAACTATTGCAGTGCCATGATCATCAACTTGATCTAAACCAGGAACTGTCCACAAACATCTCTGGCGTCCATCCCGTCATTAATTATTATTATTTTATGTATTACTAATTGACAGTTTATTTGGCACTGTTTAAGACACAGAAGAAGACATGGCCCTACCCTGGAGAGCTTTCAGTCTAAAGAGAATGAGAATAGATTGCAGCTCATAGAAAATTTTAGGCAAGCACTGTGACAATATTATGTTTTTTATTTGTGTACATGATTCCCAGCTTGCACAGATCTACTAGTGCCAGCTGTCATCTGATAGCATGGTAAAAATAATAGTGCAGCCATGAAAGGATGGACAGCGGTGGCAGGGGCATACCCACCCCAGGTGCATACCCACAGGGTTCAGCCAGGGGTGTATGCAGGGCAGCTAGCTGCCTGTGTTCTGTAGCTACACAACTAGTTTTAGAATGCTGGCTCCAATGAAAGCTTGCATGAATATGTCTAAGTCAGCTGGAAATCAGGCCCCTTGCTCATAGTGTAGACATTCCCTTAGAGAGACAGTCCCTTCCCTAATAGCCTACAGTCTAAATAAGCAAGATGGATGTGGGGTGAAGTGACTTGCCCAAAAGCATACAGTAGGTTAGTGGCAGAGCAGGGAATAGAAGCCAGAAGTCCTAAGTCCCAATTCATTGGCCCATTACATAATATATCCCGTGCTATCAGACATAATACAAGTAAGAGATCAATTAAAAATAATCAAATTTAATATAGCTACACTTTCTCTCCTCATATCATGGAGGTAGTTTGGCTCACAGATTGAATCAAATGATAGCCTCTTTTTGCTGCACACAGACCGTAGTTGCTGACCACGGGAATGTTTCTGCTTACTTCAGTGGGCTCTCTGAGAGCAACTGAGAACAGATAGACGAAGCAACCCAAAGCATCCAGTGGGTTTTTTTATATTTCATTTTACTTTAGTTATGGTGAAATAGATCCTTGTAAATATGTATCTAATAATCCAGTCAGAGTGTATGTTTGTGTTTGAATGGATGTGTTGGTTGCATGTTTTATTTCACGTACATACAAATCAAGATGATACATAACCGAACGCTTATATTCAAATTCGATTTACAGATTAGTATTATTGTTGATTATTAAAATCATTTTGTTTTAAACCTTATGAATTAGATAAAAGTTTTGTACCATACTTGTATTCTAGATAGAATGTATATATATAAATAGCAGTGAAACCAGTGTACCATACACATTTGAGTAGTTGATAATGAGTATAAAAGATGTCTCAATGCTTCTGATTTCAAATGGGAAATGGCTGAGAAAATTGTGTTTCCCACATCCTGAAGTTCAAAAAGTTTTTACTGGAAACCTCTAAGCAAGAAATGCAGTTATGAACATTCTCTTTGGTTCATACAAGTTTGTATGGAATACCCTAGGGATGAAAAGTGGACTAATAACCACATGGGAAAATGCCATCTGACTGGACCTACAGGTTTTCTCACCAGTGAACATCCTTTGAACTTAAAATTCACCGGTAAACTGGAGCCTCAAAATGTTTGTGGATATTGAGATAGAGCAATGAGTTTGCAAAAAGCATCAACAGACACTTTCTGGACACACAGAAATTCTAATGATGAACCACCATTGGTTTATGAGTGGTCAAAACAAGGCTGATTTTGAATATTTTTGTATTTCAAGTTGAACATGTCAGAAGGCTCTTCTGAGCATCTGTAATGCTGAATAAAGTACTATCCATTTACACAGTCTAATAAGAGAAATAGGATGACCAAATTATAAATAGCAGGTGCTGTCTCCTCAAAATATCTTTGCCGTGTACATTATTTCAGAACAAGCACCATGAATATTACAATACTGATACAGACTAAATAATAGTATATATTCCCTGCTATATTGGTTTACAGAAAGTATTTGGATCTGGGGATGTGCTGTTAATCTGTATCCCAACTGTAGGTCAACCTTCCATCCCCAAGAGAATGTGATCCTTAATGTCCCCAGGAAAGTATTACCTCTACTCTGCAGAAGATGACAAAGTTACCCAGAAGAAATATGAAAGGCCATACATTTTCAGTAACTGTCTGGATTGACAAACCTGCTCCTCAATTGAGATGTATGCAAGCCATTGTGATAAGTTCTGGAATGCAACAGAGAAATTCACAAAGTGTATTCAGAGTGCATGCTACTGAAAGGCAAGTGAAGCAAAATATGGCTTGAATTGTGATGAAGTGGATAAGGAATGATTATGGGTGTTTATTCTGATGAGTTTAGTAACTTGGACTGTGACCTCGGTAGTGAATAAGATTAATTGTTATACTTGCACCTTCTTTATCTCATGTAGGAGTGATGATGAATAATGGTTCTTAATTAGCAAAGCCCTTTTCACCTGAACTGCATAAAATGCTCTCTTCCTCCTGGAACTGCAGATCCCTAAAAGGGCAAAGTCAAGCTGGAAAAAAAAGGGGAACTGTTCCTGCTTCTCTGTCATTGGTGTAAATCAGGAATAACTCCACTGAAGTTACATCTCTGTAAAACTGCGACAAGTGTGATCAGAATCAGGCTTATGTTTGCAGCATAAATGAACACATACCTTTTGTTTCAAGAGGGAAACAAACAGCCCTTTAAATTTGCCCAAGAACAGACCCAATTTTTCAAGTGCCAATTTATATGATTTCATTTGACACACAAAATTATTAGTTACTTACTATTATCATCAGTTATATTGCAGTAATGACCATAGGCCTCAGTGACCATTAGGGCTCTGTTATTCTAGGCAAGTGGTGCCCAAACTTTTCCTCTTATGCCCCCCATTACCAGTAATGGAATGGGACCATGCCCCTGCTCTGCCCCAGCCAGGAGCAGTGTCATGACAGGCCAGGAATGGAGCTGCGGATGGAGTCAGGGCCATGGCTGGGAGTGGGGCTGTGGCCAGGGGGCCGGGAGTGGAATCATGGTCTGAGACAGGGTCAGGTGGCCATGGCTGGAGACAGGGGCCATGGAAGGGGGCTGAGCGCCAAGACATGGCCAGGGGCCAAGTCACGGCTGCAGCCTGAGGCCTGGGAGCGGGGCCGTGGCTGGAGAAGGGGGCCAGGGGCTGGAGACTGGGGCCAGGAGGGGACCTGGAGCAGAGCTGGGAATACAAAGGGGCTGGGTGGTGCTCCTTCCCTGCCCACCCCCGGGGGGCTGGCCTGGGCCCTGCCATGCGCCCCACCGGAGGCATTTCTTTATGCTTCCCTGGTGGTGGAGCATGCCCCACAGTTTGGGGTCCACTGTACTAGGCACTGTAAAGGAGTTTAGGAAAACACAGCCCTTACCCCCAAAGAGTTTATAACCTAGAGCTTGTCTCTCTCACCAACAGAAGTTGGTCCAATAAAAGATGTTACCTCACCCACCTTGTCTCTAATATCCTGGAACCACCACAGCTACAACTATTCTATATATACTTTGAGAAGACAAATATCATACAAAGAGTGGGGGAAAGAGAGACAACATACAAAGGGATCAAGGTGGTGAAGGCACATCACAGAGTAGCTCCAGGTCTTTTTAAAATATATTTGTTTTTCACATATTGTTTGTGTTACCAAAATATGTCCCTTTAGTGGGAGGTTCTTGGCTGTCTTCTGAAATGGGGATGCACTCAGGCTTTAAGAAATGAAGGGCTCACTACAGTAAGATAGAGGAGTGGTTAATGGGGGAGGGAGACTGGGGAAAGAGGTAGAGCAGAAAGGAAGAAAAGAGAGGGAGATGAGAATCAGAAGCACAATCGGTGATGGGTCGGGGGTGAGGCTGGGCATTGGGAGGGTGACTGGTATAGCCACCCTCCAGTGACCACAGCCTAATAAGTCTGTTTTGGGGGCACTGGAGTCCATTATCATGCCATAGCACAGCAGAGGCAGGATGAGCTGTCCAGCACCATCCTGCTAATGAGCCACATACTATGTTAGGTTTTCGAGTAGCCGCCGTGTTAGTCTGTATTCGCAGAAAGAAAAGGAGGACTTGTGGCACCTTAGAGACGAACCCATTTATTCGAGCATGAGCTTTCGTGAGCTGCATCCGATGAAGTGAGCTGTAGCCCACGAAAGCTCATACTATGTTAGTAAAATGAGAGCACCTGTAGTTCATCCTGCAGACCAATTAAATCCTCAGCCTCTCTGCAGAAAATGCTAATCAGTGTGACAATTAGTATCAGCTCTGGGGGTGGTTTTGTTATGTGAAGGCTTCTCCATGACAAATTGGTCTGAGAGGATGACTTCAACTCACTCCAGGCCCCGGAGAGCTATGGTTGATAAAAAATCTTTCAGGGCTGGATCCTGAGGTGCGTCTGAACTCTGGGGACAACACACACACCAGCGCAGTGGTTAGGGCACCCACCTGGGAGGTAGGAGACCCAGAATCTAATTCCTGCTTCTCCAATAACACTTTAAGTATTTAAACAAAGCTTCAACAGGAAAGAGAGTGAGGAAGCCCTACCTCTGACTATCCCATAGCTCCACACTTAGAGCACTCTACTGAGAGGTAGGAAATCCCTGTTCAAAACCTTTCTCCCGCTCTGTCTGAGAGTGGGCTTGAGCTTGGGTCTTCCACATCTCAGCTGAGTGTGCTAACCACTGAACTATATGGTGGGTGGTGACAGCATCACCTGCTCCTGCCAGACTTAGAATGGGACCTGATCCAGTAGGGCCCCTCTGAGCATGCCTAGTGGATTGGGCCCTTCGGGGGATAGGCAGGCAAATGCCTATCTTGGGGCTTAGGCAGCAGGTAGGAATCTGGTCATCGAGAGTGAGGCAGCCAGTGCACGTGCCCAGAGGCAGAAACTTAGGCACTAAGGGACATTTTACCCTGAAAACCTAGTATATGCCTACGCTGCCATAAAAGACCTGCAGCATCAGGTCTCAGAGCCCACGTCAACTGACATGGGCTCATAACACGGGGCTAAAAATAGCAGTGTAGACGTTCAGGCGCAGGCTGGACCGAAACCCCATAAGGGGGGTGGTTCTCGGCATCTGGGTTCCATCCCAATCCCAAGTGTTCACTGCAGCGTAGACGTACCTTTAGGTGGTGCATGAATTTCGGTGCCTTGGAGGGTTTGGGAGCTTAGGGGAGATTGTGGATCACAGTGGAGCCTAGGTGCAGATTTAGGTGTCTAAGTACCTTTGTGAATTGGGGTCTGATCTGTAGTGATGGGCAGCAATATAAAACCCTAAGACAAAGAGATGGTATTCTATTGCCTTACAGCGATAACAGGGCTTGAATTTCAGTGCAGGATCAGTGGAATCTAATATTCTCAAGTCTGCCTCTGTCTTTTTGCCTCTAATCTGAGAAGGAAAACCTGACTATAATTTCCAGCAGTGTAAACTTGTGTTTGCTCCTGAAAAGTAGCACTGTCCTAACTTAATCTGAATGGAACTAGAGGATCAGTTTCCTTCAAAGCCAATTTCACAGGGCAGCCTGCACCTTGGAGAAAAGATTACCATGCAAGAGCAAGATTGTACTAATTGCAGAAATCAGTTTTCAACAGCTGGTGTCTTGGAGTAAGGAGATGAATAAAAATAGACTGAGCTGAGGCAAATGATTACTGATGAAAAGAGCAAAAGCCAGGAAGAGAGAACAGAGTTGCATGAGGGTGAGGACAGCAGAGGGAAGGCTATGTTTTGTTGTTGTTTTCTAACATGTAAACTGTGATTTTTGTACTTGCCTTTGTTTAAGGAATTGTATGAACTGTGAGGTACTTGGACATTTATATGCTTAGCTGGAACCAATGGGGAGAATAGATGTTTCTTCGGCTGTCCATCAAGGAAATGGCATCCAATCTGAAAGAGTTTTGGTTCCACCTCCTCCCTCAGTTTCCCCAGTCAACACCTCCACTGGGAACCTTTTTTTCCTATTTTTTTTTAAATTTCAGCCTCAGTTTTCCTTAAGGCTCAGCAAGACAAGAGATTCAGTCTGGTGTAGCAGCAGCCTAAGGAGCTAAGACGACATTAGCTGCCCAAACTTTTTCTCTATTAAGGGTTCCCCATGTTTACAATGCATACCTCCCAACCTTCCAACTGGCTACAGCAGGACTCACCACCAGTCAGTTTGGCCTGTCCACCTCTGTGTCTCCATTTACAGAGGGGAACAATGGGCCAAACTGTTTGCACCCAGTAGCTCTAAATGCAGAAGAAGTTCCCCTTCAATCAGGGCAGAGAGTTGTGGGTGTCAAAGCAGGACAGCCCTGAGAAACCCCATACTTTTGTGAGGTCTGGGAATGTGACGCTCAAGTTCTCTGCAGCTGCTCACTGGGGACAAGCCTCAGCCAGGGGGAGCCATCAGGGGAACTCATTACTAGAGCAACCCTTCAAGCCAGGATTCTTCCACTGTAGTACTTTTTGCTTTTGTCAGTTAATCTGGTTCTGCAGCAGCCTGCATTTTCCATGGCCCAGCCCTCCATTCAGTTCATCCTTCCAGTTCAGTCCCCTTCCACCATAAGGAAAGTCCCACTGGAAATCCAAACATCTAGTCTTGGGCTACCCTGAAGTTCCCTGCTCTTTGTCCCTACTCCCAGGCTCTGCAGAGTCAGCCATTGCCTCTCAAGCTACCTTCCAAGCTTTCTCCCTGGAGGCTCTTTTCTTCCGAACAGGTTTCCTACTGCCTCCACTCAGCAGGGACTCTAGCAGCTTCTCCAGGGAGCTCACACTTCTTACAAACCTTCCCTCTGGCTCTCCCACAGAACCTTATAGGTCCTCTCCTTGCAGCAGCCTCTGCTCTCTACAGTTTCCTATTCCTAATTGTGTTCTCTCAAGCCTGTTTATGAGGCTCAGGTGTTCACCATATTATCACTGGATGCCATTAGTCCCACTTTCTCGGGCTAAGAAGCAGCTAATCATGACACAGATAGGGTTAACTGCAAAGTCCTTGATGTCTCAAGGCCTCCTGGCCCACAAAGGGACAGGTTCCCTGTTACAGGCACAAAATGGTTAAACATATAACTGCTCCTGCGTGAGCCAACAACAGGATTTGAACCCTAGCCAGCCACTACTAGTAATATGAGCTGCTAATACTTGATCTAAAGGACCAATTGCTAGAATTAGGAGCAGTTGTCAGTACATGTGGAACAGCCAATAGAGGCAGACAAAGACACACTCTCTCCTAGTATGAGTTACAAGTGCACCGTGATGAGTTTCTTCTAAGCAGCAGGGGAGAAGGGCAAGATGATAGCAAGAACCCAAGCAGGCTCCCTTTTCCAGCAAAAGGATTGCTTGCCCCAGAAGCCAGGGCCTGGACTTAAGAGTTAAGCAGCAGTCTCAGTTTACTTAAAGATTTTATATCTGTTTTGTGTGTATGCCTGTTATTGATCAGTATTAAACTAAAATAGGCAAAGAAACCAGTGTTAAGTTTAAATGAACGTCTCATGTTCACAGTAGGCGTCTGTGTGTGTGTGCGCCACAAAATATTGACAAAATAAGCATTACCACAGAGAACTGCCCAACATTTCTTGGATTACTTTCTATATCCTGGTTCTAACCTGTTCATCATGTTAACTTTCACACCTCTGGTGCTGCTGAGAACAATAAAGGTAACTAACATTTAACTGAGAAACAACTGTATTGAAATATTCATAACTGCCCTTGATTCCATCAGAGAGTTACATCTGAGAGATTTAGGTGGGGTAAAACTGGAACTTGGTGCTAATAAACTGGAGGGTATTACATGAAAATATTGGGAGGATAACACATTATTGGGGGAGCAGAGATGTTCTTTCTTATAATCACTCATTTAAATAGAGGCATAGTCTTTGAATAAGGATTATTATAATGCCTGAATGCCTAATTGAAACAAGGTACTGTAGTTAACATAGTAACGGCTTAATTTTGAACCTTTTTATCATCCCCAAACATGAATCCAAATTTAAATATGGGGGGGGGGAAGAAGCCCCACATAGAATGTATGTAGAAAATAACAATGACATTGTCTCACATAAGAAGCTTATGCAAAACTCCATTTACTGTAAAGCTTTCAAATACCCACAGAAATGATGGAAAAAGCTTTCTTTTAATCTGTGTTTGCATTGTGGGATTTCACCTCACCAATACTGAAGAGACAGCATTATTCAGCGAAATAAGAGCTTTGTTTAGCACCTTTCCGAAGCACCAAGTCTGCAAACCGGTATCTATTTTTTTAAAAAAAAGATTTTCATTATTCATCCACTACCTATAACCCTAAAACAAAGTCGTTAAAGACAATATAGACATGGGACATTTTTAGATTAAAGTAGGGGGGAAAGTCCATGTGCTATTGGTGTAGAGAGACGGCGTGGTCCAGTTGATAGAGCACAACACTGGGGGGCCAGCCTACCTGTGCTCTATTCCTAGCTTTGCCTCTGGCCTGCTCTGTGACTTCAGGCAAGTTATTTCTCTCTGTGCTTCTATTTCTGCTCTCATCCTTTGCCTGTCTTTTCAACTTAGAGTGTAAGTTCTTTGGGCAGGGACCGTTTCATACTATGTGTCTAAACAGTGGCTAGCATGATGGTACCCTGATCTCAGTTGTTATGCTAGTACAAATAATAATTATGTGTGGACAGGTTTCATGTGGATGGATGACTGAATAGCAAAAAAACTGAACATTTCTTCGTTCAGGATAATCATCTTAATTCTACTGTGGATGAGATCTCTCTCAATTAGAGGGGAATCCATGTGTGCAGCCAAGACAGCAGAAATCAATCCTAATTCTTCCATGCCTACAAGCAGCGTCTATTGTGCACTATTTCAGGGGCTATGGGAAGGGATGGGATGGGTTATAAAGCTACATTGGTCAAATGGATGGTGATTGGGGCATTACTTCTTGTAGCACTTTTGTAAATAAAGGGGCTGGCACAGACCAAGCAAAGAACACAAAGATTTTGTTAGAAATATGACAAATAGGTTGCCTCCAGCAATAAAACACTGGCAGAACTTCTGACAAACCAGACCATAGAACCAGGTTGTTCTTTGTTGGCATATGAAAACAAGTTTTAAGGGATGAATTTAATAACTTCAATAATAATAAGGGGAAAATATAGAATTATAGATTATAAAGTCAGAAGGGACCATTAGCATCATCTAGTTGGACCTCACAATAACACAAAGGGCCACATTCTCCGCCCCTTCTAAGCCTCCTTTACACTGTTACAGATGAATAAAGTGGTCATAAGGCAGAGACTCTGGATTCACCTACCACACTCCATAGCTAGAATGCTCTGTACTCTGATGAGAGGCTAGAAGCTGAGGCATCTCAGTGGTTGCAGGAGACAGAGACAGGGATCAAAGTTATTGTGTGATCCCAGCCAGATAAGTGATTTTTTTGAGACACTAACTGCTTGTGCAATCTATAGCAACCTTGAGGCTGTTCTAAGGTGCGCTTGAGGGGTGGGTTTCACCTCTGTAGCCCCCAGGAACAAGGAAATGGGAAAATAATATCAAGCCACCTATGCTCTCACATACACACACAATTTCCCAGGTGCTCTAAGTACTTTGTTGGCACCCCTAGAGATCAAGCTCATTGTGTCTATGTGCATTAGCTGAATTCATAAGAAGCCAATGGGTTTCAATATTTTATCTGATCAGCTTTATTTTTATATCATCTTATCACTGAATGTGCCCCTCTATCTATCCTAAATAAGTCAGTTTTAGTTACAAATCTCTTTTAATAGCATGTACCCAAAACACAGATATGAATTCTAGTCAACACAGATGACCAACGTTTATCACTCCCTCATTTAATTGACAAGGTGCACCTTGGCTCATAAGCCATATTTTATTTTTATTCAGTGAAACCTGGTTTCAGGTTTTTTTAAGTGTCTGGTATAAAACCACAATGACTTCGGTAAAGTCACACAGGAATTAATGTGGACCATTGGGAGCTGTGTGCCTGTTTCTGGGAAGGCAATTTTTGTCCACAATGTTTACAAAAGTCAGACATTAATTTAAAGATTCCACACAGCTGAGAAGGCAGAGAAAGATACTGCAACTGACTAAAACTCAGAAATGTTAAAAATAAATTTAAAAAAACCTGATAGAAGGACAAAATGCTTCAAATACAAAAGCTAGTGCCCTAGTTCATAGTATGTACACACACACACACACAGTATATTATATATAAGCTAGAAGAGATGCTCTGTGAGATTTTATTTTAAACCTGCTGTCTGAAGATCAAAAGTCAATTTCAAGTTTCCAGCTCTTCCTGTACTAATGACAGACTGAATTATGCTGCTCTTCTCCAGGGCTATACTTGGAACTAGATATGTTCCTTGTTATAATTTACCACTGTAATCATCTCAAATGGTGGCGTTTTATACTTTTTGCCAGAGTGCTATTCTATACCAGTTACCATGACATCCCTCAATAGCTCCTATTGCCAACTGCTGAAAGATGGTAGAGAGGGAGAGGCAGAAGAAAGTTAGTGGGAGAGGGGAGGAAGAAAAATAATGAAAATAATAATGGAAAGTGAAAATCAAACCTCACACAAAAACACAGTAAAGGAAACAAACAGGTTAAAAGAGAGCAGACAGAAGGAGGGAGAAAGAGATGCTGGAACAGGCAGGCAAGGATCTCTCTTAAATGGGCGCTCTACCAACCATTGAAACCTTGTGAGCCCCTCAATTAGACCAATAGGCTCGTTATAAAGGATTCATGAGCAAGAGGTTGGGATGGCTTATGCAGTAAAATGCCAAGTGAACTAGGCAGGCCATCACAATTGAGTGCGAGGAGTCCAGCTGTACAGGCCTTAGTGGGAGAGAAATATGACAACTTTGGACATTTTCTTTCCAAGAAAATGAGTTAAGATAATATTCTCAGTTTGTAGGAGAAACTAAGGACTGATACCTCAGGCACTACAAATAAGTCTTATGTGTCCCATTGGGAAGCTGGGAATGTCCCTTTTTACAACAATACAGAGGTCTCATTATTTGAGCCCTGATGATGTCTGACTTTTAACCCATCACTGATCTGTCATTAAAGGTTACTCATACTGGGTTTTGGGCCAGTGTAATTTTGGGAGGAAAATATCACAGATTGGGGGAAAGAAGGAAAACATGCAGGCTGTTGGCTAAAAAGCAAAGCAAAACTACAGTAGCTGCAGAAGCTGGTCAGAGCTTTGGAAATTTAGAAGTCACAGGTAGATTATGGGTAGAACATGTATAAGATGGTCAAAGGTGCATGATAAATACAGTTTAACACACAGTTCTTCAGTTGATTCCACTTTTAATCACATGGCTCTGCAGTTAATCACAGCTGGGATTTCCAGAGGGGCCTAAAGAAGTTATTAATTATTAATTATTATTATTATTAATTATCTGTATTATTGTGGTGCCGAGAGGCCCCAGTCAAGGGGCAGGGCCCCATTATGCTAGGTTCCCAACCCTCATTGACTGTCAGTGGGAGTTGGGCAGCTAACTCCATTAGGCTCCTTTGAAAATCTCATCCTACATGGATATCACTACAATATGCTCCTCTAAGCAGAATTTCAGTGGGGACCACGGCTTCAAACAAAGAAGTTTTCTTTTAGGGATGCAACATGTTTTTATCTACATATCAGTACAGTCTGCTGCAAACAAATCACTGCACTGGCCCCTAATTTTTTTAAAAAAATCCATCTATAAGTCTAAGAAGAGAAACCTTATTTTTAATAACCCTGTGCCTTTTAATCCAAGCACCAGTTATGTAAGGAACCAAGTCCCAGTCTTAAAACCATTTTTTGCACAAAAACTCCCATTGACTTTTGTGGGCATTTTGGATACACAACAAACGCACAGTCAGACTAAGAATGTACGATATTTTAATGGACAGAGATCCCTAAGTATTTCATTTGTCATAATAATTTATGCATTCACAATCTTGACAATTAACATTGAGCTGGACTTTTAAAATGCTATTACTCATACATTTGTTCGCTCTTATTGGGGTGGAATACCATAATACCTGAATGAAAAGGAGTACTTGTGGCACCTTAGAGACTAACCAATTTATTTGAGCATGAGCTTTCGTGAGCTACAGCTCACTTCATCGGATGCATACCGTGGAAACTGCAGCAGACTTTATATACACACAGAGAATATGAAACAATACCTCCTCCCACCCCACTGTCCTGCTGGTAATAGCTTATCTAAAGTGATCATCAAGTTGGGCCATTTCCAGCACAAATCCAGGTTTTCTCACCCTCCACCCCCCCACACAAATTTACTCTCCTGCTGATGATAGCCCATCCAAAGTGACAACTCTCTACACAATGTGCATGATAATCAAGTTGGGCCATTTTCTGCACAAATCCAGGTTCTCTCACCCCCCACCCCCCTCCCAAAAACCACACACACAAACTCACTATCCTGCTGGTAATAGCTCATCCAAAGTGACCACTCTCCCTACAGTGTGCATGATAATCAAGGTGGGCCATTTCCAGCACAAATCCAGGTTTTCTCACCCCCCGCCCACCTCCATACACACACAAACTAACTCTCCTGCAGGTAATAGGTCATCCAAACTGACCACTCTCCAACTTGGATTTAAACTTGGAGAGTGGTCAGTTTGGATGACCTATTACCAGCAGGAGAGTGAGTTTGTGTGTGTATGGGGGTGGGGGGGGTGAGAAAACCTGGATTTGTGCTGGAAATGGCCCACCTTGATTATCATGCACACTGTAGGGAGAGTGGTCACTTTGGATGAACTATTACCAGCAGGATAGTGAGTTTGTGTGTGTGGTTTTTGGGAGGGGGGTGAGGGGGTGAGAGAACCTGGATTTGTGCAGAAAATGGCCCAACTTGATTATCATGCACATTGTGTAGAGAGTTGTCACTTTGGATGGGCTATCACCAGCAGGAGAGTGAATTTGTGTGGGGGGGTGGAGGGTGAGAAAACCTGGATTTGTGCTGGAAATGGCCCAACTTGATGATCACTTTAGATAAGCTATTACCAGCAGGACAGTGGGGTGGGAGGAGGTATTGTTTCATATTCTCTGTGTGTATATAAAGTCTGCTGCAGTTTCCACGGTATGCATCCGATGAAGTGAGCTGTAGCTCACGAAAGCTCATGCTCAAATAAATTGGTTAGTCTCTAAGGTGCCACAAGTACTCCTTTTCTTTTTGCGAATACAGACTAACACGGCTGTTACTCGGAAACCTGTCATAATACCTGAATGTAACTCTCCTCTCACTTACACCTTTCATTCACCTCAGTGGAGTTATTCCTACTTCACTGCAGCATGAATGAGCGGGGTCTCGGGCCCATTTTCTTCAGTTATGCTTTTTCCATCCATTCAGTTGTTCTGGCCAAGGTTTCAGAAGTGAATAGTAATTTGGGGTGCTGGTAATTTGAAGCTCAACTGGAAGCCTAATTTTCAGTGAGTGATTGTTCAAAACCAGGCAACTTCAAAGTATCTCAAACTTGACAACCACAAATTAAGGTACCCCAAAATCACCAGTCACTTTTTAAAATCTTGGCCTCCATTGCCTTTGGATACAAAACCATAGTCATCATTTCCTTTCACCAGGTGTGTTTTTAAGCCACTTGCCTATAAGACCATTTTGTGATTTTATATATAAACTGCTAAGCTACTTTTGGAATATTTCCAGCTTTTTCATTTTCATTCGTTCTGATGCACATATTTAAACAGTTTCCACTACTTCAGCTTTCTTGGCCAAGCAGAAATATTCATCATACTTGTTAAAGTTTATATTACCCCATAGCAAAGCAATTTATCATTACTATACATGAATGACTTTCCTGATTATTAAAATACTGTTACAGTGAAAACTGTTCAGAGTATACCACACTCCGTCTAATTTATTCTTGTTCTTATTTGACCTGAAGCACAGTAAAACTACAGAATAATACATATGATTCAGAAATTGAGGTAGTCAGGATGGTGCAGCTGGCATCTGGGGAGAATTTGCTGGCGTTACCTCTTGCTGAGAAATTTGAGTGTTATCTGTTCTCCTTTGCATGTATTGACCAGGGTCATTTTTTGCTACTGATGTCAAATGGGCATGAAAGGTAGATTTTAATTGAGAATTAATCCATTTTAAACTTGGATTAGTGGTGCCATATCCCTTTAACTAGAGTCAGGCAAGCCGAGGATGGCAGCTGCTGTGACATGCCCAGTGGGGAATCTATCCTCAGCAAATACACTTGATGAACACAGATTTTTCCCTTTGCTGCTCACACTCATACCCATCTGTTAGGATGGCATTGTGCTTGCTGACAAGTTGGTTGTATCCTGGCCTTAGGGTACAACTGCCAAACTATGATGGTCTTAAAGAAGCAATATGCATAATATCACAAATTGCTAACTCTACTACAGGATGTCCCTCCTCTGTTCCTTACTGAAGTTGCCATGTGAATCCTTGTGGATGATCATATCTGATGTCACCTATATCTCATTCCCATTCTGGTGTTTGCATATGGTCTAACTAGGTTGTACAACCATGGAGGGCTGGAACCTTGCATTCATACTTTGTAGAATACCTGCTATATTGTTGGTGTTATGCAAATAAATAATAAATTAAGCAAAGGAGACAAGGAAAGCACAGAATTCATGGCACTTAGAACAGCCAACTCGATAAGTGGTAGCATCTGAAACACTCTGGAAGAACACAAGGGATGTGGAAATAGATGCTTAAGAAAAGTATCATCTACAAAACTAGGGCTGCTAGGGGCTATGATAATACAACAGTAATAAAACACTGTATACATTGATTTTATTTATAGAAGACAGAGGCAACCATGAGGACAGTGAACTAACAAAGGAATGAGTCTCCTCTGGAGTCAGTGGAGCTACACCAGTTGTGCATCTATCTCACAGTACTGGCCTCAAGAAATGGGAGCTCTTCCATTTTATGGAATTAAATTCTGACTGTTAACAATGCAACTTTTGCTGCCAATTCACAGGGTGGAAAATAGCAGGTGAAAATATCCAAGTACTGAGTTGGGCATAGCTGAAGGGAAGCAAACAAAGGCGGAGGAGATCTCTCTTAGGATATGTCTATAGTGGAAATTACACCTTCCTGCTTCAGTGTAGACATATCCTTAGCCATAGTCAGCCTATGGACACAAGTATATTGATATGACGGGTAGCCATAATCTGAAAATGCAGCTCCAGAATCTGATTCTAAATCAGAACTACGTACAGAATGACAACTGGGGGAAACAATGATGTTCCCTGCAGCCAAGACTGCGAAAATGGATCTTCTGTCCAAATCAAAGCATTTGATATTTCTTTCACAGTATATATTTTTGCAGTATGGGGAAACCTTCCTTACTACACATCTGTCTTTACATGTTTTGTAACTAGAGCTGAACTAATTCTTCATTATAAAACTGGGAACCACATCATAGTAACACTGATTTCAGGTTTTGGGGCTAATTTAAAATCTAGCCCAGGTACAGATGATCAGATACTAGGCTGGGGAAGATGCTATATAATGGAACGTAGCTGTTAGACAGAATGTTTCACCAATAGATCTCAGAGCATTTTGCCAAGGAGGTAAACAGTATCTACATTTTACAGATGGGGGAACCAAGGTACAGGAAAGTGAATTGACTTACCCAAGGTCGCCCAGCAGGGCAGTGACAAAGCTGGGAACAGAACCCAGTTTTCTTCAATCCTAATCTAGTGCTGGTGCCAGCAGGCTATGCTGTCTCTCTCCAGTGTAAATGCCTAGATAAATCAACAAAGGCATAGTATGGTATATAGACAGTAATAAAGATTAATGAACGTAGGATTCCCATACTTGATCGGAGCACTAGATCATCTTGTACAATATTCCAATTCTGACATTGGCCAGTGGCAGATGCTTCGGAGGAAGGCGCAAGTAACCCTGCAGTGGGCAATTACAAAAAAAAAAACCCTGCCCATAGAGAAAGTGTCTTTCTAACCTCCATTAATTAGAGGTTGGTTTATGCCCTGAGTCATGAAGGTTTAAAAACCTTGACCCAGGCTCATGAGAACCTGGGGGATTTATGGTGATACTAAACAGTTTTGACAGAGTTTTGGGGGTCAGTTGGAGTGTAACTCACAGAGTGTAAACCAAAGTGAATTTAAATAAAAAAACAAGGGGGACACAAATCCCTATAAACAGTGTTGCCTAGGTTTTCACATCTCTAATGTAAATGAAAACTAATAGTTTGACTGGAATGATGAAAATTATTCAGTGCACTACATGGAAATGCACATATAATATCTGATGTGCCTTTTAGCTTCCATTTAACTAGAGCTCAATGCAGGCTGGGCAGGGGTGGGGGGTGGGGGAGAATTGAGTTTTTCATTATATAAAAAAATTTCCCTGGGACCTAGAGTCTGGCTTTAAGAGTAAAAATTGTTAGATCTAGGAATTCTCCTGGATATAGTTGGATTTAATAGGAAATGCAAGGAGATTTTAACCATTCATAAGGGATGATGCAAATTTACATTCTGCTAGTTTAAATTAAAATTTAAGAATTATTTCACACATCTTTATAAATGCTGGTCATGTGACTTTTTCTAGAAAAGAAGCTTACACACCAGTTTTTTAGCTGGTAGTAATTTATTATGGTTGAGTTATAAACTCTTCAAAATAGGGATTCATAATGAAAATGCTGATAGAACACAATCTGTAGAAGCTGCAATGGGTTCTTCTAGAAAACTGTAATTTTTTTTAATGTGAATGCTCTTCTGCTCTTTGTGGAAATCTTGTAAGATTAAAGCATGGCAAAACTGAAATGCTTTTAACAATATAAGACCACAGATCTCATTATGGCTGCCCCTTCCTTCACTTGCAATTACATTTTTCTCTGTGCTTGCTTCCTTTGTATCAATAATTCATTTAATCATTGCTTGAACTAGTGTGAAATACGTTTTTGGCCAAATCAGTTATTTTTTAAATCTGAATCACCAAGTTTTAGATGATGTGTCCACTTCTTCCCCTCTCCCCACTTTTGCAAATGGAACTCAAGTCATAACATACACCATTGTTTGTTGAAAGCAAAGCATCGGTTTAGTCAGGTTATAGGTTTTACTTCTTCCTAATGAGCTGAAATTCTTCTGTCTTTTCATCTACATTATCTTAAATTGCAGAAGATGGTATTTTGGTTGCCATATAGCAAACCACATCCAGTAGCAAACAGGTTCTTCTGAAGCTATAGTGATCAATGGCAAATAAAGTATAGTTTTTTAAGTAATGTCAAAATGATGCCTTATAGTTACAATGCCAGCTACTTTGATTTATACTGCCCTTCTCTAGCAATACAATCCAGCACTCTGTTTGCCCTTTTCATGCAGTTGCACATTAGGCTGAATGCTTTAGAGATTTTCTACAACTCCCAGATCTCTTTCCTAATCAGTATTCAACAGCATCTTTCCTTTTAGCAGATGTGCTGTTTTTTCCCTTTGTTCCAAGATTCATTGTTCTACACTTATCTGCATTAACTGCAGTTGCCATTTATTAGTCCAGATGCAGAAACGATGCAAGATCTTATGTATGTGTGTGTGTGTATGTGTGTGTGTATATGTGTGTGTGATTTTGATTACACTGAATCAACAGACTGTTTACATGAGAGCCAGGATGCAGCATTTATGAACAGTTCCTTGGAACAAGAGATGATTCTCAATCTGCATATTTAAAAAAAAGAAGAAGAAAAAGGCAGAATTCTGGACCAGCAGAAGTAAGCTTGTTTCAGGGATAGTCCTAAGTACTCCCTTTTCTCTGCTTCACAGATGATACAAATATACAGGGCCAATCCTCAGCTGGTGGGAAGCACTCCATTGGCTCCTGATTTAGACCAGCTGAGGTTTTGGCCCATTATTTCTTTGCTGCGCTGTTGCATGTATCTTTTTGAAAGTGTTTCAATTTAAATAATAACTTGTAACCCTGGATCATAATAGTTATTTTTCTGAAATGGGAAAAAATGAAGTATGCAAAATTTAGGGGGAAATATGCTCAGAATATACAAAATCATAAGGAAATGGAGAGTGTGATGTTTATTCAAAATATTGACATACAAACAGATGGCAACAATAAAGAGCAAAGAATATTAAGCTGGAATCCTGTGCACACTTTGGAGATAGGAAAATAGGATTTAACATACCATACTAGTTCATTGGTCTGTGAAATCCTGTATCCTGCCTTCAGCAATGGTGAATACATAATGCTTTAGAGGAAAACAACCTCTCCCTTCATAATGCACCTAGGGTAATGTGAAAGACTGTTAGAAAGGGGAAATGGGAGAAGACAGTGACTTAAAATTTTAGGGATGCAAAAGAAGATTTAACAAAGAGGAGAGTACCACTGGCTAAAAATGCAGCCACAGTGGAACTGAATAGCTCAGGCAATTATTAGTGGGATAGAACTTTTCACTGCTAGGTCACAGTTCAAATCATGCCCTGGTCAATGGTAGGTAAAATTTATTACCATTGAGCAATTGTTCAGTGGCCTTTTTGAATTGAGCTGATGGTCTCAGGCTAGTTTCTAGTGGACACGGATATCACAATTAAACACTAACTGGTCTTGTTGTCCTAACAGGAGCATAGAGGACAGAGATTGAATGACCCTCTTGTCACAATGGGTGGCCCAGCCAGAAGAGCACTGAGAGGCATTGCTGAAGTGAGGTAGTAAGCATGTTATATCTACCCTGGTGACTTCAGGATCCAGAACTGTTACTACTCTCTCTCATTCTGTGTAATAGTGTTTAGAGACCTTACTCAGGGGATGAGATCTCATTGTATTACGCATTATAAAGATGACTAAAGCTAAAAGACATTTCCTGCCCCAGAATGCTCACAATCTATGATTTTAACAAGGCACAACAGGTAGATAAACAGACACAGGGGATGGGGTTGGATCCCAGCTAGCCAGAAGTGCCAACTTCCCCAGTTCCTGGGGGGTGCTCGATCCCCACTCCACCCCTTCCCCCAAACTCCCACCCCTGCCCTGCTTCTTCCTGCTCTGCCCCCTCCCCCACCTCTACCGTCCCTCACTCCCCCACTCCTCCAACACACCGCTGAACAGCTGATCACGGCAGGCGGGAGGCACTGGGAGAGAGGGGGAGGAGCTGATCCATGAGCCCTGCTGGCAGATGGGAGGGCTGTGGGGGAGGGGGAGGAGCCAATCCATGGGGCTGCCGGTGGGTGCTGAGCACCCACTATATTTTTCCCATGGATGCTCCAGCCTCGGGGCACCCAGGGAGTCTGCGCCTATGCAGCTAGATGTGAACTTCTGTAGAAGGATGTGGTGTTTATGAAACTTCATATGTTCATTTACATAAAATAAACTGTGTACCAAATGTGAAGCAAGCAGTTATGCTGATGGATAATCACTGTGCTGTATCACACAGGCCCAGGTCAGCAGAGATGGGGCGGGTCGCACTGCAGTTGAAAGGAAAGTTTGCAACTCACTTGCGTTTACTATAAAAGTATGACTTTAAAAAAGTGTCAGCGCTAAGCTTGTATAATTTGTTTGTTTGTGTGTGCGTGTGTTTCAAAAGGCTGATAGCGAACACTTGACCTTGAAGGGTACAGGTGTCTGGAGAGCAGGGGAGCGAAACAGCGGGAGTGTCACCTGCACAGACGTGAAGGAGACAGAGCTACAACTACTGCATTTGACCTCACAGACTTGGAAGGTTTTGGCAGCCCCAGTGGTATTTTGGAACCTCTATTATCTTTGCTTTAGATGATATTAAAATGTTCAGTACCATATTCCTTTCATGAACCCTCCCCCCAGACACACACACACACACACAAAGATTGCAACCCACCCGTTTCTCTTCTCTTTCCTGCGTCTTAGTGTTTTGCAAGTGCACTAAAGGTAATCGTTTCCTTGGTCATCACATAACCTGAGTAGGAGATCACAGATTTTCTACATATATTTTGACTAAGGAGCTGCTGGTCATTTTAGCAATCATGACTGGTTCCTGCTAGTGTTGTTATTTACACAATGCCGTAGAGGTGCGTTCATGAGATGTACATGTATAGACACATATGACATGTAGCATACATGCCTGAACCATATTCATGGGCACAATCAGTCTCTGATCTCTCTGGTATTCCTTTGAATGGCATAGCTGGCTCCCCTCTCCACATTTGGACTCATGCTTCCCATCCCTCCAACCTTCCTCTAAGTTGATTTGCACATATGGGTGCACATAGAGAAAGGAGCCCTTGCAATCCTCCAAGCAATTATCCCCGGCTCTTGCATGTGACTTGCAAGGGGCTGGGGGAACAGAGTAAAAGGATCTTTGTGCTTTCCCCTCCTCTCTGATGTACCCTCACAAGGGTCAGGAACAATCTGGCCTCTTCTGTCCATCCATATCTTTCCCTCTCTCAAGGTATCATAAATACCCGCATATATTCAAGAGCTGAAGTTGCAAGGAGACACTGCAAAAAGAGAACACATCGCAATGCAGATAATATTAATCTGCTGTGGATTGCTGCAAGGAATGTGGCCAGCAACATTTAAATAATACCATTTATTTTCATGAGTTTGGGATAAACCACAGAGCTCATCTATTACCAAGCAAAGTGAAGTCATGGGAGGGTTGTGTTAGGTCATCCCAAGCAAGTCAATATAAATTGCTTATTGCCCTCCTATCATCAGCACTTTTTGAAATATATTTACACACTGAAGTAGAAGCAGGGAATATTCAGACTAGGATGCTATGAAACTTATTGGACTCCAGCCAGGCACACATATTGACTGGTGTTATGGAAAGATCATTTTTTCAGGTTTTTTGTTTTGGGTTTTTTTTTGCAATAATATGTCAGTAGCATGAGACAATGCCCTATTATATTGTATCTCACTCATAATGAGGAAGTTATTCTCACTTATAGGAAGAATAACAGGTTTTATTTTGGGGCTTTGGCTTCTGACTCATGTGATTAAGTATGGAGAGGCATTCGTTTCTGTACATGTGCGCACGCACACACAAGATGAAACAGCCTTGGGTTAAACTGGACATGGGTGTTTTGAAGATGAACAAGAAATTAAGGGGTTTCCCTAGCAATGACAAGAACACAAACACTCTCAAAATGTCACCTTTCCTCACTCTGCTTTCATTTTCTCCCTACCCTTTGTGGCAGTTCACACCCTGACTGACACAAAGAACCACAAAACTGTAGTCTAGGGTAAGTATTTTAAGTGACCTGAATCAGAGCTAAATTATTTCATTTTGTTTACAAATTTAGCAAACACCAATTCATTGCTAATGCTGGATATGGATACTTACTAAACAGCAAGGGATTCAGTATTTTTCTTTGTTTCTTTCCAAATGGCCATCTTGCTAACCAACGCTGACAAAATGATTGTTTATATGAAGAAAAGAATGCAGTAAAACTAAAAGCTATTCTAAGTGCTGAATTCGGGGAGAGACCGAGGATGCAACAGATTCACTGGACATGAAATTGGCAAACCAGGGTGTCTCAAAAAAAAAAGTGGCTGATACCTTTTTAATAGTTTGGATGCCACAGTACACAAAGCAGCATCAATTGATATACTAAATGATCCATCTTGTCATGTTATGGCTTCATTTCACATGATGAATCACTCTATAGCATGCTATTCTGCATTTAAAAAAAAATCAGATTGCAATAAATTATCGCAATATCTGTTTGCTTCTTTTTTTTTAAAAAAAGAACACACAAGGCTGAAAAACCATGGGGGGGGGGGGATTTGTTTCCTAATCGTTGTGAGCTGGTTGTCAACATGAGCCACTGGAGGCTGACATATCTCTGGAGGTTAGAAAGTTTTCTCAGCAGTGTAAAACTCAATACTTGACCACTCTCCTCAAAAATCTTATTAATATGTGTTAGCATTAAAATGAGTCTCCATTCCTCTCTGAATATGATGAGCGAGTCAACGACTGTAGATACCAGTGGAGAATTTTAAAGGCAGGAAGTCAATAGGAATTAGCTAATTAACTCCCATCTGTGCCATGGAAAATCTCCTCCACAATGCTTACTGTATCCCCAGCAAATCTACCTAAAGATTCAGGCTTACTCCTGAATCGCATTGAGGTCCTTTGTGCCATTTCCCTAAGACAAGGAAGCTGAAAAGCATTTGGATCTCCCCAGCTGAGTATTCCTCTTGCATGGGTGAGAGTTCCACTAGCATAAAGATGGCTGCTACACTTCCCCTACCATTAGAAGCTTTGACAACAGGAAGGTCACATAATTAGAGAGCACTGTACTCCAGGGGTGCCTGGTGGACAGAATGCCCCTGGGGATCATAGCCTGACAGGCATACTTTAGAGCAGCCCTAGAGATGCTCTAAACAATGGGTCCTGGGGAAACTCTAAACTACTCCAGGGCAAAACCAGTCCCCAGCTGCCCCAACATTGGTAGCTACAAACTGTTGACCATTTAATTTTCCAATCCTAGGTGCAGCTGTGGAACAAAGCCAAAATCTGTTGCATTTGGGAACTTGTAATGGGGGAGCGGGGAAAAGATTTATAAATGACACTGATATCTGTATTAATATTTCTTGTTATAAATTGTTTAGATACAATAGATAACATGTAAATTAACACAAGGCCAAATTATTCCTAATAGATTCAGTATCTAAAGTACAACTTATATTTCAGATTGCTTTTACAAATTACAGAATTTAATGGATGTTATGGGTTTTTTAACCCTCAGACAATTTCTGCAAAATTCAATTATTTTTGGAGCCTGCTTGAGTTTCTCTCTCACTGTTATGATGAATTACCTATTGTTCTAGTAGACTTAAAAACAATATGAAAAATCAATTGTTTGACAAAAGGAAAGACAGAGAAGAGCAAAGACTGGCACATACCATCTTTGCATTGTGTTTGGAAATGAAGTAATTTAAATCACTGATGAGCCTACATTTTGTAGCAGCATCTGATAAAATTTAAACTGAGTATTTTATGCAGGTTGATTTTGCTACCAGTATTATTAGACACCAAGAAATTGTAATTAATTTAATGAACTCTGTCTTTGAAACAGTTGGATTTTAAAGCTAAGAATAACCATTATCACGAGAATTAAATGGTTTTGTTTAAAACATATGTATTCTGTGGCAGCCTTGAACAATTGTATGCAATCCTTTTCATAAGCAGTTATCTCTGCCTAGATGTGAATGTGGTATTTAGGATTACAGACCGTCTAAAGTAAAGATAATATTATGGCATGAATAACAGCGGTAGTAATAACAATAAATATTATTGACATGGCATTTTAAGTAATGCCTGTTAGAACAAAGCTCTTTATGACTCAGATCTGTTTAGAAAAGGGTGAAACATACTGTATTAAAGGGGATCCAAGACACTATCCCTCTATAAAGCCATAGGATGCAGTTTCAAGCCAACTTCTTCATCGCCACACATTATTTCAAATACTTTCAGCTTGAGTAGCATACACATTAAGAGGGGGAAAAATATCACTAGACTGACGCTACCAATAAAGATGGTTGTTCTGCCGAATGGTTAAATTCCATTTACAATCATTTTCATGTTAATCTCATGTTAAACAAATCCAAAAAAAGTGTTGCTCTGGTGTTTAGTCTGTAATGATAAAATCTCTCTCCTGAGCTGTGATGTGATCTGACACACAGAATACTACACTTGATCTCATCCTTACATTATCAGATGTTACATTTGACTGGTGCCAATAATGGTTAACATAAGAATGGCCATACTGGGTCAGACCAAAGGTCCATCCAGCCCAGTATCCTGCTACCAACAGTGGCCAATGCCAATGCCATCCATTTCCACCGTCTGACAGAAAGAGGCTAGGGACACCATTCCTTACCCATCCTGGCTAATAGCCATTAATGGACTTAACCTCCATGAATTTATCCAGTTCTCTTTTAAACCCGGCTATAGTCCTAGCCTTTACAACCTCCTCAGACAAGGAGTTCCACCAGTTGACTGTGCGCTGTGTGAAGAAGAACTTCCTTTTATTTGTTTTAAACCTGCTGCCCATTAATTTCATTTGGTGGCCCCATGTTCTTATATTATGGGAACAAGTAAATAACTTTTCCTTATTCACTTTCTCCACACCACTCATGATTGTATATACCTCTATCATATCCCCCCTTAGTCTCCTCTTTTCCAAGCTGAAAAGTCCTAGCCTCTTTCATCTCTCCTCATATGGGACCTGTTCCAAACCCCTAATCATTTTAGTTGCCCTTCTCTGAACCTTTTTTAGTGCCAGTATATCTTTTTTGAGATGAGGAGAGCACATCTGTATGCAGTATTCAAGACGTGGGCATACCATGGATTTATATAAGGGCAATAAAATATTCTCCATCTTATTCTCTATCCTTTTTTTTAATGATTCCTAACATCCTGTTTGCTTTTTTGACTGCCGCTGCACACTGCGTGGATATCTTCAAAGAACTATCCACGATGACTCCAAGATCTCTTTCCTGATTAGTTGTAGCTAAATTAGCCCCCATCGTATTGTATGTATAGTTGGGATTATTTTTTCCAATGTGCATTACTTTACATTTATCTACATTAAATTTTGGGATAGGTAGAGCCAAAGAGAGAGTCTATAAAAAGATCTTAACAACAATATTCCAAAATATTTCAAATTATTGGAGGGCAAATCCTCCATGCCTTTGACTCTGATACCCCCATTGCTTTGTGCTTTGCACAGTTATGGATATCTGTTTTTTGGATAGCGTCAGAAGGAGATGAACCACTAATGCAACCCGTACTATCTCCATTCCATACCTAAACTAGAATCCAGATTTATAAGATTTCAGGAGATCTGCGGCAGTTAGATATCTAAAAGCTGTGTTGCCACAAGCTTTTTGATAATCTTAACTGAAAATGGAAGATTAAACCTAGGGTAATCATTGATTACCAGTGTTAAGGGATTTTATTTTGAGCAGTAGCCACACAGATATTTTTTTAAGAGATGCAAGCAATCTGCTTTCCTTCAATGAAATGTTGGCAGTTCACCACAATGGGTCCAGTACTTTCCAACTCCACCAGCTGGCAAGGACATTGATCCTGAACATAGCTTGACACACAAGGCATTTCCAACATCGCTGGTACCTCAGAGAGTGACACTGAATGAAACTCAAGCAGAGAAAACTTAGGCAAAATCTTGAAGGGACAAATGCTTTCTCTGACTATATCAGACAGCTCTGACTGTGCACTGCTCACCACAATGGGGCACTAATCCTGATTAAGGCCTGGGGGTGCCACTGAAAAATAAAGATTGCATAATAATGAATAATGGGTCTCTTCCTATGAGGAAGGTGTGCAAGGCCTACATTTACAATATCACATGAGTTTTGCCTACATTTTTGGTGTGTTCAATTCACTTTGGGTGCTGAACATAGTTTAGGCTGAAAAATTTGGCAAAAAATGTGTATTTGTTTTAAGAACATAACCTGATGGCTTCAACGTCTTCTTTTTTATTCCTTTTTAAAAACTTTTTTATTTGTTGAGATAGATTTGCTCTTAGTGAGTTCCTAATTTGAAAGTAACTCCATGGAATTCACATCAATAAAGCAAACAATGATATTGTGCTTCAAAAGTAACCAGGCATCCAGTCTGGAAGCCCTTCCTCGCATGAGCAGTCTTACTGAATAAGGGCTGCAGGATCAGGCCCCTAATTACTTAGCATGTACCTCTGAAGGGCATTATAATGCTACTAGACTCTGTCTCAGAGCTCCATTGGAGTCCATAATGAACTTCTCACTTTATAAAAGACTTCGCGATAACTCATGAAACACTTACTATAGCTCCCAAGAACAGCTATACAGAAATCTCTGTGTTTTCACAATTTGCTTCATCCCTGCAGAGGTGATTTAAAAGTCACTGCTGAGAGCCTACTGTTCAAATTCAACTCGGTTGTAAAGCTTTTCCAGATGTATGTTTCCATAGTATTTTTCACACTGGTAAGCTACAAAGGGGACAAGCACGGAGCTGCTCCCATGTCCACTGAAGTCAATAAAAGTTTTGCTATTGACTTCCCTTGATGCAGGATTGGGCCCATTCTGTATGTTGTAGATAAATGCCATTCAATACCAGTCCATGCCATACTCACTGTATCAACAGAAGTTCTTGTCTACACAAGAAAGGGTTTGCCAGTGTAGTTATGCAGGTGCATACACAGCTTATACCAGCAAAAGTTGTTATATCATTTCCTCAAATGAAAAAAGCTATACTAGAAAAAATAACTGGGTCCACAGTAGGGTTTGTGCTGGTATAAAAATGTCCTAAAAAGCAGTCCCATCCCTCCATTTGATATTACCGTACTTACACACATTTCTAGTGTAGGCCAAGCCTAAGGAGGAAGGAATAGCTTTTCAGCCATTGTGACCAACAGACCATTTAAATGAATGATTTCAGTATTATTTCAATTATTTTCAATATTAATTGGTTCCATAACCAGGCCTAGGACCAATTTCTGAATGCAGCTGTAAGAAAGGGGAGGAAGTGTAAGATACCCATAGAGAGCTACTTACCCACAGAGACAAACCTAGCACACTCCTGGCTTGGCTAGAGGATTGCTTCATTTCAGTTTACATAGCTGAAATCCTTCAAAGATTTACACATGGATTTAAATTTATGCCCTGAAAGTAGACCCACTGTCTACTCTCAATACACAAGCATACGCATAAGACTTTGAGGGATCAGGAGCTTAACACAGCTGCTCCCAAACAACCAAAGCGTTTGAGTGGTAGCAGCACTAATGTCAGAATAAGCACATAGAAGATCCAGCTGCAAGATGGGGGAATCCATGGATAAGTCTGCCTCAATCTCTGTCCGGTCATCAGTGGCAAATGCAGCAGAATCCATCTTGATAAGAGAAAAGAAGAACATAAGTGCAGGGAATTTCAGTATTAGATGGCAGATTTTCAGAGTGACGCAGGGACAGTGGATCAGCAACAAGGTGCCAGGACTATGAAATCACTGGATATCAGGAGCTAGCATACAAAGTCAACCTGTGTATTAAAATCTAAGGTTCTAACTAAAGCTGTATGTTCACAATCTTGTTTCTAATGTAGTTAGGAAGGGTCTGATAAAATTTAAAAAATCCTTCCTTCCAAGATGTAGATTCTTAGAGGTGCTAGGAAGATCTGTTGGGTTTGCACTGGGGTGTTTAGCAGGGGTTCAGGGTGTTACAAGTAGAGCTGGGTGACATTTTTTTGCTGGCTTTTTTCTGACAAAAATGCAGATTTGGGTCCACCGAAACATGAGTCCATGTCAAATTCCCTGAATGATTTGGGCAAGAAAACAAGCTGAAACGTTTTGTCTCAACACTTTCTAAACGTAACATTTTGATTTTTTTTTTAAATTCATAATGGCTTTTTCTTTCAAATTTTACTTCAGTTAAAAAGTAAAAGGTTAAACTCAAAATTGAAATGAAACATTTTGTTGAACCCGAAACAAATTTTATTTTACCTTTTCAGTTCAGCTAGTGAACTGAAAAAATCAGTTATTCATACAGTTCTAGTTACTAGCAAATTTTCCCTGTGAGAGTGGCATCTTTCAGTAATCCCACTGCTTAAATGGATTCATACCGCTAATATAATTACAGTCATAAAAGGAATAGAAAAGTCCCATTGCTTTATTACTAATAGGATTGTGGGTAATATTGCTCAATTGTTTAAATGTAAACTATGTAAAAGCAGGTTTCAGAGTAACAGCCGTGTTAGTCTGTATTCGCAAAAAGAAAAGGAGGACTTGTGGCACCTTAGAGACTAACCAATTTATTTGAGCATAAGCTTTTGTGAGCTACAGCTCACTTCATCAGATGTATATCGTGGAAACTGCAGCAGACTTTATATATACACAGAGAATATGAAACAATACCTCCTCCCACCCCACTGTCCTGCTGGTAATAGCTTATCTAAAGTTATCATCAGGTGGGCCATTTCCAGCACAAATCCAGGTTTTCTCACCCTCCACCCCCCCACACAAATTCACTCTCCTGCTGGTGATAGCCCATCCAAAGTGACAACTCTTTACACAATGTGCATGACAATCAAGTTGGGCTATTTCCTGCACAAATCCAGGTTTTCTCACATCCCCCCCACCCCCATACACACACAAACTCACTCTCCTGCTGGTAATAGCTCATCCAAACTGACCACTCTTCAAGTTTAAATCCAAGGTAAACCAGAACATCTGGGGGGGGGGGTAGGAAAAAACAAGAGGAAACAGGCTACCTTGCATAATGACTTAGCCACTCCCAGTCTCTATTTAAGCCTAAATTAATAGTATCCAATTTGCAAATGAATTCCAATTCAGCAGTTTCTCGCTGGAGTCTGGATTTGAAATTTTTTTGTTTTAAGATAGCGACCTTCATGTCTGTGATTGCGTGACCAGAGAGATTGAAGTGTTCTCCGACTGGTTTATGAATGTTATAATTCTTGACATCTGATTTGTGTCCATTTATTCTTTTACGTAGAGACTGTCCAGTTTGACCAATGTACATGGCAGAGGGGCAGCTTTCCTAAAAGCTGGTAACAATGGCAAATAGGCCTAGTCTCTTAGGAACCTCAGTCCCATCTTCAAAAGTGACTTAGGGACCTAGGAAACTAAGTCCGATTTTGGGCTAAGTGCTTAAGTCCACTTTGAAAATGAGACTTGGGCTCCTAAGTCACTTATAGCCAGATTTTTAAAAGGTATTTAAGCACTTAAATATGCAGATAGGTGCCTAGTGGGATTTTCAGAAGTGCCTAGCTGTCCAGCTCCCTTTGATTTAAATGGGAATTATACACCCAGAAATCTTTGAAAAATCTCACTAGGCACCTATCCCTGTCTTTAGGTGCCTAAATACCTTTAAAAATCTAGCCTTTAGGCACTTTTGAAAATGTTGCCCTAGAGCTGCTATTGATAAACTCTGATACACAACATATTGGAAACTTTCCCCAGCTCTAAAGCCCAGAAAGAGAATGAGGCTATGTCTTCATTGACAAAGAAAGGTGTGCTTTGACCATGGAATAACACACACATACACATTAGTAATCCCACTGTAGAAACATAGTGGAGCCAAGCTACTGTAACGTTTACCACAAGGCTAGGACAGCCAGGGGAGAAGTATAGTGACAACCTCACCTAGCTACCTCTCAGTGAACGCTACAAATGTCTTGTCTCCACTTAGTTTTCTTGCTATACAATGCCATCTCACGTTTGTTTTCTTGGTGTAAGAAAAACCCCAACAACAACGACCCTTTATGTCAGAAGACAGAGCCTGAGACTGCAAAGTATGACTATCTGATAATGTTATCAGACAGATACCTCGAAAGCAGAAGTGAGTTGGACTGGCTGGGTGCGCGTATAAGTAGCACTTATGCACCTATATTCAAAGCAAGTCTCCTAGTAGCATTATTTTGGTAGTCTCATTAAGAGTCAGTGCAGAAGGGACACTTGGGTTGCATTCATTTTGATGAAATACCTGAAAAATCTCACATGCACAGTTATTTTGACTGGGACTTTTTTTTTTTTAAATCAAAGAAATCTTAGTTTACTACAGGAGATCCTCAAATCCTCAGGGCATTTGGTGTATGTGTTATTCACTCAGAATACTTACTAGCCTCTTCCTATAAACACAAGTATTAAAATGGTAGATATAATTTATGGGGGCAAGCAGATGCATTGCAATTCAGCCATGTTACGACTCGGGTTCAATGCCTTAATGGGCTGAATTAGGAGAGATCAAGAGCTATTATGCTTGCCTGGATGAGGACATTGTCATCATTCAGTATCATTCCCCTACATTGCCAGGGGCATATACATTTCCATACAGCTGGTGACATTAATTAAGGTTGCCTTTTAGGAAATTCCTCAAGGGTCCCATGCTAGTCCCATAATTAAGTACTGTCTAAGCATAAACATGCAATCCAGTGCAGTTTTAAAATCAGTGAGGCAGATCATCATCTCAGCTACACTGAGATAATAATGGAATAATAGCGAAGGGAGAAGAGAAAAATCAAACCTAAAAAAAACAAGAATAGGAAAAAATCCCATCCTTTTAGTGCCATTGTGCCTATTGTACAAAGAATTGTCCTGTCTATCCACATGCCAGTGCTATCGTTTAATTGATTTTTTAAAAAATAAAGTGCTAAAACAGGGTGAAATCCTAGTCCTACTGAAATCTGTGGGAAAACTCCAATTGACTTCAATGAGGCCAGGATTTCACCCACAGACTGCATGGGACAAAATCATTTTGCAGAATCAGAGACCTCTCTCTTTACATTTCTATCTTCATCCTCTGTGTCCTTGCAAAGATTTTCTGGTGCTCCTTCCCCGTCCTCCTGCTTGGACTCAGCAGCGCTCATTAAATGGCACTGAAACAGGGTTTTACTGAAAACGCATTAAAAGCCCACAGAGAAGGCATCACTGTTCTGCCCTGCCTTTGCTGCTCTCATAAATAACATGAGTAAATAAAAGGCAGAAGGGGGTAAATCCCTTTCCCACAGCCAAGGAGGCTGCCCTTAGCACCACCTTCATTCTCCCAGCCTTTCCTAAAGCTTTATACTTAAAATACTAACATTTCAGACCAGACCTTTAGAATATTGGTAGCACACAGGGGATGAGGATTCTTCTGGCGTAGGGAATCCCCAAGAGACATACAGCCAACTCTAGGCCATCATCATCCAGCCCCCCCCCTTCCCTCTGCCATTGTGTTGGGAGGGCATGTCTGGGGGGGGATGCATGGCTAGTGTAATAACCACTAAGCTCATGCTCTAATAAATTGGTTAGTCTCTAAGGTGCCACAAGTACTCCTTTTCTTTTTGCGAATACAGACTAACACGGCTGCTACTCTGAAACCTGTCACTAGGGGGCTGTTACAAGCGGATATAAATTGGAGCAGCTCAGTTTACTCTGGGCGCCACACCAGCCTTCAGACAGCCGAGGATCAAAGGAGTGCAAGGCAGCATACAGACACTTTTGCCCTTCCCCTCACCTCTTATCTCTGCTGAGCTGTGCTCAGCTGGATTGAAACACTGTTAATTGCCTATTTTATGAAGCTTTCCTCTGCTCTGTCTCTATCTCTCTGGCTCAATGGTCCATACAACCTGCTCACATCAAAGAGAAAAACATACTCTGAACTAGATGGCAATGCCTCACTTTTAATCTGAAGGCAACTACCATTTTAGTTCCAGTGCTCCTCTATCATTTCCCACTCTTAGAAAGCTTGATATTTCCACTAGTCTTGTACATGGCGCATAACCTAGGTAGCTATGTCTGGGAAGTGCCCCCAGAGGCTCACAAACAGTTTGTTGCAGCTGTGATTTTCCACACACGTTTCTCACAGAGATAAACTGGAATTGCAATGTGTTCCTCAATGAAATTGCAGTTAATTGCGGCTATCAAAGGGAATGTCTGCTCATTTTCTTCTCACAGCGCCATTGTAAGACACCTTCCCTGTTTTCCTATTTATTTCAAAATCCAGATCAATACTGCCTTCCTTAAAACTCTCCATGGTCTTGTTCCAGCCAGCCTTATTTTAGCTTACACGTACACCACAACTACATGGTCCTTCCAGTGGAATACTGTCCCTCCTTACCATGATAATGTCTCAGCTGGAGTATTGTGTCCAGTTCTGGGCACCACACTTTGGGAAAGAGGTGAAGAAATTGGAGAAAGTCCAGAGAAGAGCAATAAAAATGATAAGAGGTCAGCAAAAAACGTGATCCATGAGGAAAGATTGAAAAAAAAGTGTTTGTTTAGTCTGGGAAAGAGAAGACTGAGGAGAGACAGGAGAACAGTTTTTAAGTACATAAAAGGTTGTTATTCAGAGGAGAGTGATAAATTGTTCTCCTTATTCAGTGAGGACAGGGTAAGAAGTGATGGGCTGAAATTGCAGCAAGGAAGATTTAGGTTAGGCGTTAGGAAAAACTGTCAGGGTAGTTAAGCACTGGAACACATTACCTAGGGAGGTTGTGGAATCTCCCTTGCTGGAGGCTTTTAAGAACAGGTTAGACAAACACCTGTGAGGGATGGTGTACATAATACTTAGAGTATCTAGTCCAGTCCCTTGCACTGAGGTAGGACTATCAATATCCTTGTGAGATCTACATTTCTGTTATTCTATGTTCCCTGCACATCTCAGACTCGTAAGGGTGAAATCCTGGTCCTATATAATTCATTGTGAGTTTGGCTATTGATGTCAAGAGGGCCATGATATCAAGAGGCCCAAGAGCCTCAACAAAGCCTAAAATAACATTAAGGCTATTATTAATTATTATTATTGCAATAATGTGTATTACAGTAATGGTGGCAATAAGAAGTCTTACTTGGTGATCAAAAAGAAAACCATAGAAACAAGAAGTCAAAAAAAATTCAAGTCCATCTTGTGCTCCTTGGATTTCCGTGGCGCTCTTTGATGCTATTTACTTACCCACATTGAAGTACTGCATAGCTCACATAGTTTCTGTTTTACGTTCATTTCTATTGGCAAAACAAGGCTGATTCAATCTGAGAAGCAACCACAGGCTAGTTCTCTTTTGTTACTTCAAGTACCCTATTAACACAGAGGCCATGCAATCCACAGCTCAGCTAGATTCATTAATTTCTTGGGCTGCTCATGAAACACAGTCCTATCCTAATAATAATATTTCAGAATTTTTGCCTCAGCTAGCAAAGCATAGAAAAAAAATCCACACAATAACTAAGAGAAATAGGCACTGCTTAATAATTTAGATTTTCCTCAGTGCGGCAGTTGGTTTATTGCAGATTCTGTTGTGATAAGAACGTATTTGGGGGACTAGATTAAAAAAAGATTCTGTAAACTGAGCTGAGTATTTAAATGTGGGGGGAAAATGAAGGCTAAGAACTGTGTGGTGAAGTGCATCAAGAATACTAATTGAATATGGTCACTTCTTTCATCAATGTTAAAAGAGAATGAGGATCAGCTCTAGTAACATAGCTTTTCAGGAAGCAAAATATCCTCTAAGGGCAGATTTCTGGGTATTTGTTTTGAAATGGAAATAAATAGTTAAGATTTCATTGCCACAAGGAATATTAGCCACTGGTTGGACCATAATCTTTACTGCTATTTTAGAAATACTGGGTGTCCTCTGGCCCAAATCCTCAAAGGTATTTAGGCACATAACTCCCATTGATTTCTCTGGGAGCTCACACCTAAATACCTTTGAGGATCTGAGTCCTAGGGTCCCCATTTACTCCTCCGCAAAGTGAATGTTAAACAGCACCATTCTGAGCCACAGGCCTTTCTCTGTGTCAGATCCTCCAGTCCAGCCAAGCTTCAATGAGTGCAGCTCCAGGGATAGGAGGTGGCTTTACGCCTCCATCCTAGGACAAACCAGGTGCCAGCTTTGCCCCACCACAATTTATAGCAGCATCAGAGTTGCTCTAAATTGTACCCAGCTGGCAATCACAGTTCACCAGCGCACAGCAGCACTCTGACCTGACTTCTTTTTCTTTAGCTTCTATTGTCAGCACGATGCCAGGAGGATACAACAACATCTGGGGATTTCTTATACACCAGGAGAATCCTCAGAAGGCCCATTAAACCATCTTTATGACCCAAGAATCAGAGTGCTGCAAAGGGACAATAACAGGGCCACAGTTCAGGCTCTCTGTCCAACTGCTCACTGACCAACATCTGTCAGGTATGGGAAGGCATCTGAATCATAACTAAGAATGCAGTACTTAGCATATGTATAGTGAGAGATATCAGATGAGCTCATGGCCAGATTTCTGAGGGCATATAGCAGTTTCCATTGTGACAATTATGGCCAGATCTCAAAAGAGCTCAGCACCCAACCTGCTGAGCAACTTCAAAATCTGGCAACTTATTTTGGTGCCTAATTGGGATGGTAGGTTTTTTTTTTCCCCGAAAACCTGACTTGTCTTCTGGCTGCTGACCCCTTCTGTAAATGCGGACCCTCTATCCTTCCAATCCTGAAGCATTTTACAAACATTTGAGTGCAGTTATGGCCTCAGTACTGACTTGTGTGTTTCCTGTGTGCATGCCAAACCACACCAACTACTTATTGAGAAAAATAAAGGTTAACTATTTTTTACTCCTGTTAGCCCCCTAAAGCCTAATCTTGGAGAGTAATGACACTTTCAATCTGGTTTGCACATCAGTACCAATTGCTAAATCTTCATTACTGGTGATGATGCTCAAACCCAAAAGAGCCAAGCTTGTCTTTTGAGTTTGCAGTGCCAGCCATTAGACAAAATGTACTTTTCACTGGTTCTGATTTCCATCAGATTACAAGACAAAATCCCATTATGACATTTTTATGGAGTCAGTGTTTAGTGTAAGCAGCTCAAACTGCCTCTCATTAAAGTCAATGGAAAAAAGGTCTATCAGAATTTGATAAGGCCCTCCCTGTTGTTCTCAAGGTCACACAAAGTCTGTAACAAAGCCCTGAATAGATTCTCCTGACTCTCATCCCTGTGTCTTAACCAAAAAATGTCCTGCCTCCTGTTAAATATCATAAAATGAATTTAGAGGAATGAGAGCCCAGGGAATCTTAAAATGTTATAAACATGCAAATACTGTGGACTATATTCCACATGGAGCCATAATTTGTGGGCCATTTTGTATCCCTTTTAAATTAAAATCACAGTAGGTAAAGCTAGCCCAGTGTGCACGGTTAAAGAGTTTAAAATATTTTTGTTCATAGATTTTTTTGATTCTTTATATACCAGGTGCTATTCAGGAAACAATTTTTCTGCTCCTGAAAGACAAAAGAATTTGTTCTGAAAATTAAATTATTCAGGAAACCAGTTGGTAATTTGGATTAATGTGTTTGCATGCTTTAAAATGCAAGGAATATAGTTAACAAAAATATCCAGTTAGTTATTTAAACATACCTTGAGATACAAACCTCTAGCTGCAGAAGAAGGGTTAAATTGGAAGAAAAATTGTAATTAGTATGCAATATGCAAAGAGAAATTTGCCAGCCAAAAGTATTCAGTATCACTGTAATAGTAAAGAGAAGCTATTGCCAAGCTCAAAGAAATGTGGCTGAACTGTAGATCCTATCTAGGGGTTAGCAAGAGGAGAGTTAATACTCTCTAGCTCTATGTAAAACCCATAAGATAGATTCTGACCTAGTGCAAATCAACATAGCTCTGTTAAATTCAATAGAGCTATGTTGATTTACACCAGCTGATGATCTGAGCTCTTATCTACCTGCCCTAATTGCAGGGATTGCCTGAAGAGTAAGGTTAAGCCAGCTGTCCTGAATCAAGTAATTCTCCCACTAAAATATAAGAGGGAGAGGCTTAAAGCCATTAGGTGGTTGTATAAGGAGCTAAGCTTTAGAAGGATTAGTTAGTTATGCTGGCTGTTTTGTTACCCACTAACTTTTGAAGTGTCACAGCTTTGTTTATTTAGGGTTCTGAAACTGAGTTAAGAGAAACTTAATTCAAGTCCTGGCTCTGAACAATTTGTGGTTATCTGGTCTAATTCTGAGAAGCTGGGTGCATCTGCAGTCTAACACTGTGTGCCTGGAGGGAAAGGGTTCTTGAACTTTACAATAGCAGGCCTGTCCCATCACAAAATGTGAGAAGATATAAAGGGAGAAGAGTGAAAAGAAACTAAAAGGAGACAAAAGACCTCAAATTTATTTCTCTGCCAAATAAATCCCTTTGGGGAATGTACAAAACACTTAAGGAAAAATCAGGGCCAAATCTTCCTCTTTTCCAATTCAATTCTCTCTTAAAAAGATACTTCCTCAGAAGTCCCCTTCTGCCTTTCCTATTGTGATAGACCCTGTCTACTAGGTCTATATAGGTTCTTGCAGAGAGGAAAATTGAGAACTTAAAAGGATTAAACACTTATATGACTAATGAAATCATCCACACTGTCACATTAAATAGGATTTAAAGCATTGGGATAGAAACCTTGCTTCTTCAGGGTATGGACCAATCACTAACTGAGGGTGTTAGTAAGAAACTTCTTGTTTGGGTAAGTTATTCTATAAATCTTTACTCTATGAGTTTTTGAATCTTCCTCAGAAGAATCTGATACACACATTGAGTTTGATGGATCACTAGGCTGATCAGGTAAAATAATTACTATGTGTCTATGTTCCCACTTAAATAGTTGCTTATTCATACAACATTTTTTTCATTAACATCCCCAAAGATAAGAGGCAGCACACAGCAAATGAATGCATATTAAGCTGTGCTGTTCAAGAAGGGTTCCTACTTCATTTCTGACTAATATGATTAATATAGAGAGATTATAGTACTTAATGTGTAATAATTTAAAGAGAGTGGGATGAAGAGATTATGGAGAGACAGAATATATCTAGGAGCCCTTGGATACTTTTGAAAATACCTACTCATTTAATGTAATCTGTTCCATCCAAAAGCAAAACATTCTTCATAAATATATATATTATTTGAGCCCCAGGAAAAGTTCACCTCAATTAAATGGAGTTTAAAAGTATCTGGAGATGAGGTGGATTTCAGCAGAGGCAGGAAAATCATCCCAACTTTCTGGTCAATTAGGTGGCAGAATTTTTCAGTGGTCCCTGAGAACATCCAATGGCTTCATGTATATTTGGAATTGAATTAAAACCTTTACGGTTCTGAAATTATCTTATAGTGGCGTGGGTTTCCACTTCTAGTTTCCAAGTGGGACTGGAAGAAGTAGTTCAGCATATAGCAAGTTTTTGCAGGGTTTCAATCCTAATATCACAGATGAGAAGTTCTGAATAGTTCAAAGCTTTGGATGAAGTGTCCAAACTCCTATCCTTATCAGCACTTCATAGCTTTTTTTAGTTTGACCATAGTCCGACTCTATTTTCTACCCACTGCCCTAAGTCAAGCAACTGAGATGTGTTGTTCTCTGCTTGGCACAGTATTATTCTCTGGCTGAATCAGGATGATAACATTCACATGCTTGCTGTGATAATGGTATGTTTTGCGGGGGAGTATTCCCCAGCAGTACCATGTTCCAGAAGTACTGTGTTCTATTTGGTTTGTCTTAGCATTGAGATTCAGTGTACATGTGGAGTATTCAGGCACTTTGGGGGTATCCACTGAAACTAACACAAAGAAGAGAAGAGGGCCAGTCATTGTGAGGACATGTTATCAGAGCACTTAGATGTTGCAGAGAATGGTGACATATAAGGACCTAGATAAATGGATAGATTTCACCAACAATAGAAAAGGACTTTCCACTGTCCATTTAGATCCTTAATATAACATGAAAACTTGTCTCAGCCAGTCTTCAAAACAGAAACAAATTGCTTGCACGTCCTGTAGTTCACAGTACTTCAAGGTAAAGTTACTTTGCACCTTTTATCCAAGGGCCTCAAAGCACTTCACCTAAATTAAACAAACACCTAAATAAACAGAGAAACCAAGGCAGATGGGTTACAATCAGGGAGGACAGAGACAAAAATAAAACACTGACCCCTTGACTCCCTGGCCTCTGCTCTAACCAAAAGATAAATACCTTCACCCCAATGAGTTAAAATACAAAGCAGCACAGTTCCACTTGCTGTGATAAAGTGGGGGGAGAGAGATTTCTCCTTTCCCTGTCTTGGCTCCCCCACGGCACCTGTCCTGTTTCAGTTTACTCTATTGTTCACTTACATGCACCTGATGGACCCTCAAGTTCCCAGTCCTCCTCTTGCTATGTTTATAACTCCACCATCTGGGATGAGGCTGTCAATTACCCTTGGTAGGCTAGCATCAGTTACCTGAGGGAAATGTTAACAAGTGTAATTACTGGCTGCTTTTTCCATGGTTTTAACCTCTAACTTGCAGGGTCCATCTGCCCTGTTTGTTGGAGGATATTATAGAACTGGTCCATCTTTAATTAAAAATATTGTTCCATGCAGCATGAGAGGCTACGGCCCTGCATAAATAATAAACATTACAATAAAATAGATATTTATTGGCAAAATTATAAAACCATTCAGTTCCTCTCCAATCACAATAATCAATGGGGGGCGAGTACCCTAATTTGCAGTACATGCAGAGTCTCATTAAAACTTGCACCAATAGCTAATGTGGGTGTCAATAGAAAAAGTTGGGAGGAAAGGTAGTTATGCAGCAAAATATTGCATGTTAATTGACAAGAATCTACTCATGTTTGTTTAATAACACACAGAATGTGGTTTAAAACTGACAATCCATTACTAGAAATCCATTCTTTATTTAGGATGATAAACTGAGATTGAATTATAGATTTCATGGCAGCGTCTTCCTCCACTGTGCATTTAAATCCATAGCTTCTGCTTCCCTAGTTTTTGAAAATCCATTCATTTGAAATGTGTGTTCATGGTCAAAAACTACCTCAGTTTAGGAACATTTTCACTTCAGGAAATGTAACACAAACAATCTCCAAGATATGGGTTGTTCAGAGGCTGCTGTGAAAGGAGCTTTGCTGTCACAGTCTATTTCACAGTATTTATTTGTTTCGTTTTATTTCTGACCGACTATATATCCCGGACTCTGTGCACTTTTGGCAAGTTTAAACTATAGGAAATAAGTTAATATCAATACAATGAAAACTATTATTATATAATGGCATTATTGACTGCCTGCACAATATCACAGTGCTGTCACCATGACATAAAGGTAGCATAGTACACAGGCATCCCAATAACCATCTTCTAACGATCTAAATATTTAGATAACCAAATATTCCCTCCCCAGATGCTGGAGAAAAGTGGGTTTTGCAATGTGCCCAGAAAGTTAAAAAATCCAGGCTGTGGCAGACCAAGGGAGAAAAGGAGTTCTAAGATGAGGAACCTTCATGAAGAATGCTCTAGGGCTTTTTTCATGTGCTTCCACCTATCACAGATGAACCAGTAGGAAGCCTTCCAGGGTACCAAATCCCAAACCATTTAGGGCTTTATAAGGAAAAAACACCACCACAAACTCCACACATATCTAGACCCTCAGCCTGTGAAGATCACAAATTTTCCCAAGTGATCTGCTCTTGAAAGGAAACACTATCAGACTCATGAGAATATAAAACTGGCCATATTGGGTCAGACTAATGATCCATCTAGCCCAGTAGCCTGTCTTCCATCAGTGGCCGGGGCCAGAGGGAATTAACAAATACAGGGCAACTTTTCAGTGATCCATCTCCTGTCATCCAGTCCTAGCCTCTGGCAGGCAGCTTCCATATGGTGTCAAAGAATAGTCACAAATTGGGCCAGGTGCTGATACTTTTAACTTTATGTAAATATTGAGAGCCACAATGAAACCTTGAATGCATGTTAGTGATCAGATAAAGTGGGCTTCAGTGGAAATACACAATTGAGTAATTCCTCACCACTGTGAGGGAAGGGGGAGTCACAGTCTGGCCCATCATTAGAGTTATACCTGGTTCATTACCAGGTATGAGTGCCTATCAGGAGCTTTTCATTACATAAATATTTTTTTAAAATCTCCAGATAATTCATTTTTGTGACTTAGACTTGTTTTGTCATCTTCTTCCATGACAGTCTGACACCTTTCTTTCCTCTCTGTAATAATTTAAAATCAAGGCTTCTATTCACTAGATTCCCCTTGATATTTTCCCAAATAAAATTAGACTGGACATACATCTGCAAACCTCTCCAAACTCAGGCTGCAACAGTAGTTGGAAATAAATGCAGAAATACAGGCAGCTCACTGAAAGAGGAGTGAAACAGCTCAGTTATCAGTAAAACCAGTTGCAGCTGAAAGCTGGTTGAATTGGCTGGTCTAAACATTCTGTGTTAATTATCTTAAATGTGAATCAAAATCTAGTAACAAATGTGAGTGTATTAGAGAGAGATTTCAGCCCAAACTCACATCAATACAATTTAAAATAGTTCAACGAACTCTGGTGAATGTTACTCAGTCTGTTACCTTTTGTTATTGTTATGAATGACAGTAGTCAGCTATTTAAAGCAACTGATGCGTTCAGTTGTTAATTGTAAATGCCCACTGAGGGTACCTCAAGTGAACCACAATTTTCCTTCAGTTCTCTTCCCCCTAAGCCAAGGGTTACACAATGAAAGAGTTTAAGAGAGTACAAGAAGTACATCTGTTAAGCCAACAAAGGCCTTCAGAAAGGATCAAGAATGGGAAGGAGGGTTAGAGGGAAGAGGACACACAAAAACTCACTGTCACCTTTATATTATGACACAAACTGACTGATGCTCTGTCTTTTGCTCGCTCTGTCTTTTGCTCACTCTGGGTTGGGAAAACCAGTCTCAGGAGCATTCAGTCAGGATGGGGGATTCATATAATAAACGTCTATAAAATTATCAATGGTGTGGAGAAAGTGACCAAGGAAGTGTTATTTACCCCTTCATATAGCCGAAGAACCAGTGGACACCTGATTAAATTAATAGGCAGCAGGCTTAAAACAAACAATAGGAAATATTTCTTCATGCACTGCACGGTCAACCTGCAGAACTCATTGCCAGTGGTGAAGGCCAAAATTATAACTGGGTTCAGAAAGAATGAGATAAGTTTACAGAAGATAGTTCCATGAGTGGCTATTAGCCAAGATGGGGAAGGATGCAACTCCATGCTCTAGATGTCCATCAGCTCTGACTGTCAGATGCTGGGACTGGACAATGGGATGGATCACCTGGTAATTTCCCTGTGCTGTTTATTCCCTCTGAAACATCTGGCATCAGCCATTGTTAGATACTGGGCTAGATGGATCATTGGTCTGACCCAGTATGGCCATTTTTATATTCTTATCTTAAGAGAATTATTCCAGACTGTGGCTCAGCCTTAATTCAATGGCAAACAGATTTAAGGAAGCGGTACACTTAACCTTAGAGACAGGTCCCATCATTAGCATAAATTTAGTCTGTAAAGCCCTGATTCTGCAAACACACAGATCAGTATTCCTATTGAATTCAAGACCAGACATAAATATTGTTGGATCAGGCCTAAAGTGTTGCATATGGGACTATTTTATCCTGCTAACCTCCTCTTGGCATAAGCGTTCTGGAACACCCGTAACAGAATGAGGAAGTAAAGCTAATGTAGGTGATGAGGAGCTGAGTCTCATCAGCACAGTAATGCTAATTCAGCCCATATTGTTACTTAATGGAAGCCAATGAGCTCATATGCAATAAACATTCATAATCATAGAGCTTTAGCCCTAGAGGACCCATAAGGGACATTATCCAAAGCACAAGCATATTCCTGTATTGCGCAATCTACAAACTGAAACGTAAGTAAATAGGAAGAATATCGAGTAGTAATTCTGCTGGACAGTCTTATCAGACATACAAAGTGACTTCAAAGGACACTCTGATTCTGATCATCCTAATAAAATATGTGCCGCAAACATTAACTTTAATTATTTTGGCTTTTCATACTGTTTCCAGCTACTCTCCAGCACTCACTTTAGCTTTAGTCAACTGTGATGTACAACAGCCATCTCAGAGCCCACCCACATGCTCTGAGATGCACAACTAAGAGCCAGACTTGACAACAGAGGGCAGCTGGGAGTAGCACACATTGAGGTAACAATTCCACATTATTTAACAAATAGTAATATTTCTTTTCTGTGAGGGTTTTTTTTTTTGTCTGTTTTGTTTGTTTTCAGTATTAATTCTCCACCATACCTGAGAACCAGCGAGTATGGACAGGAAGGAACAAGTTTCCAGAATTTATCAAGGACAATTTGGATTTTTAAAATGCAATGGGATGAGGAATAGAGAAAAAAACACAAATATTAATACAACTGGCTGTCATAAGGTGGTACTTCAGGTAATCATATTTCACTATAAGCCCGTTATCATATTTGGCACTGCAATGTAACTTCTGAAAATATAGTTATGAGATACATGAAAAGTGCCCTTTCTCAGCAGACTATTTCCCATCTGTAGTGTATAGGAATAGGATAGTATGTGAGCTCTCTGGTAGTGCTCATTATGTTCTATGTTCTAGATGCTGCCAGAAATGAGGCAGAGCCAGCAGTACGTCTCTAGCCCTTGCATGTTTGTGTATATTTAGTAAATATGGGTCTTTGAGATCCATGTGGTTTATTCATATTGTCTTAATTGTGTACAAAGCAATAGACCCCACCACCATGAATGTATCTCCCCAACACCATTTATTTTGGCCTTAGCAAAGTTACCCGTTGTAAGCAAAATGGGTCGAATGGAGTGCTCATGAAATTTTGTTCATTTTGACCACTGCAATTTGCTCTCTGCAAACACTCAGATACATGGATATTTGTTTTCATGAATGTCTGCTCTGCATACAAACACCCATAATCACATGACAATGTGTTTTTTTATTTTCTGTTCACTAGTTATTTCTCTCTCTCTCTCTCTCTGTGAAAGCTCTGCAGAAAGTGGACAGGATTGGATAACCCAAGAACTTTTCATGTTCCCTGGAAATATCCCAGGCAGTGGGTCTAACAATGGTGCATGTGGGGTCACCACTAAGGGTGAGTGGGAAAGCAGGTGTTTTGAATCTCTGTGGGTTGTATTAGTAATAATTATAATAGAAAATATTTTAAAACCATTTTACGCTTAAATACCGACACAATTATATTCTGTTAGTCAATATTTGTGTTTATAATCTTCTTTCCATTGGGCTAATTTGAGCCGTTGGGCTTAGCCCTGGCTGTGATGTACTACATTCTCAGTGTTCATATCATTACAATTCATTGCCAGGGGAAAGAAAATGCATAACTACTTGACATATAGTCCTCTCCATAAAGCTGAATGTCTAAGGAACAAATATGCTGCATATCAGCTAGCTGGCACTCATTTCTACCAGCTATCATAGAGTGCCAGCTACCTAGTTTATTGAAAGCTGGTTGTGTCCATCAGACAAAACTGATTTTGGTTACAAAAGCTAAATCTAAATCATGCTTTATCAAGTGGTGCTTTAGCAATAACCATTTTGCTAATGACAGGTTTCAGAGAAGCAGCCGTGTTAGGTTGTATTCGCAAAAAGAAAAGGAGTACTTGTGGCACCTTGGAGACTAACATTTTGCTAATGTTTCTGATACTTTGAAAACGGAGTCCACATCTAATCATGTGAAACAGAAACAACCAACTTCAAAATTTCACTTTTTTTTTTTAAATCTCTATTGCCATAGTTCTGCAGGGAAGAAAGGGAAGCTTGAGGACACGATAGACTATAAGGTCTTTGGAAAAAGACCTTCTTTGCATTTTGTATGTATACTGCCTCATGCAATGGGACCCTGAGTATTGTTTTAGGTGCTTCTCTACTAATAATATAGATCAGTATGAAAATGTAAAGCCATTTATCTACATCAAAAAGAAGCAAGAAAGGGCAAAAACATTTCTGATTTCTGTTCATCTCACAAGATAGACCAAAATAGAGTAATCAGGGGATTATATTTTTATTAACTAGATTGTCCATTTCTTTTGTGACTACACATGACAAAAAACCTTTTGGTTACCAGGACCCATAGAGAGGGTATCTGGATATAAGCTAATTATGCACCTGTCTAATGAATGTAGTTTGTCTGAGTAATAAGTAAACAAACTTCATTTTGTCTCCAGTTGTTGCCTGGAATTGTTTATTTATAACATGAGGGACACTTGTAGGGCAAAAGAAAGCAGCACAAATATTAAACTAGAGTTAAAAACAGTTGGTCAGTGAAGGGTCACAATACTAAAGCCTAAAATCTGTCATTCTTCATGGTCTGATTTACCAGCCACTGCACTTTGCAAAATATGAGTTCTGATACAAAAAGGACCATGACATGATATTACACAGCATGAAATCACTCAATCTATGGGGCTCATTCTTCTCCAACATCTCATCTTCTGAGGGATTGACATGCCAAGAGGAGTCAGGAAATCTATGCAACCATCATTTGTCAAAAAGTTTTTCCACTTCCCATCTTAAATCAGGCACAATTCTGTTCTCTGAACCCTGCATATATTTCAGCATTTTTTGGCACACGGAACATTTTTCTCTTTGATGAAAAATCATTTTGGGATTACACATTAATATAAAAAAGTCAGCACACTCATTGTCCTCATAAAGAAATAGAGTACTGAGATTCATCTTGAAAGGACAAGGAATTACAGTGGACATACACTATAATTTCTAGTATATTGTTTTTAAGAAAAATTGAATAACAAAACCCTAGGGAGTTATCAATATGCCAGTCTAAAGTGACTCAGTCTGCATTTGCCTCAGTGTTTTCTTATTGTTCTCAGTGATAGAATCCTTCATACCTTATACTTCTGAAATTGCTGAGGATCCAAATCAGCAAACAGGCATATATCTGATTTTGGCGGCGAGCCACCCACTTTACAGAGCCAACAAACTCTACAGCATCACAGAAAAATGTAAAGCGATCGTCTTCTATTAATAAATGCAGGGGGTTGGAGAAAAATACAGGAACTCCTCACTTCAAGTCATCCCGGTTAACGTTGTTACATTGCTGATCAATTAGAGAACATGCTCGTTTAAAGTTGTGCAATGCTCCCTTATAACGTTGTTTGGTAGCCTGCTTTGTCCACTGCTTGCAGAAAGAGCAGCCCGTTGCAGCTAGCTGGTGGGGGCTTGGAACCAGGGTGGGCTGGCAGCCCCCCAATCAGCTCCCTGCTCCCCTAAGTTCCCTGTGCAGCAGCCACCCAGCAGGCTACCAATTGCCGGCAGTTCAGCTGTCCCTCCACCCACTGCCATGTGCTGCTCCTGCCCTCTGCCTTGGAGCTGCTCTCCGAGCCTCCTGCTGCTGGGGGGAAGGGGTAGAGGGGCTAATGTCAGGGTGTCCCCCTCCCCCCTGTTTCTGCACCCCGCTTACCCCATCTCCATATAGAGCAGGGTGGGGACAGGACAGGGCTCAGGATGGAGAGACCGCAGCTGCTGTCTCAACTTCCCGATCTTTTTAAAGGCAATGCACTTAGAGTGGTATCAGCGTACTTAAAGGGGCAATGCACATCTCTCTCTCTCTCTCTCCCACACACCGGGTGTGTGTCTGTCTGCCATGCTGTCTCCTCTCCCTTCATGCATGCTGCCTTGTACAGAGTGACGCTACATTAACAACGATGTGTTAACCCACGAGCGCTCAGCCAAACGCTAGTTCATCATTTAGCAGTAAGGCATTCCCTAGGAAATATCCCACCCTCTCACTTCACCACCTCAACCAAGCTTCGCAATCGTCATCGCTGTGTATAGTATTAAATTGTTTGTTTAAAACTTATACTGTGTGTGTGTGTGTATATATATATAGATATATATAGTGTATATATACTTTTTTGTCTGGTGAAAAAAATTTCCCTGGAACCTAACCCCCACATTTACATTAATTCTTATGGGGAAATTGGATTAGCTTAACATTGTTTCGCTTAAAGTCATGTTTTTCAGGAACATAACTACAACGTTAAGCGAGGAGTTTCTGTATTGTTAATCTCACAGAAAGGAGGGAAGGATCTTATGGGCTTTTGCTCACCTGCAGAGCACTCCACTAAGGAGTATACTTTGTTAAAAAGCCACAGAGTGTCTCCAAATTTTAGAGTGACCAGAGCAGAAGGCCCAGTGAAAGATAAGGGCAAACAGGCAGCATTGTTGTCCCTGACCATTGTGACTGGATTCTAGCTGGCTTCAAGACTCCCAGTAAATAAGAGGAGTTTACAATGGAAAGAGACAGATTTTTGGAACAATCCCAGAAAATCCAGTCGGCTACTGTGCCAACTCCAGTTCTCAGTCCCACCCCTTCAAAAGGGACCCCTTGGAGAACAGTTTATTTGGGGCAGAATTCCCAGAAGGTCTGAAGAAGCTTCCTGGGTGAAATTCTGGCCCCATTGAAGTCAATGTGTATCTTGCTATAGACTTAAATAAAACAGGATTTTACCCTGATCTTCTTTTTATCTGTGATACTTATATGGCTCCCGTTACCATGGTCTCTGAGTACTTCACAAATCTTCAGTGTCTTTAACCTCACGATATCCCTACTAGCTACGGAAGTGCTATTATCTCAATTTTTACAGAGGCACAGAGACTAGGTAACTTGCCCAAAGTCAAACAGGAAGTCTAGACTGGAACAAGGAATTGAAACTGGGTCTCAAATTTCCCAGGTTAGCTATCTGTTAATAAGTAAAGCTTTGATTGTGCAAACATCTGAGTATGTGTTTAACATGAACTCAGTGAAACTACTCACATGAGTAAAATTACTCATGAACAAATTTTGTTGAAGGATCAGAGGCAAAATCATGGACCTGGGTTGGTAACAATTGTCCTCTCCAATATATTTATCTGCTTAAAAATGTGCATGCAGGTTAACAACAAGCTGCTACAAATTTTCCAGACTACCTTTTCACAGCAATGCAGATATAAATAAATAAATAGTATTTAATGAACAATGCTCAGTCTTAGCAATGACAGAAGAAAAGAGAGAAATCGTATAGTGCAGATTGCAACTATAGCCTTTAATCTTCATTAAAGATTCAAATACAAGCATCTAAAAATAAGATTCAAGTGGGATGATGAAATTATTTTTGTTTAATGGATAACACTGAAGTAAAATATAATTCCTTGTAGTAGTAATTCTGTAACTATTCTGTTCCTTTCATGTGAGTAATATGTCTTAATAGGGTTTACAGCAATTTAGGACACGAGACAAAGCATCTGGTGAAGACTAATTTACAAGAATGTGGCTCCTGAGTAACTTGTGCTATCCATAGAAATGAAATATTGGGGCTGGGGGGAGCTGAGCACTTAATCCTACTGCTATACAGAAGTCCTGTAAATACTTTTTAAAATAAATGGAGTACTTGTGGCACCTTAGAGACTAACCAATTTATTTGAGCATGGCTTATCTATAGCTTATCTAAAGTGATCAACAGGTGGGCCATTTCCAGCACAAATCCAGGTTTTCTCACCCTCCACCCCCCCACACAAATTCACTCTCCTCCACTTTACATAATCAAGTCGGGCTATTACCTATTACCAGCAGGAGAGTGAGTTTGTGTGTGTATGGGGGTGGGGGGGATGTGAGAAAACCTTGATCTATGCAGGAAATAGCCCGACTTGATTATGTAAAGAGTTGTCACTTTGGATGGGCTAGCACCAGCAGGAGAGTGAATTTGTGTGGGGGGGTGGAGGGTGAGAAAACCTGGATTTGTGCTGGAAATGGCCCACCTGTTGATCACTTTAGATAAGCTATTACCAGCAGGACAGTGGGGTGGGAGGAGGTATTGTTTCATGATTTCTGTGTGTATATAAAGTCTGCTGCAGTTTCCACGGTAAACATCTGATGAAGTGAGCTGTAGCTCACGAAAGCTCATGCTCAAATAAATTGGTTAGTCTCTAAGGTGCCACAAGTACTCCTTTTCTTTTTAGATAAGCTATTACCAGCAGGACAGTGGGGTGGGAGGAGGTATTGTTTCATATTCTCTGTGTGTATATAAAGTCTTCTGCAGTTTCCACGGTATGCATCCGATGAAGTGAGCTGTAGCTCACGAAAGCTCATGCTCAAATAAATTGGTTAGTCTCTAAGGTGCCACAAGTACTCCTTTTCTTTTTGCGAATACAGACTAACACGGCTGTTACTCTGAAACCTTTAAAATAAATGTACATTTCCATAAAAAATAACAAAACTAAGTTGTACTTTTCCAAGGAATTGTTTGCCAGTTACTATCCTTTGCATAAAACTTCTTTTTCTTGCTTATCTGTTTCTAAAAATGGTCTTGTTTTGCTTCATTAAGGAAAGACATTAATTGCCTCTTCACCAGAAACTCATGTGAAAATCATCAAATCTTTGGTACCAGAGAGAATACCAGACATTTCAGACACCCTATGGTAGCTTCATTAGAATTGTGAATGAGAAGAGAGATTTCAAACATAAAATCTAAATAAACTCAGATTAATAAAAACAATAACCGATGAAAAAGTTCATAAATACGAAGTGTACAAATGTAGGTTATGATGTGATTTTAGACATTACTTGTTTAAAACAATGACCACCTCACGCCATCTTTTCAATGGAACAGTTATGTTCCTTTTGTCTCAGGTTGCATTGGTAAATTTCAGTGTCTGTGCTGCTGGCATCTGAGGGGTATTGTCATTCTGGAGATAAACATACTGGTAATGGGTAGAGTGAATATCTTTAGAGATACAAGTCTATTCTTTTTTGGGATCTCCCACTTTGCAGTGACCTACTCTATTGAAACACTGTGCACTGAAGAGACACTACAGAAGGAATTAGAACATTCTAGCTAATGCATAAGGATCAAATTACATCATTCCCATTAAATAAGGTTCAGGTTGGAGAACCAGGTATGTGTAGTTAATATATATTAGCATTTATATTCCAGAAGGAAATGGCCAAAGACTATAATTAGCTATGAAGCTGAAGTATGAGCAGCATAATAATGCCTTTTAGGCTAAAAGAGAATGTAATGAATAAAATCTCAGTCCACAAAGGAATACAATGTTAATATTGAAATTTGGACATTTCAGAATGGTGATTGGCAAACGAGTAATGATTTTCTGCCATGGAAAGTTAACTGAAATATAAAAGCCAGCGAAGATATAGTTGTACTTTGAAAGAACTCAAACAGGGTTGTGCGTGTGTCTGTTTTACAACATATTCTATTGTTATGAGCTGGGTGAAACCTTGATCTGGGTTCAGTTAAAACCCCCATTGAGGTTGGTAGGTGTGAACTCGCCCTTCAATTAACAGAACTGTAAAAATAAACCCACACCTAAGAAAAAAATTGTGTGTAAACCGATCCAGGAGCTTTTGCTGTGTAAAACTGTGGTCAGACAAGAACAGATGAAGTAAGAGAGACACCAGAGGTTACCTGATGGAATAAATAGGCAACAGGTTTAATTCAAACTAGAGAAAGTACTTTTTCACACAATGTACAATTAATCTGTGGAACCCATTTAATTGGATGTTATGAAGACCAAAAGTATAACTGGGTTAAAAAAAGAAATAGATAAGTTTATCGAGGTTAGGTCCATCAGTGTTTATTAGCCAAGATGGTCAGGGATGGAACCCCATGCTGAGGGTGACCCTAAACCTCTGACTGCCAGAAGAAACTGGGAGGGGAAGATGTGTGGGTCACTCCCATGGACCTATTCTGTACACTCCCCTGAAGCTCTGGCACTGTCCACTGTTTGAGACACGATACTGGGCTAGATGGATCATTGGTCTGACTCAGTATAGCAGATGTTAGGTTCTTCTGAGTGCACAATTTCAGTCGGTGCATATGAGAAAGTATTTTATTCCCATTCACATAACTCAAACTGCTGAGCTGGTTTTGCTCGCACTTTCCAAAATAATTCACCTTTGGGCTGAGACCAACCATAATTTAGGTCTGAAAGGAACTTGTATAAGGAAGTCTGGGCAGCTGATAAATGAGGTTACAGTAGAAACCAGATCTTAAACTTTAATATATAGCACTGCCTAATTGTGAAAGCTATACTATATCATGCTGTTATAAAACAGGGCTACATTAGCAGTTAATAAAATAAGCATTAAAGCCATCTCATTTTTAGTTTCACGCTTCCAAACTCAGATGAGACTAATTTGTCCTTTTCAGCATGGATTTGGTATATGCAGAACTGTGCAACTTTCTTTAGGCTGAAGTTTGTGTAAGTGTGCAAAGGGTGAGAAAGATTTCAAGAAGCTCTGAGATGACACTAAGCCCACTATCACATCAACCTTGGCCCTACATCTTATATCTATTTGTGTATTTGAAGGTATTCTGGCTACTTGCTAATTGCACAGGAGAGAAAATTTCTGGCTGGCTGATGGATACAAAAATTGTCAAACTTTTTTACCTCAGCTAGCTGAAACACACACCAAATAGTAAATAGTACTGCCATTAAAGTCTGGCTCGCTAACCATCTATTTTAAGCAGTAGACATGGAAATAAGAGAAAAGGAAATATGGTTTCAGCCCTGAACTGGAAGGAATATATGTGCAAAAATATTTAAGATGCCAGCTATCCTTCTCTTTTCCAGATATCTCCAAAATATCGTGACCCTAGTGCATTATGTAATTTAACTAGATTAGACTGATTGAGTATCTTGAAAATTTCATAATACTCCATTCAGTAGCCTCATGTACTTCTAATGAACTCTGTGATTACTGCCTGCCTCTTTTCATAGAAACACTTATAAAATCAATTAAATGTGACATGCAGAATAACACCAACAAACTCAGTTGTTGTTCCGTCATTCATGCTGCAGTCAGGAAAAAGCATGCACATAGGAGTTACTCACAATTCCCATGTAAAATGATGGTGATAATGACTGTTGTTAATTGTTTTATAAATCCATTGTTGGAAAGCCAGAAACATTACTTGCCACAGGGTTTAGAATATATGCAAATGCTGCATAGAATCATAGAAATGTAAGGCTGGAAGGGACCTTGAGAAGTCATCAAGTCCAGCCCCTGCACTGAGGCAGGACCAGGTACGCCTTGACCATCCCTGACAGGTGTTTATCCAACCTGTTCTTAAAAACTCCCAGTGATGGGGATTCTAAACCTCCCTTTAAAGCCAATCCCAGAGTTTATCTACCCTTATAGTTACAAAGTGTTATAAACCTTTTATAAGTTTAGTTGCTCTCTTCTGGATTATCTCCAAATTGTTCATGTCTTTCCTAAAGTGTGGCACCAAGAATTGGAAACAATACTCCAGTAGGGGCTTTTCCATGCCAAGTAAAGTGGGACAGTTATCTCCCATATCTTACATACAACACTCATAATAATACACTCCAGATGATTTTAGCCTTTTTTGCAACTGCATCACATTACTGTCTCATACTCCATTTGTGATCCCCCCCCACCGCCAAAATTTTTGAGCAGTACTGCCACCTAATCAGCTATTCCTCATTTTGTAGTTGGGCATTTGATTTTTCCTTCCTAAGTATTGTGCCCTTGTCTTTAGTGAATTTCATCTTGTTGATTTAAGACTCATTCTCCAATTTTTCAAGGTCATTTTGAATTCTAATTCTGTCCTCCAAAGTGCTTGTAACCCCTCCCTATGTGAACACTAGGAAAGCAAAGAGAAACGTCCTCTCCACACAAGACAATAAATTATCTATATCTACATTAGGCAGAGTTTGAAACTCCTAGGCAAAATCTTCACTGGTGTAAATTTACAGTAGTTCCATTGAAACCAAATTTACCCTAGGTTGAGGGTCTGGACTAACAAGTATGGCAAACCTAACTCCAAAACTATATACTCTTTATACTTAGGGATCAATTCCTAGAGCAACAGGCTTTTCTGGGTCAGTAGCTCAATTAATTCAGAGTGAAAAAATATAGGCCTAAAAGTATGATAACATCATATTTCTATGGTCAGATCCTACATTGAAGGTAATTGGCAAAGCTCCATTGAAGCCAAGAAGATATGAAATATAATCTTTAGTTTGTCTTGTTTTTCTTAAATACTGTATACTGAGTATCAAAGATCACACCTTTTTTACCAATGTAGAAATACATATATTCAACAGCGTATCTTCAGGAGTAGAGCTGGTTGGGAATTTTTTGACAAAATTTTTTTGGAAAATACTGATTCATCAAAACTGGGAAAGGATCGATTTTGATGAATTTCCCATTTCAAATAAAAAAATAGATTCAAAATTTTCAAAATGCCCCCTTTTGATATTTTGGAAAGGAAAAGTTTCCCTTTCTTGGTTCAAACCCAATTTTAATTTCAAAATTTAAGTTCATTTACATAAAAAAGAGTTGAAAAAATTCAAAGGTTGAAATCAAAACAAAATGTTTTGATTGACTCAATCCAAAAAATGTGGGTGTTACAAAAATTGTCTAGATTTGAAAGAATATGGCAGACAGTTTCTGAGTTTACGCCAGCATGAATCCACAGGAACTCCCCAGAAGCCAATGGAATTTCTTCACATAATTTATATATATAAACTACGTAAAATAATTCAATTAAGAATCTGAATTTTATCCAGAAATCCATGATATTGTGTATTAACAGGTACTGGATATAGGATGTCAAAATATGATCCAGTCCCTGTTAATACACAATATCATGAATTTCTGGGTATAATTCAGATTCTTAATTGAATTATTTTATGTAGTTTTTAAATTGAATTTGTTTTTTTTGCAAACCAAAACACAACCTCCAGTTGCAGACATTGATTCTATGATCACTGGTAGGGCCCCTTTATCTGAATGTTATTTAATGAATGTATCTAAGGGGATCATCATGTCAATGCATGTACATTGATTTCCTAATCCACTCCTTCAAAGCTGCTATGATCTGGAACAATGCAGGCAGCAGCCATTCAAGGTTCATCATACAGCTCTGGAAATGTGCTTTCAAGCCTCTTGATCTGAGAATTTGTGCAGTCCCGAAGCCCAATTAATCTGAGGAGACTGTCAACAAATGTGTCATTTGTATTTGCATTTTTGGGGATGTGGACACCTATCTAAAACATGGAATGAGATCATCAGCTCATTTACATAGGGTAACAGATGGTAAAAATCTGCATTTGATATCAGCTTGGGCTTTTCTGTGTCCCAGTGCCAAACCTCTAAGCCACCAGGTCCCAAGAAATAATCACTACAAACCAAATATAGTTTGATAAATAATACCTGGTTTCAGTCCTTGTATAACAAGCTACCTCCCAGTGAAATTATTTATAGAACCACTAGGAAAGAGGTTATAATGAAAACAGTCAAAGGCCACTAAGTCTTTCACTTCCCCATGAAGAAAATAGTAGGGCTGTCAAAATTTTTCTGTCAAAAATATTTTTGATAGAAAATTGGATATTGGATTAAATAAAACATTTTTGCAAAAAGTGTCTGCTTTCTGCTGAAAACTCTGATTTTCTTGTGAACAAAGCAAATGCCCCCAAACTGAAATATTCTGATTTGGCATGCTACCACAGTGACTTATGACTGGTCTAGTTAGGCTGCCTCAGGCCCCAGTCTCTTCTAAAGGCTGGGCTCTCTGGCTGGACTATATCTCCCATGATGTACCATTGCCAGGGACTCCCATGATGCCCCACTTCCCCTCTCCAAGAGGTGAGACCATGGTGCACCATGGGAGATGTAGTATGACCAGGGATGCTGGCCTATAGAAGGGAATGGGAGCTTGAGGCATCCAAACTACAACTCCCATGTGTCACCGCAGCAGTATTTCCAAATCAAAATATTTGGGTTTTTTTTGTTTTTTTCTCAACCAGCCCTAGAAAACAGGTAGTTGTGTCATGCCCTGGATTGAGTAAGTCTAGTAATCTAAACGCTTTTTATGCACCTGGTAGATCAAATGCTCAAGTTCTAATCACATCCTGATGGCTTTGTCACACTCTAAAATTATTCTAGGTGCAAAAACTAATGGCCCACTGTGACACTTTGGGGTTCAACCCAGACCAGAAGGGGATTGTATCACTGCCTGCCCTGCAACTCAGGATGCCTTAAATGCTATGTTGCCATGTCTCACGCCTCTGACACCAACAGTACATATTTATATCTCTCTGTGTGCACCACATACATACATACATCACACAATGATTTTGGGAGCAGTGTATTACCAGTTTGCACATGATACCTTACGGGACACCTTTTAGATTCAAATTATGACACCCATGTGCTAGGTGTTGTGAGTATGTCAGGTCTGAGAAGAGTTGCCGACACAGAGTAGTGAACCACCAGTGAGCCTCTGTCTCACCAACACATGACTCTGTTGCCCACATGGCCATGCAGTTCTTTCCCTGGGGATACTTCTAGTGCTTTGATATGCCAAGGCCCTTTCTTCCAGCTAGCTTCCTCTTTCTATGGTTGAAATATTACAACCTACAGTTACATTTTTCCTCCTTTTTTTTAGTAAATTCATATTTTATTTGTCATCTGGTCCTTTGTGGCCAGTTCCTCCAGCAAAGGGACTGTTTTGAGGGTCAGCTGGGGCTGGGAGGGGACTTGCCTGGGATGCTTCCACACCCTGGATACTCCCCACAAGCCCCATAAGGGTAATAGCAATGCAAGGAGCAGTTTGGCCCCTAGTAGTTCCTGAATAAAGATGGACGCACACATTGCTTTCCTCAATCCCTGTGTGGCTGCTATTGAATCCCCAGCTAAGGTTTCAATCTTGCTAACACTGAAGTCAATAGCAAAACTCCAATTGACTCTAATGGTGGAGACTCAGGCGCTAAGGCAGGAGTTAAATATTGCCAGGGGAGATCATTCTAAATATCGTAACCTATTAATTCCTTTGCAAACTATGGAATGGGACATTCTACATGCTAACTTCTGTAGAACTTGCTGTCAAGTGAACTGAGTATAGTCTTGAATGTATTATAATGAAAAATCCCTCTAACCATTATTTTTTATACATGCTACACAGAATCCATTCTTATGCTGTCATCAGATTGCCTCTGTTTCCTCAATGACAGGTTTCAGAGGAACAGCCGTGTTAGTCTGTATTCGCAAAAAGAAAAGGAGTACTTGTGGCACCATGCTCAAATAAATTGGTTAGTCTCTAAGGTGCCACAAGTACTCCTTTTCTTTTTGTTTCCTCAATGTGTCCCTGCACAAATTTGGCATGCTTCCTGTTTTTGGGCATTGTCTAATTCCCTGGGTCATTAGTTATGTAATCATAATAATTTTCTGCTGGGCAGATTGGTGTTATCCATCTCATCTTCTTTTTTCTCATCACCTCTTTAGTAGTGTTAGAGCATAGAGGGGAACATGCAACTCCCGGAGGGTGCCATCTGGTACTACCATGTATGGAGAGAGCTAAATGAATGACATACTGTATGAGACTTTCTACTCATTAGTTACTGATTCTTTGTTTTTTAATTCATGCCATTACAGTTTCCTCGCTTAATCTCTTCATCTTTTTACCCCCTTTCCTTTATGTGACATCTAACGACTCCAGAGGGTGCAGTAACAACTGACAAGCAAAAAAAAGTGGGACACCAAAGGTTTTAGTAGATCAGGAATAATATTGTGAATGCATGAATAAATCAGACAGGATTAACATTTAAAATGTACGCAGTGACTGACATAAGCAATATTGGGAGTCATCACCAAATATATATTGACATAACTGGGAAACGCTTATGTGAGTCACTTGTTTGACCATAGTGAACTCATTATACTGTACAGTCCTTTAACGTTAAAGAACAGAGCTTTTATATATAAATAATGCACCGACGTGGAGCCATTGGATCCCTTCCCAGTAGAATAAAACTCCAGCCTATTTCATGCAAAGCTTGAAACAATTTGAAAACTGCCTTTTAAACTTTCCATTGATGGCCCTCCACTGCCCACAGTCTGACGGCATGGTTCCCGCTGAAGCCAATGGGAGTGCTGTACACAGACAAAAGGCAGTGCGTAGTTTTATTTTTTCCTTTGCGTCTATCTTAGGCTCATCTTAATAAGCCAGGTTGTAATTATTTTTTTATATTATGATGCACCCTAAACGTGCATGGCATTTTGTATCCAAATATTTATCTTGTCAAATAATTGCCAATGAAATGTAATATTAATTAGTCTTTATAGGGCAACCTGCTGTATGGGTTTGCACATTTCCAGATTTCTTATGGCTTTGATGGTTGTACACGTGAATCTTAGAAGTCGGGGAGATCAGCACTGTGGATGAAGGAGGGTGTGTAAACCTATGTGAACTGAAAACAAAGGGCAATGTTTGCTCAAGCCCCAGTAAAAATGGGTTGGTGAGATGCTCAGAGGTTTATTTCATAATCAGAGACCGTACAGATGTTTTACATGTTTTGTTTGATGATACTTCAGTGTTGTTTCTTCTTCCGTCTCATGTTTCCACAGTCAGTATTTCTTTCTGTTTTAAAATAGATTGTTTTTCAGAAGAGAAGGAAGAGGGAATGAAAGGATTGGGAAGAGTTCATAAAATGTACAGATGTCTGTGATCTAATACAAATATTACCATAAAATTCAGCGTGAACTACTCAAATTATGCTCAAAGAACAGGAGGACTTGTGGCACCTTAGAGACTAACAAATTTATTAGAGCATAAGCTTTTGTGAGCTACAGCTCACTTATGCTGATATTCATCCCAGCGTTTTTAAGGACTAATATTATTAGGTATATTCTATCTCATTCATTAGGAAAGATATATTTTCAAATCTGGCAATCTCACTCAAACCAACATACCAGATCTTTTAAAATACTTTCTGCTCTTCCATTTCACAATATTAATACTTTAGCTATTAAGTTTGATTCCATTACCATGTTATTTGCATTAGCAATGGTCATCATGAAGACAATGACACCCAAAATAAATATCATTAGTAGTCATAAGATATATTTGCTGATAGAGCCATATTTAGAAGTAAATCCTGGCCTTATGGCCCAAAGTCAGCAGAGCAAGTTTAGTGCCATAGAGCCAATATGGTATCCTGTAAAAGAGATGTCCAGTCTTCACGAGACACAAGATGTCCTTTGTGGGACCAGCTGATCTTATGCCAGGAAATTCTTGGCGTCTCATTATCACAGAAGTAAAATGTTCACTGATACTGCAGCCATTTTGAATTGACCTTCTCGGAAATATATGTGCTAGATATCATTTGGCTGACCACACCCTGTTCACTCCTAAAACACACTCTGGCCCCCAGGGTAAGGGTTTTAAGGTTGATATATCTGTTTTTGTTTGCTCAGGTGGCATCACACAATTGTATCTACACTGGGTAAGTCGGCATTTGTGCTCCTGTTTTGAGCAATGGCAATGTGTGCCCTCAGTCTTTTGACTACGACTGCTCAGAAAGAGCCAACCCCTTCACGTTCCTTCGGTATATAGACTAAATTTCCCTCACAAGCATTCATCATCAGCGTATAGCTCAAGGGCCCAAGTCATTTTGTTGCTACCCAGGCCACAGGCTCCTAACACTAGAAAATCTACCCAACATGGGAGTGACGTGATACAAGTCATCCATGAAGGACACTTTGTTGGGTCCCAAAACCAGGCAGGGCTGCCACAGTGGAACCGGCTAGGGGAGGGCAGGGCCAGAGCTATCTGGAGATGGGCTGAATCAGAGAAACTCACAGAGGGTCTCTGCTGGATTGACTCCTGTGAAGCCCCTGATCATATTTAAAGCTACTTCTACTGCTGCCAGTCCTAGGGGTGAATGCATCCACTAGCACAGTGTTTCCAACGGGAGTAGGGATGTACAAATAACTGACTTTTCAGTTCAGTGGCCAAACTGAAACTCGGAACAAAAAAATAATTTTGAATTGATCTGAAATGAAACATTTGGTTTGATCCAAAACTCAATGTTTTGTTTCACTTGTCAGCTTTATCCTTTTTTTAAAAAATACACAATTACTGTAAATATTCCAAACAAAAAGGCAAACAACCCCCTCACCGCCTCTTCCATCTGTGGACCCGCCCATGGCCCTACCCCATTCTGCCCTCGTCCCACCCATGGCCCCGCCCCTGTTCCACCCCTTCCCCCAGGGCCCTACCCACACTCACTCCTTTCCACCCCCTCCGTACTCCTTCCCCCGCTGCAGCCCCAAGACCAGAAAAGCTCTGTGCCACCACCGTGGGCCCACAAGAGGATCTCCAGCCCCGGGGCCATGGCAGGGTGAGATTTTTCCAGGGGCCCCAAATTGGCCCGGACCCCATGAGCCAATGCAGTAATCTGCCATTGCTCTCTGTTCCCTCCCCCCAACTCCGCAGTGTGAGATTTAGGGAGGCTTAGCCTCCCCCAGCCTCCATTACAAATCAACCATGTTCTTGGTGCTAAATATTGCAAGCAAGAAGTAGTGTCTGGGAGTGTAGGAGAGAGGCAGAAATAATGACTCTGGGAGAACATAATAATCAAACTCTTTTCCCTTTAGAAAAAGAAGCAGCTGTGGTTAATAGGTGAAAGCAGTGGTATGGAAAGTGGTACCCTGGCCATGCCCCCAAATGGCCTACTCACACTTTGAGGTATGCAGGGAGTGCTGGCTATACCATTGTGACTGTCTGCCGTGTCAGTGTGATAGGGAAGATGCTCTTCCCCCTCTAATGAATCCATCTGGGAGGCAGTCACAATTTCGCCCTCTGTTTTTGAGAACAGTTTTCTTATTATCATAATTATTTTTACTTCTTATTCATATTATAGTAGTGTCTAGATGCCCCAGTCAGGGGAGTCTCTGTACAAACACAGAATCAAAGACATTTCCAGCCACAGAGAGAACAATCTCAATTCCTTAATGAAGATGAAAATGACTGAAAAAACAATGCATAATTAGAGCCTTATTGGGCAGGTTCTTCGCTGGTGTAAATTATCCAATCTCTACTGATTAATAGGTTACATCAATTTACACCAGCTGAATCATGAACCCATGTTTTCAAGATTACTTTCATTCTAATTTAAATAATGGAATGTTGAATGTATCATATCATTTTAAAAGTATGTGAAACAATAATACAAGGAGTGAATGTGTACACATTCTTGAGATGGTTTGTTTCAATTCATTCTCCTTTATATCAGCCTCTGTTTTCCCCTTGGCCTTTTCTTTTCATTTAGCTTTTCAAAGCCCTGTGACATTACACAAGTCTTTTTTTATTCATAGCTGTCCTTTCCCTTGAGCTCCCACTCTCTCTGTTTCTGCATGACACTTTCTCCTGTCTTGATTGCTCTTGCTTTTTGCCACATCTTTTGTTTCTTAATTCTGTTTTGTTTCTTGAGCCCTGTTGCTGGACTGAAATCCCCCTTTTTATGAAGCCAGACTTCTTTCTCATCCACCCTTAAAAGGCATCACTTTGGCCAGCCAAGCTGACAGACTTACTATGTTCTCATTTACAAATGTCACTGCAGCCCTGGCTAAACTTCAGCTTCAGTTCTGAATACTACACTGGCACAGAACTAAAATGTTCACATGATTTATATATTGCTGGGTTGTTTCCTTTTATTCCTCTTCCATACTAGTTTAGTTGTAAAAACTGTGACGAAATTTTAGCATGAGACACATGTTCTTCAGGGCTCCACTCTTGCTTGTGTTGAAATTAATGGTAGAACTCCAATGACAGTAACGATTAAGGACCAGTCCTTACGGAGACAGAAGCAGATAGGGAGACCTTTTTTCATCCTTGCCTCTCTTTTTCCAGTCCATTGCAACTTGTGAGAATTTTCCTCTTCAAATATTCAATTTTAAACCCTAATCCTGCAATTTAATTGACTGATTTCAATGGGGCTTTGCCAGGGCACAGGCATTAACCTACACGGATCTGGTTGACAGATTGGGGCCGTAGTGTTTACTCTACTTCAGCTGTTCTCAAACTGTGGGTCAGGACCCCATTTTAATGGGGTCACCAGGCTGGCTTAGCCTTGATGGGGCCCAGGACTGAAGTCCAAGCCCCTCTACCCAGGGACAAAGCCGAAGGCTGAGGGCTTCAGCCCGGGTAGAGGAGATCAAGTTACAGGACCCCTTCCTGGGGCTGAAGCCCTTGAGCTTCCACTTTGGCCCCCAGCTCAGAGTGGTGGGGCTTGGGCTTTGCCCCCTCCCCCTCAGGACAATGGGGCTCGGGTGGGCTCAGGCTTCGGTCCCTCCTCCTGAGGTCATGTAGTAATTTTAGTTGTCAGAAGGGGGTCGCAGTGCAATGAAGTTTGAGAACCCCATCTCTACTTTAAGGAAAGTACTAAGGTGCTGTCTCTAGCATGAGTTGTTCCGTAGCACACTTGGCAAAATGATATGCAAAGAAGCCATGAATTTAATGTGTTGGAGAAATCAAAACCTAAGCCCCTGCTCATGGCCTCCTGCTTAAAACTCTTCCCTTCAGAAAGTTTCCCTTCCAGCAGAAGTTTGATGAATGCTGGCCCTACTAACCTGAAAACAAACATGCTTTAGGAAGCTGAAATAAGTGGGGTTGAACAAACCTCTGCAATTTGCAGGGGGTGGGGGGAGGATGTTTGCTTTCTGTTTAGTTTTGCTTAGCCACAGTGAAAAACGAATGCAAGTGTGTGGAAATATCAAGTTAAATTGTATATAAATAATAGACACATTGAACATGACTTAGGGAAGTCAAGTATTTGAACTTCTCATCTGAGTTACCGGTGGAGCTCAGTGCAATAAATATATATTTGGTCTATGAATAATTAAAAACAAAGCAGGAGGAGCGGGATGGAGAGGAAGCACATCTCATTCTTCCTTACAAAGAAATGGGATAGCACAGCAATGTTGTTGTGTTCGGTGGTTCATCTGAGTCCACTGCACAAAAACAATAGGCTGCTCAAGCCACTGAAGGCAATTGGCACTAACTGTATAGAGATATTAGGAGCCATCAGGAAATCCTTGACTAACATAAAAGAATCTCCTAGAGGCCAATCCAATGCCCATTGAAGTCAATGGAGAAACTCACATTAACTTCACTGGCCATTGGATTAGGCCCCTAAGGAGCACACCTAATTGCACAATAATTTTAAGCTTGAATGTAATTGTCAAAAGTAAGAATGCCTTTTTTCCAGTATTAGTTGTAATCTCACTACGTTAAGATAATTATTCTGAATTTTCCACATTTAAATAACAAAAAAGGGAATAGGACATTTGAATTTCCATTCACTAAATGTTGGCTGTAAATGGTTACTAATAATGTAATTTTAAAAAAATTGAAATATTGAGCCAAATTCTCTGCTGGTCTAAATTGGTGCCACTCCACCAAAGTGCTTGTCAGATTTACTAGCTAAAGATTTTCAGAAAGAAAGATGTGAATTTTAATCATCAGGAGACTATTTTTTCTCAAGCATGGGCTTCAAGATACAGTGAAAGAGAGAGGATTTTTTATCTCCCACTCAGGTAGTCTGTCCTTTGGGAAGATCTGAGCCCACCAATCAGTTCAATACCTATCAAAAGTGAAAGTGATTATGGGGGGGATGGCCGAGGGAATCTATTTATTTTAGACTCAGAGTATGACTTAATACTGCTGGAATAACACTGGAACTATCCAGTGAATCACTTAAAGGATTATTGGTGTCCAAAGAAAGAACATCCACAGGCTGGATTTTGCAACCTTTACACACCATAGACCAGATTTCCCCCCACATTAGGAAGTCTTTTCACCACTCCATGAGTGGAGTTCAGGGGTATCCTAAGGTTCTGGAGCTACTCCTATGCAAGCCAGCTTCCAGAAAGCATGGCTGAAAAAAAGAGGATATGGTAAGGGTACATAATTGATAGCGTTTGGGGACTGGGTGGGGTTGCAGGACATTAGGGGGCATGGAGTATATAGAACTGATTACTGTGTGTGCCTGTGTGGGTGTATAAGTGTAAGAGTTTAAAGAATCAGACCCCAAATAATTAACTTTCCAGAAAAATGTGTATGGGGACTGACACCTCCTCTCCTTAAGAAAGACGAACTCCCATTGACCTGAGTGGCAACACAGGAACTGCAGGGGGGACCCCCCAGGACAGTAACTTTCTATTATGCATAGCTGTGTTAATGTTGTGACTGCTTCAATTTATGGATTGGCACAACAATACGCACATTTAAATGACCGTAATGAAATACCATATGTGTGAAAGAGCTGAGATGATTAATCACATGAAAGTCACTAAATGCTTGATCGCTTCATCAAGTCATTAATCTGCTTTCGAAAAATGTCCCTGCCATATATATAGTCAATTAGATGCATTTTAAATGACCAGACCTCAGTATATATTTATATGGTTAGATCAATACTATGCATAATTTAGCCTTTATATACTATCAGATATTCAGGGGAGATTTTAAAACAAAGTAAACCATCCCTGTGAAGCAAAGAAATACTTTGGATCACATATTGGACAATGCATGATCAATAATCACTACGACAGTAATTTGTATTGACAACTTCCATATTGTGTTCTCTTATACCTGTGATGCTGAAACCATTAAGAAAACTGAAGAACATTTTCAAGCTATATTTATTTTTAACGTTTTTCAGTTATAATTAGATTCATTATTCCATGAATAACATTGTAACAAACTGGTTGGTGTTTTCTGTACTGTTGCCCTTTACTGGACTGAATCTGTACTATCCAACAGTGTATCATAGGCCCTATATGCTAACAGAGATTATCTGTTTAGGTCCAGTAGTAAAGGTTTATGCCACGACATATGCTTACTTGGTGACTTTATTGAGAATCACCCACTATTAAATCTTTTTTGCAAAAATCACCTGTTTGAGAGCAAGTTGTGCCCTCCTTTGGAGAGACAGCAGCATATTACAAAAAATATGCACGTGCTTTTTGGAACATGACAAAATAACAGCAGATTCAGTATAGAGGAGAAAGAACCAGATCTTCAGTGGGCATAAATCAGCATAGCTCAGCTCTCTTCAATGAAGTTGCACTTATTTGAAACAACTGTTGTTCTGTGCTTTAAATGATTGACTTTGGTTCCAAATTAAGAGGTCTGTTGGAGAGCTGTATCAGCATACCTGAGCCTCCCTGACAATGTCCCTTTTTCCGCCTCTTTTAGCCACTTTTGGGCTGCACTGCTCTGCTGATGCACTGCTCAGGGTTGAGAGAAGGGTGTGGCTGCTTTGTAATAGTGAAGCCTTGCCTGTAGAGAACTTGCCATGATGTCTAGAGACCACCATTTCCCTGAGAGGTGAATCTTTGAACTCCAGTTTCAAAGCTAAGCATCCACCATCTGTCTTCATAAATGCAGAAACAAAGTATATGTTGGCAAATGGAGGTTCTGAGGCCCCTGTGACTCCCCTTGTTTTACTGATATTTAGAGCAGAGAATGGAAATTCCATTTGGTGGAGGATTTTGATGTTTCAACATTTGTTTTCATTCTGATTAGGAACAAACCCTCAATATTTCTAAATTCTCTGTGAAAGAAAATTAAAACACAGAATGTTTTGGGTGAATTGAAGTATCCATCGGTGCAGCTGTGTTGCTGTAAGTTCTCTAGTATAGCCGTAGACCCAGTGTGTTTCCGATAGACTCTCCTTGGTCAGTACAGAAAGCCCCAGAACTTAAAATTCTCAAGCAACAATTTCTAGGTTAAACGGTTTCTGAGGCAAAAATGGAAACATCGGAAGAGAAAGATTTGGTCACATTTCAACATTCAGAGACATGTTTCATAGATTCATAGATATTTAGGTCAGAAGGGACCATTATGATCATCTAGTCTGACCTCCTGCACAATGCAGGCCACAGAATTTCACCCACCACTCCTAAAAAAGACCTCACACCTATATCTGTGCTATTGAAGTCCTCAAATTGTAGTTTGAAGACCTCAAGGAGCAGAGAATCCTCCAGCAAGTGACCCGTGCCCCATGCTACAGAGGAAGGCGAAAAACCTCCAGGGCCTTCCAATCTGCCCTGGAGGAAAATTCCTTCCCGACCCCAAATATGGCGATCAGCTAAACCCTGAGCATATGGGCAAGATTCATCAGCCAGATACTACAGAAAATTCTTTCCCGGGTAACTTGGATCTTACCCCATCTAAAAACCCATCACAGGCCATTGGGCCTATTTACCATGAATATTTAATTACCAAAACCATGTTATCCCATCATACCATCTCCTCCATAAACTTATCGAGTTTAATCTTAAAGCAAGATAGATCTTTTGCCCCCACTACTTCCCTCGGAAGGATATTCCAAAACTTCACTCCTCTGATGGTTAGAAACCTTCGTCTAATTTCTAATCTAAATTTCCTAGTGGCCAGTTTATATCCATTTGTTCTTGTGTCCACATTGGTATTGAGTTTAAATAATTCCTCTCCCTCTCTGGTATTTATCCCTCTGATATATTTATAGAGAGCAATCATATCTCCCCTCAACCTTCTTTTAGTTAGGCTAAACAAGCCAAGCTCCCTGAGTCTCCTTTCATAAGACAAGTTTTCCATTCCTCGGATCATCCTAGTAGCCCTTCTCTGTACCTGTTCCAGTTTGAATTCATCCTTCTTAAACATGGGAGACCAGAACTGAACACAGTATTCCAGGTGAGGTCTCACCAGTGCCTTATATAACGGTACTAAAACCTCCTTATCCCTACTGGAAATACCTCTCCTGATGCATCCCAAGACGACATTAGCTTTTTTCACAGCCATATCACATTGGCAGCTCATAGTCAACCTATGATCAACCAATACTCCAAGGTCCTTTTCCTCCTCCGTTACTTCTAGTTGATGCGTCCCTAGCTTATAACTAAAATTCTTGTTATTAATCCCTAAATGCATGACCTTACACTTCTCACTATTAAATTTCATCCTATTCCTATTACTCCAGTTTACAAGGTCATCCAGATCCTCCTGTAGGGTATCCCTGTCCTTCTCTAAATTAGCAATACCTCCCAGCTTTGTATCATCTGCAAACTTTATTAGCACACTCCCACTTTTTGTGCCCAGGTCAGTAATAAAAAGATTAAATAAGATTGGTCCCAAAACTGATCCTTGAGGAACTCCACTGGTAACCTCCCTCCAACTTGACAGTTCACCTTTCAGTAGGACCCGTTGTAGTCTCCCCTTTAACCAATTCCCTATCCACCTTTCAATTTTCCTATTGATGCCCATCTTATCCAATTTAACTAATAATTCCCCATGTGGCACAGTATCAAACGCCTTACTAAAATCTAAATAAATTAGATCCACTGCGTTTCCTTTATCTAAAAAATCTGTTACTCTCTCAAAGAAGGAAATCAGGTTGGTTTGGCACGATCTACCTTTTGTAAAACCATGTTGTATTTTGTCCCATTTACCATTGACTTCAATGTCCTTAACTACCTTCTCCTTCAAAATTTTTTCCAAGACCTTGCATACTACAGATGTCAAACTAACAGGCCTATAATTACTTGGATCACTTTTTTTCCCTTTCTTAAAAATAGGAACTATGTTAGCAATTCTCCAATCATATGGTACAACCCCTGAATTTACAGATTCATTAAAAATTCTTGCTAATGGGCTTGCAATTTCTTGTGCCAATTCTTTTAATATTCTTGGATGAAGATTATCTGGGCCCCCCGATTTAGCCCCATTAAGCTGTTTGAGTTTCGCTTCTACCTCAGATATGGTGATGTCTACCTCCATATCCTCATTCCCATTTATCATGCTACCATTATCCCTAAGATCCTCTTTAGTCTTATTAAAGACTGAGGCAAAGTATTTGTTTAGATATTGGGCCATGCCTAGATTATCCTTGACCTCCACTCCATCCTCAGTTTTTAGCGGTCCCACTTCTTCTTTCTTTGTTTTTTTCCTATTTATATGACTATAGAACCTTTTACTATTGGTTTTAATTCCCTTTGCAAGGTCCAACTCTACTTGACTTTTAGCCTGTCTCACTTTATCCCTACATATTCTGACCTCAATAAGGTAGCTTTCCTTACTGATCCCTCCCTTCTTCCACTCCCTATATGCTTTCTGCTTTTTCTTAATTACCTCTCTAAGATGCTTGCTCATCCAGCTTGGTCTACAACTCCTGCCTATGAATTTTTTCCCCTTTCTTGGGATGCAGGCTTCCGATAGCTTCTGCAGCTTTAATTTAAAATAATCCCAGGCCTCCTCTACCTTTAAACCCATAAATTCTTCAGTCCAATCCACTTCCCTAACTAATTTCCTTAATTTTTGAAAGTCAGCCCTTTTGAAATCAAAAACCCTAGTTGCAGATTTATTTTTGTTAATCCTTCCATTCAGTTTGAACTGAATTAGCTCATGATCACTTGAGCCAAGATTATCCCCTACAACCATTTCCTCTATGAGATCCTCATTACTCGCCAAGACCAGATCTAAAATGGCATCCCCTCTAGTCGGTTCAGCAACTACTTGTTGAAGGAATCCATCAGCTATCGCATCTAGGAAAATCTGAGCCCTATTATTATTACTAGCACTCATCCTCCAGTCTATATCTGGGAAGTTAAAGTCTCCCATGATCACACAGTTTCCATTAGTATTTACTTTATTAAAAACATTAAAAAGGGCTCTATCCATATCCAAATTAGATCCCGGTGGTCTATAGCACACCCCAAGCACTATCCTAGGGGAGGCTCTAATAGTTTTCTTCCCCAATTTAATTATTGCCCAGACAGACTCAGTCATATCCATTTCATCGCTTCTTATTTCTTTACATTCTATCTTTACATGTTGTGGCTAATCACTGCACAGGTGTGCAAGTGATGGGGGAAACACAAAGAGCTTCTCTCCAGCGTGTAATGAGACTGCATATGCAACCTCTGCTACCTCCAAGCACACCCTGTCAGGAATCGCTGCCTGAAGGGAGAGGGATGTCATTGTCACATACTCAGCTCGGCAAGGATCTGTGGGTCCTGAACTTGAGCCCACAGGGTCTTGGGCTGCTGCTACAGCTACAACATCAGCCAACAGCTCTACTAATGAGTGGAGAATTGGGAGCCCTAGGGCACTACACTCCACTAAAGTGACCGCCCACAGGGAACTGCCTGACGGAGCTCCAGAGGTCCTGTTTGGATCAGATACTCTATGTAAGCCAGAAAGAGACAGGAAGTTGTCTGTGCAATGACTCCTGCCTTGCTGCTGTGACACACCCTGCTGTCTCTTGCTTCCTAGCCTCATCACTGGTTCTTGACTTCAGCTCTGCCCCATTCCTGGTTCCTGTCCCTGTTCTCTGACTCTGACCATTGGTTTGACTCTCTGACTTTGGTTCCAGCTCTGAATCTTGGCTCTGGCATCCAGGTACTGATGCTGGGCCTGATCTTCAGTTCTGATTCCTGGCTCTGAGTCTGGCATCTGGCCTCCGACTCTAGTTTTGACCCTTTGTTCCATTTCCTGGCTCCTGATTTCTGCTCTGACCCCAACTCTGTCCCTGACACACACCAGCCAGAAAAGGTGAGCAGGCACAGAAATGAGCATCGTATGTTCTTTCCAAAGATGGTGCGAGGAATTTTGCTCAGCCTGAAAACCCCTGTAGCATGCCAATGGCCCTATGCAATCTCCAGGGAATCAAATGAAAGTCTTTCCATTGATTTCAAAGAGCTTTGCATGAGATTGCAAGTGCTCATTGAGGCCATGAGTTTCATATAAACTATTCTACCTATATCACATATAGAAAACTTTAAATAAAGTCTAAGAAAGCAAAAAACATAATAAAAATAAACAAAAACACTAACGTAAGTGTATAACCATCCATTTTAATATCTGTGACTATACACAAAAAGCACCATTCAAAAATTCCAGCCAAAACTTCCTCTGTCTTATGTATGGTTCCAGGAAAATCATTCCAGCTTTGACTCTTTGCAAAGTTCATAAACTAATTAAGTGTTTAGTATTCAGGGTCTGTTTTAATAAAATGAGCAGCCAACTTTCCACTGGGCCAAAATTCAAACAGAAACTCAATTCACTTTTCTTAGAACTTGGATACGCACCATCCTGTCACAACAGCCTCTGTCCGCCAAGCAGCTGGAACTGTGCAATGAAAAGCAAACGTCCTGTTTGGCAGGAGGGAGAGCGTGTTTGCTGTGATACACTCTGAGGTGAAGTACATTGGAACCTGTCTTACAACATGTACAAGCACCCAGCATCCTGAATTCTTTCTGAAACACAAAATAAGCGTTCTCTGCCAAGGGTGAGCTTTTGGCAATCCTTACAGAGGCCCATGTTGGGAGTAGTACAGCAGGAAAAACCTAGAAAAAGCTCACGAGATTTTTTTGCACCGTCATTTTGAATCCGGACCGTGTCCCAAATTCAGCCTAAAACCTTAATCTTTAAACCTAATCCAGAGCCAATCTCCACCTCTTCTCTGTAGTTCAAATCCTGTTCTTTGCTTACATCCCTTCTAATCTAAAAGATGGTGAAAGGCTCAAGTAAGATATTACACTGAGGGAAAGTGTAGTTACAGATTGCATTTTGGTGATAGTTTATGCCTGTGATGAATACCTATCCAGAGCAGTGATACTCAGACTGAGGCTCAGGAGCTGCAAGTGGCTCTTTAATGTGTCTCCTGTGTCTCATTGTGGCACATTATGTTAAAACACGGTGTGATTTAATTATTGACTGATCTAAGTTATTAGCCAGTCAGGATGCTTTTACTATGTCATGAACCAATTATAGTTGATAAAATAATAATACTTGGTCAGTCATTGTGCTGTGAGAATTATATGTATATATCAATCATTTATATATTAAAAAAAAGCTGAATATTTCCCATCATACTGTTTAAATATGAATAGTGCTATAGTAAATGAAACAATGAATTCACACTCCTGTGGCTCTTTTGGGTAATGCTGAACTGAAATTTGGCTCCTGAACCACTGAGTATCAGTGCTCTCTAGAGCAACATTCAGGGCTTTAGGAATGAGTGTGTGGCTTTCATGAAGTCCTTGGATTTAATTGAAGCTACCCAATGCTCAGCTAGTGCAATGGAGGGCCAGTCACAGAAGCCTTGCCTATGCCAACTGACAGTTAGTCACTGGGAACTGCATCTCTGCTCCCTCAAGCAATCAGGCAGCGATAGAGATAAAAGGTATCTATAAACAGAGACACTGAAAGCCACAAAAGAATCCCATGAAACACCTGGACACCGAATGGTGACGTTCCTCTGTGATTTTGCATCAATGTGTGCTGACACTGACTCAAAACATTAATGCATCATGATTCATACATGGCAACACAATGTCAAATCAATGCATCATGTTTAGGGTGAGGGTCTGTGGGACTCTACTTGTGCAGGGTGGGTTTTCCAGCTCACACAGGGTCCCACTGGTCTATTATGGTGTCTTCCTTATTCTTTGGGTTGCTAAGCTGGCAAAAAAGCAACTGAACTGCAATTTCTCAGAAGATTTTCAGCTCGTTTACTTGTCACATTGCATGGGACCGGCTGTGCTCTAGTGATGCTGCCAGAGCTTCAGGAAGTCTGCAACAATGTGTCTTTCATCTGTTTACTTCTCTATTCATTTTAACTTGCGATGGGTGAAGTGTCACGATGTTGAGGAAATAACTTTTTACAGGGTTCATAAAGGGTGGCCTTAACCCTGGGCTGGATAGGCACTGACTTAGGATGCTATGTTTCAAAGAGCCCTTGTGGCACCTTACAGACTAACAAATTTATTTGGGCATAAGCTTTGTGGGCTAGAGCCCAGCAGATGAAGTGGGTTCTAGCCCACAAAGCTTATGCACAAATAAATTTGTTAGTCTCTAAGGTGTCACAGGGAGTCCTCATTGTTTTTGCTGATACAGACTAACATGGCTACCACTCTGAAATCTGTTTCAAAGGAAAGCCAGAACCCTGGAATGATTTCAGCTGCAAGAAGTAACCCTGTAGTCACACTCCCTGGAATCTCATCCCAAAACGTAGGCTGAAGTAGAAAGCAAGACAGGAGACAAGCTACATACCAGAATGAGGTGGAGTAAGCAGCCAGATGAAATAATATTAGGGAGCAAAAGCTTTGGGTGTATCAGGGTAAAGCAAAGAGACAGTGTCCCAGGGAACAGAAAAAGGATGCGAGTCCAAGGACTAGTGGAAAGGTCTGTGCCAGAAACGAGTGACCAGAAATAGGTCAACTCCCATTGATTCAGTGAGGCCAGGATTTTGCCCCTGGCGTGCCAGTATTCATGGGGCTGATCCTGTGGTTAGTTGAAATGCTGTAATGCTGAGGATGGGAATCAAGTTTGAAAGCACCTGTAGAGAAGGAATTTAGAAAGAAGGACAATAGGAAAAAGGAGTTAAAACAGCTGATTTGGAATCTCTCACTATTTATGTTGTATTTTTTTCAATAAATTCACCCTCAGTGGAAATAAAATGAAAAATATAAACACATCGGACTCAGCACTTTATTACTTGTCTTAATTAACCTGCAGAATGTAATAACCTTGCTTCTATTTAAGTACACCATTTCGTTTATTGAAATATCTGCTGTTCTTGCAAATGTAGTATAATTATAGAGAAACACCATGTGGTTGCAAAAGCAGAAAAAGATTAATCTTGAGAAATTCTATTTCTGTGGATGGGTGGGGCTGCAATTCAAGTGCATTGTTGAGATTTGATTTCTTTGTAGTGAAATTACTATGACTTTTCACATCATGCTGGGATGCAGAAAAGTGAGAAATAATTGTCTTCTGCATTCCTTTGATCTTTATTAGGAGATGTTATTTTGAGCCAGTTTATTGCTGTTATCACTCTAGTCACACTGGTATTTGTTGCTGTGGCAATACAGAAAACTGCATAATGAGGGGATTACAGTAACTGCATACCATTACATTAAATATCACTGTGAAATTTTAAAGGATTCGGCCAACATTTTCAAATGTGGGTACCTAAATTCAGGATCCTAAATAGACATTTGGGAATCTAAATACCAGTTGGCTGATTATTAAAGGTGGTGAGCAACTGAAGCTCCCATTACTGATAATGAGATCTGTGGGTGTTCAGCAACTCTGAAAATCAGGCCAACATTCTATTTAGGTGCCTACAGATGGCTATGGGAGCCTAACTTTGGGATCTGGGTTTAAAATGTTGGCTGATAGCATTATTGTTTGAGGAATTATTTTGCCAGAAGTACTCAGGGCTTCATACATCTACCACTGAAGTCGGTAGCAGTCCTTCCATGGATTTAATCAGCCACAGGGCCAAACTACATGAGCAAGGAAGTAAAGGAGGGCAAAACAATGAAAAACAGGATATGCTGGAGGCTTACATTTAAAGGAAGAAATGATTTAAAGGAAGAAAGTACAAATGTGCCCAAAAATTGTATGGTAGCTATGAGGAGACTGAAAAGTGGAAGGACATAGGTAAAAAAAATGCAGATATACAAGAGGAAGCAGTGCCCAGATTAGGGGAAGAGAGGTTAAAAGATTTAAATATCTATAGGTGTATTTTCTGGAGACAGGCTACTGCAAGCCTAAGGAGAGATGGTGGCAGAGCCTAAATGGTACTGAATATCACATTTTATTGTTATTTATGATTTCTTTAGTGTCTCAGTTATACATGATACTATATAGACAAAGAACAAGATGAAATTATGTCCCAAGGGTCTATTAAAGTAAATCTGACTTGTACATAATGAAAAGGGAATGGGCCCAAAGGATGTGGAAAGACATTGGCCAGAGATGATACGTAACTGTTGATAGGGGGTAGAGGGCACAATTTAAAGGTACTGGTGGTTTGCAGCAGGGTTCAGGGCAGGGCATATAAACCTTGGCAGAAATCGTGGGTGTGGGGACTTTAACCCTGTGTGCTCCCCCACACACATGTTGCCTCTGACATTGGCCACCAAGGGAGGGGACTGCAGCCTTTGGACAGCAGTTGTGGTGGAAAGACACACTTTTCTCAAATAGTGAAAGTTGAAAGCTATATCTCTTTTATAGGTATTTCTGATGTTATGGAATGAGCAAGTATTAAATCATAACAGAGTGAAGTATGTTTTAGCCGAGAATTAGAGGTGATAGACTTTTGAGGAAGAAGCTTTGAATCTCAGCTGTAAAATATTTGTGATTGGAGTTGCTAAGCTGTGATATTTGTTCAGAGTTTTTTTGGACAATACAAGATGTATTATAGAATGGAAAAAAAAATAAATAGGAATGCAGCCAATGCATTATGGTTCTGTTTCTGTGCATTCTTCTGCTATAAAAACAATTGAAAGTGTGATGCATCTCATCTCCTATGATGTACTGTGCTAGACTCTCCCATGATGTACCACACTGGCTCAGCAAGAGGAGAATACACTGATCCCATGTGAGAGACGTAGTCTGTCCACAGAGGAGGATGGGGACATAAGGCATCCAAGCTGCAGTTTCCATGAGGCACTGTGGTCGCATTTTCAAGTTGAAATTTTCAGCCAACATTTTCCTGAAAAGTCAAAAAATTTCATGGAAAAAAACTATGTTCTGACTATCTGTAATAATTAGTGAAAGTTGGAGGCCTGATTCACCACTGTGTTTCGCTGATGTCATGCCAACATAATTGCATTGATTTCAGTGAAGACGTACCAGAATAAAACTGGTATAACACAGAGATCAGTCAGGCCCTGTGAGTCTGATACATCATTTAAAAATGGAACCACAGCAATTTCAACTGTGAAAGTGTGGACTCAGCTTCCCAACCTTAAGAGAGGTATTTCCTCTTCCACTTGATTTTTGTGATTAGCCAGAGCATGGGCAAAGTGTAGTACCCTGTGTTAAAGGACACATCTCCCACTATATACACACATGATCTCCTTTCCTCCTCCTGGCTAATCACAATTTTCCCTTTGACCTTGAAAGATAAACTGAGAGACCTAGATTCCTTTAATAAATGCCTGAATTCACTCCCTTAGCCACTTGCAAAAAATCTTTTGTCTTAATAAGAGTCTTGAACCTCCTATCCCAAAAGCATGGATATTTGTCTGAATGTCCTGTGAAACTTATTTTGCAAAAAGATTTACAAAACACACTCTGTCGGGCCCACTTTCCTTTAAAACGTGTTGTGCCATGTGGCATTGTCCGTTTAAGTCTTCAGTTTTCAAAACTCATTCACACCTGCATGGTTTTGAAGACTAGACTTTTCCTCTTAGCAGCTCACCAGCTGACTTCTTTATATTTATATGTTTTGAACAGCCCAATGCTTTGTTACATGCAACAGAGATTCTTCTATAGAATACCTACACAGGCAGGAGAGGACAGCCTCATTCTTTGATGTTTAATACCAAGAAATAGCTGAATGCTTGGAGCTTTCAAACATTTGTCAGACCTTTTGCTCTCTTTCTCAAAACAATTGGCCAGATCCTAAGCTGGTATAAATCAGCTCTAATTTGAATAACTATATTGCTGTACCTGGCAAAATCTTAGAAACAGTTGAAGAGATGCCCAATCCCATGGAAAACCAGCAATAGCAAATGCATATTTCTACTTCTCTTTGAGTCCTTAAGTTATTCTTCATACATCCCTTGTGTACCAGCATATTATTTCTGTGGCAAGACCATGTCCTTGGTGATTGTATTGAACATCATGTCTCATAGTCCTGTTTTTTGGAACTGTACAGGTTGGAGACAGCAGAGTCCTAACAAAAGTCCAATTGAGATATCAATGAACCAATTGTGCCGCCCATTACAAAGTCAGATGTACTTTTTGGCATTTAAGCAGACAAAGCAGTCTGTGTCATTAACATGATTCACTATAAGTGAATTTGTGGTTCCCATTTACTTCCCTGAAAAGAGAAGCAGCTTGTTTTCACTGTAGTTCATTTAAAAGTAAAAGAAACAGTGTAGCAGTGACAAGAGTGATGGTCCCTGCAGACAGAGATTGCAGAAGCATTTTTGAAACTGGTGAATATTAAATGGGGTATCTCTCTTTTTACAATCCATTCAGTTAAGGAAGCAGAACCCAGAAAAATTTAGGCTTTTGTGAAACATTTTAGAACCTATTTTGGCTGAGACATTAATTTGGGGTTTGAATCCAAATGTCCTCAAAATTTGAGAGTTCTGGTTTGGGTCCATCAGTAGTTTTGACATTTGTTTTCAAAGGTTAAAATACCTCTTCACCTTTTTTTTTCTCTTGCCCCCTTCTTCACTACAGCCAAGCCCCAACCCTTCTACCTCTTAATTCTGGATCATCAGAGGTTATAGAACAATTAAATGAATGGGTTTCAGTGTCTCCTATACGTTCATCCTGAGGCATGAAGTCCTATCATAAACACCATCTGTGGCTGTGTGGTATCTATAGAGTAATATAGAAATTCTTCCTTGTGTAGAGGGCCAGTTCAAGGTCTATGCACCACTTCAACCTCATTTCTTCCTGTATATAAATATAAATGGGAGTTAAGTATTGCAAAGCCCTTGTGCTGGGCCTTCATTTAGGAGTGAATTTCACCTATAAGCCCTATTTATATGGAAAATATCATAAAATGAACAGCACAAGCATAATATAAAATATGTAACATATAAAAATATACCTGTGGTATTTGCTTATGCATACAGTAAACATAAGCAGTTAAAAATAAGCACCCTGAACAAGTCCAGGGGTCAGATTCTGATATGCCCTCCCCCAGTCCTGGCACTTGCCTTCAGACCCTGGCATATAGTAGAGCAGTCTTGAGGATGCTCTAATCTACACCTGGCTGCAAGGAGTCCCCAAGGTGTACTTGTGACAGCTAGTGGTAGCAGGCGTGCAGTAGTGCTCTGACCACACTCAGTTGCCCATCATGACCCTTATACCAGGGGGCGCTGTGAGGGGAACTAGCGTTGGGCTGAACCTGGGGATTCCTGTTTTTGAATGGGCAGGCCTTCACGCTGGCTGAAAGGAGACTAACGAGATCCTCTGGCTCTGTTCAACACCAACAAGGCGTACCTGCAAGGCTTGTTCAGCCTGGAAAGGGAGGGGAGGAGGGAAGGAGCTTAAAAGGGAAAACCTGCCACAGGCAGAGGGCTGTCCCACTTTGAACAGCTGAGATAGGCTTACTGAGAGGGAGACAATAACAAGTCTTACCATTTCCAAAGCTGCAAGATCCTTAGAGCAGTAGGTCCCACCCAGAGGCACTGGAGATAGACCCCATTTTAGACTAAGCCCAAAGGGCTGATCCAGGAAGACTGCCTGAGATCCAGGTCACTCTTGCCTCTCTTTTCCTATGAACGTGCCTCTACCATAAGGGAAGAAAGAGGGGAGAGGACTTTTCTTTTGTTTGTGTGCTCTAAGATCCACCTTGGGCATTTGCTGGGGGAAGGAGGGGTGGCATGGGGGAGAGGAAGACAGTATAAGGACCTGAAGTGGGGTTTGGAGCAGATGGAGGAGAAGCACTGTTATATCATGGAGACAAGACTGTGCCCTCTCTCCCCTACAAATTCTACCTTATTTACTGTTCTGCTGCTCCTGTCTGTACCATCTCACTTTGGATTTCCTTCCTCTCTGTCCCTCTTGTCTACTTCCTCTCTCCCTCCAGCCTCATGCTTGCGCGGTATGACAATGGTCTGTAGGGAGGCCAGTGCTGGGTCCCCCTCCCTGTCCTTCCCATTTCCTGTAAAATCTGTCCCTCATTCACGCTCTCTTCAGGAGTGCTCACCCTCTTCTGCCAGTTATCTTGTCTCTTCTTCTCTGTCTCCATTCTTACCTTTCTCTGTCATCATGTGGCAAGACCAGGCCCAAAGAACTCTTCTTTGCGTGGGGTGGGGAACTGGTGCTTTTGGACCTTGATAAGCTCTCCATGACAGGAGAAAGCCATTTGCAGAGCCTGTCAACAAATTTTGTTCATCCTACAAAACCCAGGAACTATGCTAGATCTTCTAAAAGTGCGATCTCCTGGCTCTTCATCTATTGTCTATACATACAGACATCTTGTTTATAGAACATTCCTATAACAAATCTGGCTAGCAGATGAGAAAATGTCCTCCGGGAGGAGTCAGAGCACTCTTGATATAATGATAACATTCTTCCTCTGCCCTCACATCAAATGGAGAAGAGGGTCAGACTCCCCTCCTGAATTGCATGCTTGGCTAGGGGTTCTACTGCATCTAAGGTGAATTCACCAGAGCAGGGCAACATATTTTTCATGGTGTTAAGAGCTGACAAAGAGATTCATAGAGGAAGCCAATTACAGTGCCCAATGAGAATAAATGTTATTGGTCCTACAAAATCTAAGCGCTATGCTATGTATTCTTGAGTGATATCTACTGGCACCGTATCTCACAACTATTTACGTATATACTACTATAGAGCTCTTTTGCATCATATGCCTTATCATCCCAGCCAGCAGGGCAGCAGAAAACTATAGCCATTGACCACAAGTGATCCATGAGCTGTACGAGTATCTCGGCTGTATGAAGTTATGGGGCCCAGACATAGGTTTTGTGGTTGTGGTAAAAATGGATGGAATGTGGGAAGGTGGTTCAAAGCCAATTTTGCACTCAGCATATTCTGGGGTGATTCAGGGGCCTGTGTGGCCCCCACTATAAATTTGAGTAGCTGATTTAACCCACGGTCTGCTTCTTGTGTCCCTCTATGGACGTGGGATAGCAGAGAATGGCTGGAGTCACTGCACTGTGCCCAGGCCTCCCTCTTGCCTCCCTCCTCACTCCACCATGGACCACCACAGCACAATCCCTATGCAGATTACTTATGCCAGTACTGCACCACCCAGGAAGTGTTCTCAGGACTTCTATCTGCCCCTTTAAGGCCTCCGAATGCTGCAAGAGTGGTGTCAAGGTGTCTTGATGTAACATGGAATTAAGGCCATTCTATTTCTCCACACACACAACAAAATAGGTGTTGTTTATAAACACAATACTCCACATTCCCAACTAAACTGCACTACAGTACTATTTAAACGGCACTTCTCTAACATTTTGAATGAGAATTATGGATTAGAAACAAATCCTAATGCAATATTAGGGAAATCTTTCCATTTAAATGGTGTATTGTCTTTTCTTTTTATAAAAGAGAGAAACATTTAACATTTCTGAAATGGAGAGCAAAAATTGCAAAGCACAGTTGTCGAATGCCCTCTAGTGATATCTGGAAAGAATAGCTCTATGTGTATTGCTGTTTTAGCATCATCAGGGAAAGACAGAATCTATAGACCTCTACTGGCAAAAAGCTAGATTCACAGTCTCCTTACTTTCAGTATTCTTATTTGCTATGCATCTCCATTCTGGTTTCTATTGAGGAATTCAACTCATAATGTCAATATCAAGTTTAATGATTTAAAGGGAGCCATTCAGATAATTTTTTCCCCTGATATGTACTAACTTTACTCTGACATCATCCAGACTATACTATATCTTTATTATTTAAAAAAAAAAACCTCAGATAGTTACATTGCAATTCACTTTTACTAATCAGTGGAAAAGTTTATTCCTGTTCTTTGTGCATTGGCCAATATGATCCTAAACATTTACATTATTAATCATTTATTTGTGTTTAAGTAGCACCTAGAGATTCCATTCTGCTAGAGACTGTACAGCCACATAGTAAGAGAGTGCACCTCAAAGTGCTTATAATCTTATTTAAAGATGAGATGAATGGTAGATTGAATAAAGAAATGGAATTGGAGTGGGTGCAGAGTAACAGTAATATGAGCATATCTTTAATAGCCTAGCAATGTGCAAAATGTGTAGGTATAGAGTAGATTTTTAATTGGAGAGGGAAATAAGCAGATCATCAGCAGTAGTATTCCCTCTGCATCTGCTAGGCTTTTATCAGCTTTTAGATTTTTCTAGGTATCTCAGAAGTGGTGTTGGTGATGCAATAGATAACATTCATCCTGTAATGTCAGTTTTTGCACGCAGGATCGAGTGTTCTCTGGTTGGGAAGCAGGAGGTGTATGGTTGAAACCCATGGTTTACGGAAGCATGGGGCCAGATTCTACTGTATAAACTGGCACTGTTTTCTAACTATGAGCTGCAATAACTCATAAGGTCTGACAGCAAGTGTGTTGCTGAAATGTCAGCTGTGCAGTATCAAAGAGCATGAATTGTAATTAGGGGTGTGTGGGGTCATCGATTGAGTCAACAGTGTGTTCATCCCCAAAAGCATTAGTGATCAATTTATATTAGTGACACACAGCCTTGGAGACTTGTTATTACAAAGCATCAGGCAACATGACATCATGTTTGCATCCTCATGACCTTGTCATGACTAGAGATGCCTCTTGTCTACAGTTGGCTGAAAAAATTCAAATTTCAAAACGTTTTGATGAGAAAAGGGGACAAATATTTCACAAAAAGTTTTTCAGCCAACTCTAATTATGATCATGTTTCCCTGGAATTCAGCATTATAACACATTCATGCACCATCATAATGCTGTATAAGGATTATTTTGGGACTGCAAAACAATATTTTCCCACTGTGCTTGGGATAAATTAAAGTTGTAAATTGTGACTACTACAAAAGGAGTCACCTACAAAGAGATGAGACCTTCAAGAGAAGAGGAACATTTTACTGCTCTCCTCCCCCAAACATTTAAATAGTTTGCTTTTTGCAGAATATTTCTTTGGATATCAAATACAAGCACTTTTAAAATTCCTATTATATGTCAGGCATACCCAGGCTGGATTGGGTTTTATTTCTACACTCACCTAGTGGCACTGATCTAAAGCCCATTCATGTCAATTGAAAGATGCCCTTTGACTTGAGAGGGCTTTGAATTAGCCCCCCTAGTTCAGGCTATCAGCTGAACTCTGAAATACTTTTGACGTATCAGAATGCATCATATTTATGGCTAGTTTATAAATCTGGATTCTGCATTTTTAAAAAAAAACCCAAACCACACCTCTTAAAGAATGAATAACTCAAATATTCTGCATTGCTACAAAACTGAATTTTTGCTTCTGAAAGGCCAGCCAATTTCTATTTATCTTATAAAAATACAAAATGAAACATATATGCTGACCTTGTAAATAGGAATAATGTGATGTGATGTGGAATGGAGGGTTGAAATCACTAATTCACTGTTTTTTTTTTAATTTTGTCACTTTCCCATCATTCTGCAAAATCTCTTTCCTCTTATGATGCAGTGCCATGTGAGCATCATATTCCATAATTATAGCTGCTGCGTGCAACTGATTTCAGTACCATTGACTTCAAGATTCTAATTACCATCTTTCTTTGTGGATGAGTCAGTCATCTAACTATATGATTTAATTTGACTGATCATCATCATGGTAGAACATTTGCAAATCAGACATTGTAGCACAGACATTTTCTAGATTGGCTTTATTATGCATGTACATGTTTATTAAAGTTATTTCCAGAGCATATTATTTTATTTCAACAATAGTACAATGATAAAAAAAAAAGAGAGAGAAAGAGACTCTACAGAAGTTGCCAGTAAAACTACTATAGTAAATAACATAAATATATGTAGGAGTAGTCTTAGTTTTGTTTCAAACCCCCTCTCTGAATCCATGAAAAGCTCTTCATTTTCATCCAAAGACCAAGATTGTAGCAAGAAATCTAGACACATCCCCCAAGAAGCTATTAGTGCCACTTCATGCATACATCCATCTAAAGGGGTTGCTACAGAGCGATACCAAAGTGTTCTCCCCAGGAACTGAGAGGTTGCCTCTGCAGCACTCAGAAGGCTTGATTCTCCTTTTGTTTACACCAGTGCAAATCAGGAAGACTATCAAAATCAATAAAGTTCCACCAATCTAAAAGTGATGCAAATGAGAGAATCAGACCCTTGTCTCTGCCAGCCTAGGAGAGAGGAAAACACAATGCAAACTCTGATTCTCCAAGTGATGCCAGGCTAATCACTCTGTCCAAGGAATTGTGATGTCTGAGTCAGCACAAATGTCGCAGCCTTAGAATGAACTCATGACAAGTCTAAGACATCATTTTGCTGGAAGAATTGCTTTTGTAAATGGAAGGAGCTTTTTTGTTGTATGCCAGAACTGAAAAATGTGTTTGACTGGAAATTTTAAAATGTTACGTTTAACCTTTTATGCTTTGTTGAATAGCTTTCTATGTGTGAGACAGCTGTAATAATCTTTATTACAGAGTAGCACATATAAGGGAGCTTATTTCCCTTTTGCTGCAGAGCTGCGAAAAAAGTCCTATAATAACAGTGCTTCTTACTGTGAAGTGCATTAAAATCATGTCACCCTTTGAACAGCACAATCCCCTTTTCACTGGTGTGAGTGGCAATTGGGAGAGCAAGTTGAACTGTAAATCAGGAGAATGTTACAGTTTTGACTCCTATTCATTTCAGGAATTTGTTTACACTATGTAAAGAGGTTTTAATAGCCCACAAGATCTATTATTCATTATTTTAGGTGTGGTTTTTCATTAGATTAGAGATGTGTGAAAGTGATTTCTCCCACTAAGGATCACTGCTTAATTCATCTTTAAATTTAGTCTTATCCAAGGTGAACTTTGGGAAGGTGAACTTTGGCAAATGACTCATTAAATTGAGGGGAACAAACACACTGAACTACATTCTTTCATTATTCCATACTATCTCTAGCATTAGTCTTTTTATTTCAAAATGTGGACAAACGTAGGAAATCAACCAACAAAATTTGTCATAGAAAAGATTGATTAAAAAAACTGGATGAAATTTCTGTGGAAATTTTCATGAAAATTCCATCCTGTGGGTGGTTGGGTTTTTTGTTTGTTTGTTTTTTTGGGCGGGAGAAAGTTGGGGGTTGTTGTTATTGCATTTTTGGTTTTGGGAGTCTCTCTGGGCCCCTTCCTAGAGTCCTAATGCAGGAAATGCTTCCACTAAGTTGTGCACATTATATGCCTGCTTAGAAAAAAATAACTAAACTTGTCACAGCAATCATCCCATGAAATATTAATGTCTAATATACAGTGCACTGAGTGTGAGGGTTGACTAGAAATTAAAACTGACAAAAAACTAGGTAAGGACATGAGGATTTGGCCCCAAATTTTTTAACAAGTAGACTTAGCACATATGAAATGTTCTATATTCTGTAAGCTCTTATCAGGTGTCCTGCAGATAGTGGGTACCCATATGATAGTGGGGTTAACTATTGCAATCAAGGATATCAGAATGACTGTGAAAATAAAAATGTACTTTTTATGCAGGTAAACTAGTGCCATTGGTTATTCCAGATAAATTAAAGAAGACGGAAGTAAAAGTGAAACCTTAAGCAGCAACAGACAGAGGTATAACTCTGGAACCACAAGATCAGGCATTAAGCGCTTGATATAAAGCATATTAGACTCAATGGAAAAATTCCCACTGATTTCAAAGGGCTTTGGATCAGGACTTAAAAGATCAGAATGACCCACAGCCATTGTGGTTGTGTTTCATAGACTACAAAAAAAAAACCCCAACCTCGGAAAGATTTGTTCCACAAATCTCAAAGAAAGTGCTCCTGGAAAAAAGTTTTCTTTGACATTACATAGACTTGCTTCATCTCTGTGTGACCAGAAAGCAGCCCTCATAATAATAAAATTACACCTCAGATAAATGAAGGAAAATGTTTCTCCTGAAAAAGACTTTATCACAGATATGAAAGACTTCATGATAGATTACAAAAGTATAGTTTAACAGGAAAGGAGTCTGACAATGATGGGTTTCATCAGTGCATCTCTTTAAAGAGATACGAAATGTACAGTGCTACTGATGGGTATGCTGCTCAGGTGTGAATTGAAAGAATCAACCTCTCACTCTTGAATAAGTTAATGGTAATCATACACACACATTGATGGAAGAATAGGCCTCACAGTGTATAGTACCAATGTATATATATATTGAATATGCACTGCATGTACTTATGAGAGCATTTTTTAAAAATCAAAAATTCCATCTTTATTAATAGTTCAATCAAGTATTGCAGAAGAGGTATAGAAAACATCTTCAAAAAAAATCAAACTTCCTGGTCATAATTGTTACAAAAATCTGCAGCACTGGAAAGACTCTTCTCTGCTAAATATTGATCACCTGAATCAATGTTTTACATGGAAGCAGCCTGGAATTCTTACTTTCTAATGATTCAACTATAAAGCACTGTGATACCATCTAAAGATGCTAGGCTCTCCTGCTGACTTACCTTGATGTCAAGTGCCAAGACCCAGTACCTAGAGGCAGAGTTAATTCTGCTGACTGACAGATCAAGTGAATGCTATTAACTCTACTTTAGGTATGTAGGCCTCAATCTAGCAAAACACTTAAGCACAACTTTAGTTCACTGGAAGACTCAAATGATAAGCACATACTTAAGTTCTTTTTTGGAACAGAAATACATATAAAAAAGGTTACGGCTGTAAGGCAAAAAGAATGAAGGGCAGGGACAGAGAGGACAGAGTCTTGACATTGATCTCATATGTAGTGAGAACAGGCTAGGAACTCTGGCTCTTTGTAAACACTCTCCTCTAGTTCTTTTTTGGTGGTAGCTCAGCTGAAAAATTCATGTTGCCACTGAACTGACAATGGCAAAACCAACCCAAAGTGGAAATCTTAATAATGAATTTTTAATGTCCAGTGTTTTTTGACCTGCCCCGGCTAGAACGAACTTAGTGTCATGATACCGGAGCCAATATACTTTTTCAGGACACAACTGTAGAGAAGCAATCAGAAAATAATTATATTACTGCTATACAAAACACTGAGCAATGGAAGCCCCACAGATGTCTGATTAAAACAAAACTAAAACTTTTCACATATTGCTTGGCAGTGTAAAATTCAAATAGAATTATAGGATGTATACATGTAGCAGTGGTATAGAATATAAGGGACAAACTAAGCCTTATTTGAGATGCAGCACACAGAGATCACCTTATTATGAAAGTGTTAGTGATACAAGACATTGAGAATCTTATTAAATAAAATATGCTACAGAACCCATGTCTGCTTTTCAAAAGAGCTAGACACAATTCAATGGAAAATGGAGAATGATGGTGTCCCAGTTGTTTTAGACTGGGATTTATTAGCCATCAACCCTTTTTTATGGTGAAAGTCACGATGGCCAGAAGCACCAACTTGTCACTATTCAAGTCAGGTTTAGAACCAATGATAAGTCCAACAGCAAAGGGGTGTAGACTTATGCTAAGGGAAAATTCAATATGAGAGAAATTTAAATATTTCCTTCTACAGAGAGTAGTTTATATGCAGTCTGAAATAAATCAGTTATCAACCTATGGTCCATGGAAAGGTGACTATAAAAATTAAGTTTCAGATCCCAGAAGAGGCATTCGGTTTTTCTGATCAATCAAAAGTTTGTGAATATCCCCACCTACAGGTCAAAGCCCCTAAGTATCATCATTACCATAGAAACCCATAGTTTGGCACCCTTTCTCGCGCTGCGTCAAATGCTGGGCCAAACACGTGCAATATTTATAGATGAATTCTGTTTAGTCAATATTCAGTCTAAGGCTTCTATTGAAGGGGTCTGCGGACCTCAGGTTGAATTTCCAAAGGGGTCCACACCTCCATTTGAATTTTTTTAGAGGTCCACAAATGATTGGGTTGAAAACCACTGAAATAAAGAATCACGGCAAGCACTGGAACAACTTGGATTATATTTTAATGTTCTTTTGTGTTATACAATAAAACAAGAAAACCACATATACGATTGCATATATCCAATCAGCAAGCAGTGATCACAGCAGACCTAATGCACAATATAAAACCTATGGGCCAGACGCTCTATTGCCTTGCACCTTGTGTTCTCTTGTGCAAAGATCTCCACATTGAGGCAAAAGTTATTTACACCCATACAAATGCTACCTAATCAGAATGGTAGCATTTTAGGACCTGAATGCACTCATGTGGCCAGTGGCATTGGAACATTTTTAGTAGTGGGGATGTTGAAAGCTAGCCCCCTTACTGCTGTCTGCCCCCACCCCCGAGGCTGTGAGTAGGGCTGTGTCTCCGGAAGGGAGGGACCTGGACAGGGCTAAGGGGGCCGACGCCACAGCTGTGGGCAGGTGTGGGGCCAGGAGCAGAGCCCCGGGCAGGGGCTAATAGCCAGGATCCCACATGTGGGGCCAAGAGCAGGTGAGGTGAGGGGTTGGGGAGCGGAGTGCGGGCAAAGGGCCAGGAGCAGGGCATAGGTGCAGGAAGCACCCCCAGGTTTTATGCATGGAGCCAGCAGCTGGGCTGTGGGGCTGGTGACCCCACATAAAACCTGGGGGTGCTGCAGCACCCCCTGCACTCCTACTTCCCACGCCTATACATGTGGCACAAGTGTCAATGATGACACAAGGCACAAAACAGGGCATACACAGAGTAAAACACATTCTCCTCTCAGTGAAACCAAGGAAATTCCATTGAAGCCAATGGGACTGCCTTATCTACATCCCACAAATTAATGGAGGGAGCATGGTCAAAGGGTTTGTGGCACAGCTGTTTGCAAAGGGGAAGGATTACTCCTGTGTAGATTCATTGACTCATTTAGGGGGTGCATAAAGGGGAATATGTAGATGCTCAGATCTGGTTTTACTGTATTTCTAAAATAAGAACCATTCCCCTCCTGTTCATGAAATACTGAGACTACCTAGTGGACAAGCAGCAATAAGTTATGGGTATCTCAAAATCTTGAGTGATAGGAATCTCTTGCAAGTGGAATTGATCCTACATTGTCGCTGTAGAAAAAGGAACTGATTTAGAAGCAAGTCACAAATTTTTCATACCTCTTTTCCTGGGTATTTGCTTTAAAACAGTGTAGAATATAGTAACAATTGAACTATTCTACTGTCCGTCTGGACTCCTCTTCCCCAGGCACCACTGGGCTAGATATGTGTACTTCTTTCCTGAGCCTTCAGTGTGTTATTAATCCACATCAGCCAAACTGAGTAGTGAGGGGATACCAATTTTAAGGACATCTCAGGGACATTTTTATCATTTGGGATCTTTTTAATAATAAATATGATTTTAGTTCCAATAAAACATCCCTGAAAATAACCCGGAGATTTTTGTCCTATTTTTTATCTGCTTCCCCCTCCCCACCTGACTGCAGAAGCCTAAAGTAAACCCTGCTGAAATCTACCTGTCCTCTTCTCAAAAACCACAGAAAGTGAGATGTTTGCTTCCAAGTTGCATAAACATGAGACATAAAACATACTAAGCTTTGACAGCTTTACTACAAAAAAAGATGTACAATATGTAGTCATGGAGCTCTATGCATTGCCCAAAGTCTATAAGAGCATGCATCAAAAATATAGATATAAAACATACAACTGACTTTGTCTCAGTATGTTGCAGAGGTTTTATCTCCGACCGATAAATAATGGAAGCATCAGCACATTTATCTCTGCACAATAACAAATCCCATCCTCCTGGTAACTGTAAACACACTGAAGCTTGTTATTGACCTTGTATAAAATACTGACACAGGAAAAAGAAAAGAAAAAACCTAAGAAAGTTCCTTCCCTCCGTAACTACTCACTTACAAAGCTCCATTATGATCAGGAAACTACCAAATCTGTGATGTGAAAGGAACAAAATATACTGTAAATGATGAGGAACTATTAAAAAAACCCAAAGTACTGCACAAAACATAAAAGCCATTGTTGCTGTTTAACAAGACAGATTCATCTATACAGTGTCTCTCTCCATATATGTTTCGCTTTCTTAAAAGGATCTTCATTTTAAGTGTGATCTTAGAGCAACAGTCACTTAATATACAAATCAGTTTATAAAAATATTCTATGCAATTTTAAATATTCAGATAATCCATGGAGTTTTATGCTGGACTGTTTGAATGGACTAAGGGAGTTAGGCACTTATCTATCTCTGATTGCTTGCCTAACTCTGTTAGGCCCCTTTGAAATTCACTGAGTTAACACAGGTTTCAGAGTAACAGCCGTATTAGTCTGTATTCGCAAAAAGAAAAGGAGTACTTGTGGCACCTTAGAGACTAACCAATTTATTTGAGCATGAGCTCATGCTCAAATAAATTGGTTAGTCTCTAAAGTGCCACAAGTACTCCTTTTCTTTTTGAGTTAACACAATACTTCTGGTGCTTAAATACATTATTCATTTAATTTAGTTGGAACATTTCCTTAAATGGTCTTTGACTTGAATGAACATTGGAAAATATGTATCTATCAAGATAACAGCCATAACATTTTCTGATCATAGAATCATAGAATCATAGAATATCAGGGTTGGAAGGGACCCCAGAAGGTCATCTAGTCCAACCCCCTGCTCAAAGCAGGACCAATTCCCAGTTAAATCATCCCAGCCAGGGCTTTGTCAAGCCTGACCTTAAAAACCTCTAAGGAAGGAGATTCTACCACCTCCCTAGGTAACGCATTCCAGTGTTTCACCACCCTCTTAGTGAAAAAGTTTTTCCTAATATCCAATCTAAACCTCCCCCACTGCAACTTGAGACCATTACTCCTCGTTCTGTCATCTGCTACCATTGAGAACAGTCTAGAGCCATCCTCTTTGGAACCCCCTTTCAGGTAGTTGAAAGCAGCTATCAAATCCCCCCTCATTCTTCTCTTCTGCAGGCTAAACAATCCCAGCTCCCTCAGCCTCTCCTCATAACTCATGTGTTCCAGTCCCCTAATCATTTTTGTTGCCCTTCGCTGGACTCTCTCCAATTTATCCACATCCTTCTTGAAGTGTGGGGCCCAAAACTGGACACAGTACTCCAGATGAGGCCTCACCAATGTCGAATAGAGGGGAACGATCACGTCCCTCGATCTGCTCGCTATGCCCCTACTTATACATCCCAAAATGCCATTGGCCTTCTTGGCAACAAGGGCACACTGCTGACTCATATCCAGCTTCTCGTCCACTGTCACCCCTAGGTCCTTTTCTGCAGAACTGCTGCCTAGCCATTCGGTCCCTAGTCTGTAGCTGTGCATTGGGTTCTTCCGTCCTAAGTGCAGGACCCTGCACTTATCCTTATTGAACCTCATCAGATTCCTTTTGGCCCAATCCTCCAATTTGTCTAGGTCCTTCTGTATCCTATCCCTCCCCTCCAGCGTATCTACCACTCCTCCCAGTTTAGTATCATCCGCAAATTTGCTGAGAGTGCAATCCACACCATCCTCCAGATCATTTATGAAGATATTGAATAAAACCGGCCCCAGGACCGACCCCTGGGGCACTCCACTTGATACCGGCTGCCAACTAGACATGGAGCCATTGATCACTACCCGTTGAGCCCGACAATTTAGCCAGCTTTCTACCCACCTTATAGTGCATTCATCCAGCCCATACTTCCTTAACTTGCTGACAAGAATACTATGGGAGACCGTGTCAAAAGCTTTGCTAAAGTCAAGAAACAATACATCCACTGCTTTCCCTTCATCCACAGAACCAGTAATCTCATCATAAAAGGCGATTAGATTAGTCAGGCATGACCTTCCCTTGGTGAATCCATGCTGGCTGTTCCTGATCACTTTCCTCTCATGCAAGCGCTTCAGGATTGATTCTTTGAGGACCTGCTCCATGATTTTTCCAGGGACTGAGGTGAGGCTGACTGGCCTGTAGTTCCCAGGATCTTCCTTCTTCCCTTTTTTAAAGATTGGCGCTACATTAGCCTTTTTCCAGTCATCCGGGACTTCCCCGGTTCGCCACGAGTTTTCAAAGATAATGGCCAGTGGCTCTGCAATCACAGCCGCCAATTCCTTCAGCACTCTCGGATGCAACTCGTCCGGCCCCATGGACTTGTGCACGTCCAGCTTTTCTAAATAGTCCCTAACCGCCTCTATCTCCACAGAGGGCTGGCCATCTCTTCCGCATTTTGTGATGCCCAGCGCAGCAGTCTGGGAGCTGACCTTGTTAGTGAAAACAGAGGCAAAAAAAGCATTGAGTACATTAGCTTTTTCCACATCCTCTGTCACTAGGTTGCCTCCCTCATTCAGTAAGGGGCCCACACATTCCTTGGCTTTCTTCTTGTTGCCAACATACCTGAAGAAACCCTTCTTGTTACTCTTGACATCTCTGGCTAGCTGCAGCTCCAGGTGCGATTTGGCCCTCCTGATAACATTCCTACATGCCCGAGCAATATTTTTATACTCTTCCCTGGTCATATGTCCAACCTTCCACTTCTTGTAAGCTTCTTTTTTATGTTTAAGATCCGCTAGGATTTCACCATTAAGCCAAGTTGGTCGCCTGCCATATTTACTATTCTTTCGACTCATCGGGATGGTTTGTCCCTGTAACCTCAACAGGGATTCCTTGAAATACAGCCAGCTCTCCTGGACTCCTTTCCCCTTCAAGTTAGTCCCCCAGGGGATCCTGGCCATCCGTTCCCTGAGGGAGTCGAAGTCTGCTTTCCTGAAGTCCAGGGTCCGTATCCTGCTGCTTACCTTTGTTCCCTGCGTCAGGATCCTGAACTCAACCAACTCATGGTCACTGCCTCCCAGATTCCCATCCACTTTTGCTTCCCCCACTAATTCTACCCGGTTTGTGAGCAGCAGGTCAAGAAAAGCACCCCCCCTAGTTGGCTCCTCTAGCACTTGCGCCAGGAAATTGTCCCCTACGCTTTCCAAAAACTTCCTGGATTGTCTATGCACCGCTGTATTGCTCTCCCAGCAGATATCAGGAAAATTAAAGTCACCCATGAGAATCAGGGCATGCGATCTAGTAGCTTCCGTGAGCTGCCGGAAGAAAGCCTCATCCACCTCATCCCCCTGGTCCGGTGGTCTATAGCAGACTCCCACCACTACATCACTCTTGTTGCACACACTTCTAAACTTAATCCAGAGACACTCAGGTTTTTCTGCAGTTTCGTACCGGAGCTCTGAGCAGTCATACTGCTCCCTTACATACAGTGCTACTCCCCCACCTTTTCTGCCCTGCCTGTCCTTCCTGAACAGTTTATAACCATCCATGACAGTACTCCAGTCATATGAGTTATCCCACCAAGTCTCTGTTATTCCGATCACGTCATAGTTCCTTGACATCACCAGGACCTCCAGTTCTCCCTGCTTGTTTCCAAGGCTTTGTGCATTTGTATATAAGCACTTGAGATAACCTGTTGATCGCCCCTCATTGCCAGTATGAGGCAGGAGCCCTCCCCTCACAGACATTCCTGCCTGTGCTTCCTCCCGGTATCCCGCTTTCCCACTTACCTCAGGGCTTTGGTCTCCTTCCCCCGGTGAACCTAGTTTAAAGCCCTCCTCACTAGGTTAGCCAGCCTGCTGGCAAAGATGCTCTTCCCTCTCTTCGTAAGATAAAATATCCTTTCCTACATTATCAGTTCTCAAGGGCCATAAAGGTTTCTACTTAACTACTCTATTCAAAATGTTTTGAATGAAACAATTCTTCTGATGGTCACAACTATAACTGGTAACAAAATGCTATATTAGACACATGCCCATACCAGCTAAAAGCCTCACAAAACTTTGTGTACAAAATAATTGTGTTTGAACAGCCATAAGGGCTAAGTTGAGTAGTTTAAACCATCATAGATCATAATATGGTGTGATGGGATGCATGAACTCCACCTTGGTTAAACATGGGTTAAGAGGGGCCTACACCCGTTAGGCCACCCAGACAGGGTATTCGGCATAATTGGTAATCCAATCCAGCTGCGGAGGAGCTGGGTCTTCGAAAAGGAAGGAGAGGAGGCCAGTAGGAAAAAGAGCCAGGAGAAGAACCCGGTGAGAGGTTGCTGACTGTCCACTCTTTTGGGCTCAAGGCTAAAAGATGCTTAGGCAACTAGAAGCTTGGAGCCAGAACTAGAGGGTCCTGAGTCAGGAGGAAGCCAGGGAGGCTGAGCTCTGAAATAAGAACAAGAAAGAACTTTGTAGGCATTAGGTTGAACTCCAGCAATAAGCCTTACGCAAGTATGGTGTTGGACCTGTAAAGAAAGCCTGCATAGCTGAGGCTGTCAGGGAAGGCTGCTAGAGATAGGGGGTAAACCTGCAGATGGACATTAAAAAGGCAAAAGCAACAGGAGATGGAGATGATGATTATCACTACAGTAGGTCCAAAAGAGATTCAATATGGAGCTGAGACTGAGGGAATAGCAAGATGGTGGGAGTTGAGGGCTGTGGTGAGCCTGAGACAGAGTTTAGTAAATACTGGAAGCTGAGTGGGGCTATAGGTTTGAGTTAAGATGTCTTTGAATGGTCTATGTGGATGATCCCAGGTTGAGGACATGTAGGTTTTAGTAATGCCTAGGAAGAGAGGCTGAAGAGTCTGGAACACTGTGTATAGTTTTTATACACACTTAGGACTGGGGTACCTCGAAAGGAGTATGAAACTGAAACCTGATCTGGCTGGAGGGCTGCGCTGCAAGAAGAGATGGACCACCCCAAGACCTGAGTAGTTGTAGAAGCTTGAGGAGGAGGGTCTGGTATGCTACACCAAGCCATGAGTGGGCACGCCAGTGGTGAGTCAACCATTTTACATCCAGTAACTTGTAACCAATGTCTGAAGACAATTTAGGCATGTGCTTAAGTGCTTTGATGAATCAGGGCCATAATAACTCTGAAGCCCATTTGTAATGTGTGTTAATGTACTACATTAACTCTAGATAACTGCAATTAACTCATCTCACCAAGGCAAGAATAGAACTGTATAATTAAGGGACATAGAAACACAAACTATTAAAGTCTGCTTTCTGCTTTAATGTTATCAGGATATAGAAGTCTGGCAGAAATTGAATGAATTTTCCACATCATGTGGTATGTTTCTGCTCCTTTCTGTTGCACTATTAGTTAACGTAGTTGTGTCTAAGTAATTAATCAATATCTAGAAATCATAAGTGTGCATGTTATTTTCCCCTCTAATGCATTTATCAAAGGTCACCAATGTATGTTAAAGGAGCTAAAAACTCAAAGCTTACAAATGAACCTGGCTGACTTACAGAATTTTCATCAAAACAATGTGGCAAGATCCCCTTCCATGTATTTAATGTACTTCTTGAATTTTGCAACAAGATTTTGGCTTGAATCAAACTAAGGCTTAACATGAAATGCACATGGGTGTTTGGGTTAAATCCATGTGGACTGAAATGGAAGAAAATGTTCATGGAAACTTCTGTACATTTAAGTGGCCCCTTCTTTGGAAAGAGTCACTAAAACTCTCATTCAACAAGCCTTTTACGGGTGCTAATATAATTTTGCTTGGTTGAATTAATCTTCATCTAAATTCCCGGCTTGCATCCTGGAGTATGCATTCTTTGATGTGTTCTGCACCTTAAGTCATTCTCTGTTTGGACATGACAGTGGAAATTACATACCACAAACAGGATATTATAGCTGCAGGTAGCAAATGAACCACTGGAGCAGAGGAACAATTAAGATTACAAAAAAAAAAAATCTGTTTCCATGGAAATCTCCTCCATGATAAAGAGCAAGAGAAGAGAAATACTGAGGAAGACATTCACAGAAATGTTTCTAAATGGCATGTATTTCAAAGTTTTCCAGGAGGCATCAGCTGCTATGTAAATAACCAGTTAAAAATGAAATGGTCTAACTTGTATTTTTATGTATCCATAAAACTCCTTCCACTAAATGTTCACTGAAGTATATAACACTAAAATTTGAAAAAAACAGAACTATAAAACTAAAAAGAAACATGGAAAGACTATACAAGCCTTTAAAGAGTAGCATCAAAATATAGTTTTCTCTATTTGAATCACTCTAACAAGGTTGTTTGGGTCTGTGTGTGTGTTGGTTTGGGGTGTTTTTTCTTCCTATCATAGAGGTTTTAAATAGTCACAATGACAAAGGGACATGATTCCAGCCATGCATGGTAAATCCATGACATTGTAGAAATTAATCATCAAGAATTCTGTTATTTACTGAAATCTTCTACGACAAACCAAATGGCCTAGCAGATTTCTTTCTCTATCAGTTGGGATGTGCTCAACTGGTGTAAAGTGAAGCTAATGTCTAAACTCAGTGATTTGTGGGCTTTAAAAAAAAAACAAAACACCTTTGGTCTCTTTACATGTTAGCGATTACTAAAGTGTTATAGCTATATGCAAATTCTTCATAGGCAGGAATGGTCTGAGAACAAAAAGTAAAACAGAATTCTTAATTGACTCTCAGACAGAAATAGGAATCACTTCACAAACCAGAAGGATGGAAAAACCTACAAAGTGAGTATGGCAACAAGATGAATTAAGTCCTTTCAGGGGGAGGGCTACTTGCTTCCTTTATGTTGGAATTTGAAACACATAATTTTTAAACACTTTCTTAACCAAACTGCACTTTATTCGATTACACTAGCTATTTTTGGTTTGCCCATAGCACCTTTTCAGCATAGTATTGAATAGATATTAATCCAAACAGTGCAGCTTTCAGTCAGATTCCACAGATGGCCTCCAAGACTCTGGTTCTCATCCTTTTCCATACTGGGAGACCGTGGGACCCCCAACACCCATCTAGCCAGGACGTAACTGGGACTCCTATAGCAATATTGGAAAGGCAAGGTGGTCATGATGCTGATCCCTGTTCACAACTCCGAGGCTAAGAACTGTCTGTGTGTATGTCAGATCAGGGTAATATCTGGTGTGATTCATATGCAAAACACTCTCTCGAAAATAGACATTGTCAAGTACTAAATATGAAAAATCTCTCAATAGAAAAGGGCCTACCAAGCCACTGGCTTATGAAAAATCAGTGGAATTACAGAAGTGGGTCCACAGCTACATAGTCAGTCACTCCCTATGCTGTATTGGAGAAGTTAAGAGAAGTGCATTGAGCTCATTTGTACAAACATTCTACTTTCCAGGGAGCTATGCGCCTCCATGCAGGATATATTTTTAACTAGCTTCAGGACAGCCAACAAAGTAACAAACCTTTCCTCTGAATAAACTGGCCCATCAAGATACCACAATCCATGAACTTCCAGTTCAGTAAGCTGAAGACAATTTCTCCTAGATCAAGCAATGCATGCTGATAATGCACCTTTAAGAAACTAGGCTGGGTTTTGATCATCAGTGTCTTCAAATTCTCCCCCATGGATTTCCCACTCTTCCAGTTCATTGCTTCCCTGCTGTTTGGGAGAAGAGGAAAGAATATTGGGATGTTTGCCAAGTTCCTAAAACTAACTGACTGTTGCAAGCTTGCATCCTTGTCTGAAAACACATTGTTTGAGTGTTAGTCACATTGCGATGACTGATACGCAGACTAACCCGTTATGTTAAATTAAATGCAAAGTAACAGAAAGCTATATAACAATTGGAGGTTATCGCGGCTCTGTTCTAATATTAATAACTAGAACTGTTATATCTGGTATGAAAAGCAATTACAGGTTTGGTAAAATGTAGCTGACTTTTTTTTTATCCAGTGACACCTGGCAGCTAAGCAAAATATTCTCTGAGCTACAATAAATAGGCAAAGCTTTCATCCGAAGGTACAGACAATACAAAAGGTAATCCTTGGGAGATTACATTTTCATCAGCTTTATTTGCTAGGCAGTTCAAATTTGACATACTTTTATATTTTGAAAGACAAAGGACTCCAAAAGCTCCTAGTGGTTTTCAACTAGCAAACTTCCACAGTAAAAATTCCATCAGATTTCTTTTTTCTTCTCAACCCACATTCCCCAGTAAACTGCTTCAACAAAAAATTACTTTAATGGTATAACATACTCTGATCACAAAACCTCAGTAACATATTTCACTCACATAAAAACCTGATAGGACATAATGGAAATGTTTTACACAAATTTTACAGCCTATTAATGTTATTGGCTTGAAATGGCAAACAGCTATAAACCATACCATATATGCATAACTTGGTTTGATATGTTTGCTTCTATTTTATAATGGGTATGAGAGCAATATAAATTCAGGTACCCAAGAAGAAACTGGCAAGATTGCATGGCTTCATAGAAAGGTAATCAAATTTAATGCTTACTTTGGGTGGTAAGCTAAAGATAAGTAACCTGAGGTACAGATGCTTATCTGAGCCTCTGAACCATTTTCAGCCTGTTCCCCCTTCCCAAGACACAATTTATTCCTTGGCTCTGTGGCCCCATTTCCCTTCCTTTGAAAATCAGATGAGTATTGAGCAACTCTGGCAGTCTATCTGCATCCGGTGACTAGATTTTCTAAGTGACAAAGTCATAGAGTTGATGTTCCTAGAAGCTGATGTGTTGCCCAGGAAGGTTTAGCTTCTGGGAGGAGACAGAAAAGGGTGCCCAGTCATCCTTCTCCTCCTTCCCAGTCATTCTGTGGACAGTACTCCATTACAGCGATGAGATGGCTTATGGGAGAAAACTCACTGGGAAGATGGGAAAGTGACCAGGGGAACCTCGGTGCCAACTGGCAGAAGGCACAGGGGTTCACAAAGGCTACAGGGGTCCCCTGGGTCTGATATTTACATGCCAGTTCACCAAAGAGTGTCATGTACAGTCTTTAATGAAAGGTTGTGTCACTCTGGTCCTCATGATCATTGTGAAATGGATGGATAATATATAAGGGTTTGTGTGTGTATATACTGAATTATGTTCTTAGGGTCTGTGACTTGGGCTGGTCACCAGAAAAGATGCAGAAAAGGGTTCCTTTCAGGTGAGATGTTTACTTAGCTGTGTGCCTACATGTAAATTGAGTATTGTATGGTTCACAATGGGTACCATTTACAAACTGAGCAAAATGCTAAGCAAATGATTGTGATGCTTTCTCTACAAACAAATCTAAGTGTAATCCCCCTTTCCTCTCTGGGTTACTCTGGAGCAGGCAACACTCACCAGTGTGCCTGATGTTGTTGACATTAAAGAAGATCCTGAGTGCTGTTGGATAGGTGGGAATCCTCTATCCACCCCTCTGCTGCAGTCCCTTTACTCCTAAAGGAATTTAAAATTGGCAGTGCCTCCACCTGGCTGGCTCCTGTACACACTCAATGTGAACTTGGGAACCTCCAGGAACAAAGCTATTCTAATAATAAATAATAATAATATCATCTGTAGCATGGGTGTAACTCAAAAATACCAATTATAAATAATATACATCCAGTATTCTTAAATTAGAGTTAACTCACCTTTACTTAATAACTTAAAAAAAATCAGGGTATAGCAGTCTAAGATTATATGTCGCTACTAATTTAAATCCACAGGGGTCCATTGAATAAAATCAATTAACAAATATAGTATATAGTAATAAATTAAACTTATTTAACTGGCATTTACACTGCCACCATTTTACCCAGTGTACACTCGTCTCGATTTCAGAGTCCTAGACACTTGCTTGCATGGGCGCGCTTGGAGATCTGCAGCTGGAGAGCAGTACTCTGTTGGTTCTGTGTATCAGTCCAGCCAAGGCAACAAGCTGCACAACCCCTCCGACGACTGGAGCTGGTTCCACCAAATGTCATCAGCTCTGGGTCCTGGTTCAGTGGGAAGATCAGTCTGTCTCTCCTCAGACTCAGTCTCTCTGCTGTGCCCCTTCCCTTGCAAGCACTTTCCCAAACCAGAGTGGGGGTTACTCACAGTTCCTTCACTGCAGGCCCACACAAACCAATCCCTAAGAACCCCAACATTCTATGTGACTAGATCCCCGCGGCGTCAGTCTGGGACTGTGGTGGGCCCATTGTGCACACCTGACTCTCTCCCCTGCTTGCCCCTTGCCCCGCTTGCCAGGAGCAGATCAAAAAAAAGAAGCAACAAGCTCCAATAAGCTACAAGCCAAACAAGCAACAAGCTACAAGCCAAAAACTAGCCAACAAGCAACTCACAAGCCAATTAAGCCAAAACAAGCCCAATTTCCTGGGGTTTTTTCCATGGGTTTGGCATGTCTGAAGTCTCTCACCCTTTCCTCAAAGTTGTAGTCTCTAAGGCTAGATTGCAACACACAGGATCTTCCTAACTGGAACATGCCCAATAAAGTTCAGAGGGCCCTCTAGTAAAGGGTACCTACATAAGTGTTGTGTGTTAAGTGGATCTGTGGTCTAGGTTGTAGCGGGTAAGCTGTGGTGGGAACAGCGGATCTCAGAATTCTGAGTGTCCAGGGGTCAGCACTCCAGGAAGACACTCGGAGGATTGAAGGGTTGGAGTGTGCCATCCTTCACCTGAAAAGAGAGCAAAGGCCTGTAATGCAGGGCTTGTGTTGCCAGATGCTTCAGGGGTTGTGTAACTGACCTTCAGCAGGCACAGACAAGGTTTCTTCACACTAAGGGCAGGCAGTAGCCAAGTTCCTCCCAACCCTAAATACTCTGAAGAGTCACAGCAGGGAACACAAAGTGGCAACAGCCTGATAGCAGAGAGAGCACAGCCAGCCTAGTATCTGTTCTGCCTGTTCAGCTGGCAGGCAGTTTCTTCAGGGGGCAAGCTGCAGTGGGGTTATGTAAACCAGGGATTAAATACACTCAATTAAACAACAACACAAGAGGGACACTAGACTAGGCCCTGAAAACCAAGACATCTGCAGTTTTCAAAAGAAACTCATAGGCCTGCTCACTCACTGTAAGCTGTCTATACTAGGCTCCAGGCTGTACAAACCTTCATCATCCCTTACAATGAACACACAGGCGCCCATGGGACACACTGGATGAGGTAGTTCTGGCAACAGGGAAGGCACTTCTTTCTGGGGACAGTTATCTGAGCTGGGAGAGGAGTTGAGTTAAAGATGTTTGCCATGGTGAAGGAGGTGGCAGAGTTCTGCAAGTGAGGGCAGCTGGGGTATAAGACTGTTATAGGGAATCAAAGGTGGCTGAGGTGGGGGGGTTTGCGGGGGTGGGGGGAGATAATCCCCACCTGGAACTGTCTGTGTTTGAGGGGAAGGAATTTCCATTTTATTTAGAAAAGACTAAAGCATACAGGGAGCTTATCTCCATGAGGTGCTGCTGCAATACAAAAAAGTGTAATATTAACAGGGTAAATTCACATGCTCAGCTGCTCCCCCTTCTCCTCGGGTAAGCTTAAAGAGGGGCTGAGTTCACAGATAGGCATTAGAAGGAATAATATTGTAACATCAGAGGTATCTGAAGGAATGGAGAGATAATGTTGTCTAGAAATCTAACCACCCACAGCCCCAACACCACTCAGCAGGCACCTCACCCACCAAACGAATACTGCTTGTTTAAATCTGGGTTCCCCAGCCTCTCAAACTACACCAACCTGCAACCCAGCTCACGGCAGTTGTGGGGAGGAGAATGCTTTTATAACTTAAAATATCTACAGATAATAGCAGAAGGTGGCCTCTCCCTGAACTTTTGCTGTGTTTTTAGGAATGAGCATTAGAGTGGCCTGCTTTTTAACTTGGAGATCTCTCTGGGAGCACAGAAGCAAAAACAGTGTTAGTCTGGACAGAAGGGAGTAAAGCATCAGAGGTGAAGACCACTCCCCTAAGGTGAATTTATGTGGCACATAAGCAGAATATCGACCTTGTGCCGGCTTTCTGCATAGCGGTGAATTTCACCCAGATAGAACAGGGAGAAAAGGAGGTTAAGAGCATCATCTATTCATTACCGGCAATGCCATGTGAACAGTTAGGATTTTAGAACTATACTCTGAGTTGACGTGAGGGAAGGATTGTAATATTCCCCTCTCAAAAGAGATCTATAAAGCTTTGCAGTAACATCACACAGAGCATTCATGAACAGTAAACTACTTCTTTACTGCACTTTACTCCTCATTCTCCCGATTCCTGTGTGTATCTGTCCCTGTAGTTTAATCAACCGTTTGATCACTTTTTCCTATGATACCATACTACTGCCCTCTGCTGTGTGTAGATAAAATACCAGACTGATTCTTTTATTAAAGTGAAAACACCTTCCTTAACTAAATATCCCCCTAGATTCCCAGAGCTATCTTATATTTATCATGCCCAACAAGATGACCAGGATTACAGGTGGCTGATCAATGGCAGCAGCATGACTAGACAATCAATTACATGTTAATACAGCTATTGGGGATACAAATGCCAAGCATACAGCAGCACAAACCCTGCAGATCAGCAAGCTAAGAAATTATTACCTGCTGCATATTCTTATGTCTTTAACCAGTGCCACTTACATTTCCAAGGAAAATGCTTGACTTACATTACATCATTGCTCCATCTGTTTGCTCAGGTGTTCAGTTTAATAAAGGATTTTAATGGTGGCAAACAGCTGTGCTTTTGTTTATCTTTTGTTGGGAGGGGGAAGGCATTAAAAATGGGACAGCCTGGCTATTTGACGTATTTACAGTCTGGTTTAACATCTAACTGTCCTCTTTCGGATGCATGGGTTGAGAACTAAGGGCTCGATTGGCCCTCACTGTGTTAAAACCCCGAAGAACCTCACTGTGTATAGTCCTCCTTGCATAGTTCTCCTCAAACAATTTTGTGGGATCCCCTTGTTGTTGAACACCCAAAACAGGGTGCTCAAATCCTCTGCAGAATACTCAGTGGAGCCACCTGGAACACTCTATGTAAGCCTTTAATTACATTAGGTAGCTACCTGCAACTACATTCAAACCACTGTGTATGGGCTGTATACAGTTAGAATTTCTCCAGCACAGGTACAGTGATTTGTCAGAACAATTCTGTGATTTGCTTTTGTTTTAAAATAATCATGGAAGAAGTATGAAATAATTATGAAACTTCGCTATAGACCCTGAGTGGTATTTTCTCCTGGCCATTTATGCATGCAATGAGACAGCCTTCAAGTGTAATGAGTGGCATGAAGTGGCTTTTCATTATACCAAGTAAGATCTGATGTTTTGACCCTATCCTATAGAGAATTGGTGCGATAGAACATTTTCCTGAGCTACTACTGGTCAAATGCTAATCTTAATGTTACTGTCACCATCCTCAATCTTCATGTTCCTCTCTACTGGACATATGACTTTGATGAAATAGAGCCATGGGGTAATATTTGAATTAAGTTGAAAAACAGGCAGGGCAGTTAATGGGTATATGGGGAATATGCTCCTTTGATCTAATGCAAACAAGGAAAAATCAAACATAGACCTGCAAAAGATTTTACTTATACTATATTTAGGATAAAAATGCTTTCACCTACTGTCATAAATATAAAGGGAAGGGTAAACCCCTTTAAAATCCCTCCTGGCCAGAGGAAAAATCCTTTCACCTGTAAAGGGTTAAGAAGCTAGGATAACCTCCCTGGCACCTGACCAAAATGACCAATGAGGAGACAAGATACTTTCAAAAGCTGGAGGGAGGGAGAGACAAAGAGTCTGTCTGTGTGATGCTTTTGCTGGGGACAGAACAGGAATGGAGTCTTAGAATTTAGTAAATAATCTAGCTAGATATGCGTTAGATTATGATTTCTTTAAATGGCTGAGAAGTTAAGCTGTGCTGAATAGAATGGATATTCCTGTCTGTGTGTCTTTTTGTAACATAAGGTTTTGCTTAGAGGGATTCTCTATTTTTGAATCTGAATACCCTGTAAGGTATTTATCATTCTGATTTTACAGAGGTGATTCTTTTTATGGTTACTTATTTTTTACTGTTTCTTCTATTAAAATTCTTCTTGTAAAACCTGAATGCTTTTTTTCCATTGTTCTTAAGATCCAAGGGTTTGGGTCTGTGGTCACCTATGCAAATTGGTGAGGATTTTTACCAAACCTTCCCCAGGAAGTGGCGTGCAAGGGTTGGGAGGATTTTGGGTGGAAAGATGTTTCCAAACAACGCCTTCCTAATAAAATAAACCCAGATAAACATTTGGTGGTGGCAGTGGAAGTCCAAGGGCAAAGGGTAAAATAGTTTGTACCTTAGGGAAGTTTCAACCTAAGCTGGTAAAAGTAAGCTTAGGAGGTTTTCATGCAGGTCCCCACATCTGTACCCTAGAGTTCAGAGTGGGGAAGGAACCTTGGAGGTTTTCATGTCCTTGGAGGTTTTCAGAATCCCTCTAGGCAAAACCTAGAGTTACAAAAAGACACACAGACAGGAATATCCATTCTATTCAGCACAGCTTAACTTCTCAGCCATTTAAAGAAATCATAATCTAACGCATATCTAGCTAGATTACTTACTAAATTCTAAGACTCCATTCCTGTTCTGTCCCCAGCAAAAGCATCACACAGACAGACTCTTTGTCTCTCCCTCCCTCCAGCTTTTGAAAGTATCTTGTCTCCTCATTGGTCATTTTGGTCAGGTGCCAGGGAGGTTATCCTAGCTTCTTAACCCTTTACAGGTGAAAGAATTTTTCCTCTGGCCAGGAGAGATTTTAAAGGGGTTTACCCTTCCCTTTTTATTTATGACACCTACTATACGGTGTACTATCCAATCAACTAGCCCAAGTACACAAATTAAGACCAGACAATGAACAGAATGACAACAATAAAGCTCTTCCCAACCATACAAACTCTATTCAACATGGAAGGGCAGGGAGAACCGGAAGAACAGATATCCCAGGAATACAGTTATCTCTCTGGTGGACCAAGGGGCGTGGAAATGAGTTCCAGAGCTGAGGGTTACTCACTGAACACTCCACCAGCAGGGGCTATTAGCCAGAGTGCCTGAGATCACTGCAACCACCCGTGTATTTACAAGGAGCAAGGTAGCCTCTAGTCTAAGCACATGTCTACACTTTGAGCTGGGGGTGTGATCCTACCTTGAGGAGACTCTGGTTCTCATCTAGCTCATACCCTAAAATGGAGTGTGGCGAGAGGAGGCTAGCTCCCCCATGTATGTGTCTAGTAGCTCTGAGCATGCACTCTGGGAAGCTAGCTCCTCACGCTGCTGAGGCTCCACTCTATTTTTAGCATGCTAGCTCTAACCCAGCAATGTCTCCTGGAGTTGGGAATGCCCCCTTCCTCCCACAAGTCAAAGTGTAGACATGCCCAAAACGTTTAGGAAGAAACTCTTCTCTCGCTTACACTGGGTCTATGCCAAAGTCATTCCATTAATTTAAATACAGTGAATCCTGATTTACTTTGGTGGCATGTAAAGGCAGAATCTGGCCCAGCAGCATAGGGATTAAGTGTCTCTTACTGAGTTGTCTCTTCTTATATTACTGCACAGCCTAAAACTAAGATGGTAGCTGTACAACAAATCAGATAAATTACAAATTAGCGTATTCCTTTTGTGTACAAAAAAATCTGTTTGTTAACATTACATTTCTAGGGTTAGACAAGTGTGTGTTTGACTAAGCCAGGTCTATACTATGAACTTACACTGGTATAACTACGTTGCTCAGGGGTGTGAAAAATCTACACTCCAGAGCAATGCAGTTATACCGACCTAACCCCCGCCGTAGACAGCGTTAAGTCGAGGTATGGCTTCTCCTGTCGAAGTAGCTACTGCCTCTCGTGGAGGTGGATTTACTAGGCTGCCAGGAGAAACTTTCCCGTCAGCATAATAGCATCTTCAGTGAAGCACCACAGCAGCACAGCTGCAATGTAGATCTGCCTTAAGTGTGTTTATTCTAAAATATAGCAATATTCAGCTACATTCAGTGTGAGGCTTGACTTAGTGTAATATAGGGTCTGATCTGAAGCCCCTTGTTGCTGATGGAAAGATTCCTATTAACTTCAAAGGGCTTTGGATCAGGGCCAAAAATTCATAAGGACTCGTAGACTTTAAGGCCAGAAGGAACCATCATGATCATCCTGCACCCACTCACTCCTGTAATAGACCCTTCATCTCTGGCTGAGTTACTGAAGTCCTCAATCATGATTTAAAGTCTTCGAGTTACAGATCATCCACTTACTCTAGTTTAAACCTGAAAGTGACCTGTGCCCCATGGAGCAGAGGAACGCAAAAACACACCCAGGGGCTCTGCCAATCTGACCCAGGGGAAAATTCCTTCCCAACCCCAAACATGGCGACTGGTTCAGCCCTGAGCATGTGGACAAGACCACCAGCCAGTCACCTGGGAAAGAATTCCAGAAGAAAATGTCTTGCTTAAATAAGCATAAATCCAAGAATGCTTCCCCTGTATTTTTCAGCATAAACCTACATTGATTTCATCTTCCTGTCCGCGCTGCAAGAAACGGTTTAGTGTCAAAAATTCAGTAAAGTTTGCTTTTACTGCTATTCCTTTCTTGCTGTCACTTCTTGGTTTGCTAAATGGAAGAATATTTACATGGATAACACCTACTGGAACTGCATGAACTAACAGACACATTCTCAATGTACACGTGCATAGATATGTAGACCTAACAGTGAACAAGAGAAAGGACTGATGACAAAGAAGGCCCTTGAAAAGTGGCTTGTTCACTAGTAATGGAGGAATTCTGCAAAAAAGATTTTGCATAAATGGGGGAGGGCAGGGGAAACCTCTCATTTTGTAAGTGTCCTGGGTTCACTTCTCTGACTATGGTAGAACACAGATGATTAAATGGAGCATGAGCTTATCTTGCCATATGCCACAATATATTTCTGAATGAAGGAAGATAATAGCACAAAAAGGCAAACACTGTGTTCTACAAAATGGTAGAAAACTTGCAAGAAATGTCACCTTGAGCAATTCACTTCCCCTTACTGTGTTTCAGACTAATCTTCCTATTTGTAAAATAGAGTCAATACTTATCACATCATAAGGTTATTGTGTCAGTTAATACCCATACAGTTTTTTTTCCCCAATCTTCAAATCACTATCTACTATACAGCCAGAGCTGACTGGACACTGCAAAGACATTCCTTCAAATTCTGTGCATTTTGATCATGTTCATGCCTGTTATTCACTATTCATGAACATTCGTGAGTGATTTTTTTGTTTTGTTTACACAGATGTTTGGGAAACAGCTCTTGTTTGCACGAATACCCCATTTATATGCAAGCATGGCAATTCATTCAAAATAAATAATGACTAGCAAAGAAACGTATTAGTCATCAGTGGTGACACTACTGCTTAAAAACCCTTAGTCATCCAATCAGAGCAGAAACAACGCCATGTGACTTAGGTGACTGATCAGTCATACACCGTACATAACACTTAGCAAATAGACAAAGTGAATACTGATGGACATCTGATAACCTGCAATTTGTGTGCATAAACTATATGGTCATTATCCGTAAACAACTATATTTGCAGAAATGTATATTAGTTGGCAATTTGCAAACAGAAAAGAGGGCAAAAGGGCATTTTCTATAATTTTTCACTGTCATAACTTCCCTAATGTAGTGGTCAAGTCTCCCCATAACTCTTAAGAACTACACCGATAAATGGTGAGATATGTTTGAAATTTTGAATATTTTTAATTAATTTTTTCAGCAGGATTTTATACTTTGACCTCCACCCCCCAAAACATTTTTTAGCAAAATTCATAGTTGGTTTTTAACCAGTTCTAATCCCCTGATTATGTATGTTGATTGCACGTGAAATTAGTCCTGAGAATCTCACTGAATGATTTTTCTGTTTAAAAAAATATACACAAAGTATAAACAGTGTACTGAATGCCTTTGACTAGACACTAAAGTTTATAAAAATATGCCTGATATTTCAGAAACCATTACGATAGCACAGAACAGAGAACTTTGATAGACATTACATGTAATATGTTAGCAAACAATGTTTTACAGTGTACAGTCATGTATCTTGATCCCCAATTCTAAATATTTACCAATTATTAGCCACAGAATAAATATTTTCCCTTCTGTATTCTTCTCTAGTTTTCTGTTACTAGCTGAATACAGATGTCCTATGTATATTTAAATGGTGGAAATTGTGAGATCATCCAAGCATATAGGATATTTGGAGGCAAAATCTGTTTGTGAGATTTTTAGTGCCATCACAGCAAAACTTTATATGATTTGTCCTTGAACCTGAATTCTAGTTGACCTAAACATAATCTTAATCCAAACACCCCATGGTAGACCAGCCTCTTCTACACATCCCATCTTTGAGTTCTGCAATCAAAGAATAGAGCTGACTGAAACTTTTTCACCAAAAAAAATTCTCAACAATATATGGGGAACGGGTTTTCAAAATAATATTTTCACCAGGCAAATGGTGATTTTAAAAAATCTGTTTCAATGGAAATCTTTTAAGTGAAATATTTCATTGACATTAAAGTGTCAATTTTGCAATTTAAATAAAAATGTTGACACTTTTCTTTTCAATGTTTCCAAATTGGATTTTTGGGGAACTTTTTGTTCTATGAAAATTTTGATAATTTGATTTTTCATCCCATTATGGGAGGGGGGTGGGGAAGTCAAAATATCAATATTTTCCACAGTATGGAAAATCTGTTTTCTGATCAGCCGCACATAAAAATCTGAAACCTTTTATAGCTATCCAGTTCTGGTCTCTCTATTTATGTGAAACTGAAATACTATAGCCACTGAGTGGCATTTCTCACTGTCTTTGTGAATTTTGGACTTCACTTTTGGACTTCACTTTTGAGTCTGATGTGAAATGTAAATGTAACAATCTGTACTAGCAAAAATCTAAATAGAAATGCATAAAGGGCTGTTAAGAAGAGTAGTAGGTGTTGATCACAAGCCTAGCACTCTTAACTTAGCACAGTTCCTCTTTCAGCAGAATTTTTATTTTCTAAAAATTTAGTGCTAAATCAGAAAGCCTTTTCTTTTTTATAGCTGATGCATAATGTATGATTCCCCATAAATCTGGACTGAGTCTAGCATTGGACATGCACAACCACTACTGTATAATAAATTTATAATAAAGACTGACTTTCACAGCTGCTTTTTGTATAAGTTCAAAGGATTGTAAGTCTGTCTACAAAATTCCCAAAGTTTGCAGTGTGAAGGATTTCTTTTTTCCATTTTCTTAATAGTTTCTCCTTTTTTATGTAAACTCCTGTTATGAACCACCACTGTGACCCTGTCATATGTTCAGCACAGAAGGGTCTATGGTTTGATGTCATCCTTCAAATTGCCATTTACAGTTATAGCAAATAAGTTGCAATGCTATTTTTGGACACTTTCAAGTCCACTGCTTTCAAAATTAGAGAGCCAGCATGGTGACAAAGTGGTGTGATGGAGTGAAGGTTCTTTTGACTCCCCTGATATAAGACTAATGTCAGTTTCCCTGGGCAAAGCTTGTGTGATGGCCTCCATCTTGGCCAACACACTGGATTGACCTGAGTTGCCATTGCTTCAGCTAAAGTAAGCAGGCTCTGTAGGTTGGCTGTAACAGAATCATATCCCCTATGGATCTGTAAAGAGCAGGACCTGAAACATGCACTCACCAGTGAGTTACACTTACTTTCTCCTTAGATTTTTGGAATCAGACATACATGCTCGATCACATTTTGTAGGAGTTCCTCATCCCTCACAGAGTCTGTGGGATTCAGACGGGCTTCTGACTTTATGGAGGAGCTTCTCAGATACAATTGGGATGATCCTAATGTCACTTCTTTGGCAAAAATACCAGATTCCTCATTAAAGAGAGTCTGCTACTCTATGCAATCTTTATTGCAGGTACAAAGATTATTGAAATCCAGTGCTTACTTCAACCCATGGTCCACTAAACTAATTCACGTGTCTCTATGTACCTTTTAAGAAATGGAATTGAAATTAAATTTAAAATCTTGATTTAAGATGGCCAGTAGATTACTAAAAAGAAAAGGAGGACTTGTGGCACCTTAGAGACTAACCAGTTTATTTGAGCATAAGCTTTCGTGAGCTCACTTCATCAGATGCATTCCAGTAGATTACTAGTTTCCTCTAGCCCTTCTGACAAAGTACTGAAAACCTTAAAAACATGCTATTCATGAAAAGAGGTATACTGATCTGATAGTAAATTCTAATGGACAGCACTCTTCTCTTAAAGCTAACAAAATTGATAATATAAGAGTTCAGTAGAATTCAAATTCTAAACTCCTTCCCTATTCTCTCATTGAGAGTGTTCTTAATATATATGCCTGTCACTTATAAACTCCTACTGTGAACCAAATGGAGGTATTTAAACATAGGGGCAAGACAGAGCTGTGCAACCCTATTGGGTGCTCAGGGAAGCATAATCAGTCCCAAGTGTCAGGGTGAGCAGGGTTACTGCATAGGTTGCTCTGTGGGTTGTTGTGGGAAAGGGCGGAGCATAAGCTTGCCTCCTCTTCCTCTCTTTTGGTGAGAGGCAAGAACCTGATTCAAAGACTATTGAAATCAACAGCAGTCCAGACACTCCCTTGAGCACAGAGCTTGCCTGTTGGAAGACGGTCTGCTTGCTTTTCTCCTATACATACTCTGTCAGTTAACTGCAGAAGCTAAGGTCTTTGTTCAATATCTATTATATGTAGTTGAATTACTGCAAACTGTGTTTTCCATAGTTTCCCTTCTTAGATGTTTCTAACTTATTGGGTCTGACTTACCAAACAGTGATGATTAAAATGTATCCCAACTGGCACTCCCTCCTTATATCAGGATGTTTTAATGTGTTGAATATATGTGGTTTATATGTTAGCATCTGAGTTTTCAGGCCAGGTTGCTGACTTCAAAGCATAGTTCTATAGGAGTGAAAGTTGGAGCCACATTCTGCCCTGAGTGACATTGGTCCAGGTCCCATTAACTTTCTGTGGGAGTTGTAGCTACTTGACTGAGGCAGAATTTTCTCTGATTTAATCCATTAATAGACTACTTGTTGTCAGTCTGCAGCCACTCAAAGTCAATCAATTCCACTAATGAATCAGGAACTGGAAAGGCAGAAGGCAATTATCTCTACTTTTAGATAATTTTAGAGGGTCTCTTCTATGGACAGAGCTGAATCAGAATCAGATTTAGAGTTTACATTCTTTTTTTTAATTAAATGAGAAATCCATCACAATTAAAGTCATCCCACAAGACCTGACTCAGGTTTGGAGGAATAAGTGAAATTCCATCCTTTTAGAGGAAAATGAAGAGGTTTTCTTTCCTAGTGACAGAGGATGTGGAAAAAGCTAATGTATTCAATGCTTTTTTTGCCTCTGTCTTCACGAACAAGGTCAGCTCTCAGACTACTGCACTGGGCAGCACAGCATGGGGAGGAGGTGACCAACCCTCTGTGGAGAAAGAAGTGGTTCAGGACTATTTAGAAAAGCTGGACAAGCACAAGTCCATGGGGCCAGATGCGCTGCATCCAAGAGTGCTAAAGAAGTTGGCGGATGTGATTGCAGAGCCATTGGACATTATCTTTGAAAACTCATGGCGAGCGGGGGAGGTCCCAGATGACTGGAAAAAGGCTAATGTAGTGCCCATCTTTAAAAAAGGGAAGCAGGAGGATCCAGGGAACTACAGGCCAGTCAGCCTCACCTCAGTCCCTGGAAAAATCATGGAGCAGGTCCTCAAGGAATCAATTCTGAAGCACTTAGAGGAGAGGAAAGTGATCAGAAACAGTCAGCATGGATTCACCAAGGGCAAGTCATGCCTGACTAATCTAACTGCCTTCTATGATGAGATAACTGGCTCTGTGGATGAGGGGAAAGCAGTGGATGTGTTATTACTTGACTTGTGTAGGGCTCTCCACCAGCGCTACTTGAAGCAAAGGAGATAAATCGGGGGCTTGACCAGAGGGAAGTGCACTTCAGCTATTCCCTGTTTTCACAGTGCCCATAGTGAAGCACAACATAAGTAGGAGCAGCACTGAAAAAGTCCTAGCTTACCCTGGAGGCTAAGCAGCCTTTGCATGAACCCCAAAATACAGGGAGCACAAAGGTACTTTCAGGAATCCTTGTCCTTATCTCTGTCCCTTTCCCAAGTGCAGGATGGGAATAATGGAGAATCAGGCTCTAGGTTTCAGCAGATTCTTCTGCTCTTCAAATATTTCTGGGACACTACAAAAGGTCCCCCCCCCCCACTCTCCTGCTAGTAATAGCTCACTTTACCTGATCACTCTTGTTACAGTGCGTATGGTAACACTCATTGTTTCACGTTCTCTGTGTATATAAATCTCCCCACTGTATTTTCCACTGAATGCATCCGATGAAGTGAGCTGTAGCTCACTAAAGCTTATGCTCAAATAAATTTGTTAGTCTCTAAGGTGTCACAAGTCCGCCTTTTCTTTTTGCGGATACAGACTAACACGGCTGCTACTCTGAAACGTGGTTACAGACAGATTCTCTGAACCCCCTAATAATAATCTCAAAGATCCAGGTGGACAAAGCTTAATTAAAATGGTACACTATTACCTGCTAGTACAAGCAAAGCTTTTGCTGACAGAGGACAATGGTATCTCTCATCTGATGAGTGCTTTTTCCTTTGTTAGAAGTTCTGTGTGAAGAACTCTCTGGAGTGCCCACAGCTTGCTGTGATTCAGAGCTGTATGAAACCTGACAGTTTCAGTTCACAGGAATTCATGAGGATAAGAGGAATATCTTTCCAGTTTCTGTTCATGCGAGTCTGCACTCCCTGAATTTTGCTTTGAGTTTCAGATTCTGATAAATAAATACAAATCCCCTCCAAAGTCAAACTCCACCAAAATTGCCAAATTTGGCCTGGTTTAAAGTGAAAACCTTTTTGAGGCTATAGAGCAGAACATGGTTCCCAAACAGAAGCACAGCTCAGCCCAGACTTACTCCAGCCTTAACTTAGGTTTAGAAACCTTAAATTTATCAGTGTGTTTGCTGTCAGTTTCATATTTATAAACATGTGAAGAGAGGATAAGTAACAATGAATAATGTATTGGTTTAATTAAGCCTCTTTTCAGCCTTTGGAATATTTGTGAACAGACCCCATATTCTCTGATTTGTTATTCAAATACTTTTGGAATTAATCCTGGGGTTTTGGAAATGAGCTAATTTGCATAGTTGTGACTGCTCAGGTATGTCACAGGTATTCTGTCTTCTGACTAGGTGAGCAGAAAAGCATTCTTGTGTGAAAACCTGAATGTGTATTTAATAGATTTTAAAGCCAGAAGGGACAATTATAATCACCTAGTATTATCTCCTGCATGAGACAGACCCTGAATTTCACCCAGTTACTTCTGCATCAAGTCCATAACTTCTGGTTGAGCTACAGCATATATTTTACTCTTGCCTGCACTACATGCCCGGGGGCAATTCCCCTGATAGCGTATATGTGCTCATGCTAGTTCTGATGGTATAAATAGGTAGAAATAGCAGCGTAGCCATGGTAGCCTAGATAATGGCAGCTAGTGAGACTATGTGTACACAGGCAAAGGAATTACACCCCCCCCCCACCCCCAGCTGGTAGCTTAGACGTACCCTTAGCAAGAGACCCAAGCTTGACTTACAATTCACCAATATTCATGCAGGCTACTTTGAATTTGCTTTCTGAACCAGTTTTGCCAGTAAAACTTGATCACTCAAATATGTGTGTTAAGCAAACACAAAGGGAGTGTGGACATGACCAAAGCAAATTCATCTGAAAAGTCAAGAAAACGTTTCCTGATTTTTTTTCTTTGCACTGTTTACCCAACTCAATGAATTATGAAAACAAGCAACTTCAATTATGTTCTGAAATGGTTTTTCCACATTCTTAGCTAGTTACTGCAAATCTGGTGTGGACCTAGCAGAAATATCAAGGAAAAATACTTAGGTATCTCATCATTCTGGATTGGTGGGATCACTCTAAAGTATCCTTCAAGGTGGTGAAGGTACAGTGCTGTCAGTAACATCTATCTCATACATACCTCTTCTCCTTAGGCCCTAAGTTAAGACCCTAAGGCCTAATTCCGCTGAACATTTTTCCACTAGTTCTTCCATGGACTTCAGTAGATTTACAACTGACTTAACGCCAGCAGGAAAGCAGGGTCTGTCCATTTGTCTCTAGTTCTGACTGAAACCATGTATTCATCTACTTGCTAGGGAATCAGTTTACAGAGCCTGGTTTGCATGTGGTTATACTGTACATCTGTGATCACAGCCAGTTCTTTGAACCTACAAATAGGTCTTGATACTCCTTCCATTGAAGTTGGTAGCAAAAGTCCAGCTGATTTCATTGGTGGAGAATCAGACCTATATCATGCCCCATGACTTGTTAAAGAGGTGGGTACTGGTAGCACTAGGGCACTAGGCTCTTATAGGCAAAACAGTAATTCATTTAAATACATGTGAGACTGGCAGCGGCCATGGTCATGGTCTGTTGGTTTTTAATGGTATGTTTGTTCATTTTTTATTTTTGAACATGCAGAGATTTTCAGTAGTGTTTCTCTTGATTTAATGCTTTGTCTAGTTGTTATCAGGGCAGGAGGATGGACTTGAGGACCTCTCAAGTTCTGTTCCAGCCCTATTTGTCCATGATTTTTATAGTATATCTGTTTGCTATTTTAAAGCAGGTTTCTTTACTTACAGCATTTATCTGCCCTCCTCATCATCACATTTGTTCTTAATATGGCTCTTAAGAATCTCAAAACAAAATGATATGCTAATAAAACTGGGTCTTTACGTGCTAGCCCCAAATGTGGAAATGGTTTTATTTTTTAAAAGGGAAAACTGTCTTCTGCAGTTTTGAGAAGCAATCTGATGAGTTCCAAGGAATTTGAAGTAGAAAAGAATCCAGAATGTTCAAGAACAAAGAAATAGCAGATAACTGGAAGATTCATGAAAAGGATATTAAAGACTTTGTTTTGTTTTGAAGTTGTATTCTGTTAAGATTCTAAATTCTAATTGTCTTAAAGATAATAGCATGGCTCCTCAGCTATAGCATGGATGTGTGTCATGCTGGTAGGGAAACAGCAACATTGCAGATCCGGGACAGGTAATGACGAAAGGGAGGCATCTAGGAAGGTGGCAGAGGGGTCAGGCTCTCAAAGAAACACAAATACTTTCACTACTGATTACACAGCACAATGTATAAGTAGGGATAGAATTGTGGCCTCTCTTATTCTGGGGTGGCTGTGTGGATCCCTGGTCAGGGATCTTTTAGACAGCTGTTTTCCAGGCAGATAATGTCAATTCCGCAACACCAAAACTGTTTGGGGGAAAGCTGATTTCAACAAATCTCTTGACCTGAAAAAAGTTATGAAATTGCAAGATGTCCTGTTTTCACATTTTCAAAATGAAAAATTCCAGTTTCCTGCTTTGAACTGACTTTTTTCAGTTAGACATCTGAGCTATTTATAGTTTAAAACAGTTAAAAATGGTCCAAACAAAACAAAAAATATTGAAAGTATCTCAAATCATTTTGATTGCCCCAAATCAAATTTATTTGTTCAGTTGGTCAAAATTGTCAGAAACTTGACTTCTCATCCTGATTTGGGTCAAGAACGCTTTTTTATCTCAGATATTTTCCAGGGATAAGAGCAATTTCCTTCCCAGCTCTAGCCGGGTACTTGTCTGGTCCCAGAAGACTTCTCTAACTTACTACCTCTTGGCCCCTGGGGCCAATATGGCAGTCAGGGATCAATGGATTTAAGGAAGCCCCAGAAATCCCCACATTACCCATATGCTGGCAACAGGAAGGGGAAATAGGACAGGGAACTTTTGCATCTCAGTGGCAGCAACTGGCCACAGTATGAACACCATTCTTGGACCACGTAGTCCAATATGTTGTTTCTTGACAGTAGCCAGCACCAGATACTTTTGAGGAAAGTGAAGGAAACCCCAAGTAGAAAATTATGGGATAATCTTGCCCAGGGATGTTTCCCTCTAACCCTGATAGCTAGAGACTGGATTAATCCTTGAAGCATAAGAGTTATATCCCATCCCATCAAGTCTCTGAATTGTCCTGAGTACAAGGACTTTACCTCCTAGAATCCTCACAGGCACTAGTCACCCTAAAGTTCTGACTAGTGAAGCATGTCCTTCACATCCTTAAGAAATGCAGCAATGATACCTACCGGAGAGCTCCAGGATTCATCATACCCTCCTGAGATACAATGCCTCCTACTTTTCCCACTGGGGCAGCATGGCTCTGTGTCTCATGGTTATGCCTGTAGTGCACAGTGGAACTCTTAATAAATACCTTTCTGGAATTTCAGGTAGTAATATCCATCTATACATATAGAAATAGACATAGCTATAGCTATATCAGTTTCCAACCCAGTTGCAATATCAGATCCAGATTCTGGTGCCCTTACTCTTGATGAATAACATCTTAAACCTTGAAGTCAATGGGATCGTGTGTGTTAGTAACCTCTAATCAGTGCGAGTAGGGGTATCAGAATCTGGACCTGATCTTGCAGCTGGGCTGAAAACTTATTGGAGCAAAATCAAAGGTCAAAGTATGCAAATCTGGCCTGTGTACTATACCTACAGTATATTGTTGGCCCACTGGAAATACGGATCAATTACTTCTGTTATTAAAAGAAATAAAATATTTTATAGTCAGATTTCAAGACCAAATGCAGGAAGGACTTTTAGTCATGTCACCAAAGAATCAGTCTAGTGAGGATCTCTGGAAATTGTGTGGAACATTTTTCAGTAATAATGGGAACTGCTTACCTTTCACACTGTAGGAAATCTAACCTCATAAATTTCCACTGCTGTCCTTGATGCATATTATTGTTTGAACAAGAGACACAAGAGACAAGAGAGATTGGGGGGACAGATAAAGGGTAACCCTAAATGCTAAATTTAAAATGCTATTTACTTGTTTGGCATTTAGGGCCTGACCCAAAACAAATTGAATCCAAGTCCTTCCATTGACCTCACCAGACTTAGAATCAGTCTTGTAGGGCTTGATCCTACACTCATTGAAAGCAACAGCAAAGCTGACTTTAATGGTGAAGATTAGGAATGTAATGTTTCCATCTAATCTACTGTACAATGAGTAGCTACAAAAGCACATGTTGCAAGGTATCGCTTCATCTGTGTGTGTCTTGCTTCCACTGTACCTGCAAATGGAAAACTTCTCTTTTGGAAATCACATGGGTAACTCACCATATAAGATTCATCTCTCTAAAATCCTTACTGATAAGAAGGGGCCTTCCCAGTTGTGGCCAAGGTAGTTCTTGGATGAAATGAAAAAAAACACAGCCACTTGTAATCACTTATAGAGCTGGGCAAAAACAAACTGTCAAACATTTTGCCAAAAATTTGCAGATTTGGGTCACCATTTTGTGAATTTGTGCTGATTTCAGCAAATTGCTTCAATGGAAACAAAAATGGCATTTTAAAAAAATCTGCATCTTTAGGTGGCTAAAACGTTTAAAAATCTGGCCCCGAGTGCTCTTGGTATCTGCAGGAATATAATATACAACACAAATCCACTCACTTAGCTGCACGGAGTTGCAGATGGAAGAATATGCATTCATAATGCTCAAAAACTCCAGCGCACAGACCCTGAAATGTATGTAGTAAAATAATATATTCCATCTACTTTTAAGCCTCTTGCTCTATTTGTTTATATTTCAAGGCTCAAGATTTAGTTGCAACAGCACTTTGGACAAGGCTTAAAATTCACATGGAATTTCATAAGAATACATGAGACAAGAGGGCAGGGCCAGATCCTGATACCCTTACTCAATTTGAGTAGTGCCTCACGCCACACATTGAAGACAATGGGACTACTTGTAGAACTACAAGGTACTGCTCAGTGTCAGCCAGGCTTTGAGACGCTGGCCCAAAAAGAACAACAAATATTAAGAGTGAAATCCTACCCCACGCTGAAGTGTGTAGGAATTTGTCCATTGATTTCAATGGGGCCAGGATTTTATCCCCAACCTCACACGATAGAAACTCTTAAAGGACTCCAAACAAGGAGAAAAGCCTCCATATAGTTTCTAGTGTGCTGCTGAAAAGCCCCATTCATACTGGGGACTTATTGACTTCAATGGAGCTAGGCTGACTTCTATCAGCTAAGGATCTGACACTCCACTGAGGTAAATCCAGTTATTTTAAATTGTTAAAAAAAGTTTCCTTTCTAAGTAACAATTGAAATAAATTACTCTTTTGATCAACACTTTAATAGATTAAACTCTTTTTAAAAGGATTAAAGAGACACTCACGGATACTCTATAGCAGTTGGCATTTTTCCCTCTGATATCACTCCCTTCCATTTTTGCTTTTTTACATATCTATTGTTTTACAGCAGAATTTGAAATGTTACTGTTATCAGTTCTTTTCACCCTTTCCTTATTTGCATACCTATTGAAATACTGTTTTTAGAATATATATTTCCTGATGTTTTGCTATATCTTTCTCTGTACGGATCAGTTGATGAAGAGCAGTATATCATCTCAGAACATTGCAGCTTGGTATTACTCTTTCTTATTACATGCAATTTACTTTTACTTGTTGTTTTGACACAGTTCAAATGAAAAGCTTTGAAACTGTTTTGCATAAAATGTTCTATTCTTTACTAATGCAGTTTGGAGTCCAGGTATGTTCAGAGTTGAAAGTACTATATTAAAGACAGAAAATACTGGAATCAAATTCTATGGAAAAACATAATGTCTCTAAAATACATGGATAAAACAATGTATCTAAAGTGATTTGTATGGTACTATAGCTAAACATATAGTGGGTATCTAAAGTAGCAGTTCTCAATGTTTTCTACATTAGTATCATCTGGGATCCCCTTGTATCTAGGAAGGATCCCCTCCTCATTAATTCATATGGGAAATTCAGGTGGTTGTGACTCCCTGATACCTGTTCATATCCCACCATGGGGTCGTGAACCCCTAGATTGAAAACCCCTGTTCTAAAAGGTATTCAGTGTGGTATCGGAGGATCAGAAGCATACCTGTTCTTATTGATAAGTGTTATACACACACATATTTGTGCCAGGGCTGAACCTGGCACCTCTAGGCATGGCAGTTCATAGCCCCAGCATCTCTGGACTTGCCCCATCAGTTATGAAAGTAAATCTTTGTTTGAGCCCCGGCACCTCTTTGTTTGAGCCCCGGCACCTCTTTCTTTACCAACTAAGCATTGATTATGCATCTAGGAGTCAAGAAAAAATGGACTATTACTTGGCTACTGACAGAGATCAATAGCCTGAAATACAGTCTTGCAAGGAGATAAACATACCTCTGAGGTTCTGAGAGCCACAGGCTTCAGTCAGGTTTGAGGGCACCAGCACAGTATAGGATTTACTCCTTAATGGGATTAGATTATTAGCCATGATCATTCTCACTCATGTACATAGGATGAAAGAGACTTCCAAATTTGGGCTTGGGAAAACGATCTATCTATGGGCATATCAGCAGATACCTTGTGTTTTCCCACTTATTCTGGAACACTGAGAAAGGAATCATCTGTAAAGGGATGGGGAAGGCTATATTATATGGTGAATTTCCTGACATAATGAAGCGAAAGGAGAGGTCAGTAGGTAACTGACCTCAGTCCTTCCTCTGTTAAGGACCAAATCCTCTGGTGGTGTAAACTGGCATACATCCATTGACAGCAATGAGGCTATGTCAATTTCCCAGCTGAGGATCTGGCCCTAGGATTATAAATATGTATATATCTGACTGAATCCAAATTCTCCATTGTCAATTCTAAAAGATTATTTTTAGTTACCAAGACTCCAGGAACATTAACTGTAGAAAATCCTATAAAAAAGCATTTGGAAAATAGAACACCATTAATCCAAACATCTGTACAATCTTTCCCTAAAATAGGTTCTGATAAGTAGATCACTGCTTTAAGTGTAAAATGGAACTCATCCTTAACCATGGAGTCATGACCAGCACTTCCATAATATCTAGCAAATCAAAATTGATGCAACATAAGTTCCCATGTAACCTACGACCAATTTATGTATTTGTTTAAGATGTGTTTTTGAAATGGGGGTTCAATTTGATTCTCTAACTTTCCTAATGCAGGGCTAGCTTTAAAAGCAGACTTGGCATCATAGAATGGCAGATGTGAGTAATAATGACTCAATTTTTAAAACACATAAATGCTCAACTCACAGAAACGTTCACTATCTCAGTCAAAGAACTTCGGGAAGTTGAAACAAAATGTCAGAAAAACATTGACAAATTTATAAATCTCAGAGCACAATTTTAACCAGATTATATTTGTTGGCAAAGTAAAAAATGCTAACTTGCTCTAAGAAACTTACATCAGAGAAGGCAGGTCAGTGGATTACCGGCTTTAACAGAATCTTAACAAATCTACATTAAAAATATGGAGCATTTCATTTAAAACCCATAAACAAGAAGAAATCACAAGAAGAGAGCAAGTTCAACACTGCATTCCTTTCTGGAAGATAGCTTTAGCCATGATATTCTATGGCCTGTATTATATAGGAGGTCAGACTTGATGATTTGATGAGTCCCTCTGGACTTGGAATCTATGACTCGCCCTCTATGATCAGGGATTTTGTATGTGGGGTGGGGTGAGATGGACAAAGATTGACAGGGAATTGAATTGTTATCCCCCAGCACCTAGGAGGAACTCCACAGGAAACATAACAACTTTCATTGCATTCCCATTTCTCCACTGGAACCCCCCAAGCTTGGGGTTCCTGGAGCAGCTGCCAGTAGATATACCCCTAACATCACAGCTCCAGAGGCCCAGATGCAAGGTTTGAGGGAAATCTGCTAACATGAAAGATTAATGTCAAAATATTTTAACTCCAGATGCAAATATAATAACAATTGGCAGATTAATTAGACATTGTCTTATTGTAAAGGAGACTGTCTAGGGACTCAATGATTCTCATTCGTTGCACTGCACTGAATTGACCTCAGCCTGACAAGAGTAGTGAGAGTTGCATAACGGGGAAAAAACAGTTCCCAGACACCTGAACCCCTACAGCTGATAAAACTTAGAAATCTACTTTCACAGTAAACTTCACTATAGCTTTAAAAGGTATTTTTCTAAATGCAGCTCTTAGCCAGTATATCTGCTAAGAGATGTGAAGCAAAATATTTTCCCTTCTCAATTATGCATCATTTTCTCCATCTCTGCACTGGTGTATTGGTTCAAATTATTTAATAAACCACATTTTTCCTGCTTTTATGAAGGGGGATTATAGTTATTGAATTTTATCTAATATTAAAAAAATTGCCATGTTGCTGTTTGGACATAAAAACTATGTTTTTGTTTTAGGCCCCATCATACAATGGGATCTCCCTGCATAGACCCTCATGAACACAGAGAATCCCACTGAAGTCAACGGAACACAGCTCATGCAGACCTTGTTGCGTGATTGTGACCCTATGCAAGCTTCTTACAGTGCAGAGCCCTTAATCCACTTTCAAGTCAATAGGACTTCACCACATACTTAAAGTTAAACATATACTCCACTGAATAGGGGTGAACTTCACCATGTGCTTTCTTTCATCAAGGCCCAAATCCTTTACTTGATAACAGAATGTCATGTAACCCATCATTCTCTCTTTTTGCAGTCAGTGAGAGATCTGCTTGCCAAAGGACTGTAGCTTAAATAACAATGGTGAGATGCATCTTTTCACATGTTCCAGTTTTGCAGTACACATTGTGAAATAGATTTACAGTATGCATGTTATTTTTGGACAGTTTTTATGTGATAATCAGTAAACCTTTTATTCGCATCTTTTTTTCAAAGGAAAAGTCATCTGGCTGAGGGACTGAATTTACACACACAATTAAATTAAACAGTCCAGTTATAATATCAACTATGCTATGGAAATAAGACTGATATATATTTCTCTCAAATATTTTTTTAAAAAATCAAGACTAATACTTGTAATATGAAGCATGCTGGAATAAGTAGTCATGCTATTGAATTATGTGAAGTAATTTAACATTTTACATTGCAGATCTAAGACACCATACTTTAGGCTCCTCATTACAACTTCCTGTATAACATATACTTTCTCATTCATGTGCCCTGTGGTTTATACACCTCATCTGAGCAGATGCTTTGCAAATCATAAATTAAACAATGGCTTTATTGCCTCTCATTTCTCTGACATTATTGGCCTTGTCATGGGTCCCAGATACAGAATTTTATGACATCCAGTAAATCCCTCTTGGTTGTTTGTTACTCATAACTTCAGCTTCATAGCTTTGTCATCAATAACTTTTTTTAACAAGAACAAAACTTTCCAGGGTTTACACCTGGAAAGATAATTTACAAGGCTATTATGGGTAATGGCAAAAATCCCTTTTGACTGTTTCTTGCTCAGACCTATATTACTTTTAGAATACCAATTGACCCAGCAAAAGTTCAGTTAATTTAGAAATAATTCAATCATGTATTCAATTCCATTTGCCATCTTCTACTGAATTAGAAGTTTCATAATATTTAGAAGCTCTAAGTTTGACTTTTCCAATGAAGGGGAAATTTATTATATTAAATGAAACTGCTTTCCCATGAGAAAATATCCTAAGCAATAGAAATGCCAAAGAAAATAAAAGGTTTTGTCTATTTTTCATTTTGTTGTTTGCTAATAGTGCTCAGTGAATTTTGTGAAAGTAGGCAAAAGCATCTATCACTGGATAGATAATAGGGAATGTTCCTGGAGGAACATACTGAAATATAAGTGAAATAATTTTTTGTATAAGATATTTGTAAGAATTTATACAATCCACTAATCTTGCCACTGCATCTGTTAGTGTGTCATATCAGCCATCACAACATTGCTAAACCCTTGACCACAAAACGATCGTGGCCACTTGTATTCTAATTCAATCAGTTTGTTAATAATATGAAATTGGTAATGCTGGTACATTTTCATGCTTAAATGTCAACATCACAACTAGAATACACTACAGAAGTTTCCCTCAACCAGTGTATATTCAAGAGGGGATTTTGTATTATAATTGCTTCAAGATTACCTGACTGTAATTTTGCTTATAGTGACTTAATTGTCTCATTCCTGATAGCACTCCTCTTTGCTTATGTCACTTCACTGGATTCATAAAAGGATAATGTTTGAGGCTGAATAAAACTGAAGTACATTATTGTTCTAGCTCTTCATTAGATTGGAGGTTTACTGTGGAAGTTCCTGAATTTTAGGCCTCAGAGGTTTGGGCTCCACAAGATAAAGACAAGTACAGTTCTGTTTGCCATTTGACAAGCCCTGCTTTCCCCTCCTTAGAATCAGCCTGAGGACTAGTGATGTGCCCAGTACTGTCTTGCTTGCCAGGGCTCATTCAGGAAATATAAGTTTAGCTATCACTATCAGCAATCGCTCTGCAGTCTTAAGAATCTTACCGAATGCTTGCTCCTTTTTGCTGTTACTTATGGAGGACCCCTTGCTGTAGTCCTTGCCTAAGCAGAACCCAGATTGACTCTAAGGTGCATGGTTGTACATACAAACACACAGGGGCCAGATCCTCAGATGGTGTAAATCAGCAAAGCACCAAGGACTTCTGTGAAACTCTGCTGATTTGTGCCAGCTGAGGCTTGATCTTTCAAGGTGCTGATTGCTCAGCATTTACCATTATCAGACCATAATGCATTGCTTAAAACATAGCTCTTCAGATTCCTTTCATAGCTAAAAAGCCAAAATGTGTTTTGAAGCAGAAGCAATGAGAGAAAAATCAAACAAATGGTTAATAATAACTAGCCAGCTGAAGGGAACACACACCAAGAGGTATCATGAAAACAGGGAAAACTCACTCTCATTCAGTGCACTCTGTCTGGGAACATATGGAGAGCTAGTCCGAGTTCCATACCAAACCTGATTGCTGTGCAAAACTCCCACTCTGACAAATGGAAGTTTGGACAAGAACATCATGCAAATCATAATGTACACGTGCAAAGTGGATATCAGAGGACAGTGAGATTGTTTGTTTGTTTTTTTTTCATCTAGTATTTTCATGGAGCAAATACATAATTTAATTTAGAACACTGCTCAGTCTTGTATATCAGGTTTTGTGCACTTTACTTAATGAATATAGCTCACTGGCAGCCTGACCCTACCTATCTCACTTAAAGAGGAGCAGAATTGTGGCTAAAAATGCCACCTTGGATTACTTAACTGAAAAGGGATATGAATGAATGCAGGAGGGAGAACCATGTGTTCTCAGTTTAGTATAAGAGCTGTCTATAGAGTGAAGTCATCTGTAAAGCATGGTAGATTTTGCTAAAGATATAAGCTGAGATTTTTCAAAGCCAAGGAGAGCTTTGAAATCAAGCACTATGTGATTCCCATCTATTTTCATAGGAGCTGTGTAGCTGAATCCCCTAACTGATCTTGACAATCTCAACCATTGATCCCAATCTTTCCCCCACTGAGGTCAAACACAAAATTCCCATTGACAATTTTTATTGGCCACGGGTTCCTGATTCAATTCAAATCAGAGAATTATGAAATCTGAAACACTTAACTATAAATCACAACTTGATTTTTCTATGGCTACCATTCAGTGAAATATATGCCCTGATTCGGATCTTGTTCTAGAATGAATCAGAAGTGACTTCCCTGAAGTAGTTTCTTAGTGTCATGAAGTTTTAGTTTTTAATAGTGCTGAAAATTTAAATTGCTTTTTTTATAATTTGAACAATGACTGTGTGAGCAGAGCCTCAGAGGCAAGATCTTATTAACGGTAATCACCATGCTATTTCCTCACGTGATACATTTCCCCTTTGCATAAAATTTAAGGCAGATTTCATTAACTCATGTTTTCCCCAAAACACATTTAGATGAAAACTGTAGCCACCAACAAGAATGAAAGGAGGCCCCAATATGCAGAATTCAGAAATAAAGGTCATTTTGTAATGTATGCATGAAATTGTAGGTTCCTATTTCTTGTGGTTAGACTTTAAGACTCTAATTCTCAAATCTGCTAAGGCCCCTTTAGATCATTCTGGCAGTCCAAAGGTACCTTAAATATGTATAAATGTACATGCTTTTGTGTGAATGAGATTCTACCTTTTTCATATGACATAAATCAATTAAAGAAAAAAAATGCATAGGAAAACAATAGATCTAATATTAGCATCTGTGTGGTTTTTATTTGATACTTCTTACATGGCATTAATATTATAATATCTCCCTTTCTCCAGTTTTGGTTTTTTGTTGGTTTATTTTGTGCATGAAAGACTTCTGGGATGAGAGCTTTTAATTACAGTGTACCAGAGCTATAGAACTGTTTATTCCAGGTGATTTATTGACTACCATGGTTTCATTGTTTAAGTGCAGGCTAAGAATTATTTATCTGACCTAGCTTACTGTTATTTATTCAAGCTACTATATTTATTATTCTCTTAAATAACTTAGGATGCATTGCATGACAGACATATGATCATGTCCGTATTTGCATAATGCTGCATAAGGAAAATCAGTAAAATTTTGATTGGAAGTAATAGATGTTAAGAACATTATGAAAGGTTTATATATTTTTAAAATTGCTTGTAAAATTTTGTAGTCGGCTAAAATAGAAAAGATGAAATTGGCACCCTGTGCAAGTAAGAATATGTATGTATTAGATTTTGCATTATTCTAGAACAGGGTTGTGATAGTGAACTATCATATGGGCCGAGAAAGAAAAAACATCCAAGCAGCTGACTCCAATTAAGCAGTCCTCTCAAAGGCTGCTGGGAGTGTGTGGTGGGGTGGGGTAGGTGGTCTGGGCTTACATAAACCAGACCCAGCTCATTCCAAGAAGGAGTGGAGGATGAGACAGCACTTGAAATGCCTTGGAGGCTAAAGAAGTCTCTGGAAAAATAAACAGAAGAAGGAATCTACTGAGGAACAGGTACTGATTTGGGGGAGAGTTAGTCCCAAGTGTAAGTTTGCCTCCCCAGGCAACTGTGGACTTGCTATAGTGGTAAGAGACCTATGGGGAAAGGGGAGTAGAGACTTTGGTTGTAGATGATGATAAAGTAAATACTGATGCACACTTTTATAACTATTACTACTGTCTGTTTTAGGTATTACTTTTGCAGAACCTTAGCACTTATAAGCTATTTTGTCCAATGGCACATCATAGTCCTAAAGCAACATTTTAAGTATTAAAGTTGTCACTGTGAATTATTTTATTAACAATAATTTATACCCACACTAACTAATTGATATCTCCCCCTTTACCCTTCAAGCCAGCTGAAGTAGGTGAAGTTGTCTTTATACTCCATCCCAATGTTCTATCTGGATCATATTGGGACAAGGACTTGCTGGTTCAGCAATCCCATCTATAAAACCTCCTCCTTAGCTGGTTTGCATGTTCGGTGGCATGATTTCCTAATTAGGTCAGTATGGCCTTGAGCATTTTTGTTTTCTTTTTGTCAGTATTTTAGGGTTGTTTTTTTAATCATTATCTATCTTTATTGGCTGGATGGGTCCAGGCTGTGCACCAATTCTGAGTTACATTTTTGTTTTAATTTTGGGTATCATATCCCAGTTTCTCTGTTAGGACCTGATCCCAAAGCCCATAGTCAATAGGACCAATACTATTAATGCCAGTAAGCTTTGGATCAGGCCCTTACAAAGCTGGATTCCTTAAAATAAAATAGAGAGAATTTGAGTTCAGGGGAAGCATTCATGTACTTAAAGTTAAGCAAGAGCACAAGTCTTTGCAGCATCAAGGCCTTAGATTGTAACCTTTTGAAGCAGCAATGGTGTTTTCCTATATATCTAGACAGTGCCTAGGACTATGTATTAAAACACATGTGATCTCAGTATAATAAATAATACTAACTCTCAGGTACAAGAAATTGGAACATTGTGTAAGGAAAACATGAATCTTCCCTTTTCAAACTACTATGGAGATCAGCAATTATTTTTATTTTAATTTTATTTTTTTCAAAATTAGCCAGTAAATGTAGGTCTCTGTCAAAGATGAGGCTGAATGTTAGGAGAATTACAAATCCAAAAATTTTCCATCTTGCTCATATCTCTATAATGGGTAGTAAAACCCCAGATCCAACATTCCTAATTTATAAGGAGTTTGAACTTTACATCCATATTTTGGACCTTAAGCCCACTTCTGCTTTGTATACAACTTTCCTTCTTATATACAGTTTTAGAATGCACAACAATAGAATATTAAATCACCACTGGGAATAATATTGGATTTTGAGTTTGCTATAATTCTGTAGTGCTATCTCATTACTAAATGGTCTTTTCTCTTCACTTGCATTTTGTTCAGTTTCAAACCCACAGAGCAGAATACAGATACAATTCATAGAAAAGCTTGCTGATCAGCTTTCTAGGAATGCACACATGAGTTTGCTAAATCACAATAATGACAGAATACAAACTATGTTTTGATTATAATTGTGAAATGCTGCATCTGGTACTCTTGGCATACAATTATCCACTTCAACTTTATTTGTCAAATGCTTGGATTGATTTAGTATAATAATTTCAGCTGACCAATGGTCTCTAAAATAATGACATTTGCTATTGCTTTGTTTAGAATGATCAGATTTTCTTCTACAGTCTTCATTTTTTATATCAAACTTTATTAGTTTTAATATCTTTAAAAAGAGGTACTAAATGTCCATAGATTTCTGGATGTACCTTCCTGTTAAGGGACAAACAGAATCCTAAAGCTTATATTTTCAAAGGTGACTAGTGATTTATGGTAGCTCAGTTTTTGAGTTCCTGATCTCACACATTTTAAAGGGGTTAGTTGTTTGTGAGTTTGCTGGGAATCTGTCCTCTGAAATATCAGGCCCATCTAGGTATGTCTCAGGTTGGAAACACATAAGCTGAGACCTGATAGGTTAGTAAAATATTTCAACAGATTCCTCTTCTCACTAACATATTGTGAATTGCTGAACTCGTCACTTGAGATTCCATCTAAGATCCTGATCCTGCAAACACATAGCACAAATGCTTAACTTTACCACTGTTAATAGTACCACATCAGTCTGATTTCTCACAATAGTAAATTAACTATGTGGATAATTGTCAGAATAGAGGCCTAAGGCCTCATTTAAACTCTGTCCACTGTCTGCAGCAAGGAATCTGATGGAAGTCCATATCAGATCAACCTCCCACCCAAAATATCGACTTTCAAGACTGAAAGTGAGAGTTCAAATATACTGTTTTGCAATTAATTATGCACAACAAGGACAGTTTTTAAAAGTCTCATAAAATCACCTAGCAGAGGAGATATAACATTATATATTTATTACAGTGAGCTCTGGATCAGTCCATCCTAATTAGTATAAAACTTCAGCCATGCTAACATACACGTTAAAATCAACATAATTATGTTCCAAATATTTACAAATTTAATGGAAAAATAAGTCTTTAAGTGTCACTTAAGTTTTCCTTGGAACTCATGTTGCAATTGCATCTCATTAAATTCACTCCTTATTAAATTATATCTAATGATGACCTACTTTAGATGTTTTCTCCTTAGAATGTCAGTTTCACATGCTACAAATGAAGATAGAGCTTTTATAAGTCTTTTCTGTCATATGAATAATGAATAGGTTTCACACAAAATGCAGGAAATTGCCATCAACACCAAACTACTATAAAAATAAGTTGATCTGAGAGAAAATGCAATTCAAACAATTCTTTTTGGCTTGTATGTTTTTTTTTTTAAGGTGATCTCTAATGGATTTATATGTCTAGTTAATGAGTATCATCTTAATTCATTAAAATCAAAGCAACTATCTTAGACAGAACTTCCTTTCAATTTTGTTAAAAATCATGTGGAAATGTCTTTGTAACTGAAATCTACATTATTTTAAAAATTCTCTACTTGAAATAAAGGCATAGCGAGAAGACTAATTTGACAATGGCAAAGCCTCTGATTTTAAGAAGCTCATTATGTGAAGCATTTAATTTGTTCTCTGCACTAAATTGAGTTTCTTACTATTTGCTGATTTCTCCACACTTGTAAAGCCCCTGGAGTGCAAAGTAAAATGCTAGCATGAGAAAATATGTCTAATAACCTGTCTAATCAGATATTAACAAGCCTGTCCTCAGTTGATCTGTATTATTACAAAAAGTTCAGAGGTTAGAGAAAATTATCATATATACAATATATCAGCTTCATTTTGAAGATGGATATTTTACACTAAGATTTTACATAGCCAGCAAGCTTCCAAAGGAGCAAAATTTTCAAGCATTATAATCACTAAGGCCTGATCCAAAACCCATTGAAGTAGGGTTACCAATTTTGGTAGGATGTATTCGTGGAGGTTTCATCACATGACATAATATTTAATTAAAAATTAGTCTTTAATTCCTGGAGACTCCAGCACAATCATGGGGGGTTGGTAACCCTACACTGAAGACTATTGGAGTCTTTCCATTGACCTCAGTGGGTTTTGGAACACTCCTTAAATGGCTTTCTGGAAATGATTAATTGTAAGAATTGCAACTTCTTAAATGTCTCAAGCACCAATATTTGGATTCCATCTATTTTGTTAGCTGTATCTGAACTCTAGATGATAGCTTTGGTGGGTGATTTTCAGAAGCCCTTTATCTTCACCTAACTGCTCCCACTGAATCACTGGGGCCTGGATCACAAAGGAAGTTAGATGTTGCAAACTGTCAAATCGCCTAGAAAATGACAGGAACAACACGGCGGTTCACAAATCCTCAGTTAGGTGCCTGGGATTTCTGTACAAAGATTGAGGAGAAAGAGACCCTTTAGAATGGGATCTATGGAAGCCAGCATGCTAGACGGGGTGCTGCCTCAACTAGCCAATGGGAGATGCCAAGGAGAGGTAGGTGCTGCCCTGAAGCCCATGCTTAGGTGCCTATCTCTGCTTATCAATCCACAAACTGGAACCCCTGCCACAGGCACCTGGAGTAAGGGTTTCTCGCAGCTGTTTCACCCACTAAAAAACCTTCTGAAAGAGGAGCTAATGGTAGTGCCCACCTTACAACTTTGTAGCACAGTGGCTAGAGTACTTGCCTGGGATGCAGGACTCCCCATGTTCCATTCCCTCCTCTGTTTAAGGGGAGGGAGGATTTAAACAGGGCCTCGCACTTCTCAGGAGCATGCTCTAGCCACTGAACTATGGGGAATTCTGATGTAAGGCTCCCTCCATCTCGCCTGTTGAAGCTATTCCACTGTGGATAATTAATGAAAGAGAGATTTGAGAGGGGGACTGGACCTGATTTTCCTACCTCTCTGGTGGGTGACCCATGAGACTAAGCTATTATGTGCCACAAGCAGAGTATAGGAGGGATCAATGCCTAAGTCACCTGTAATGGCAGGGAATGCATTAAATGAGATACAGCCAGATAATCCTGGCAAGTGACTTGCACCGCATGCTTCAGAGAAAGGCGAAAAACCTCCACTGCCCATCCAACACCACATATGGAAATCAATTAGACTCTGTGCCTGCGAGCAAGAACCAGTTAGCTAAGCATATAGGCTGCTTAATGGTGCCTAACAGGAGCCTCGTTTATCACTATAGGCCTGATGCTTCTTGGACATTGATTTGAATAAGAATGGATTGTTAGCTCTTTGAGGCAGGGACCGTCTTTTTGATCTATTTGTACAGCACCTAGCACAATGGGGTTCTGCTCCATAACTGAGGCTCCCAGGCAATTCTAAGTCAATTAAATTCTAAGTCAATTAAAATAGTGTAAAAACGATACTACAACAGGATATTTCTTGAGTTTATTGAGCATTCTTCCCAAGCACATCACGCTCACAATTATCTTAACTCCTTGGACTAAACTTTCAATGACATCTACAGGGATCTCTGCTTCCATACATATGACAGGATATGCTACTCTGGATACACAGGTCTGGAAAACTACCTCAGATCAGTTACTCTCTTCTGACATCTGCCAGATCAGTTAATGGTTTTCTTAGAGAAAGCTAAACATTTCTTACCTTAAATATTAAAATTTATTATAAATTTTTGAAAGGGCTTGATTCCTGAAGCCAGTTTTAAGCTTCATTTGTCATCAGTGTGAAATTCTTGGTGAGTTTTTTTTATGAATAAATTAAAGACCTTCAATATAGATATTACAAAATTAAATGGATTTTGCCAGAATACATTACAGCCATTAAAGTAAATCAGACTATTAAACAGGAAAAAAGGAGAATCTGCAAATTCCATACAACTTCATGACAGAACCAATTAATCAACTCACTATAATTTGAGACCCTTGCTAGAAAACCTGTATAGGAAGAGGGTGATAGATATCCATGATATATATCATCATTATGTGAAAGTATGGAAAATAAATTCTGCAAAGAAAGATCATAAGCTTGGAAACTGTCCATATCACATAACCAATTAGATATGGAAAGAGGGTATTTTTTTCCTTTCTTTAATCCCCTCAGGTTACATTATGTATCTGCATCATCACCTCAAAGCATTCACAGCGGGGGTGTGAATCCCCTTTAAAAAAGTCTAATGTCTTAAAAAATAATCAGGATGCTCATTCTTTCCCAGAAAAATGCTCCACAATGAGGGAGTCAGTAGTCCGGCCACTTGTCCCCTCAAAGTTGCTTCAAAGGGGTAGATGTGGCTCAGAATAGATCCCATTGAAGTTGTGGAGGTGAGGGGGCAAACAGCCCCTGACATTCTCAACTAGGAAGAAGGCATGTAAGCATCCCCCATAGCCCTTGGATAGGAGTATAGACCATTGGACTTCCCTTGGAAAGAAGACTTGCTTCCTAAATGAGCATGAGTTAGGACTGGTGAACAGCTAAATCTGCTGTTTCTCTCTCAAAGGTGGGAGCCCACATAGTTAAACCTCATTGTGTGTTCTTGGACAAATCACTCCTCTGCCTCTTCTTCCCTCTCCTGTCCTTACTCTGCCTTGTCTATCTAGATCGGAGCTATTTTGGGCAGGGACTTCCCTTACACTGTGTGTACACATGTGTGCAGTACCTTGCACGATGAGGTCCATAGGCACTACCATAGTACCAATAACAGTGAGAACCAGAACCTTGTAGAGGAGTTGGAGGTTGGGTGACAGTCCAGGAAGGGAGAAAATGCTTATTGCCCCGTGGCCCCTCCCAGGCCATTTTGACCATCCCTATTCAGCATATTCAAGTTAAAAAGTTATTTCTGAACAAATTAGCTCCCTATCAAAATGCCAGACACTACAGTTTACAAGGGCTTCAATCCTGCAAGCTACTGAGTGAACACCCTCAATTCTGAATGGCTTAAGCAAGAGGTGAGGGTGCTCAGCACCTTGATGATCAATCCCATTGTTAGCTGACTCAGGTGAGCTTATCCCTTCCCAGTTTCATCCTCACCACTTTAATGAGAAGCTCCTCTGACCTTCTCTGTGTTTTAAGAATTAACCATATACAGAACCAATGGCTTAGTTAAGCAAAACAAAAAATTGTGACTTTCTTATGAAACACAGAAAACAATAGATTTTAGCAGTAACCTAAGGTGGAAGCAAATGTTAGATATGGAAGAGAAAATTTCATCCATTCTGCTAGCAAATCCGCTCTTACTTTGGATATCTGCCTTGTGCTGCCTTCTAAATACTCGCAACTAGAGCGTCAAAAAGACTAGAAATGATAAATGGGGTAGAAACTGCTTAAGGTCTTTGCAAAGTTTAATGAAAGATTGATCTCTTGAGGGTAATGTTCCTCCTTCTTTTACTGAAACAAGAGTTTGATAACCTCTCATTGTGCATTTGATAAATTACATCTCACAGTCATAACTAAAATGAGTAAGTGGAAAATAACTAAACCTTTCTTTAGCCTTTTTTTAATCCTAGTCATTTAATACAAAAAATCCAAAACCTACTAAGTAGCATGCAACGTATTTTTAATCACAGAAGTGAGAACACTCTGATGCAGTAATGAGTAATATAATAGCAGAGGGGAAAGGACTCCTATATCTTGCTGAGTGTACATTGCATCCATTAGTATTTTAAAAGATAGCTCTAGATTTTATGGTGAAGCCTGATCCCTCTGAACTGGAATATTTATCCCTTGGATATCCTTCTAGCACTAATTCCCCATCACTAATGTAGCAGTCATTATATTACCATAGTGAGAAATCCTGCAGTGCATGGATGTAAAACTCCACTTACAATCATGGATTCTTTTGCAGGGTCAGGCCCTTATGCTGGAATCTTCTCTATGCACATAGAACATGACTACTAAGCTCCTATCTAGGCTGAGTGTAAAGGAACTAGGGAGCTGAAATCCATGACCCTTAACTCAGCCAGTGAGAGAGGCTGCTGCACGACATGCGCCTTCTCCCCTCTAGTCCAAAGGAAGGAGCTGCTGTAGCCAATTTTCCAACACTGCAACCACAGTTCCCTCCATAGAGCTGGCTGGAAAGCAGAATATCCATCCCATGAACTCCTCACTGAATCAGAACGAAACGCCAAACTTCAGAATCGCCTGCAAAAAGGGGAATATTCTGATTCAGGAACATACCAGTGTCCCTTACACCTGTACTAGGTCTCCCTATCTGCTGTGCGGGAGCAACCCTTTGGCTGATTGGAGGAGCCAGGGATGTGAGCAGCCCAGCAGGCTGGTTGCTGGGGCAGAAGAGACTGAGGAGCCCACGCTCTGTATCAGCTGAGCTGTTGAGGACCAGGGACCCTGGGAACCCGTCTCCCAGCAGCCTGCCAAGAGAGCTGATGAAGGCCAGAGGAGCTTGGCAGCCAGGACTCCCAGTGCTTCCTGGCTCTCCTTTCAGCTTTCCGGGCAAGGCAGGTGCTGGGCAAGTGAGCTGGCAGGAAACCTGCCTGCTTTCCCACTGGAATTTCAATGAAATTGGCATGTTCCTACAGAACACTTAGTTTTTTTGATGAACTGGCATTTTCTGACAGGAAACATTCCCAGCTAGCTCTGCCCCTCTGTGACTGCTGGGCCAACAGAGCTGTGCAACCAGACACAATGTTGTCATCCTCTAGCACTCCCATTGTAGCCTTAGGAGCCAGACCATGCAGTGTTGGTGCAAACTCCCTTTCTGTGTCTCAGAGGATGTGCAGGCACTCCATTAGCTGCCTCATGTACTCACTCTAGATGGGGCTTATGTGATTTTAAGGGAATGTCTACATTGCAATTAAACCCATGGCTGGCCCATACTAGCTGACCCAGGCTTGGACTAAGGGGCTATTTGACTGCAGTGTAGATGTTCAGTCTTGGGCTGCAGCCTCCCACCTCACAGGTCCTAAAGCCTGGGCTCCAGCCCAAGCCTGAATGTCTATACCATAATTAAACAGCCTTTTAGCCCAAGCTTCTTAGCCCTAGTCAGCTGGCACTGGCCAGCCGTGGATTTTTAATTGCAGTGCAGATACACCCAAAGGGACGTATTCTTGCTTGCTGTTCATAGGTATTTAGACTAGTGGCCCTTTGTTTTCCTGTGGTCTTAGGAAGCTAAGATGTCAAATTGTTTCTGAGGGTTAACACAAACACTTATAAATAAAGGAGGGAAACTTATGGAGGGATAGGTAAAGATGTTCACCCTGTAATGTCTGTGGGCAAAATCTGGATATGTTGACAGGCCACTAAGCGTTCAGCAGCAATAGGAAAAATGATTTATCAGTCCCTTTCTACAAAATAACCTCTGTTTGACAGCACAGCTTGGGGTCAAAGAGACTTGAATGGACAAGGGCAATGAACCACCCTCTCATCCCAGAGGTGAACCTGCCAGAACAGGGCTGAGGTATATTGGCAGGCTGAGACAAGGAAGCATGCAAACCCATTGTCTCTCCTGGGGCTATATTTTCTCCTTGGATAAATGTAGTACTTAATTTGGTAGCATTCCTCAAGGGTGCTAGATTGTGCTGTTTTTTATTCAAATCACTATGGTGGGCAGTAATAGGTTGCCTGACTATACTGTACTAGTGTCATATAACTAGTAACTGTAACACATTGCTCAAAGAATGTATATAATAGTAGTAGCAAGTGCTGAAATGCTCCGTTATATTTGTTCATAAACCAACAGACAGAATAATTGCAGAATACCTACAATATACTGTTTGCTACTTCATTTTGGAACTCTTCTTGTATATCTATATACTGTAGATATATAAATGTCAAACTCTCCGACTGAGAACAGCATGGTTCATAGCACCATTAGTAAGAGAGATGCTTTTGTCCTTTGGCTTTTTCTTTTAATGAACCATACAGCAAAACTCTTCAAACCACAAGGAAAAACACATTTTTTCTATTGAAAACAGAGCTATGAAGGAAGACATTCACTCTATTATATGTGCACATTTATCTTTCAATTATTTTGTTTACGACACACACATAATGTTCTCTTAAGTTGTGGAAAACCTACTGCAGCATTTGCAGGGAAGTGACTATTCTACTCAACAAGAAACAGGTTCTTCCATTTTTAATTTTATTTTTATTTTTTTATTTTTTTTAGGTATAGGGCACAAGCAGTATGGCCGAGGAATTATAAAATTGTAGCATGGAAGTAGGAATTGGGACTCCTTTCTTCTTCTGCTTTTTGGCTCCACTATTCACTTTGTATGATCATAAGAAAATCCCTTCATGTTTTAGTTTACTCAGCTATAACCTTGGTATAACATCTACCTACCTAATAGGAGATGAGGTAGATACAGGCTGTTTTGAAGTAAATCAATGAGGTCTATGCCAAATAAGAATGTGTGGGTTGTTGTTTTTTATATATATAATTTTCATCATGTGTATGTATTTTGTCAAGCTACTGATCATTCTACTGGTAGCCCAACATCCAGATTAACTGTCCTGTTGAGAAGCAACCTCTCACTCCAGTACATAGCATTATTAGAGGCAATAAACCCAATTTAAATTTCTCAAATTAAAAAAGGATAGCAAATTCTCAGAGTGTCACTTGTAGGCTTATTCAAAGTAGATAACTCTTTATGAGGCACAGTGGGATTCAGCAAAATTGGTCCCATACCACAAACCCTGTAGTTTATGCACTTCTTGTAATACACTTTTAATTAAGCGATGATAAAAAGGGCACGCTGCTTTATGAAGCATTAACCTTGCTCACAATTAGCTAAACCATGAGATCAAAGATTTTGAAGATATCCACATGAAAATATATCATTTCAAAGACAGTGCAGCTGTTATTGCTAATATGTTGTAAGCAAGCCTATGTAAAAAGATTTTTATAGTTGAATTAAATATTTTTAGAGTAAATACTTAAAACAAGCAAAGTCTGATATGTGGAGCTATTTTGCTGGCATCTCTGGAGACCAATTTCTTGGCACCATTCCAGTGAAATCTGCATGCTGGAGAAGTGGTAATGCTACAGCATGGAACAGCCCGTAGGCAACTATATGTAAAGCACCGAATCCTTAGGTGATCGGCACAACTTCATCGAGTTCACAATGTGTTTGTTTTTGCTGTTTTAACTTTGGACACATCTAGATCAAACTTAAGCACCGTAAAACAAAACTAAAAATATATTTACAGTGCACGAGGTGCCGTGCGATAGAATTTAAAATATAGCAACAATGTAAAAGGGATAAAAAGGTTCTGACTTACAATATGAACACAGAATGTAGGTGAGGGGGTCCAAGAAGGAAGGGTATTGAAAGGGACGATAACGAATATAGCACCAAAAGTGTTTGTCTTAACATAGCCTTGAATTATTTTTTTTAAAAAAAAAAGCTTTAAGCTGTTTAAGAGGAGGGATGGAACTGGGACTCAGTTCCACATGACAGCGCTCAGTGCTGCAGACGTGCAGTTGCCTCTGATTTCAGTGAGCATCGCATGAGCACAGATATAAGCCGTCAGTCAAGCTATGCCTATCACCATTAAGCGCTTCAAAATCCAAAGTTAATAAACAGACACTTTATGGGAATCGCAAATAAAGGACACAGGTTGGGTCTAGTATTATGCTAACTCACCCCCTCAGAATTTGTGCTGTTGCGTTATCTGGAGCCCTAATAATAAGAAGAAATGATGCTAATCGAGGCTCAAAAGCAGAAAGACACGTGTTGCTGTGCTGTGAGGTCATCAAAAGATTGATTATTCATTTTCTGGTCAGCTATACATCTAAGCTCACTTTCTAAAGGTTCATGAAGTTTACAGGCAGAACTAGGAACTCATGGCCCAATCCTTCATTCCTTACCCTGCTTATCATACTGATCTTAATCGTCCCTCTGTTACCTTGTGCTCTGCTATCTGTGGTATCCAAATATAAAATCAGAGTAAATAGGTGGATTGTAACTTCTTCAGGCTAGGGACTGCCTTTTTGCTATGTCATTAACGTGCCTGAAATGAGGCTGGGATCTCTAATTGCTATAATAAATCAGTATCAACAAAAGTCTTCAAGCATCAGAACTGAGAGAGACTGAAGTCATTGAATATTTTGTTGAAAAATAATCTATCAAGAATGTGCAGATCCACATTTCTTAAGAGGTTCATTTGAATGCTGTCCCCAAGACTCATTAATTTTTGCTGTTTGGAGGGATTTTGTTTCCAACTTTCTTCCTGTTTTTGCACAAAGGAGGCTGGAGATCAGTTCATCATTATTTCTGCATTTTGTCCATTTCTTCTCCTGAAAATTCATTTGTTCCTTCCTACCACCTGACCCATCACCGGCTGTTGAATTTCCCTGAAAGTGCAAATGACTCCCATGTAAAACACACACGAGAACTGAGACAGTCATGAGGATGTATAAATGAAAAAGCTGCCATATAATACACATAATGGATTTTGTTTAACTCTGCCTCCTACTTAATAATAATAAATAATAATCTATTTAAGACTGAGGAATGGGAAGGCAAAAGGAGAAATCAAAGAAAGTTAAGGGTAAACAGGAAAAGGGACAGTTTAATCATTATTTAAAACAGATTCCTCATTTTGACAAGGAGGAGAAAAGTCCATCCTCCATCAGTGCTAACCATAGATTAGCTGACAAATGTGGCAAGTAACAAATTTTGATTAAAGATAACAAACACTATTGTAAAGAATTACATGTTTGTATTCTATTATAAAACTGCTAAAATCTAGTATTCCTTTAAAATATACTGGCTTTCAGGGGATATATTTTAAAGAACCTTTTGTAAGGTAGACAATCAATTTCTATTAAGTTATATTTTTCTTGTTGTCTCTGTGTTATCCCCAGATTCAAAGGAACTCACATGAAGATATTTAGGTGCTGTGACTCAGATATGACAATAATATGGAAATAATTTGGTTTCACTTCTTTTGGAAGACTGAGCTAGTTTGTCACCGTGAATGCATGTAGTTCCATGAAATTAAATGGAGGTACACTCATTTACACCAACGGGATCCTGTCCTGTGTATATCCCCGAACCTTGTAGGAATGGAGAAAATCAATAGGTTTTAGTATGTTATATCTTGTGGGAAGGGGGGTGATTGCATGTTCATTTATGTTGCTGCTGTGGCTGTGTTGGCTGTGTTCTCCACTGACACCGGGGGCCTGAACCTCAGCCAGTCAATGAAGTTATGCCTGTTTACATCAGCTGAAGACTTGACACATAATTCATTAATTCTTAGTCAGCATTCTTTGGTTTATGAATACAATATTTGAGGAAAACCCAGTGAAAAGTGTGTGTGATCACATCCACTTCTTGTCTGGGAGAAACACTATGTTTTTGGGAGATAAAACCGATTTCATTGATGCATCAAAGGGGCTGGGCCTTTGTGTAATGGCTGACTATGGAAAGTTCTGTTTGTATCACAGACATATGCAATTTTCAGGGTTAACTTTTGCTGTCCTTAATCCTGTCTGTGGACACTTACTCATGTGAGAGTAAGTGGCATCAAGAGGAATTACTCAGATGAGAGTGTCCAAGCCTTACTCACACCGCGGTGTAAAAGCTCAATCTAGCCTTGTACCCTATATGTAACATCATAACTTCTCCTTATTTCCAGCATTCCTATTTGTGAGCATTAGGGGAATACCCTTAAGGTGTTTAAGGAGGGCAAAGTTAATAGATGCAATATTTCACCATCTTCAGGAGGGTCCATCGAAGATTGATTAAGCCTTTTTTATTATGTTATTTGATGCTTGATATGTCAGCCAAAGGCAATGTATAATCCTTCAGTGACCTGCTCTAGCAGCTCAGGCATTAGGCCAACTTCTTTGCACAGGACAAACATCAGTTCAGCACAAATGTCTACAGAAGTGGTGATGAGGAGGGTTTGATGTAAACGTTAAGGTCGGATACTTCCCCATGTCTGTTTTGCATGACAGTTCAGCTCTGAGATGTGTTCTACTTATGTAAAATGGTTACATAACCGAGCTAGGAAAATACACTGTTCAGTGGTCCGTTAACGTGCCATCAAAGAGAATGAAGTAGTTTCTCAGCATACACTATGTAGTTTTAGAGATGCATACTGTCATCTTTATTGCATATCAGTACAGTGCTTAGTATAATGGGTTCTGATTCTTGACTGGGATTCCTAAGTAGTTGTGATAGTTTTATAAAATATTTTCCATATTTGTAGAAAACAGCTTTTCTGGATGTCAAAACACTGTACATCTTTCGCAAAAATGATGTAACCGGTGAGAGCAGTGTGGCTCTTTGTCTCCCCACTAATGGCTAGGTTTATAAGTATGCTACTGATTCTGAGCTAATGAACCTGCCTCAAGATAGAGAAGTCCTGGGTTCAGTCTCTGCAGAGGACCCTCCAGAAGCGTAGTTACATTTGTCTTTGTAAGGCCGACAGACCCCAGTCATCAGGGAGGCAGGATCAAACCAGGGACTTCTGACACTTAGTGCATGAGCCTCTCCCATATAAGCTAAAAGCAAGCTCACTGTTAGCTAAGGCTGTAGAGCAGACTTATTTTATCTCTCTTGCTAAGTGGTCTCAGTCCCACTAGGTGGTACAGAACACCATACCCCGGAGGTCTGTGAGATACATATTGACATAGTTTTTGAACAAAAACTTTCTCCTCTGAGCACTGTTAGTAAGAGACGGCTAAACAAGTTTCGGGAAATTTTGAGTTGAAGTGTTCCCAGTGTATGCAGATATTTTGAGATCTGGGGGACCTGAGTGAGAGCCAGGCATCGACAGGAATATAACAAGTTGCCAATGATGGTAGGCAGATAAACAGGTGATAGAAATTGGATTAAATCAATGGTAGAGAAGTGAAAAGTCACGCACTTGGGGTCTAAATTTCTGTTACAATCTGGGCCTCATCAGATGCAAGCAACAAAGGAGAGAGACCTGTGTGTGTGTGTTTGTGTGTGTCTATCACAGGATGTCAGAGCTACCAATGTGATGCAGCTGTGAAAAAGGCAAATGTGATTCCAGGATGTATTACCAAGGCATTTCAAGAAGGGCAGAGGAGAGAGAGAGAGAGAGAGATATTAATGACATTGTACCAAGCACTAGTAAGACTTCATCTGGAATACAGTGTTCCCTTCTGGTCACCCATGTTCAAAAAGATGAATTTAAATGAACAGGTGGAGAGAAGAACTATCAGGGTGATCAGGGGAATGAAGGGCCTCTCTTGTATGAGGAGACTGGAAGAGCTTGGCATGTTTAGTCTAGAAAAAAGAAAGCTGACGGGATCTGATTGCTCACTATAAATTAGGGGAGTAAATGCCAGAGAGGGTAAAGAGCTAATTAAGCTGGAAGGACAATGTTGGAACAAGAACAAATGGATATAAACTGGCCATAAACAAACTGAGACTGGGAATTGGAAGAAGGCTTCTAACAATCAGAAGCTCTGGAACAGCCTTCCAATAAGAGGTGTGGGGGCAAACAACATAATTAGTTTTGAGAGAGCTGGGCAAATTTATGAGTGTGATTGTATGATGGGTTTCTTGTGATGGGGCTCACTTCCTATTTGTCTTATGTTCCTAAAGCTTGTGCTTTATTGCTTCGAATAGGAAGGATCAGAAAGGGATTTTTTTCCCCAGTGTATTCTGGGAGCGATATTATCATTTCCCTCCTCTGAGCATCAGGGATGGCCATGGATGGAGATGGGACATTGAGCACATGAGAGAAAGAATGCTTGGTGCCAACTCTGGACAAGGTGGGCCAGGGTTCTGAGTCTAACTGATCCACATATTGGGATTGAGAAGGAATTTTCCCCCAGATCAGGCTGGCAGTGACCTTTTTGCCTTTCTCTGTAGCATATGGATGTGGGTCACTTAACTATGCCCCTGCAATTGAAGGGGCCTCAAGCACTGGTGTCCCTCAGTCGCTCCTATTCTCTACCTGTGGTACATGATAGTCTAGTCTCCTGTGGGCTACAATACATTGGTCTCATTTTGGTGGTTGGTTTTAGTGTGTAGCTTCCGGGTAGAGATGGAAGCCTGTGATATAAAGATTAGATCTAGTGGTCCCCTCTGGCCTTAAACTCTGATTCTGACTGGAAACAGCTATTGGAACCTCAGCTAATCTGGTCTGTTGGTGGTGATCCATGGAGGAAATGAGGGTGATCATCTGGAGGTACAGTGGTAAAATGTCACCAACGTGTGGACAGCTGTAGCTCCTAGCTAGGTTGTCTATCCCATGCTTACTGCGAAGAACCTTAAGATTGACTGTCCTGAGAAAGGAGAGAAACAGGGTGGAGAGGGGAGAGCTGGAAAGAATTAATGTAGTAATAGAAACACAGAGGTGTGGCATCTGACTGGGAGAAGTGCATGTACTGGGTTGGTGATGGAAATTTGCTTCTCTCATGTAAGAAGCGATGTTTCCACTAAATAAAGCTAGCAAACAAAAATATAGGGAGGGTAACTGTGTAAATTTCAGAGTGTTCTTGCAATCATTTATCCTTATAAAATAAAAATTATAAAACATTTAAAACAAAATTCAGAACCAGTCCCACAACTGGTGGGAAAACAAAGTGGGGGGGGGGGATTGCAAAAAAGAACTCATTTTGAAGTTTTTTGAATTTCAAATTTTCAAAATAAAAAGAATACATATAAACTGCTGTAGTCATAGGGATGCAGGGCTGGAAGGGATCTCCTGGGCCATGGAGTCCAATCTTCTGCCATTGCAGGCCAATCAGCAATAGAATCCAATTAAGAAACAATCCTGAAGTACAGCACAGCATGCTGCTGTACTAATTCCTAAAGTCCTAAATGGACTTTCAGTGGTCATGGAAGGACGATAACATATATGCAGTCCCAGCCCTCCCCCTTCTCATGCCTGGACTCTGAGAGTGACCTCTACAGGACCAAGGAATGGATTGTGTGTTGGAGAGGGGCATTAATATACCACAGATGTGATAACTGACTGCCCCCCCCCATTTTGCACAGGTGTTCATGCTCCCTGTGAATTTAGGGGGAAGGATCTCGCCCATGGCTTTACTTCAGTCAGAGTTTTCCATTAGAAATATTTTTAAGACCTTTAAAAGTGGCTCTTTAGCAAAGCATACCTCTGTAAAAGTTTTAAAGTTTTTTCACATTAAAAACACTTAAGTTCTCCTAGCCATAATTATAATACCCAAGTGACCAATTTAGTTTGCATTTCCAGTCTACTAGTACATGAATCATGTTCAATAACCTCCCATCTGAGCGCTTTATTGCTGTTTAAGTACGAATTAAAACCTATAAAAATAGATGCTATAAATCATTGTAGCAATTGCTAGGAATTGTCGTTGATCATGGGTCTAAAACCCAGTCAGACCCACACCTAAAACATCTGTGGAAGAATACAATGTTACTGTTCAGAGTTGTTCTTTCCTATGTGTATCAAACCGATATTAACACAGTCATGCCTGAAGTGTGGGGCATGTTTTCCACTGTGAAGGGAACATCAAATAATTTACTACAAGTTACCGTTGACAGTGAGGAGACCATAAACTAACCCACAGTGTGAAAAAATCTACACTTTCTAAGCTTATGACAGCAAAATAAAATTACACACTTACGTTTCAATAAAGTGATTCAAAGAGATGCAGTCAGGAACTATTCTCTTCTCAAATATAATGATTCTCCTATAAAACACTAACCCTGATATTTTCCTCAGTGCTACATGCACCCTTGTGAACTTTACCAGTCCTCTCACTTGGAAATGGAGTGATCTAAACATGTATTGAACTGGAGATTATTCCATTGTCAAAACCTGTGAGTTTTGGTATAACTGAATGTCTCCTGTTTGGCTCTAGTTTCAGGCTATAGGAATATGAAGCAAAACCAAATGGTTCCTAATTCGAAAAGTCTCAGACAACACCACCATTAAAGCCAATGAGTCTTTTGTCTCAAAGACAACTGGTGGCTAGATCATGTGGTGGGAGAAAATGGAAGGGGCTTCCTTCTGTGCAATGTAACCCTCCTGCTCGGTGGTGTCAGCAGCAAGAGGCACTGAGTTCAATATCTAGCTGTTCCTCTTAGCCATTGCAAAACAGAACTGGCTCCAGCCCCTACCTGGTAATCTGGGAACACCAAACACCACCCTTGCGTGCCTCTGAGACAATATTTCCCCACTTGCAAGCACTGAGTCTGTGTGTAACGCAAGAGAAATTTATTAAAAGGCAGAGGGAACTCAGCATTAATTTGGGGAAACACTGCAGCAATTCAAAGCAGGTAAATCATAAGTAAACACCTGCCCTACTGTATGGTGAGCAGCATCTTTTGGCTCAGTTTTCCACCTGGCAGTTTGAAAGCCTGATGGATGAATGTCCCTTTAACACACCACTCACCTTTCCCTCCACTGCATCTCTGTCACCAGTAGTTGTCCACCGTCAATTAAGCCCCACAATTCAGGGATGCATTCACCTGGGCTCACCTCCCACCCCAAAAGGTGGACATCGAGTGATGCCGCTGCTGTCTCGGCCACTGCTTCGCACTGCCATTGGTATCTCCACTGCTTGCCACTCACTGGCACCTCTGCAGTGCCATGTTCTGAGGTTCTGTCACCTAGCCCAGTTCTTAGTGATTTCACTGGATAGTGGGAAATCTCCCTGCTATTGCAGCCTCTGTGCCATCTTCCACTGCAAGTGTCCCCGTGCCAAGTCTAAAGTTTAGCCCCTAGACCGGCTCATCAGCAACTGCAGCTCTACTAATCACTGAACAGAAACAAGAATTCTCAGTTGAGTCTGGTCAGCTCTGTCTTCAAACCCTGGAGAGGGGAGGGTCAAATGGAGAGAAGGTGTGCCTATACAAATAGACACACAGCTCCTGAAGTCTTTCCTTCTAGTTCATCACTAGATGGCAGAGCACTCATTCAGCCCCTGGCTTATGCAAATAAATTGCAGAGGGCCCCTTGCAAACAATCTCAGGGCAGGAGTTTGCTCTGTGAATCAGATTGTCTCCTTGAGAAAGAGAATGAAAAGAACAAACCACAGATGAAAATCATGTTGTTTACGGCACCACTGGAAGACACAGTCTTATATTGCCCTCATCCCCATGTGAGTATTGTATAAGAATGTCAATAGAATTGGCAATGTGTACAGTGTAGTGTTTTGGCAGGGGTTTCTGGGTTGTTCTTTTTAAATATCCATGCTGTTATGTGTTGCCTTTCAAACAAATAGTAGTATCCACATGGCATTACTAATGTAATTGGAAGCAGTGAAATCTGAAACAATTATTTTGCTTTTGTTAAATCTTTTGATTATGCCCTTTCTTGCAACCTACTGGTCTGAAAGAGGTGCCTCAGGTATAGACCACAAAATAAAAACTGCAGGGTTATGAAAATTCAGCCAGCTCCACTGATCTAATTACACATCAATGTGCCTTACCATCTGGCTCATGAGCACTCCTTTGTAAAAGGCCATGATGGTCCTGCCATGCCCAGTAACAAGGCCACCTTCTTTTTGTCTCAAAATTGAACCCATCTTCTCTATTGCTAAAATGGAAACAGTAACTTATATTCACAGTTCAGATGTCTTGGTTTTCCACTATAGAGAATGAGTTAACTGCTGTGATTGCTACTTTATGCCCTAATTTCACACTAAAGCCTTTGAATGATTAGTATTAACCGTGATTTTTTTCCACTACACAGTTTGCTCTGTATAGGTTGCTTTTTCACTGATTAGCACGATGATTCATCTGGACTTGCAATGGGGGTCTTTTTTTACTAGAAGAATGATTTATACCAGTGTTAGAAGGGCTAAATACTCTTAGTAGAGCTACGGTTTAAAAAAAATCTGATTAACTGAGACTTGCAAGGAAGGGTTTATTGCTTAGACTGCTTTATAGATTAGCAATGGAAACATGATCTCCACCCACCTTAGATTATTTCAATGCCAGAACCTAATCCTTGAAGCTCCAGACATTTTATTCTTTAATACATCTTAATATTTTGGTAAGATTATGTCCTGAGTTCTAATCACTGAATTTGATAGATAGATAGATCATTTTCTATCTGAGCTGATTGCAGGAAAGGTCTAGTGATAAAGATGATACATCTTTAGGCCAGGTGTTAATACAGGCATTACCCATTCATGCCTTTTCCTTGAACAAATGTGAACCTGGTGTAAAATCAAAAGAAATATTGTGCCAGTTACTATGGAAGACCACTCTTTGGCTTTTCAAAGTAACATGTCTAATGGTAAGAAATGTCTGCCTTGTGCTGTCAACCTTGCTCTTTCCAGTTTCAAGGACAGCATTTAAATAATCTGACATTAGTCACGTAATCAGAGACATGATCTTATAAAAGAGAGACTCTAGACTTTTCCAGTCTTCTCCACTTTCACCTCTCTATCTTCTTTATACCAATTGTTGGGTAGGATTGATACCCCGAACCTCAAACAAAATAATTTGTGCTTAGGGTTCTGGTGTACTACAACACTTACCAGCAAAAAGCTTGTCGGTTTTCAAAAACTATCTTTGTCACCTAGATAAGTATTTCTAATGAAACCCATTTTCCTTTCTTTTTAAAAGGAAAATATGGGTATTAGAACACTGCTGCCATTAGTTCAGCACAAGCTAAATATCTAGAATTTGTGCTAGTCTTTATGAAAAACTTTTAGTGTTCCAGGAATGATAGAAGACAAATTAAACATGATAGTGAATTCAAAGATTTTGGATCAGTGTCATGTAACCTGTAATGGTGAAAGAACGAAGGTCATGATTTTCCCATATATTCACATATATATATTTTCCCATATATTCAGAGATCTTTCTTATTCAAGAAAGACTAGAATTTGTATCACTAAAGACAGCATCTATAATATAATTTATGAAACATCACTTAGGTCCCTATGCAAGCCCCCTGGAGTCAACAGTCACCTTCCTACTGAGTTCAGCAGTGGACTAGGGCCCTTATGTAGCACCCTAGATACATAGTTCTTTTCCGCTGATATAAAACACACATAACTGAAGTCATTTAGCACATGCACATGTTAAATCCGCAGCGGGCATCTTTAATTTATGTCACTGACAAAGTCCATCAGGGAATCTACTCCACTGAAAAATCAGGTGTACTGGAACCTATCACCACCAATGTACGATGGACAAAAATCCCCGGAAACTCAAGACAACAATACAAAGTGGAAATCAATGACTAAGTCCGGAAGACAGCTTGAGAGAAGACACAAACCAGCTGAAAAATGAGAAAGAGGGGTAAGGCAAGGAGCAAATGATCTTGACTCTCCAGGTTTCAGAGTAGCAGCCGTGTTAGTCTGTATCCACAAAAAGAAAAGGAGGACTTGTGGCACCAATTGTTTCATGTTCTCTATGTATATAAATCTTCCCACTGTACTTTCCACTGAATGCATCCGATGAAGTGAGCTGTAGCTCACAAAAGCTTATGCTCAAATAAATTTGCTAGTCTCTAAGGTGCCACAAATCCTCCTTTTCTTGATTCTCCACTTCACCTGAGCTCTATTTGGATGAGATGCAGAAGAGGGATTGTTTGTTAGGGAGTGGGTTGCCACTATCTGATCCTTGGCCACTGTCACAGGGTGGCTGGAACCTTAATGACAAGGGGGCTAGTCTAGCCTCCAAACAGGAGGCTCATCCGGAATGTGAGGCCTGGTAAGGGGTTGATGGGAGTATGTAGGCTGATTAGTCCTGCTATATTTGAAGACAGGTGTGTCAGGCAGGAAAGAGTTATATGGAAGGGAAGCTGGGGAAGGGAGAACCGCAGGGTTTTCCTCTCTATTGAGAGGTTTACTAGGAGGCAGAGGGAGAACTGATGAAGTCTGCAGGAAGCAATACATTCCCAGGAGTGCATCCTAGGGAATTGCAAGGAATGAAATAAGAAGCCAGAGCACACTAAGGCATAGTTGCAGAATAAAATATTATTTAACTGATCACACAAGGATACAGCGTTTGCCTCATTTACTGTCACAAAGCTTACAAAATGATCTTTTATATCTACCTTTCCTTCAATATGATCAATATCAACAAACCAAAGCAAATTGCCATTTGATCAAGATGGTTTGCATCTGGAATGATAGTAAAAACTTAGCTTCATGGCAGCTATTAAATATGTGCCTCCTAGTTTTGGACATTAAAAGACTTATAAATTCATTAGTAACTGTCTTGCTCAAGTATTTGATTCTGTTGGTCTCAGTGGTACACTGGGAAAAAGTTGCAATATGTCCAGCAAGTAGCTTACGGATGCTTCAGTAAATACCACAATTGTGCTCTCCAGCACTTCATGGTATCTGTAGAAGGGGAGACCTAAACAAGCTGGAGTTTTGACTGACAAGCAACATTTTTAGGACTTCTCACCATTTCAGAAGATTGTTTGTCAAAACATGCCATGATACTCTGACTCTGTAGAGGTGCCACATGATGTGACTGCACATGTTCTTTCCTCCTCCTCCTCCTCCTATGAACAGGCATTGACTTTAGCATATTCTTCCAATCACTGTTAACCATGCTGGGTTTTGAGCTTCTATATCCCTGAACAACCAACAAATGTGTCAGTATGCATAAGCTGAAATATATGCTAAACCACTGGACATGAAAATCTTCATGCAGTGCATTTTTCATTCTGCAAAATGCAGGTGAAAATGGTGCTTTGTAGGTAGGGGAGAAAGGCATTTGGCATATCACTTTTACGGGGTTTGGCAAGGATCAGTCTGAACAAGCATATGCAATTGCTTAGCTGATAAACTGAACCTTGAAAAAAGAAAAGGAGTACTTGTGGCACCTTAGAGACTAACCAATTTATTTGAGCATGAGCTTTCGTGAGCTACAGCTGAAGTGAGCTGTAGCTCACAAAAGCTCATGCTCAAATAAATTGGTTAGTCTCTAAGGTGCCACAAGTACTCCTTTTCTTTTTGCGAATACAGACTAACACGGCTGTTACTCTGAAACCTGAACCTTGAAAAAGACTCTTATCAGATGGAACCATCAAACCTATTTCGGCAGGAAGACTGCTTTGACTTGCTTTATTGTTAACCCGCTCATTTACAGGGCCTGTGGTTTGTTCCTTTCAAGTTCATCTATAGGGCCTTTGGGTTTTTTGGTATTATCATCTGAGTTCTCTGGGTTTGTTTGATTTGCAGGTCATCTACAGGGTCTTCAGTTGTTTTCTTGGTTTCAGGCAAAGCTTCACTGGAAACACTGTCAGCTATAACTACAGGCACAACTTCAGTGGTACTGCACAAATCGTTGTCCTGACGAAAACTTTAACACAATGACAGATTCATGCTTGCTGAGCTGGGAGACAGTTCTCGACTTTCTACTTCAGACTGCAGGAGTTGATCAGGAAGCTTACAAAATGCTGCTCAGGATCTTTGGAGGCAGTTTGTAATGTCTTTTTGTTGTCAAAAAACAGACTTGTATGTGTATTTATGGTTTTCATTTTCAGATATCTTACAGTATGAGACTAACTAAGTTGGAAGTATAGGCTTAAAGTGCATTTTTGTGCTGCTTGCGTTATCCTTCAGTTGTGGGGTAATCTTAAAAACAAAAAAAACAGAATCTTGCAGAGAGGCAGAACTAGAATGGGGCTGGCTGGAGAGAGCGCTGTTGGGGTAGGGAGCAGCGAGAGAAAATAGGCACTTACCTCTTTGTCCCACAGCAAGAGGAGGATATGGAGGCTTTTGAACAAACTACATTTCCCAACAGTACCCTGTTGAGCACTGAAGAATACTCAATGGCTGTGATCCCTACAGGATGGGGTAGGAAACTTTTCTCCTACTATGAGTATGCTAAAATACTGTGAGATTTTACAAAGGCATTGCAGGACAGGTGGGTATGGGTCCCCTGGGACACATATAGAAATGGGGGCTGATGGCCAGGAGCAGTGTTAGACACCGGCAACCCATGCAATTGCATCAGCCCTGAGACAGCAAGGGGGTCTCTTGCCATGGTGACTGACTTAGTTACTTATGAGGGTGGGGCCCCAGAATCGAGTGACAGAGGACACATGGCCGAAGCAGAGGAATAGATGATGCAGCTGCTCAAGAACCCATGCACTTGGAGGGCCGCTGAAGGCTCAGGGCTCCTTGGCCACACAACATACGCCTGGCGCAGGCTGCTGCCATTGTATGCGACCTGCTGGAACCTCTAGAGCAGTGGCTCCCAACCTTGTTCCGCCGCTTGTGCAGGGAAAGCCCCTGGCGGGCCAGGCCGGTTTGTTTACCTGCCACGTCTGCATATTCGGCTGATCGCGGCTCCCAGTGGCCATGGTTCGCTGCTCCAGGCCAATGGGAGCTGCTGGAAATGGTGCGGGCCAAGGGACTTACTGGCCGCTGCTTCCAGCAGCTCCCATTGGCCTGGAACAGCGAACCGTGGCCAGTGGGAGCCGTGATCGGCCAAACCTGCAGATGTGGCAGGTAAACAAACCAGACCAGCCTGGCAGGGGCTTTCCCTGCACAAGCGGCGGAACAAGTTTGGGAACCACTGCTCTAGAAAGATCAATGTGCTAGCCCCAACTTTGAATTTGCCTGAGGAAGGGACCTCCAAAATGGTGGTTCTGCCATGAATTCTGATTACTAGGACTGTCAATGGCAGAGCCTCCATTTTGGCTGCAGGCCCCTCCTCCCCTCCCATTGTTCAGGCCAGTGAAAGTGTGTGCAGCAGGAACCAGCACACTGCTCTTCCTAGAGGGTCTGGCTCCAGGAGTGGTGGTTTTGTGGCTCTGGCTCTCTCGGCAGCTGTTCTGGCGTTGGCGGGAGCAGTGGTGATGGCTCTAGCTGTAGCAGCCCTGGTGCAGGGCCAAGGCCAGAGGGAGCAGGTGGCAGGGCATGGAGCTGGGCAGCGGAGAGAGTGAGGCAATGGGGGAGTACAGCAGGGATGCAGAGGCAGGGATGAGTTTGGAGGGTGAAGAAAGTGAGTTTATTTGGGTGAGGAACATGTATGGGCGGGTCCACAATAAAAACCTGCACTGGGGCCCCTCCTTGTTCCTCTGCCACTGGCAGAGCGGAGAAAGAGATGCAGGGAGGCTGGACCAGGTGGCACCCGGTGTTAGGATATAGATATTCAGGCCTGTCTGTAAAGGCCTATACTCTAAGAATTTAGGTGTATTCTTATCACTTGGCTAGTGATAGAGGTATAAAAGAGAACCAAAATCACTGTCTGCTGGTGTAAGGGCCTTCTCTTACTGTGACAGTCTGAGGCCCTGTTCTTAGGCTAAGGCCTTTGGCTAAGCAGCAGAGGCGGGGAAGCTGGGAAGCGAACGGTCACATCCTCACATTCCAAACTAGTCACATTGAAATAAGGTGCTATTGGGCTGTTAGGCACTATCAGGACAGGATTGTATTCCTATCACCTCCAGAGAAAGGGAAGTGCCTAGAAAATGTAAAAGGAAACTTAGTTTGATAGCATCCTGTCTGTGAAGAACTCACTTATCAATAGCTGGGATGTGAAATCCTCACTTCTATATTGTCTTGTCATTATAGTTCCCACTTTGCTGTTGTTTGTCTGTATAATTTCTGTCCAGTTCTGTGATGGTTCCTGTCTGCTGTATAATTAATTTTGCTGGGTGTAAACTAATTAAGGTGGTGGGATATAATTGGTTACATAATCATGTTACAATACGTTAGGATTGGTTAGTTAAATTTCAGGAAAATGATTGGTTAAGGTATAGCTAAGCAGAACTCAAGTTTTACTATATAATCTGTAGTCAATGAGGAAGTGAGTGGGGGTGGGTGGGGGTGGGCAGGGGCATGTGGGTAAGGAAGATGGGAATGGGGGTAAGAAAATTGGAATCCATGTTTTGCTAAAGGGGGAAATGGGAACAGGGAATGGGAGTAAGGAAGTTAAAATCATGTTTGGCTCAGGGTAGGAATGGGAACAGGGACACAGGCGTAAGGCTCTGTGGTGTCAGAGCTGGAAAGGAGGATACTAAGGAAGGAAATTGGAATCATGCTTGCTGGAAGTTCACCCCAATAAACATTGAATTGTTTGCACCTTTGGACTTCGGGTATTGTTGCTCTCTGTTCATGCGAGAAGGACCAGGGAAGTAAGTGGGTGAAGGAATAAGCCCCCTAACACCTGGTCAGCATTTGCTGACTGTATTGACTTAAATCTGCCGCTGAGCAGAAGATGCTGAGTTTCTTATGTTTGATTTAGTCCTGTTTTGAGGGACCTCAGGGGAAGGCCTTGCGGGTCCCAGCCTGAGGAAAAGAAGCCAAAGACAAGTTGTGATATGTTTTCTTCTGCAACCTGGATGTTGGGCCTCTGATACCCTGGAAGGGGTTAGACTGTATCTGACCTGGCCAGAGGGCCAACTCATTGGAAGAACCAGACCACTGTTGTATTAATTCAGATGGATTAATTCAGGGTCAACGGTGTTAACATGACACTGAACCTCTCCAATATTAAACAGGTCCAGGGTCTGGTATGCAGAGATTTCTGCTTAGTAAAATAGCAAACACACCATTAAAAATCCTTTTAACCTTTTATTATAGATACAGAAAACCAGGAAATACACTCAAAGCATTTGAAATGTACGATATTAAGAGAGAAGTAGAAATAGACCAGAGAAGTAGATCGCATCATGCAGGAGGCAGCTTTAATTTATGTCATTGACATAAAATCCATCTGGGACATACTTGAGTGAACTATTAGGTGCAGCACCAATGCCCCAAAGCCTCTCTGCACTCCTGGAATGCCTCCGACATGCCCCCTCCCTCCCATTATACTGATGGGGATGAGCGGGTAGGTTCTAAGGGTGGCAGAAGAGCCCCTGCTAGCTTTATACCAGTGGAGAATCCTCCTTCACAGGGAGAATTCACTATCCTTCTCCAAATGTGTCAGGTTTACTTTACAGGTGAAAATTGAACTTGGAAGCCTGGCAAATCTGATCTGTTGCAAGGAATGTAGAGAAAGTAGGGGAACATGACCCACTGAAGTACGAGGTAGATGAAACAGGATAATGTAGGTCCTTTAAGATGAGGAACCTGAACTGGATACAGTACAAGATAAAAATGATAATGAAGAGATTTGAAGAATTAAATATCAGGATCAGAGTGACAGGAGAGGAAGATGACTCAGCCAATATTGTGGGTAGTCTGGATGGAGGAAAAGATAAGCAGAGGAAAGGCCAGAAAGGAGACTACAGCAATTGGGGAAATAGAGGACAAAGGTATGAGCAAGAGTTTTAGCAGAGCGGATAGGGCGTGATACAATGCCCACTCAAGTCGACAGAAAGCTTCCCATTGTCTTCAATGGCCTTTGGTTAGGCTCAGGGTGAGCAAAGGGTAGATTTTAGTGATAGTAAATTAGAAATCAGGGCCAGAAAAAAAACCCACCTGTTTTCTGCTTTGAGAACAATAGCTAAGCTTCTTATGTTCTCCATTACTTGCTATTCTAGCAGGTAGATGCTCTCCTTAATTATGTAAATGAGTTGCTTGTGACAGATTTTAAATGACAGTCTTTCTATTTTGAAGATATATTTTGTTATCAAACTATAACTGAGTGAGTGTCAAAGATGCTCTTTTGCACTTTTATATCTCCTTTTGTGACTAACAGATTTCATTCATTTATGGAATATGATACTAAATATGCTACATGAATATTCGTGATCACTGTATCTTTTTGCCTACCGTGTATTGCTTTTCGTTTTCAGATTGGAATGTTGCTATATTTTAAAACAATGTGTATTTATATGTCTGTTAAACAGAAGAACTTTTTCTGACACTTGATTTTTCCCAGAGGAGTTATGATCTGCTAAAATTGAATATAGCATACACTATCTGTGAAGCAAGATTTCTTATTGTCAAATCATTGTTGATGCAAGGAAGCATCACTCACCCAAAATTGCCTTCTGGATTCTCCTCATAAAAAAGTGAAACCACGTCAAAGCTGGTTTCAGAGTAACAGCCGTGTTAGTCTGTATTCGCAAAAAGAAAAGGAGTACTTGTGGCACCTTAGAGACTAACCAATTTATTTGAGCATGAGCTTTCGTGAGCTACAGCTCACTTCATCAGATGCATGCCGTGGAAACTGCAGCAGACTTTATATATACACAGAGAATATGAAAAAATACCTCCTCCCACCCCATTGTCCAGCTGGTAATAGCTTATCTAAAGTGATCATCAGGTGGGCCATTTCCAGCACAAATCCTGTCAAAGCTGTTCCACCCACTCTTAGAGACCGCAGCCTTGTCAACAGCATCTTAAAGTCATTGTATAACAGGTGGCTGGCAGATCCTCCATTTATATAAATCTGCTTAGTGCCATTGGAGTCACTGGGGCTATGTTGATTTATACCAGCTGAGGATTTAGCATGTTAACTTTATCCATAGGCAGAGGGAGACCACTGATCAAAGCCACTAGTGCACTTTTAGTCCTGTACCCAGGTCAAATCCTAGAGTGACCATAATCAAAAGGCATGAAGATTGAAAACAGTGCCTTAGCTGATTCTCAGTAATCTTTTCCAAAACGTTTGGCAAGATTGTCTGTGTGAGCTGTTGCTGTTTCTTTATTTATTATATTATATTATTATTATTATATTATCATAGTGCCTAGGAGCCCTAGGCATGGACCAAAACCCCATTGGGCTAGCTGCTGTACAAACAGAGAACAATGAGATGGCCCCTGCCCCAAGGAGTTTTCAATCTAAGTATAAGACAGGACACAACAGATGGATACAGACAGGAGTACAGGGGAGCAATGAGACTATTGGTGATAAGTAGTGGTCACAGCATACCAGCCTAACCATTGCCAAGTTTCAACAGGCATCATGGCATAGAGTTTTGAAGGAGGATAATGAGGTAGCTTTGCCATTGTTTACAAGGAGCACCTTCCAAGTGGGAGGGGCGGCATGGGAGAAAGAAAAAAGGTTCGAAAACTCAACATACATAACAAGTGCATGATAGAGGCTGGCATCTCTTGAGCAGAGACCTCCTCAGTGTCTATTTGCGAATGCCCAGAGAAAAAGAGGCATTACAATCTTCACAACAGGCCATTGCCGCACCAACCCAGAAAGGAAAAAGCTCCAGTGGAGCTATGACAATTTACACAAGCTGAGGTTCAGCCCCTTTTTCTTACTCTGGGCCCATTTTTGTTCAGAAATAGAGGTCTCTTTTCAGCTGAAGAACTGAATGCAACACAGTGAAATTTTCAATCATCATGGGCAACTTTAGAGTTTGCAAACAAAATGCAAAGAAATTAACATTTCAAAGATTTTTCACTTTCTTGGGACTGTCACATACCCTTGCTGTCATCCTATTTCAGAGTCTTTTTTTTTTTCATGTATGGCTAAATACATGATAGCTTTATACTGGAGAAAATGCACACTTCTATGGACGTTGTTAAAAGATAGCATTGTTCTTGGGAAGTTTCTTTGCTACAGTACAATGAGTAGTTTGTCAAATATGATAATAAATTGGCACTGCTCCACTGACTGAGGATCTGGCCTTATATATTGAAAAGAAAAATGACTTAAGAAATAGGCCCTTAAGTTAACTAGCTAGTTTATTTTCTGTAGATTCATTCAAGGGCAGCATGGCATACCTTTCAACAAGGCAATAATTCCGTCAATAGTTCAGAAAGTCCTCTCCAGTGTGTTTTCTTTAAAAAGCAGACAGACTGGCTGTCTTTCCCATTACAGAAGATAGAGCTGGATTAGCTTGCTTTGAAAAACGTGTAGCTTATCTAACTCTAGTTCAGAGTCTCCTAGTCAAACCATTGTTGTAATACAGTTTGTTTATTTATATTTAATTTTATTATACCTTTTTTAATCTGATCAAAGTTAAGTAAACAAACAAGTGGTGCATTGCATTCAGTTATTGCTCTTCAAAGACTTTAGCAAAAGTTCTATAGCACATCTCATTATTGCACAAAGATCAAAGTTATCACAATACTTCAAAATTGTCTAGAATTTTTGGCTAATTCAAATATGATAAATAATAATAGTACCAGACATCAAACATACCAACATAAAATAGTAACTATTGATACAACATACCATAAAGTGCCCTGATTGGAGGCTTGATTCCACTCCCACGTGTTCAGATGTAAGCTAGGCAAACCTGCAATAAAGGCCTGGTATAACAGTGAGCCACTCAACACTGTAGTATCTGTGGGCCATTTAAGTACCTAAATAGACACAGATCTTGCTAGTGTGAGGGTGTCATCTGACTCCATTAGCTCACAATTGGTTAAATGAGTTGGGAATATGCAGTTATCATTAATACAATTAGTCTATTTAAAGTAATTGATTCTTTTGATATTTTTATTTGTACTGATCTACCATCTGAGGCCCCATCCCTAATGACACTGTACAAACACATCAGAGATGGCATCTGTACTGAAAAGCTTACAACAGAATGCCCAAACCAAGTGCACAGTTAGCATACATTTAGTAAAAATTATTTGAGGGCAACCAAAGGTTATGGTCTATCTAGCTTTTCCAGGAAATTCCATAATTTCACTAGCACTTAATCCCTTAGGGGGGAAATGATTTTTTTTTTTTGCTACTCTTATGAATTGACAGACTTAGTAAGCAAACAAGTATAATTCTCTCTAGATGCATCAATTTATGGTTTCCATATACATTCCATATTGATTTGGGGTATATAATAGGGAAATGGGAATATCATGATTCCGGTCTCAAGGACATGACAGCAAACCTGACAAATGTAACTGTTCTGTTTACCATGCATTTCTGTACAATAAATCTCAAATGGTTTTTCACCAATGTCCATAATTCTGGCAGAATTTTTACATGCACACTGTGTAGTTGTCTGTCTTAGAAGATTCCTGTCTAAGCAGGATTATGATGTGAATTGGGTTGTGTGCTTACTGCAAGGTTCACATTATGCAGATATTATAATTTCAGATGACAATTTCTCATGTTCCAATTTTAATAAGGTCCTTATTATAAAGTGAGAATTCCTGGACTCCACCTAAATAAATAGCATTCTCTTCCTGTATCTGTGACCAAGAAAGTAATGCTTACACGTATTTTTACTAGAGATTGGTCACCATGAAAACTATTCTAAATTGCTTTGATTTTAATGAACTATATGACAAAATGCAATGTCAAAACTAAGGATCTTATGGGATGGGAAAAAATGAAATCCTTTTAAAATGTCTGCAGGATATTCATATACCTTTTGCTTAATGTGTGTATTACATAGACATGAGCTCATTACTGTATTTAGGAGAATTGTCTTTTGTTCAGATATACTTCTAATGAGCTCCATTGATAAATTAACACTGGCAGGAACCCTATACCAGTATCCAGAGAGGGGTAAATTCTGCAACTGGTAAAGAGCTTGCTTTACATTGCTGCAGACCATGAGAACCAGCTCCATCACTAATGGTCTATTTTTCTCCCCAGCCACTGAAATCTTGGTTCTGAAATAGGACCAGCAAAGGGAGAAAGGAAGGGACAATGGCAGTACTGAGTGGCTAACAGGAAGTGAAATTGCAGCTAATACATAAATGCAATGGCATGGTGTAGCCATTTAAGTCTGTGAGGAACTTTGGGACCTTTTGGGATGGAGCATGCCAAAGTTGTTCTTCTCATTCACATTGTACCTATATAAATGTCACTGTGCATTTATAGCTTCACTATTGTGATATCTGAGCACTTTTCTGATTGTTTATATAAAATAAGGAGGAAAGCAGTGTGGCCTCATGAACCACATACAGTTCTGAAATCTAGCAATCCCCACCTTCTAATGCTGTTGATTCATTTTGTGTGGTGTTGGAAAAGTCACTTGTAGAAAGATGATCCCACCCAGAGCTGGATCTGGTCCTGGCCTCGTCTAGATTCACCAGGTTCATGTACCATCCCAAAGGCCTTTCGTGCATGGGAGGGGTAGTCCTGTTTCTCTCCCCTGACTGGACAGTGATGGGGTGCCTCCTTGAGAGAATCCTTGCAGCCAGTTAATCATGAAGGGGAAACATCTGGACAATGGAGCAGATTTTAATGTTACAAATGGGAGGAAATACAAAGTTAAGATTCTCTCTGAAATGTAACTCAATCAGATAGCACAAATAAGCTAATACTGGTTTGTGAGCAGGGCTTCCATTTGCTACCATCAATGCAGATGACAAACTGAAAAAGCCTGCTTTCACATGCTAATGGAACTGGTTGGGTTTCAAACTGCGCTGAGGAAGAATGCTGTTCAGCTGATGGACCACTCTAACAATGGCTGATGCTCAGATATGATAGTAGGGGCCCAGGTACCAAGTGATGAATACACCATAAGAACTAGAATTCAATAGAGCTCGTGCATCCATCTTTTGTTCAAGAGAGCCTGAGTCTTTTGACCTTTAAAGGAATTTTGCAAGACCTATTTATTTGCCCAGGATTTTTCTGAGGGTGTGCATTAAGCAGGGAAAGTATTGGTTTTCTGTGTGCTGGGGAGACTTTGGGTATGTCTACGGGTCAATAAAACACCTTGCAGCTGGCCCAGGTCAGCTGACTTGGGCTTGCAGGGCTCAAGCTGCAGGGCTATAAAACTGCAGCGTTGATATCTGGGCTTGGTCTGGAGCCAGGGCTGTGAGACACTGTGATGGCGAGGGTCCCAGAGCCTGGGCTCCAGCCCAAGCCTGAACACAAACATCTACACTGCATTTTTATAGCCCCGCAAGCCTGAGTCAGCTGATCAGACCACCCATGAGTGTTTAATTGTAGTGTAGACATACCCTTTGTGCTTATTTTGATAGTGTGTAGCTTAGAGGTGTTGCTATGTGTTTAATTTTTTTTTCTTTTGTCTGCATAGAGATGCTATGAATAGCAGGTGTATGGTATAAAGAAAATATATGTATATTTTTAGTAATACAGAATACGTATTTCAGGGATGCTAAGTTACAGTTGCTTTGGAAACCAAACCTTTGAATTTCCTGATTTATGTATGGTTTAATGCCATGGCTGAGATTTCCGGTAGTTTTCTTGTTGTTAATATTGTCTATGTTCTCTGCTGACTGACTTGAGGCAGTCTTTTCTACAGAGGCTTACCCACAGGGAGTATACAAAGACCGTTCCCGCCTTCCTGAGATGCATTTTGCTGTGAGATTGTGATAATATACAGCTCTGAACCTTACTTTTTTTCCTGCCTTAAATTATTCTGCTTATGTCAAAGTGAGGAGCTGAATTTTAATTGGAATGAAGTTTGATAAGAGTAGATCAGTGTTATTAATAGGGCAATGAACAAGACATATGTTCTACAGTGCTAGACTTTGCAATGTGAATAAAAAAGGAGATTCTTAAAATTTACTATCTAACGATAAATAATAAATTGTCCCATTTACTATTCTCTCTATTGTATCTTCCAATCTGATGTAAAATTATAAAGGCCATACATCTTGGTACAGGAATAAAACCAAAATATTACAAATAGCTAATACAATAATGAAAACTTATGGGTGATTCTCAGGATACATTTAATAAGGTTAATGTAATGTGCACATGCTTTGTTTCTTCAACAATGTAAATCTCTAATATTTCATTAAGTAGCATCTGCAAAAAAAAGTTTCTAGACATGCACGTCTTTATCTGATGAAGTGAGCTGTAGCTCACGAAAGCTCATGCTCAAATAAATTGGTTAGTCTCTAAGGTGCCACAAGTCCTCCTTTTCTTTTTGCGAATACAGACTAACACGGCTGTTCCTCTGAAACCATTTATCTGCAGTGTTCCCCATCATTCCCAGAGTTAGTGGATTTAATACAAGCTTCATTTCTGTACAACACTAAGAATAATTATGGATGTAGGCATTCTGTTGCCTAGTGCCAACTCCTAAAAGCCAACAGCCATTCACACAAAGAGGCCCTGAATGGTTTGCTGCCCCTAATATATTTGTTGTCTAGTGCCTAAAATTTCTGACTGGCATGACTAGAACTTAATCCTGTAGTTATCCACAGGCAAAACTCCCACTGAAGCCCACGAGAATTTTGCCTGAGGAACTCAAGACCATGCAGCTTCAGGGAAATCCATTTTTTGGGATTGTGGGGGGTTTTGCAATGCAGAAGCTAGACATTAGGGAATGGCCAACAAAGTATAATAAAGTAAGCTCCCTAAGCCTACTTCTAACTGAATTTAAAGAGCTGGATTGTGACTTTACACAACACTTCCTGTGCAAGGTTGTGTCTAAACTGAACCAACCCAAGAGCAGCCCCAGTTCATTCTGACTCTCAGAACCCCACCAAGTCACACTTCCTCCTGTGCTTCCTGTTGTCCTGATGGGGAATGGAATTAGTACTTTGCTGCCGACTCAGCTCCTCTAGCCAGTCAGCAAAGGCTCCACCCTTTTCCCCTCACCTCCCTGCCCACCTACTGAAGGCACTGTACTGAAAGTGGACTGCGTAGCCCACCTACAGTTCAAAGGGGGGATTTACTCCCCTAGGTACATAATCCAAGTCATAATCTAGCCATAAGAGATGAAAACATTACAGACAGAGAAACATTTTCTAGCAAAACATCATAGTGGTTGACTTAAATTGAAACTTGCACCATGTGCATAAGAGAATGACTGGATGTTTTCCCTTCAGCATAAGATATCTTTCGAAGGCTCTGGATTGATTTGACATATATCATGAATGGCATAATAGTGTGTGAGAGTTTGTCTATTTCTGAAGATGTTCAGCATCTTCATTGCTCACTCTGGAAATGACAGCATGCCTTCCCTGTGTGACCTCTCTTCATAATTACTTTATGGCAGCCATTCTGTCTTCTTCATTCAGCCAGAGTCAGCTCTGAGCTACCCCTTGCAAAATGCAAAAGTACACTGTTTTTTCAGAGATTAGAGACCTTTACCATTCTGCAAGTACGCCTGGTGCAGACTTGCAGCTGCCTTCTGTTAGAGGGACCTCACTCTACCTACCACCCAAGCCAGAATTGTAGTGCATTTTTCTCTCTTCTCCAAGACTATCTTTAATTATAATGTCCAACTGTTTCAAATAAGCTGTATGACTAGAGAACTCTCCAATATAAAATATTCTAGGCTACAGTTGGGGGGGCAATAATTGGCTGCTTATCCTCATCTATTAGTATTAGGAAGCTGGTTTTAGGTCTTATCTTTTTGTTCTCACTTCCACAGTAAATGTATTAATGAGTTACTCTTCCCCATGATTTTATTAAAAGCTACTGCTCCAAACACTGTATTCTTATTATTTTAATGATAGCCACAGTGTATCTTACAGTATCAGCCTTTGCTGACAGTGATTATATGAGGATATCTGACTTTATCACAGCATTTCCTTGCAGAAATCTGTGCAGACTTTATGCAATGCAGTCACTAGCAAATGTAACTATTATTGAAGAACACAGTTTGGTTCAGTGTAAACTCATACAGTACTTTACAAATAAAGTGGCATAATCTCTAGTCCAAAGAGTTTATAATCCAAGACCCAAATCCTGAAATAGGTTCACACTTTATATTTAGGGTTGTCAAGGTTCCTTCCCCACTCTGAACTCTGGGGTACAGATGTGGGAACCTGCAGGAAAGACCCCCTAAGCTTATTTTTACCAGCTTAGGTTAAAAACTTTCCCAAGGCACAAACTTTGCCTTGTTCTTGAACAGTATGCTGCCACCACCAAGTGATTTAGACAAAGAACTGGGAAAGGACTGCTTGGAGTCCCTATTTCCCCAAAATATCCCCCCAAGCCCTTACACCCCCTTTCCTGGGGAGGCTTCAGAATAAACAAGATGAGCACAAACCAGCCTTGGATTTTTAAGACCCAAAAAACCCAATCAGATTCTTAAAAATCAGAACTTTATTAGAAGAACAAAAAAAAAGATAAGAGAACAACTCTGTAAGATCAGAATGGAAGATAATCTTACAGGCAGTCAGATTCAAAACATAGAGAATCCCTCTAAGCAAAACCTTAAGTTACAAAAAGAGACAAAACCAGAAATTCACAATGCCTCCAGCACAGCAAATTTACAAGCCAAAACAAAGAAAACCTAATGGATTTTCTAGCTAGATTACTTACTAACTTTACAGAAGTTGGAGGCTTGCATCCTTGATCTGTTCCCAGCAAAAGTATCATGCAGACAGACAAAAGCCTTCCCCCCCCTCCAGATTTGAAAGTATCTTGTCCCCTCTTTGGTCATTTTGGGTCAGGTGCCAGTGAGGTTACCTTAGCTTCTTAACCCTTGACAGGTGAAAGGATTTTGCCTCTGGCCAGGAGGGATTTTATAGCAGTGTACACAGAAAGGTGGTTACCCTTCCCTTTATATTTATGACAAGGGTATATAATAGTTTATGAAAGATTAATATGCTTTTATACACTCCAACAGGTTATAGGTTGCTTATCTAACACCTTCTACTGATGATTTTATAGCCATCTATAATACATTACTCATGTCGGTAATCTGCTTGTAATGTCTATTAGTCAACAATTAACACTTTATATTAAGGTTACTTTTATAAGGATCATCTACAACAGCATGCAGGTGAGAAGAATCCCATGAATATCCTTCACAGGTCTGTTAATAAATCACAGATACAAGGTGGGTGAAGTAATATATTTTATTGGCTCAACTTCTGTTGAGGAAAGAGACAAGCTTTTGGGCCACACAGAGCTCTTCTTCAGGTATGTCCTGTAATACCCAACCCCCTCCTGGACAGGACAATATACAAAGTCCATTATTCTTTTCAGGGAATAATATGCCATTTTATTACCTTAAATAGTGACGCAGACACTTCATTTTAAACACACTGGATTAGGACTTGAAGAAGAGCTCTATGTTGGCCCAGTAGAAGATATTACCTCACACACTTTGTCTAATATCCTGGGACTGACACGGCTACAGCTACGCTACATATTAATACATCAGGCAGACCCCTGATGCAGATTCCGGAAATTTTTATCACCTGGATCTTTAAGTATACATGCGAGCAGGATAGGACAATACACTGCGGAATAAATCTGTGTCCGTGCAAAGGAGAGACATGTATGACAGGATGCCCTCCATTACAGGCCATGTTATATTTGTGTTGGCAGTGTTTTAATATTATAACTTTACTTGTGTCTAAGTTGTTGGCATCCCATATTGCTTCCTCATGCAGTGCGGTATGGTCTGGAATATGTGTAACTTATTTTTGGGGGGAGGCAATACAGTCCAGTGAACAGGGCACTGTTCCTGCATATGCAGAGCTAACCCCTGCTTGAATTAACCCTTGTAATCATATAGCAATCCACACGATAACAAGCAGATAAACATATTGAACCTGCAATATTCATAAAATATTTCACAACAGGTGCTATGCTTCCATGTTCATTCCAAAGAAGATACCAAGCTGTGCTCTGACAGAGCTGTTAATGTAGGCAGCGTAAGTGTTCTGAATAACATGTATCCTAGCTCCTGAATGATCTCCTGCAGTGTGTGGACACACCATTCGGAATGCCACTAACCATTGTGCCAGATAAAATTCCATAAAGGGAATACAAATATCCAAGAGGGCATTTGCTGGGGCTCTTCCTAGATTCTGTGCAGAATTGCTCACTTTTAGCTTTGGGGTGAACTTGTCTGCAGAAATATACTTAAGACAGAACCTATCTTCTAGCTGTATGATGACTAATCACAGGGAGACAAATCCTGCAGCCCATTGGAGCTAGATCCTGCCACCCTTATTAGTACTGAATTCAGTGAGATTACTTATGGAGTAAGGTACTACTTAGCATGAATAAACGTGGCAGAATCTGGCTCACTGGAGTCATTAAAATATAACTGCACTTCTTAGTTAAGGTGAAGTATTACATTCCTGAGAGCCCATGGAACTACTCATGTGACTCACAGAAGATTAGGGTTGGAAGAGACCTCAGGAGATCATCTAGTCCAATCCCCTGCTCAAAGCAGGACCAACCCCAACTAAATCATCCCAGCCAGGGCTTTGTCGAGCCGGGACTTAAAAACCTCTAAGGATGGAGATTCCACCACCTCCCTAGATGTGGAATCTGTGGAAACACTCACTGAGGCCTTGCCCTGCAATTATTGCCTCCAAGGCAAAAATGGGTGTAAAATGCTACCAAATTAGAACAGCAGCACCTTACATTCACTCTGCACCAGTGTAAATGATGAGATAATGAGCAGAGAAATGGACAGACAAGCCCTGGAGTTCAGACTGAAATGCACCAAGTTATTGTATAAAATGGCTGAGAAATATATACACACAGTCATCTGAGTGTACATAAAGAGGAGTAGTGAGGCAATCATAAATAGCCATGTTTTTAAGAACACAAATTAAAATTTTTCTTTCAAAACTTGTTTGCATGTTTTTAGACCTTCCTTCCTTTTTTTTTTTTGATTTATTACAGAATATCCATTTTATATATTTAGCAGAGAGGTTCTCTGCTGGTGTAAATCAGCACAGTGCTATTAACACTAATGAAGTGATGGAGATTTACACCAGCTAAGGCTCTAGCTCTTACAATTGTGTTAAATAGTATCTTCTGTATCTTTCCCTTCACATCTCTTCTAGTAACTGAAGTCCTTGTGGTGAAGAGGAAAACTAGAGTGGATCTTAAACAGGATAATTTATGCTGCTAGAAAAAAATCTTTTTTTAATTTGGGCCTAAAATAACATTTGCATGGAAATATCGTAGCCATCTTGATGCCATTGCTGAAGATTTGCTGTGGAACATAGAAAGAAACCCACTAATATTCAAAACTCCAGTGATGTTGCACATTAAAAAATTATACGCACTGATCAATAAAGTGTGAAAGGACTGATGAAACACACTGTATTTTTCTGGGACAGTAATTTTGCTCCATGAATTATTTATAAGGACTGTGAAGTAGAAACAAAAGAAGTATGAAAGCAAGGCTTACCTTATCACTCATAATCTTGCAAACAGCTCCAAAGAAGCTATAATCATTTGCTACATGCTGGGATATCAAAGAACAATGTAATATTGCGGCACGTAAAAATGTATTATAATATATTAAAGAAATTAGTCCCTGGTGAGTTGATAAGTATAGGCTGTAAGATTCTTTTCTTAGAACGAGTTACCATTTTTGCTGACAAAATGAGTTTCTTCAAAGCTGTCTTGCTTTGGCATCAAGGACCAAGTAAAAAGTGAAATGGAAAAGATTGACTTTGCAGTTGATTTCAGACTTGCACCAGGCAAAAAGATGTGCTACAAAATGACATTCCAAACTTTTGTGAAGGGAATTACTATAGATTTTAGACTTATCGCTGCCATGATGGTGGCAGTTCTTTTTGGAAAGAATGTTAGGTTTAGCGGTACTTGGGTTTGGTTAATGTTTTCAAAAATATTTTAACAAATTGCATACAGTAAGATATAATCACTAGTTCTTTTATATTGTGTTCATATATTTTTGCATCATAAATTCCCTTAACACATGTTCCCCAAAAGAGAATGGAGGGTGCGGGGAAAAAAGAAATCCCTTAGTTACATATTTGTTTTCTAAGCATTCCTTTCTTAACTAAACTAAAGCCTTCCCGTACATATGGCTGTGCCTTGTGTCTGCCTCAACAAGAACTGTCGGAACCCAAGTTTCCTGTTCGGAAGCTTGTGACATTCCTTCATATGTTACCAATTCTGTATTTTTCTCATTTAGACAGAGTCTCACAATATTGTCAGATATTAGCAATGCTATTTTAATCCAGAAAGTGCTAGTTATCACACTGACACGAAGTATGGAGAGGTCTGGTGAACACTGCTGGCTACATTGGTCTCATTACCTTAGGCTCCCCTGTTTGTTGTGTCCCACCATCAGCTCTCCTCTTACCTTAGGTTGTAAGCTCTTGCAAGCAGATATTTTCTTTTGTTGTGGCTTGGTGCAGCATCTAGTACAATGACATGCTGATCCCTGAATGGGGCTTCTGGGTGGCCTAGATTCTAGACCCTTGCACTGGGACTCAAACCATCTGGGGTCCATTCTTAGCTCTGCCACTGGCTTGCAAGGTGATCTTGGGCAAGTCAATTTACCTCCATGTCTGTTTCCCCATCTGTAAAATGGGAATAATGGTACTGACCTCCTTTGTAAAGTACTTTGAGCTTTGCTGACTTAACATGCAATATAAGAGCTAGGACTAATAATAATATTTTTATTTGTGTGTGTACAGACACTTCTTGCAGCACTGACCACTGAATTATCTTTGTACCTCATCAACATTAATGCATTTATTCTCAGCAGCCCTGCAAACTATGGAAGTTTTATCCTCCTTGTAAAAATAGGAGCCGACTCAGAGATATTAAGTGACTTTAGGTCACACAAGAATTTTGTAGCACTGGGAACTGAACACAGACCTCCTGAATTCCCATTTAATGGCATAAGCAGAGGACCATCTTTCTATAATTTCTAATGAATTTCCTAAGTATAGCTTCTCATTTTGAAACGTGTAGTACATTTCCACTTCCATTTTGGCACCTATAGCATAAATTACAGTTCCTCAAATCCTGCTGAAGTATCTGAAGTGTTTGAGTAGATTACTTGAGAATTCTGTGACTTTGTAGTGGTATCTTTCACAACGGCACAATTATTTTCCCAATAGTATGTGCCAATTTCCCCTGGTGTTCACTTCTCTCACAAGATGAGTTGACTTGTAATAAAGAAAGCGTATCGCTCAGCTGTTAAAAGGCCAGTGTGATCACAAGCTGGAGGTTTCCTTAGAGGAGAGTTCAACATCATGCTTAAGCACAAATGAGAAATATATTTATTTGCAAACTTCTGTACTCAAAGGGGAACAGAGCAGCTCAAAAAATCATGAACATTGTGTGTCCTTTCTTCCAAAAAATCTTTTTTTCGGAATTTTTGAAACATTAAAAAATTGGAAGCTTTTTTCATGAACATTTCTCCTTTTGTGCCCCACCCCCCCAAAAAAAATCAAAATTCTTTTTTTTTTTTTCAAACTAGCTTTAAAACAGAATTTTGTGTGACCCACACAGAGTGTGGGTCAAAACTACATCAACTTTCCTAGATGTGACAGAACTTATAGGGGCTACAGTTTTGCACTCAGGTGGAGACCTCTTACTGACAAAGTCTGAGTTGCCTGGGCAGAGAAGAATTTGGTTGTGTGTGCGTGTTTGTGTATGCATGCATTTTCTGTTTTTTCAAGATTCTTTTTTCTACTATTTGCCTAGATATGGGGTTGTGCATTTCAGAAAATACCTTGGTGAGGGATTCATGGACCAAACAACTTTTCATGTCATAGTAAAGATACTGGGAGGTAGCGAATTGAAACTGTATCTCTGTAAAACAGTGTTGAAAATGAGATTTTGTTTTCCCTTGAAAATAGCACCATTTCCTTTCAATATAAAACTCTTGCAACATCCTCTCCCTTTGCCAACAGCACCTTTCAACATGAAACCTATGAAGAAGCTCTCCTCTGATGTGACTTCTGACAAACTCTGCTTCTTACCTATATGTCTGAATCTTCATATGAAGAAAATAAAACCCAGGGTCCAACCATGCATTTCTTACACACCCAAAACTTCCAACATCTCTTGACTTCTGGTCATAGATTGTCAGAACAGCCTTAAGTTTTATAGGTTCATATTTTTAGGTAAGGAAAAACAGAGATAGTATATCTCTAATATAGTATTTTCAGTGCAGTGCTAAGCCATTCAATATTTTTGTCATTTGGAGATATTTTTAATAGATTTTTTTTGTTATGTTACCTACTCTTTTGTGAAAATTTCAATGGCTTAGTCTCTCTTATGCTGGACAGGATGAGAATAAAATGCTAGCAAGCAAAACTGAAGTACAGGAATCAATATCAGTATGATTTTTCCACTATATAAAATCCTGTAAGCTTTGTTTCTGTGTGCGAACATAAACCAGTATCCATGGATAGATAAACACACACCTAGGTATAATTAGTATAGAAAAAATATGTGCTTTACATGGTAACACTAATATTAATGAATAAACATGATCTCTCACTGATATTTGTAGCAGCTTATGAGATCTTTTCATAGAAAACTCTCTAGAAATCCAAGGTATTTTCTATTATTTAAAAGGGAGCTATACATCTTTTACAAAAGCACATGGTATAAGAAGAAAACATACAGTACTGATTCATCTCCCATGAGTGTAGCAATGATCTCAAAATCACTTAGTGTACTAATTTCTTCAGACAAGGGAAAAATCATTAAAGAATTAAGAAAGAAAACATGACCCTGTGATGTTCCAATATAATGCCTCATTTTGCTTTTTGCCTTATTAAAATGGAACGTGACATTCTTCTTAAATAAGTTGCATTTAAATGAGATTATTTTTCTTTTAGTTGTATTCCTAAACTCTGCTAAATAGCCTAACTCCTTATGTCGGGTATACATGTGCATTTAAGTATACTACATTGCACAGGTAGAATAGAGCAGAATTTGGCTATGTGTTCTCATACATTAAGATTTTTCACAAGTACACAGCACTCATATTTCCCCTTGAAGCCAATAGGAACTGAAGGTGTTCAGCACTTCTGATAACTGGACCCCAAATAACAAGTGATGGGCTATGTCTGCAGCAGGTAGATCTAGCTCCATAGTTCAAGCCCCCACAGTTCACAAGTATTTGGGTCTGTAGCTAGGATTCAGGCCCATCTCTACAAACAACAAAACTGTGGAGCAGTGTTTGCTCAGCACAAGCTCTATCTCTATGCACAGAGCAGAGATTTGTCATTGTCATACATAGTCATACAGAATCCTACAAAGTCAATATATGTACCTTACCATAAAGGAAAGGAAGAAAGAACATAAATTGTCTCAACTGAAAGCTAGATACACTGGAAACGTATTTCACTTTCCTTGCATTGCAGCTTCACCGCCATCAGATCTTTAACTGCATAAGAAAAGGGAAGAATAAGGGGGGAAAATATTGGGCCAAATTCAGACCCAGAAACAGCAGTCACACTTTCCACTGCAGTCAGTTGGAGGAGCACTCATTTACCCAAAAGTTCTCTTAGGGTATGTCTACATGCATAGCTGGCCTGTGTCAGCTGACTCAAGGTCATGGGGCTTGGGCTAGGGGGCTGTTTAACTACAGTGTAGACGTTCGGGCTCACGCTGGAGCCCAGGCTCTAAAACCCTGCAAGGTGGAAGGGTACCAGTGCTCAGGCTGCAGCCCAAGCTCAAATGTGCACACTACAATTAAACAGCCCCTTAGACCAAGCCCCATGAGCATAGGCTCAGCTTTTGCACAGGCCAACCACACATGTCTAATTACAGTGTAGATGTACCCTGACAGGAAGGATGGTCACATGGTTAGATCACTGACCTAAAACTCTGGAGACCGACATTCAATTCTACTTTGCAGCAGAGTTCTTGGGCACCACAGTTAGTCTCCCTTTGCCTCTGTTCCTTATCTGTAAAATGGAATAAAAACACTTTTTCAGCCTCACTGGTGTGTTGTGAGGATAAATGCCTTAGTTTCAAACACTTTGCAATCTTTAATGTAATGACCGCCGTCTAAGTACCAGAGTGAGAGAGTTTATTACAGTTTCGTTGTGCTGCAGGTACGCTGATAGCAAAGTCCTGTGTACAAAGCAATACTTGAGAACACAATGATTGAAGTCTTAGTCGTACCTGAGAGAGAGAGAGACCTCCATCTCAGGAAAAATACTCTGTTTAGAGACAACTCCCTGCTTATATATTATATACACGGTGCATTTTGTCTTCTGCCTTACTTTTAGGACACTTACATGACAAAAGGAGGACTCTGCTTTTCCGAGTTCAGTCTGCTGTTTGTGGATTTTGCTGGTGGCTGTGAAAATGACCATGATTATGGTGAAACAGAAGATTATGCTCATTCCTCAAATTAGCTCATAATAAGATTAAAACTTAAAAGCAAGCACATCTCCCTTGCAATAAAGGCAAAAAAATGATCACGAGATACTGCACAGAAAGATTATTTTTTCTAAATACAGCAAAAAGATTTTCAGAGTTCTCCAGGATAAATCTATAGTTTGTTACCATATAGTTATAAGGGTATACATGACCACCTAGCCATTAGGCAGCATGGAGGGAAACAGAAGGGTGCTCTCTTCACACAGGAGGATCCAGTGGTGGACTGCACACAGGGGTAAATTGGCTATGCAGAGGAAACGTGGCATTCTGCCGCCACCACCATTTTAGCACTTTCATAGTGTCACACCCCAATGCCCCCCCCCCCCTCCTTCAGGGAGTCTCCAGGGAAGGCAGATCAGCACTGTATATTGCTAATGCTGTTGCAAGCATTGCAAAGCATTTTGGGGAGGGTCAGAGGTGTATAAGTGGGGAGTAAAAGTTTCCTTTGCAGGTATGAAAGGCTGGGGGGAGGGGGGGAAGAGAAAGAAAAAAGCAAAGAACAGGTTAATTCAACACTGCAGCTAGCAAGCTCAGTCCGAAAATAAAAAGCTAATTCCAGCTGCTACCTGCCAAGACAGAAAAGGGGGAAGTCCAAACCTCCCCACAAACCAGCCGTAAAAAAGAAAAGTTGTTAAACAAAATGCAGGGGCCAGGAAAAGAAGCAAAACGGCAAAGGCCAGCCAGGAACAAACAAAACTGTCTCACGGCCCTAAAACCGGGTGTTTTGGAAAAGGGAAAAAGACCACAAAAAGCCGGTTTGAACTGGCACAAAAAGCACCAGAAACAAAGGTTGTGAAATAAAACACCCCCAAAGAAGCCTTAAAACCCTCCTAAAAGCTGAAGCAACTCGGAGAGCACAGCAGATCCTTGGACGGCCTGGGCCCAGGACAGCACTCCTGTCCACCTTCCCCCACCCCTTCTTCTGACGTTACACACAGACTCAGCCAGTCTGGGTTGTGTGTGTGAGAGTATGAAAGTGGGTTAGGGCTTGGGGCATTAACGCTTTCTTTCTTCTCCTAAGTAACGTGGGAGCGTTCCGAGCACTCTCTGCTGGTACTTTATTATTTTATCAATAAAGCTTTAAAATTTAGACACTTGGTGTACCTCGTCATCTTCGCCCCAAAAAGATCCTGTGGCCCCAGCCCGATCAACTGTGGCCCCAGGCAGATTGGGAACAAAAATCTGTCACAATAGCGTCTATCTAAGAGCTCATTTCTACATGTCTGAGTGATGAATAACCAGGAGGGGTTGGAGGAATGGTCATTCTACACAGCATGTTCCATGGAGGTCATGGTTTGCATGACATTTGCATTATATATTATTGTTGTTTTCCTTTATAATAACTCTTCCTTTCCATGGCTTTATCAGACTGTAGGAGCATGGTAAGGAGACTAACAAGCCAATGACTGCATGGCACCTACACGAGCCTTGTATGCTTTGCTGGAAGGGGGCAGCATCGATTCAACAGAAGATCCTTTGAAGCCCTGTGATTAAATGAGCCTCCACTGAGATTTCCTATGGATTTCATACAAGTCGTCCCATATGCACTGTCCCTTTCACTCCTCTACCTTACCACCAACCCTGAAGAGATAATTGAGTAGACTATAAACAGCACATCTCTAGAGAGCAGCTGTTTGAACTGTGAAGGAGCGCATTTGACAAAAAGTACATAGGAAAAAAGATGCAGCAGTTTGTTTTTGTCAGGCCTGTGTTTGTTAGAAAATTTGATCTGACCACACTGGGGCATAATGGATACAGAGTGAATTCACTGCATGACAGAAAGCAAGTGTAGCTCTTGTACCTCAGCATACCCGTACAGCCTGATGTACCCCAATAACATCATCTATTGTACTTCAACAGCAAGGTTTTGTGTTTTGGTTTGGTTTTTTTAATAAACCTCATGTTTTTTCTCTCCTTTTCCTTGAGTCGTATTAGAAAATAAGCCCCTGAAAAGGGGGTGTGACAAGGCTCCAGTGAAATTTAGAGACCACACAATAAATTATAACATGAAAAGTTATCCATATCACACATTACAGCCTGTTCTCCCAAGTGCTATGCAGGTTCTTCTAGTTTGCCAAATCAAATATGAGTTGGAATAGAATAACAGCATGCTACCCTTGCTTTTCTGGTTATTGCCATTCAGGACTGTCCATGTGCAGGAAAATTCCTAAACCATATCATTGCAATACAAGCTGTCAATCTTCTAAAATAGACACTCTGGATGCCTTCTCCTTTGTTCATACCAACTCTTGAATAGCTTGAAGAGCAGCTAATACATAAACTACAGGCCGTGCATTGTGTTACACACTGCAGCAAAATGAGTTCCATGATATTTCAGTCTCACATCATATGAACACACCAAGAAGATTTCCGAAACATTGAATCAGAAAGGACAACTGATGAGAAATGTATTGCCAAAGACAAGGTGGGGGGGAGAAGTCCACCCCTAAATTAAACTAGAAATTGAAAGAAAAGGAAAAGTATACTGTTCAAAGAAGCCACTGGAAACCAGTGCTGCTACATGTGTGGAACATACCGATTTTAAGGAGCGAAGGTTTCATGGTGATTAAATAGTCTGACCTGCATAACACAGATCATACCATTTCACAGTTATTTCTGTGTAAAGTCCAGTAATTAATAATTTGAGGTACAGCATATCTTTAAAAAAACACGCACACACAAAACACCTCCAGTGTTGATTTAAAGCTTTCAAGTGATGGAGAATCTGCTTAATAACTTGGAAAAAATTTAAAGGTACCACTTAGTTTTCATATGTATCACCTGGTCTATACCTGGCATTTGAATGTAGAACCTCTTTCAGTGTAACAAGGAGTCATAATCCTACACCAGCAGTCCACCATCCAGGGTCACAGAACAGGGTGGTAGGAAAAGTCCCACTTTTTAAAAATATATATATAGCATTCTTATTCTCCAACACAATTCAGTGCACTTCAGAAGGGAGACATAAATGCAGTCTTTAACTGAAATACAGTGAAGTAGCCTTTACTTTTCCACCTCCCCCTATAAACGTTCTGCAGCATTATATCCTACACAATATTTTGTGTCTTCTGTTTCCCTACTATTTTTATACAGAATATTGTGAGATTTGATTATTACAGGCCAGTTATTTCTAAAAAATGAGTAACGCTTCCACTGGGTACTGCTAAAATGCACAGAGGCATATTTTAATTGTCTATGAATATTCAAAACCTCATTATTGTTACAGTTCTATAATTATCCTATTCCCCTGACAAAAACATGCAGCACACAATAAAAAAGGCAATCCATTAAAAAGTGTTGACATCCACGTTCAACAGTTTTCTGGCTTTTATACTAACTAGTAGGCTGTTTATCTTAGGCTATTAAAATCATTTCTGGGAGAGACACTGGTTCCAAATTTAGAATAGCCTCTTCCGGTGAAAATACAATGTGTACAGTTAGTATTGTAACCATTCTTTCATGTTAGATATACAGAGTATTCCAGATAACCAGCAGTATCAGCAAAGACCCAATCTTGCAATGAGCTCTGTGCAAGCAGTTGTATGGAGGCCCATTGCAGTCAACAGAATTCTGCATGGGCAGAAAGGTCTGCCAGTGTAGAATTTATCACAGCCTCAGAGTCTGAGACACTACAGAAAACTCACAACTATACAAAAAAAGAGAGGTAGGGGTTGTGTGTGCATTTTTCAGATCCCCGGGTCTGTGCCTGATCTACAAAGGATTTGAGTTTGTGACAGCCCCAGATAGAAAGCTTTGTTTTTTTAGCTCAGACTGTAGCATCTCATGATTTTAGCTTTGGAGGTCCCTGTTTCAATCCCATCTGTGCCAGCCAAGATGGTAGCTATCACATGTGCACCGTGAAGTTCACATGCTGGCCCTTAATCTTCTTTCATGGGAGGAATCTTCAGTTTTGTAAACAAGGAAGACTGAAACTAGGATCAATTTCTCATTTCTAAGAAAATTACCTTAGATACATGATGCACAGTGTATACTCTACGTTGGGATAGTGTGATCACTCCTCTTAATTTCTTTTACTTGGTGCTTTATTCAGGCATTTGCAGAAGCAGCTGCTGAAAGCAACAGAACAGTAACGATATTTACCAAAGTTTGGAAAACCACCTTAATTAGCATCTTGAGCAAATCCCTGTGGTTGCTTTTGAAACCATGGAAGTTTCAAATAGGCTTTTGCAACTGAAAATGAAGCTTTAAAACTTCAAAGATGGTCATGGGGGGTTGCTTCTAAAAGCGATTTGGTCATCCAGGACTTCAGCTGTGAGGAGTGTGTGCAGGATTTAATGACTCTCAGTCTGCAGGGTCCTAGGAGAGCAGCAGCGATGCCATGCTGTTCAGCTTAAGTTACAAAACAGCATCATTGTTCTGGACACGGAGTACAGAATCAGGGGATTTCGCTGCATCCCGTACAAAGGGCGTTGGTAGCAGAACATCATCTGTCCTTCTGTTATATGCTCTGTAATTAGTGCTTTTTGAAACGGTTTCTCTGGGTGCTTACTTATGGAAAGTTTGCTGGGGTCATCTTTTCCCAATTGTCCTTGTGATCTCAAAAAAAATAAATGCATTATAGCACGGATTTGTCTGAATCACTCGAGCAGGTTTTTCATCTTAGCACATTATTGTAAAGGAAAAGTAACAATGGTATCATGCTATCTTATCAGAATCCATCCTGCACTCTTTGTAGGCTATATCTTGATAAAGACTTATTTTACACTGCATGCTAAGAATAAGTCATTTATTTTTGTTTCTGGCTACCATTGTTGAGGTTGTTTCTGCACAAGGAGATTGTTGGAGACTTTCTTTAAGTAATGCCAAACAATCTGAAGTATAAGAGAGAGAGTGACCAAAGATCCAATGAAGTGAGCTGTAGTTCACAAAAGCTTATGCTCAAATAAATTTGTTAGTCTCTAAGGTGCCACAAGTACTCCTTTTCTCAATGCAGAACAGACATGACATAGCAGAATGTGGAAAGGAAGACATTTCTCTGTGCAGAAATGACTGAATTGTTCTGTTCTCAGTTTGCCCATGCTAAGGAATTGATTGGCAGTGGTTGATATGTGACCAGGTTGTTGCTAAATTATTCTGTGAATTACTGCTATTCACAGACACAAACAACCCTATCCAGTTGGTTCTCAAAAGTCTATAGCCTAAGATGAGGAAGGAAAACAGAAAACATGAAACGCCTGTCAGCTATAGTACAAGTAACTGCAGTAAAAAAAAAATCTGGGCGATTACGAATAATGACAGCTGCTGCTCAATGATATCTAATTGTTGACTGAAGCTATGCCCAGTAGGCAAACTGTATATAAACTAATTATAACCTATAACTACAGCACAGAATTTGCTGTTGCTGAGAAAATCTAAATGAGAAACTTTAGTGTGCACTTGTTGCATCAATTCTGTAGCCAGGTACACTTCAAAATTCAAGGTGTCCTGGATTTATGTTTTAGCATATACAGAGGCTGCTATTATAAAGGCAACATTTGCCCGTACGTACAATACAGTTAACCATACACTTATGTTTAAATGGCAGCCATTAGAATATTAATAATGCAAATATAAAATAGGGATCCATAAAAGTTAAGGTACTCAGCCTCAGCGAACTTATTGTAATATTAAAAGCTATTTTATAGTGGCTCCTTTAGTTCTCTGCAAGGATTATTGCCATGAAGCATGTGTCAGTCATTTCTCGAAATGCCTACTGCAGAACTCAGCACTTTGAAGGATTTGGGAAACAGGGAAGAGGGTTAGGGGGAGAATATTCTCTTCAGATAAGTGAACTGAAAAGTCCGGCATTTTGGAGGACTGCCAGATTACTAAATCTGCTCACTTCTAACAAGAATATAAAGAAGGCCAGTTACAAGAAGAATGCACCTCTTACCACCTGACACCTTTTCTTGAGCTGGCGAAGTCCTCATGATAAACTGGAATTGAGGTAACTATTTGTGCATATTCTCCACTTAGCTCTATTTTTGTTTAGTTCTTTGTGGAACTGGTCAGAATTTTTTTCCATGGAAAATTTATAGAAGAACAGAGGAAAAAATGTGTCTTCATCAACACTTTCACTGAAAGTTTGTCTTGTTGAAAAATGAAAAACCAAAAAACAATTTTTTCGGCTGATAAATTTTAGTTTTCTGGGGAAAAAATCAAAAATACTCAAAGACAGTAAGCACTTGCCATGAAAACTTTTGTGATGTAGAAAACTGAATTTTCCATCAGAAAGAGGTTGTGGTTGGAAAATTTCAACCAGCCCATGTCATTTGGTAGTTAGGAAGCTGTGGGGATGGACAATAGTGCATGAAGCAGTAAGCTCAGGACTTGATTATTTTTTTTTAAATTACTGAAGACTAGATTTTCAAATGCTTACCACCCACAATTGGGGCCGTCTTCTGGAAGAGCTCAGCCCCCATTTAGACATCTAAATAATGGCCCTATTTGCAAAAGTACTGGAAACTCAGCAGTTCCCACTGTGACACTGATGGCCAGATTTTCAAAAGAACCCAAAGTACCCAGTGTGCTGATCTCTTTTGAAAATCTGGAAACTTATTTTGATGCCTAAGTAGAAACTGAGTTCTCTTGAAAAACTGGCCTTATACTTACGGCTTTGGTAAGAATGAGTGTGAATTCATTTCTCTTTATTGCAGGCCAGAAACTTTCTCTCTTCCTCAGTGAGTCATTGAATTACTTCATGCTGGTATAAAAGCCTGTCTTCTGTCCTAGGGAGTGAGACAGTATCATAGCAGTCTTCCTTTCTTGTAAAAAGATATTTAAAGCCTGTATGGGGCAGCCTGCTCTTCAGTGCAGAAAGAGGCTGTTTGGGGAGAGGAGAGTCAACATAAATACAGTTCCCTAGTGCTGTGTTACTACAGTGACAATCAAAAGGTTGGTCTTTTAACACACAGTATTATCTAAAATAAGGCTGGTATTTTGAATAGTAAGTGACTCCGATACCATTGTGTGGTGACTGCTTGGGAATGATGATTTTTAATGGTAATTGCTGTATACAACCCAGAGAAAGTCTGAACATGAGAAACATATTATTAAAGTTAGTGCTGTATAAAGAAGGCGACCTTTATTTCTGTCTATATCATTTGTTTTCTTTTGGAAAAGCACAGCTAGCTGAAGCTGGAAATCCAAGCAGCTACAGCTTCCTGTTTGGGCAATCTTGCAGCTATCAGCATGAGGGGAGTGATTCTTCATCCTGACAAAGTTCTCATATGCCACTGCAGCAGGAAAGGGAGCTGCAAAAGTACCTTTGCGACCAAGGGAAAGCTCATTGACGCAGGCATGGCGTAAGGCAGCCCTAAGCTGCCCTCTTCTGGCTCCCCCCACCATCCCCAGTGTAGAGAGCATTACAGGTGCAGGAAGGGATGTAATGAGGTGGAAGGGGACAGGTCTGTAGCAGAGCATGGAGATTCTGGAGTAACTCTGGATTGTGAAATCACCCGTTAGCAGGCCAGGCAACAATGCTGTAACTTAGAGCAGCCCCCTGGGCTACCTGAATTATGTTCGAGGCCATTTTGGTCTCCAAACAGTCCAGGATCCTGAGGGCACAAAGGTGGTCTAAAGCCAATTTTGGCAACCTCCTCAGCCCTCTGGTCTGGACTTGTGTGTACACACAAACTCACCTGGTTTATTTTGTTCTTTGAGTGTGTTGTTTTGACCTCAGCTAGTAACACTCTGGGACACCTAACTTGATGGCTATATTCTTTGAAGGCTGTTCTTGTTGCTATCAGAGGCGATATTGTTCACAGCCTGTTTGTAGCAAGAGAATATTAATTTTGTGATGGGGTTGTTACGCTTCACTAATGGGATAATGCGGAGATGTCTGGTTTGTCTATGGAACTTATGAAGCTTCAAGTAATATTCACTAAGGAATAAAAATAGGAACGCTAGCCTGCAAAGGTGGGAGAATAGCATAATTAGTATTAGATATCTGCAGGCACTTACTCACAATACATACTGTAGCCACACAAGGCAAAAAGTAATTACAGCACAAGGTGCAATATAAGTTAAGATTCATCAAAGCATGTAACGTTAAAAGAAAGTGCTACAGAGTGCAGATATTAGGACTCACTCAGTAGAAGGAGGTAGTTCTGCTCCCATTGAAGCAAAGCAAGCTGCATGTATTATACCACCAGAAGTGTTAAATTTAAAATGAGCTGACATGGTTCAGTGGATAGGGACATTGGACTAAGGCTCCGGGGACCTGGGTTCTAAGCTTGGCTCTCTCATTAGCTCATTATGTGACCTTGGGCAGGTCTCTGTTGTCCTTTCTAGCTTGACTGTAAGCTCTCTGATTATGTGTGCTTTGTATACTGGGGCCTAAGAAATAGTGCAATACAAATAAATAAAAATAACTATTCCAGGCAGCCCCCAGATCTGCATACCTGTAATTTCAGACACAAAAGCATACCTGACATCAGTAACAGCATTTCCAGGATGCTTGGATGGGGCTTTTAGTCAACCAGAGAAGCCAGCTGTACACGCAGCACCCCCATTATGCGACACAGGTATAATGCCCTGGGGATATTCCCTCCAAATTCCTGACCAGTTCAATGGAACAAAAAATGAAGTCACTGCCCTCCCCCGCTTTTCTGAGAATCCATCCCATGCTTTACACATAGTGAAGTGCATTCTGGGACAAGGCTTTGGGAGTTTGAGGCCTTTCTATGGGAGACTTGAATATATGTTGAATACAAGTTCTTATACTTGAATACTAAGTTCTTAGTGAGTGATGAGTGACCACTCATACCTGGGTAAAGCCTGCCCCTGAAGAGGAACCTCTGGTAGCAGAACCACTGCTATTGTGCTGCACAAGAGAATGGCATGGTTGAGGGGCTTTGCAAATGTTTCAAATGAGGAGTCCCTGCAGCTGTGGAGATCCTCTTGTGCGCATGCCCACTTGGCTGAGGTGGCGTCAAATCTGCTGTGGAAGCAGAGTTCCTCTCTACTCCTGACCTTCAGAGGCCGCTTAAGGCAAATGGCTGCCCTAGGCAATACTTCAGTGCACCACCCCCGCATGCCACTCAAATTTGATCTCTCCCCAGTCCCACCATTATGATGGGGGGAGAGCAGCAGGCCAAATTTGAGTGAGTGGGGATGTGACCTCCTGCATCGGGTTGCAATGCCACTCAAGTTTGGCCCAGCCACCCCTCCCTCATGCCTTGATTTAAGAAGGTCCCTGAAAAGTGGGCACACAAAAGCAGGCATTGCAACACCTACTTGTATCTTTGGGCCATCTCTAGCATTAATACAACCATAATGACACTTGTACTGATAATTACATTCTCTGTTATTTAGCTGCTAACTTTCCCTTTTATAAGGTAATAAATCTCATTAAATGCTCCTTAAGCAATCAATTGATTCATTAACTAGTAATAAATGCTTTTTAACTGCAAATTAAATACCAATCTGAAACACCTATTTAAAGTGCTTACCAACGTGATTTATATTTCTGTGCTGTTTGAAACTCCTAGGTTTGGTTTAAAAATAACTATAGAAGCATATCCATGGAGTTGTTCCTACCACACTGTGGCTTTCACTTTTATAGGTAAAGCACATCTGAGCATGAGCCATGATCCTCTTTCCTAAGCAAATAAAACAAAATCTATGTTCCAGGTGGTGGAGTTGCCTGTCATTGGAAACCAGTGTGTTCAAGCCTCCTGCAAGTCAAGATGGCTGGACTAAATCGTGCTCCCATGAATGACAGTGGCATATGGACTGCATTGGAAGTAGGAGTCTAGTGTTTAAAAGAGTAAGGTGCTGATCCTCAACTGTACACGGCAACTTGGGAGTGACCACTACATACTGTCCAGTCCCCCAGTGTAAGGTAAGCAGTCTGAAAGCTTCTCTATGGCTGCCAACAGCCCCAACGAGGACTTTGGCAGCCAGAGTTTATGGGAAGCCCTGGTTATGTCCCCTTTTCACTGACCAAATCATAGAAAGGGTTAATAATTCATGCAAAAAGGCACTTCTAAAAGGCTAGCAAGGTTAACTAAAAGAAGGTTGAGGGGAGATATGATTGCTCTCTATAAATATATCAGAGGGATAAATACCAGAGAGGGAGAGGAATTAGTTAAGCTCAGTACCAATGTGGACACAAGAACAAATGGATATAAACTGGCCAATAGGAAATTTAGACTAGAAATTAGATGAAGGTTTTTAACCATCAGAGGAGTGAAGTTTTGGAATAGCCTTCCAAGGGAAGCAGTGGGGGCAAAAGATCTATCTGGCTTTAAGATTAAACTTGATAAATTTATGGAGGACATGGTATGATGGGATAACATGGTTTTGGTAATTAAATATTCATGGTAAATAGGCCCAATGGCCTGTGATAGGCTATTAGATGGGGTGAGATCTGACTTACCCAGGAAAGAATTTTCTGTAGTATCTGGCTGATGAATCTTGCCCATATGCTCAGGGTTTAGCTGATCGCCATATTTGGGGTCGGGAAGGAATTTTCCTCCAGGGCAGATTGGAAGAGGCCGTGGAGGTTTTTCGCCTTCCTCTGTAGCATAGGGCACAGATCACTTGCTGGAGGATTCTCTGCTCCTTGAAGTCTTTAAACTACAATTTGAGGACTTCAATAGCACAGATATAGGTGTGAGGTTTTTTTTGTAGGAGTTGTGGGTGAAATTTTGTGGCCTGCATTGTGCAAGAGGTCAGACTGGATGATCATAATGGTCCCTTCTGACCTAAATATCTATGAATCTATGAATTAGATCTACTGGAGTACTATTCACATAGAGTCAGAGACCTGGATCCACAAAGATATTTAGGCACCTTAGCCCCAGATTTGGGCCACCTGTGTTTGGGCACTACTGCGATCCACAAAACTGCTGCTTGCCTGCTGCCTAACCCCATAGGTGCCTAAACTCACCTGGTGCCTACATTTTTCAGAGTAAAAGTTCCCTCAAAGCATATGTTGCTTTTCTCTGCACATGCTCACTGCTGCCTCACTCTAGGCATCTAGACACCTGTCTTCCCCATGCCTGCCCCTACCTTCCTTTAGACCCAAAGCAATCCACAAACTGAAGGAAGACAGGTGTTTCTCCACGAAACTTGCATGTGCGGCCCAATCCAGTAGGTGCGCTCAGAGGCTGCTTATCTCCACACAAGACAGACATAGGAGGCCCTTACCCCACCCTTATATCCTTTATTCCTGTGGTTTAGGTACTCACTTGGGTTATGGGAGTCCCTCTATTCAAGTCCACCCTCTGCCTGATGAGGAGAAGGGATTTGAACAGGGACCTCAAACTTCTCAGGTGAGTGCAGTAACCACTGGGCTAAAGGATAATCCAGTGTGGGCCTCCCTCAATCTCTCCTATTGAAATTGTTCCCCTTCAACAAATAATTGAATAACGCTAATTGGGCCAGAGAGAGTGAGAATCATTATAAAGGTTACAATAGAGGTCCTCCTTCCCCTGGCTGTTGTGTGGATTTAGGCAGCCTTGAAGCGCACACACTGGATTGGGCCCTGCATGCAAGCGAAGGAGATGTGCCTATCTTCCCCTGCTACATAGGCACCTGGCTCCATCAGCAGGGTTGGCCTTAAGACACATCCATCACATGGACATCTCCCATTGGGTAGCATAGGCAGGTTGACGCTGGTTGACATGGACACATTGTGCCGGTGAATACACAGGACAGGATTTCTTCATCCAAAAAACCACAAGTTAATAACATACAGGACTTCCTGTTCAATTTGTTGTTACTTTCCTGCAGCTTAGATGCAGGTACAAAGTATCGCTACATAACCACGATGCAGATAGATGCTGGCAGGTTCCCAGTTAATAAATTATCTGAATTAGTTTGGATGGTTTTAGCACATCTGGAGCATTTAGCACTTTCTCTGAATGTTTCACGTTAATACACAGACCATGTTAATGCATTAATTAGCTTTGCTTAAACTCTCTTAATAAAGTTCAAGTGCTACTGATATTTAAATGTCCATTTGAAAAATAGAAAGAGAATGGCTATTTAGAGCAGCAGAAAGTGAATTTTCTCTTCATTGTTAACAAAGAATTGCTCTTATTCTGTTTTAATGCTTGTCACTAACTTAAGTTAGATGCATTAAAGCAGGTTTTAACAACATCAGTGCTGCCAAATTGTCTCATGGGCATTTGGTGTTCTTTAAAATGATAGCTATTACCTTTTGAGTTTAAAGGGGTGTTTTGTTCCTGCTTTGGGAGGGAGGGAGCTTCTTATCTCTGAGGTTTTATTCCTCTGCTCTGGTTACATTATACATGCATCTGTACACACACCCTGAAGGCTTCATGTCATGGTCTCCATCCATCCTTCCAACTGACATCAGTATAAGCAGGAAAACTATTGAGTAGACTGTTCCATGTACAGGGCCTAAATTTTAGTTCTGCAAAGGGCCCTTTACACTATACTAGCAATATAAAGAGGGCAAAAATAGACTCCTGAGAATTCCTGTCCAGTATTGAGTAGGATGAAGGTTCTACACCACCCCTGCTCTTAGCCCTTGGTGGATGGGGTGTTCCTGGGGTGGAAAGTGTGAGCCAGGAGTCGGGAGGGACCATGATCAGTGCATAGTGCACTCCTAATATTTCGTGCTTCCCAGAACCCATACAGGACTATGGGAAAGATAACAGTAACTACAGCTGCTATAACTTACAGTGGGCCCTGTGCCTATGGAGAGTGCGAAGATCACTAACACCACTGGTTTTTGTGTCCTTCTCATTCATGTTCCTGCACCAAGCACAGGAACAGAGGAATTGAGCATGGTCTTGAGGGGACTTCTCCAGCTGATTGCAGAGTAATATGAGTCAGACAGAAGGTTGTGTAAGCTAATGTAGCAGGAAAGCCAGGATTTGGGGGACTGCAGGTAAGAGAAGAAAAGTGTGTGTGGCCGCTGGGGTGGGGGGGGGGGAGGGATTGTGAATGAGAGGATCCAAGCTTTGAGACACCACAAAATGTTCAAGGTCTAGTCTAACTTGGTAAAAGGCAGAGATCATTTTCCTTGCCTGTTGCTTTGATCAAGTCACCCCTCTCTTTGCATCTCTCCACTGACTCCACCTTCTCTATTGCATAAAACAAAATTATTTGTCTTTGCTTTCAAGGCCCTTCATGGTCTATCCCTTCCACCCCACCCCACCCCCACCCCCCATTTCTCACTCACTGTTGAGATGTCAGCTGCTGCCTCTGATCAGCTAGGGATGCTAGCCTCTATGCGCCGCTTGCTTATTTAGAAAGTTAAGACCTTCATGCTTTTTCTCCCATGCTGCTCCCTTAGACGTCTGCAAAACTAACTCACAAGCCTCCTTTAAAACTCTCCTTTGCTGTGAGGCCTACAAAAAGCTTGATAATGGTTAGGCTGCTGGAGTGCTGAAACCACTGTCTATCTTGCTGACCCATATTGTCTCATTGTTTTCTTGAACTCCTCTGTCAGTTTGTATTATACTTAGATTGTAAGCTATCTGGGGTGGGGACTGGCTTTTTGTTCTGTGTTAGTACAATGGAGCCCTACCCTGTAATAAGAAAGAGCAAGGAAAACCAGAATTAGGTCAGTTATTCCCCAGAATGTACTGGGGTTTTGTTGGCTATATGGGAGCTACACAATTCAGTCCTGGTTTTCTCTTATTCGTTGACTGCTGTGGTGCTAGTCCTCTGTCAGTAGCAGGATTTGACAGAATGAGTCAAATCACCATTATTAATGCTGAATTCCCTTGTATTTCTCTCATTATGACTGTAATGTTCTGCATTCTTTCTTATATACGGCTATTTTGGCATTTACATATAGTGCCAGTGCATTGTATAATAAAGTGTTTTGCCATTTTTTATTTATTGGATGTTGTATTTGTTATACAGTATGAGTCCCCTCTGACGACTATTAGTCGTCTGTGTTTTCACCAATTTGAATTATTCCACTTACATCACATAATCAATTTCTAGTCTATAGCTCAAAGAGGTTATATTCCATTTTGGAAAAACTCCCTGCAACAATACAAAGCTTCTGAAGGCTAGAAATGCAGTTTGTTACCAAGCTCATACTTTTCAGTATGTTAGCTATTCTACACCAAATTTCTGTGCACAGACTAATGAACTTGTTCACCTCCATTTATACAAAACAGTCAACTTTAATTGCCAAGACAAAGTAATGATGAGCTCTGCAGCAGGACTAAAGAGGGAGCTGTTGACTAAAGATGGCTTGAATATATCACAGAGAATAAAGACACTCTCAGTATTGGGAGGAAATCCACTAGATATGTTGCAACTGTCAATGATGTTATTGTACATGGTGAAATAATGAATTATTTTATAAGACTATTAGCTCTACAATGAATATTTGAGTTGCTTTTAAGGGTTGGGACGCGTTGATTGTTTCATTTTTGTTTTGCAAAGCCATACTCAAACGGCAAAATATTATTTTGATTTATGACTGGCTTAAATTAGTTAGCTCTGTTTAGCATATATATTGGTGAGAAAAATGTGATCTGTACAAATGTTATAGAATTAATAGTAAAGTAACAACACTGTAGGGAACAATTGATTATTAAGGCCCTAAAATAGACAAAAAAAAATCCCTCAATGTAATGAGCAAAATCACAATAATGTTTTTTTGTAATGATTCACAAACATAATGGTGGACTTTGAGTGGAAAAATCCCTGAAAACCCATGTGTAAAGAAGTTAAAAAATACTGACATTTTGAGGGTATGGCACTTTCTAACCCCCACACATTCCCTATAGATAGTTATAACAATATACATATGCTGACCTATGGTGTTAAAATAGAAAAATGAAGAATAGCTAAATGGTAAGATTGAGAACTTTGTTATGCTTTAATATTTTCTAATTATGAATTGTGAATGAGTTTAGACAAGGTAACTTATGCCAAGACCTCAGCCTACCTTGCTGGCATGAGTGTTTTGCCAATTCTTCTCCTCTTACATAGATTTGCTTAAATAATGCTAATGCTGACAGGGCAAAAGGTAATACACTGCATTGGAAGGCTTTAGGTAAAAGGGAAAGCTAATTAGTATAATATACAAACCTGTAATGAAAAAAAGTCTCCTTTTATCAGTGAAAACTCAGGACCAGGTGACATGAAAAAGAGAAGGAGTACTTGTGGCACCTTAGAGACTAACCAATTTATTTGAGCATAAGCTTTTGTGAGCTACAGCTCACTTCATCGGATGCCCCCGATGAAGTGAGCTGTAGCTCACGAAAGCTTATGCTCAAATAAATTGGTTAGTCTCTAAGGTGCCACAAGTACTCATTTTCTTTTTGCGAATACAGACTAACACGGCTGTTACTCTGAAACATGAAAAAGAGAATGATCTGAAAATTGTACTAACAGCAAAAGTTGTGTAAATTGAAGCTTGCACATGAGTCTTGTGTGGGTTATGCAGAACACAATGCTTAATGCTGACTGGAGGAAGCTAATGAGTACACAATGTGGAAAAGTATCAGAAGCCAAGTGAATAAGGCCCAGATTGGAGAACTACTAGGCCAGAAACTGAATGATCAGAACAGGGATCAGAGGTGGCGATGACTATCTTGAAGTATAGGAAAACTTCCCAATACCCCAGAATTTGGAAATGTAGGCCCCAACCTATTCCATCATATCTGTTTATCATCTGGCATATATATATGTCCAGACACTATAAGTGACATTTTATAAATAAAGGAAAACTTGATTAAACCTAAAGTGGGTGGACTTGTGATGGTTTCCCACCTTACATTCCCAACAGCAGCCTAAACTTTATGGCATATTCCCTTTGATGCAGTCATATCTCCCATTTACATGTGTGCAACCACAATGATGACAATTATTGGATTTGAAAAGAGATATGTATGAAAATGCAGAGAGTTACTGGAGTATAAGACAAACACTGATAAATTAGGGGTTAAACATGTTACCACTATTAAGTCAGTACTTGGCACAGCTCCATTAGGATTGGGAAGAATTTGGAGGTATTGTTTTGGCCACCAGAGGGAGTTCACATTGTTCCAAGAACACATTGACAAAACAGTGAGGATCATTTGGGAAAGCAAGTTGAATAAAAAAATAATAATTCAAAGAGTAAAGGAGAGAGCATATTCCCTATTTCATACCAAAAATCATGCATCCACACAACATTTCATAAAAATCAGATGGAAATCACTGTATTTTCCTTAAAAAGAGTGTGATAATGAGGATTCCTACCATTCATTTATATATATCCATAAACACACCAGGTATTTACCTGATTCTTTAAATGAATTTAATGTAAGGTTCTGATCCTGCAAAGACTAGTGCATGTTCAGCTTTATGGCCCATTCCTTAGCTGTATAAATTTGCATAGTTCCACTGGCTTCAGTGGAGCTATGCTGTAAGCTGTGGGGGGCAGTGACTGTCATCTTGTTTTGTTTGTACAGCGCCAAGCACGTAGGAGCCCCGCTCATGGCCTAGGACCCCAGGCTCTATAATAATACAAATAATAATATGCTATATTACACCAGATGAGTTTCAGGTCTTATGACTTTGGGGTCCTGATCCTGCAAACTTGCATGTGCTTAACTTTATTCATGTGAGTAGTCCCACTGAGTTTTTAATGGGATTTCTCACAAGTGTAATGACAATCTCATTCATAAGTGTTTGCAGGATTAAGGGCCAAGGTGTTTTCCTGTGTAGATGATACAATGTTGTTTTAAGTCAACCCTTCAGTGGAAGGCTTCTGCTGGAATTTTAGCCATCAATGGGTATAAGCTTGGGGCATGTGTGTGTATTTTGATGAGAGATAAATAGGAGGGAGAAATGCATGAATAGTGTGTTGTGAGATAAAAGTTGTAATTTTCATGACTTTACTCATGCAAGGATTACTCATGAATGTGGGTTAATTAAAATTGTTATGCCACATTACACCATAATATATTCTGTATAAGTCATGTATTTAACAGAAAAGCTATCTTAGAAATATTTTCAAGAGTTTATGAATAACCATTGCTCTGAACAACTCAATACACAAACACTTATGGGTGTATTAATAAAAGATAAGTCCTTTGTACCCAGAAAGATCAAGCCTCCTCAAAATTATATTAAAGTAACTAATATTAGGATATGGGGATTTCATGAGGTATCTCAAGAGAAGGAGGTTTCTAATTTAATATCTGCTTTTTTGAACTCTGCCCTCTCTTCAGATATTAATGATATTTTGGATACAAGATAAAAATTCACTAACATAAGCGTGCCAGATCAAGGGTATTTTTTCTTTCAATCTAATTGTCATTTTTGACTCACTTTTGGATTGGAAAAGAATTTACAAACAGTATAAAGAAGAAAGGGATTACTTTATGTAATGATTGCAAGATCCATATCTTTCCTAATTCTTCTAAGGCTACAGAGACTAGAAGACAAAAAATACTACTACTGAAAAATCTTATTGTTTTAAGGTTTTCTCCATCACATTTGTATCCCGCCAAGCTGGGTAAAGACAATTAAAAATACCTATTCTTCCATTATGATGACTGTAAAGATTTTCCTGGTTCCTAAAAGAGTAGTAAAGAGACTCCTTCTGAAGGTCTTGAAAACAACTCCAGAGATTTCAAATTCTTTAGCACCATTTTTATGTCCTGAAGGGCTTACTGCATTCCACTGTTCAGTCAAATGTTAGTTCATTTTAAGTGAGAATCATATCCTCAGTCCAGCCCCTTAACACCCAGGAAAGGATCAGAACGGCATAAAAGGGGCCTAAAAGCTTCAATTCCAGTCAGGGAAAGCAGGCACTGCCGGGACAGCCATAAGACTGCCTTTTGAGGACTCACTTGCAAGCACCAGCACAGGTGTGCTGGGGCAAGACTGTGAGTGGGAGAGGTATGTCAGTACACAGTACAGCAGAGAATCCAAGCAGCTGTGAGAGGCTGTCGTAACTTAGACAGGTTCTCAGAGCTGCCTAAGGGCTTGTCTTGACTACAGGGCTAGGTCAACCTAAGTTACGATACTCCAGCTACATGAATAACATAGCTGGAGTCGACGTAGCATAGGTCGACTTACCACAGCGTCTTCACTGCGCTGCATCAATGGGAGATGCTCTTCGGTCGACTTATCTTACTCTTCTCGGAGAGCTGGAGTACCAGGGTCGACCGGAGAGTGCTCTGCCATCGATTTAGCGCTAAATCAATCCCTGCTGCATCGATTGCAGCAGCGTCAATCTCCCCATGGTAAAGACCAGCCCTAAGTTACACTGAGGGCCTCACCAGCCTTGAGAATCAGGAGGGAGCAAAGGTGGCCTAAAGCCACAATAGCCCCGGCTTCTTCCTCCGGGCTGAGAATGTTTCATCCTTTGTGTTTAAAATGTGATTCATGATTAAGAGTCAGATTGATAGCACCCTTGCTTATTTTGTGTAATACTGTACTCATCAGACCAGTGGCACGGGCCGCAGGGACATGCTGGCCGCCACTTCCCGCAGCTCGCATTGGCTGGGAACGGCAAACCACGGCCACTGGGAGCTGCGGAGAGCCGTGCAAATGTAAACAAACTGTCTGGTGGCCCACCAGCAGATTACCCTGATGGGCCGCAGGTTGCTCACCATTGCTCTAATTTCTAGCCACTCTGGGTTATGAGATCACGCCTAGAACTGTCACTGAGCCAGCATCGATTGTCTGTGCTGAGTATTGGGACAGTATAAGTTAGGGGAAATTATGTACTGTATTTGGGAGAGAAAGGAGGAAACATATTAAGCTTTTAAAAAAATAATATATTGTGGCTGTCTGAAACTTCCAAGAGGTTTCAAATGTTAGTAATAGTCCTAGCAGAGATAGATTAATGAATAGGTTGAATTGTCAATACTTGTGAATATCCTGACCATCCTGACTACTGATAAAAACATTCCTTACATATTAGAGCACTATTCATCTCTATGTACATATGCATTAAAGACAAACAAATGCATAGAGAGGTTACATAATTTCTGAAATGCCTATGACTCAAAATCATCATCATCATCATCAATGAGTTTTACTGAAAACATTCAAAACTATAGGTTCTCTAAGCCTGAGAGCTTGTATTCCAAGTAGAAACTCCCAAAGAACTATCTAGAGGATGGGAATTCTGGCAGATTATAAACCACTTATATCCTAAATTAATAAAGGAACACTCCAATATTAACTTTCCTTTAAATTCTTAGTCAATATTCATCTTCCTAAATTATCAAAAGGGACTGAAAAGGAATTAGTGTCACAATAGGTCAAAGCCATCATGCCTCATGGTTTGAAACTTTAGTCATAATATTGATCGATGGTAAGGTAACATATTGCAATTGTCTCTTTTCATGACACACATGCTTACCACATGAAAAATCAATGTGAATAATGTGTCATTTTTTAATTGTCTATTTGATACAAAATTACTGATTAGCTCTCCTTCTAGAGTAGGATATTCTGAAGTCTTAGATAGATCATTTATTTGTGACAGGTTTGTCAGGACAGGTTGTGTCCTGGCACAACTGCTGTGTGCAAAGCAGCTCATTTGTTCTGTCTCTGAGGTAATAACTAAAACCCCTTTAAAATGGTTAAAACTATTGTTCAAGTAAGGTGTTAGTGCTACTGACAGCATCAAAGGACAAACAAATGTTAAACAGTTCTCTACAAAATGGTTATTTGGACCAGCCAGCATGAAATGATATTATACAATAACAGTGGTACATGACTTTTAACTCTATCAGATTTAATAACTATGTGCTCTTCCATAGGCTATTCAGTAGAATTTAGGAAATTCACATTTACAGGACTGATCTCATTATACCATGAAAGCTGTGGTGGAAAGAGGTTAAGTGTCTCTCCTGTAGCAGCAGATAGAATATGTGCCAGGATTAGAGCTTGGGAGTTCCTGTCTCCCAACCTTATCCTGAGGCCAAATGCTCATTCATTGTCCTTGATTTTCACACCAAGATTTTTTTAATGTTTTTATTTTCTGTGACAAATGTTATCAGTGTGAAACATATAACAGATACAAAGAATAGCAGCCCTAAACAGTTGCTGGGTGTCAAGCACATGTACTTCTCCAGAATCATTACCTCAGAATCTTCAAGGAGAGAAAACACCTCTTTTTCTTCCTAGTTCTCCATCAACCTTCCTTATCCCACAACAAAACTTCCCTGTGACACCCCTGACTATAGCATCCCTGCTTTTCTCTTTTGACAGTTTAATCAACCTGCTGGGGCAAAATTGCCACCTGAGGCTCCACCCCTTGTTTGGACCCTCTGGGTAGGTCCATAATCTTCTGGCTTAGTAGTGTTTCTCCTGTTGCCAAGCAGGGCTCATCTGAGTGTAGAGAAGACAACAGACTCCTATGGCCTCCTAAAATTCCAGTGGATTACTCAGACTATTCCTTTGTATTTTACATAGTAGACTTTTACTAAAACTCATTCATTTCAACAATCTAAAAGCTTATCTACTCAATAGACTTTTTTCTAAATACCTTTGAATTCTGCCTCTTCACCCTTTGATTATAATATGCCTTTTCAACTGATGCTATATTTTGAAGGCATTTAAGCCAATCTCAAGGAGAGAGGAGAGCTTTACACTGCGAGGCTACCCTCTGACAAACTGATGATGATGGGCAAAATTCAAGACCTTAAATACCACTCATGACCTATTATGTTGTGCATAGGCCTTGTGCTACTCTTCTGCACAGGGGTGAATTTCACTCCGTGAATATGCAGCAGCTGTAATTACACTGCCATGTGGGTGAGTCTGGCAGGTTACATTCCTCTTATGGAGTTTTAACAAGTTGGAATATAACAGTGAAATGATGTCTTGATGTTAAAATGTTCATGCGGGGCACATCTGGGTTAGTGGTAGCTAATTATAGATGTACCATAGATACATGTGAATGAGCTACTCAACTGAATTTTGCATAAGTCCGCATTGAAAGTTTGCTCCTAACTCTGACACTAAGTAAGCAAAATGGCTGAATAAATTATCGCAACACATGCTGCTGAGAAGAAAATATGTCCTGGTTGATTTGGGCCTTACCGCTATAGTAATACATACTGAATGTTCTCTGTATTATTCAGCACTCACATGGCATAGGATTATGCTCAATAAATAACTAACGCGTATATGTAAATAAGCAAACTATATCCTGTTGAGACAGTTTCAGTGTGCACAACAACGTTAATGCTAACAGGCAGAGTCAAGTTAGCCCACAATACTAAGAAACCACTCCAAGCAAGGTTAGAAATTTGACTTAAAGCCACAAAAGCCACTACATTTATCATTAAATAGGCAGGTTGCATAATACACTCACCTTTTGTCCCATGAGACTTGTTTAAAATATGGCTTAGATAACCTGGAAATTGATGTAATGGTCCCTGGCATAGTATAAAACCACTATCCAATCTGCCACAACTAGGCATGATTATAACTCTCTGAAGAGAAGTTTGTGGCTGCAGTCCTATGGCACTGTGGAGTAGAGATGTGCGGTCAGACTGGTGCAATGTCTGCTTTGCAGTTGAGGCTACCTTCTGCTGAGAGAACCAGACAGCAGACTTTGGAATCTGCACAAGCTGCAAGTGTAGAGAAGAGATGGCTTCTTGCTCGGGGTACAAGGAGAAGTATATGAGGGCTGGGAACATTCATGTCTTCTGCACTTAGGAAACACAAGGATTGCATGAGGCTGATGACTGCTGCAGCAATAATCTTCCCAAAGGAAACAGGGAAGAGGGAAGTGGGTGAAGTAAGCCCAGATGGCAAATGCCAGACTATTTAAAAGGGTGTTGCAACAGCCATGATTCCCCATTCACTCCTCAGAGCTCTGGAAGCAATGGCTGATCTACGCTAGCAGAGGATGTAGTCCAATGCCTCTACTTGTTTCCCTTAGTGTGATGTGCCTCTTCATGGCCTGTGAAAGAAAGAGTGCTTGGGAATAAGAGCCATCTGTAAGATTTAATTATTTTAAATGGATTATATCTTGAGAGGTTTTAAAGTAACTTTTCTCTATCACGCTGAGAACTTTCAAAGATAAGCTGTTTGATTTATGGATTAGTTCCTAAATATAAAGATAACTAAATTGCCTTGTCTTGCAAGAAGAATGGTGACATCTGGTCATAAGATGTTCAAATTTATTTTTTAATTTTGCTGATGGATGAATGTTGAGTGGCTGATTGCTGCTAGATCTTTTCAAAGAGTTATTTATATAAGATTCTGAGCTGAACTTTCCCTAAACTAGTGACAATGTCACTTCAAGGCGTTTTTACCCAAGGGCATATGTCAGCTTCCTCAGACATGGTCTTGTGTTTTGTATTTTTGATCACAGACTTAATTTCTGTGACGTGCAAACATCAAATACTTTTAAAGTTGTTGGCTTAAGCAAGAATTTTCCAAGCTGACTCTACCTAAGGGTGACCTAATTTGAACCTGACTGGACCAAGTTGAATGGCTTTGTCCAAAGGGCTTGGAGGGGGCCTGTGTTCACTCCACACTTGCACAGAAAGGGTTAATGAAAATTAAGAAGGGGGCCTAATTAACCCAACAAGCTACAGCTGAGGGGAATCAAGTGGCTAAGTAATCTGATTAAGTGAGGGAGCCCAGCTGAGGAGGAACAAGCTGGGCTGGATTTATAAAGGAAGGAAATTTGGCAGCTGAGGGGGCTGTTGGGAATAGACTATAGTCACTCTATGGGAGGAGAGCATGGTGAAGCTGGCAGACCCAGGAGGTAAGGAAAGGGCTCTAGGAAATACTGCAAGGTCTGGAGTGGAACAGACCTTGACTGCTGACTAGAGGGTCTTTGAGCCAGAACCTAGAGAAGAGGGGCAGGCCTGGATTCCACAACCAGCCACTGGAGAAGTGGCACTGGCTGGGCAGTGAATAGGAAAACTGCCTGAGCCTCTGTGTGGGAAGAGACTTTCTAATCCTGGGAGGGGAAACCATTTGGTGACCTGGCCGGAGGACCAAGTCACAAAGAGGCAGCAACAACTCGTGAAGCAAGAGAGGGGCTGCAGACCGAGAGAAAGAGGCAGAGGATGGCATGCAACTGCGGGAAAGGCCATTGACCTCATGAGCTATCCCCCAGAGTGACCAGGAGGAGGTGCCATGCTAGCAGTGAGTGGACCAACCATCACAGGGGTGCTCACACACATAGAAAACCAAGGGTAAGGCTGAGAAGCCTCACCTTTAGGTCAGCAAGCCACCTGAGGGAAGATTGAGGTTACAGAATCCTAAAGACTGATCAATTCCCTTAGTAAGAGGAAGTCACAATATCAATAAATAGGCTATACCAGCCTGTGACCAGTCTTTCCCTGCACCCAAAGAAAGCCCACAAGGAGAAGCAATGTGCTGGGAATACTATCTGGCTCCTTGACTGCAGTTCCACCTCCTACCCAATGAGAGTCCAGAAGACCGCAAGAACTGAAGAGTTCACCAAACACCCTCTTACGTTAAGTACCATTTTCCTTCTTTCTGTTATTGTCTGTTGGAAGACGTCCCAGCTTTTTATTCTTTAACTTAAAGCTTTGAAAGTCGCTGTGTGTATGAACACCTGTGAAATTCACGCAGGGAGAGCTCCAGAAAGAAAGTTCCTCTGATGTAAACTGCCTTAAAACATAGTCTCACCAAGATACTCATTAAAGTGCAGGCTGTGTTCACAATTTACAGCTTTAAGTTTCGTAGGATTCGTAAAGTAAAAGTTGTCAAACTTCCATTTATCAGCGTGTTCTTTAAAGGCCTGCATTTATAACATCTTTGGAGAAGGGGGAAAGGGCTAGCCACTACCTAAGAACTTAAATCTAAGGAAGAATCTTTGTAATTAGATCTTAAATTGTGGCTCAGATATTAGATGGTTGATTTCAGTATCAAAATATTTAATCAGCTTCAATTTATAGATTTCATTGGGGTTTATAAGCATACAGCCACTTCCTGAGAACCCTACCTAAGACTTATAAGGACTTGTTGTATTAAGTGACTTAAGTAATCTGTTCATCACATTCCAATTCAGTATGCCGCTAACTTGTTGTTTTGATAGCTGTATTGTGTTTTCTTAGCTTAGTCTAGTAGTAACTTAGCTTTGATATACAATCCTAGACTTTAAGGTCAGAAGGGACCATTATGATTGTCTAGTCTGACCTCCTGCACAACACAGGCCACAGAATCTCACCCACCAACTCCTGTAACAAACCCCTAACTTATGTCTGAGTTTTGAAGTCCTCAAACCATGGTTTAAAGACTTCAAGGTGCAGAGTATCCTCCAGCAAGTGACCCATGCCCCACGCTGCAGAGGAAAGGGAAAAACCTCCAGGGCTTCTGCCAATCTGTCCTGGGGGGAAATTCCTTCCAACCCCAAATATGGCAATCAGCTAAACCCTGAGCATGTGGGCAAGACTGACCAGCCAGACACCCAGGAAAGAATTCTCTGTAGTAACTCAGATCCCACCCCATCTAACATCCCATCAGAGGCCATTGGGCGTATCTACCCCTAGTAGTCGAAAATTAGGCTATCCTATCATATCATCTCCTCTATAAACTTATCAAGCTTTGTCTTAAAGCCAGATATGTCTTTTGCCCCACTGCTTCCCTTGGAAGGCTGTTCCAGAACTTCACTCCTCTGATGGTTAAAAACCTTCGTCTAATTTCAAGTCTAAACTTCCTGATGGCTAGTTTATATCCATTTGTTCTTGTGTCCACATTGGTACTGAATTTAAATAATTCTTCTCCCTCCATGGTATTTATCCCTCTGATATATTTATAGATAGCAATCATATCTCCTCTCAGCCTTCTTTTAGTTAAGCTAAAAAAGCCAAGCTCCTTGAGTCTCCTTTCATAAGACAGGTTTTCCAATCCTTGGATCATCCTAGTAGCCCTTCTCTGTACCTGTTCCAGTTTGAATTCATCCTTCTTAAACATGGGAGACCAGAACTGCACACAATATTCCAGATGAGGTCTCACCAGTGCCTTGTATAAAGGTACTAACACCTCCTTATCTCTATTGGAAATACCTCGCCTGATGCATCCCAAGACAGCATTAGCTTTTTTCATAGCCATATCACATTGGCGGCTCATAGTCATCCTGTGATCAACCAATACTCCGAGGTCCTTCTCCTCCTCTGTTATTTCCAGGTAATGCATCCCTAGATTATAACAGAAATTCTTGTTATTAATCCCTAAATGCATGATCTCTCACTTTTCACTATTAAATTTCATCCTATTACTCTTACTCCAGTTTACAAGGTCATCCAGATCTTCCTGTATGATATCCCGGTCCTTCTCTGTATTGGCAATACCTTCTAGCTTTGTGTCATCCGCAAACTTTATTAGCACATTCCTGCTTTTTGTGTTTTCTTGATTGTTGTTCAGTGGTTTTAATAAAAAGTATAAAACTGATAGTCACATTTCTTTCATTAAGGAATATGGGATCTCATTCAAGATTTGAGGGGATACCAGCTGCTCAACTTGAAATCCTGACCATCTCATCCTAATTACCCTTTGGTTCTCATAGGCCCATGTATCCCTCACAGTCTGAATGCAGATTTCATGCTTCCTTGATCTGCTACTATTATTATCCCAGTTATTCAAAGGTTTCCGAGGGGCAACTATTAGCTTGTTCTTGGAATAGCAATGGGTTGGTTTAGAATACCTGTGGCAGACATACCATGTCCCCAAAACTTTATAGGGACTGCCTATGCCTGGCAACAAAATTTGAAAACAACCACAGAAGACCATCTGGGGAGAGCCCTATGTGGCAAATTCCAGCCTACAGCAGAATTCTGTAGCCAAGTAGAACTAACATAAATAAATCAGTTAAAGACAGTATATGGTACAGACAGGCAAGCCCATCACTTTAGCAGAGTTAGTGGTCACAACTGTAAGAAGGTGATGTTGATTTAGAAAGAGGATATTACCTCTAATATGAAATGGGATGGATAACATCTCTCTTTAATGCATATTGTTATGCTATCAGCATTGGGCATTGGTAAATGCCAGCTATTCGTAAATGCATGTCCAATCATTTCTTATTGACACATAAGATTCTTTCTCAACCACTAATAACCATTAAACTATATAGCATTGCAACTGAAGTTAATGTGTGCATAACAAATCCCATTCTCAGTGATTTATACCACAATCATAAGGTTGTCTCTGTTGAAATATGGCATTCAACTCTCTTCCCCCTTTACATCCTATAGCAGGGAGGGGAAGATCTTGCAAACTACACACAAGAGATAGTGTTGGTTGTTGGTTTTTTTTTTAAATAAAAATTCTTTATTCATGTTATATCTCCCCACATGTCATTGCCCTTCTTTCTCCCACATAGGATTCCCCAAAACTATTTATTACAGCTTGAGGGATGCAGTAATTCTCACAGCCTGTATGATACCAGCAGGCAAAAGAGGATCTGAATCAGATAAGTGTGTGAGATATAGCAAATGCATCTACCCTAAGCTCTCTTCTCCTTCCTGGGAAGTTATTTCAACCACTCCTCAGCTTGGTGCTTGGGTTTTTCATCTTGGTTTGTTGCCCTACTGCAACTTGAGAGAGAATGTATGTAGGACTGTGGAAGGGTATACACTTCTAGGAAGGGTCCAAAAATAATTCAAACCCATTTAGTAAGTATCCATTTCATTTCCCTACTCTAGTTAGAGGCTGTTTAAAAAGTTCTCTCTCAACTATTGTGAAGTCTGATTTTACATTAATATGCATATATTTCCTTTCATCCATTTAAGAATGTGATAAACAAGCTGTTTCCCACTGATGAAGAACTGAACACGGTTTGAAATACCACTTACTTGAAATTCATAAATCAATCCGACCATAACTTGGTTTTCCCCCTCTATTACTCAGAAAATGACAGACAGCTAATTCCACTGAGTGAAATTTTCTGTTCATTCATGTATTGTTCCATCTAAGTTTTGAGAGTTGACTTCTTTTCCATTTAAACAGTGCAGTTTAAAGTCAAAACAGCACCTCTATTAATAAGACCTGCCTTGTTGTTAAAAATGACAGAACCCTGTTCCTATTTAAAATTATGGTTAATTCCTTATTTAATAAGAGACTATTTGCACGGTAATATATTCTCTTAGGGGGGCATGTCTACACTTGCAATTTAAAGCAGAAAAAGTCCCTTTTTTGCACAAAAACTGTGGGAGTGTCTACACTTGCCAATGACTTTTTGCAGTGAAACTTAAAAGTTTCACCACAAAAAGAAAACCACCTCCATGAGAGGTGTACAGCTCTTACCGGTGATGTTTTTGAGGTGATGTGCAAGTTTACATTCCTCCTGTTTATACAGCTTTAGCCTCTGCAGGATATCCCACAGGGCCTAGCTGACCACTCTGGCCAGCAGCTCTGCTGCTTTGGTGCCAGGTAAACCGATGTCCGCCCCTCCCCCTGTAAAACCCCAGGAACTTTGAAACTCCCCTTCCTGTTTTCTTGGCAAGTGCTCACCTATCATCTGGCCAGGTGACAATGGCTGCTCCACGGAGCAAACGATCCCCTGCTTGGAGCAATGCAGAGCTACTGGAGCTGATCCATGTTTGGGGAGAGGAGGCTGTGCAGGGACCCAGGGTGCCCCACGATCACCCCACCCCACACTTCTCACAAGACCCATCGTCAGAATGGCGAGAGCTGCGCTGTGAGATAGCTGCCCTAGAGCGCTGGTCTCATCAGCGATGGAAGTGCTGCTAATGTAAACACTCTCTGACGCCTGAGGAATTAAGTGAGAACACAAACCAGCACTTTACTTTCAGCAGTTCCCTAGCACCGGTGAAACTTAACAGCGCAAAAACTCTGCAAGTGTAGACATATCCTTAAAGATAGGAAACAAAACTGCTGTATAACTCCACAAAATGTATTTGAAAGTGTAACCGTCCTTTAATATACCCATAGAGAGACAGACCTATATAAATACAAGGGAGAGTCAGAAAACTTGGGGCCAGATTCTGATACCCTGACTCACACTGAATAGCATCTTACTTCACAAATATCCTCATCAACCTCATTGTAATGTCCATGGATGAGATACTGCTCTGTGTGAGTCAGGGTATCAGAACCCAGCTCACAGAGGGCTAGATTCTGATTGGTCCATGTACCCAGTAAGGAGAAAAAAATCCCCTCCTTCCCCACCACTTCCATCCAGTATCCTCTGCATCAAATACACCGATGTGCAGGAGTAAGGCAGCACCTGGTTAATACTCTGCCCCTGTCATGCATGCAGTTGGAGCTTTGGCACAATTATCGGTCACATAAATCCTGTGAAACCACCCAATACACAGGGCTCATGGCATAGCCATAACCTTAAACTAAGGTGGACTGGATCACCCCAAATTTTACTAAGTGCTGTGACTTTCCAATAACTTGTGATTTTTGGTTTCTATTTGTAACAGAGGAGCAGATTTCCAGGTGCCTGAAATTGTTTTAATGCAGAAAACATACTGTATCCAATTTCTTCTAACCTTCTAATATAAAAAATAATCTTATGTGCATGCAACAAAATTAACACAGCTAAATATTCTTGATTCACTTCCTAATGTGTCAAGTAGTAGTCCTTTGCTGTTGTGCAAAGTGGCACTTGCGTCTTTAACCTCCAGTTTTTGGTGCAATGTGTAATGGTTCATTTAGCTAATCACCTTACTCCATCCTAGAAATTGTCATGGCATGACTGGGAGCTGAAACTCCCATGTAACTGTAATACCAACAGACCCCCGCCCCGCCACCCTCGGTCATCTCTGTCGGCAGGCAGGATTGAACCTGGGACCTCCGGAGCTTGGTATATAAGCCTCTACTGCATGAGCTAAACGCCACATGGCCCTTAGCTAAGGCTGTAGCAGACTCATTAATCTCTAAGTGGTCTCAGTGCCACTAGAGGGGACAGAGTACTACACCCACAAGGGGTGTGGGTTACATAAGCACCAAAGTTAAGATAAAATATATTTAAAACAAAGCTATAGTAGAAGTTACTTCCAGCAGATTCCTTCAGAGTTGTCTGTGCATGCCTGTTACAGCTTCTGGCTACTTTGAATGAATACCTTGATATAAAAAACTCCGTCTTCTTTTCCTAAGCAGATTTGAAACTAAAATATCAGTCAGACTGAGTTATAATAAATCTGCCATTTGCTTATGGCACCAAAAAAAAAAGGTACATTTGGCCTTCCCGGGTATCTTGGACTATCTTATTCCCTCTGCAAATCATTCACCATTTCATTCCCAGATAACACGAGAGAACCTACCCAAGGTAGACTTACAACATTAGTGTTGATTTCTGCAGTGTAACTTAGCAGTGTACATCTGCTGGTTCCATCTTTGACAGCTCACTGAGAGGAGAAAGAGAACTTCTCAAGGCATATCCTCACCGTCCCCCCTACACAGACTGTCTTACTTCCATAGCTCCTCTTGTTGACACTACTTCCCAGAGCACTATGGATTCTCTTTCTAAGAGAAGGAAGATCAGCTACAGCTGGTTGGAAAATAAGGGGTTTTCATGGAAAATTTTGGAAAAAATGTTGTGTGTTTTTGTTGAAACTTTTTGAAGAAAAATTTGATTCTTCAATGACATAATTTGCCCCCCCCCAAAATGGAATATCTCACTTCAAACTAGTACAGTGGTGCCTCATTGGAGTTGTTGTTCAGCTTCCTTAAATTCCTATTCTTGTCTATCGACCTGTCTCTGTGCCTGGACTACATGTCTCATGATACGCTGCCTTTTCCTATCATTGCAGGGATAGGAGAAATCAAGAGTCCCTGTCTGTGGTGCATCATGGAAGACTTAGTCGAGAAGGAGAGTCTGGTTCAGGGACTGTCGCATAAAGCACTTGAACTACAACTTGCAAGAGGGACCACAGTGCATTTCGAATCACAATATTTTAGTTCTTCAATTGAAATGCTGAAATTTCCCACAGAAAGCGGACACTCCTTTTGAAAATAATTGTTGAATCAAAATCCTGTTTTCTACCGAACATGGAAGAATTTTGACCAGCCTTAAAATTAACAACTATACCACTGAAGGAGGAGAAATATCCAGGGTTACAAGTGTTTCTGCATCACCTGTAACGTTAATAAAGGTTCCTTTTTTAAAGCATAAGACTTTTAAAGGGCCTAAGAATGTTTTTCACCAATCCAATAGCATGCATACTACTCATCCAGGTGCAGTTGAAATGAATGAGGGTAATTACATATGTGAAGGAGGAAAACACAGGGCAGAAGGAGGAGGAGATGTTTGTCTACCTGTTGAACTGGGTAATTGGTAGGGTCTGAAAATAAGGGTAAAATCTCCACTAGAGGGAAGTGTGGCAAGAAGCCAGGGGGAAAGACTGTAGTGAAGATATTTGCAGATCTAGAGATCCATATGTTTTGGAGGCTGACTGTAGTATGGGGTCTGCTGAGAATCTAAAAGGGGGAGATGTGTACTTTGAAGAGGCATACTCTTGTAGCGTGTCACCTGGACACAGGGTCAGCATGATCCAGAGCCTCACGAAAGAGTGGCCAGCTCTAATAAATTGTAAATGTGCTAAGATCTTAAATTTAACAAGATCCCATGTGTGTATAAATATATTACATGATTCCTTTGACAACTGGGCCAAAGAAAATATCCAGGCAAGAGGAGTTGAAACATTGCTATTCCTATCCAGTGAACCTAGATTATATCTCAGCACACAACACATTTCCTGGGACTCCTAATCAGATACTCACCAAGTATTGAAAATACCACAGGAGGAAAGTACTTCTTACTTCACAAACATTTTCTGCAAGAATTATACCAAAAAGAGTTACTATATTGAAAATAACTATGAAAAGCTTTATGTCCAACAGTAAAACCATTTTAAAGAGCTAAATTGTCAGCAGCATTACAGTTCTTCACTAATGTATGTCCAACATTTGTGGGTGCATCCATTTGTGTCCAGAAGTGTACCTTTGTGCATGTCATCTGCTCTTTTGAGTGCACAGATACGGGTTTGGCACATCCTAGTAAGATGGTGCCTGGAAAGCACACAGATATACTCACCTCTTAGAATGCTCATCACTTTAACTGTTAGCATGCTTTGTTATATCAATGCACAGGCCCTCATTAGGTTATTCCCTTACTTTAATTGAGGGTGTTCATTTGGTTTCAAACTACCAGAACTGAAACAGCTATGAACCTTGGAAGGAATGCATTACAAATACATGCCTAGGCTCACTCCTCCTTATCAACCCCTCTACCTGCTCTGGCGGTGTAATACTTCCTTCTGGCTTGACTTGGCTACAGCATAAATGAAAAGGAATTCACAGTTAGCTTTATATCTGTTTTCTAATGAGAGCTTTGTTTGCGTTTCTCTTCATGTATGGGCAGATTAATGGATAGACTGTAGTACTATATTTCCATCAAAGGATTCTGGGGACACCATGAACTGAGACCACAGCTAACGTAACTTAGGATTTTTCCAAAATGCAAAAAGGAATTCACGCCGTGCAATTTGCAGGTCATTTTTTGTTTTGTTTTTGTTTTAAAGTACAAAACATGGATCCCAGACCATTTTTAAAATGTAAAAGTATTTTACAAAGCAAAACAATTATAGATTAATAAATGTTAAAATTATGTCTCTGCGACTGCTATTGTCTTTATGAAAACTCTGTTCCCTTTAGTAGTGGAACTACTAATTTCAGATCTGAAGGTCTTTGGTTTAAGTCTTTACGCAGATTTATTTCTCATAACATAATGTTTGCCCAAGTTCTTCCTCCATTCATCTAATCTTTCACACTCAAAATATGAGCCTTCATGGATAATGTTTGCATTTTGTGCCCTGCAACTCTTACCCGACCCACATAAATTAGTCTCTCAGGGTTACTGATTACAAACATGCTATGAATTATTATTGAATTATCAGAGGAAACTATAGCAAGAGAAGTTCACATTAAGTTGTTTGGTAATTCAAGAATGAAGGCTATTCAAGAGGGCCATTAGCAACTGGGAGCATAGAAATCTTTAAATATTGTCAGGTTATCAATTTTGCTGTGTTTACATCATATCTAGAAATGAATTAATTCCTTTGGTGCTTCGTGTTATGTATTTTTCTTGTGTAAAACACCAGGAAGGGTACATAGAGTAGGAGTTTATGGAAGAAATACTATTAAAATCAAAACTGTAAAACATATTTGTTCGTATTTATGCTTAATTGTTCATTCACCTGGTGTGAGCTATAAGCCCCCCAGTACAGATAAGAACACATGATCTCTGCTTGGAAGGGCTTATAACGTAATTTAAGATGGGATGCATTGAAGACAGAGCAAAACAGTATGGGAAAGATTTAAGATAGAAGAATGAAAGAACCATAGGTAAGCTTACATGGACAGAGTCTCATCCAAACCCACTGAAATCAATGGGAGTCTTCTCCACTGACTTCAGTGGGCTTTGGATCAGGACTAATTCACCAAAGGCTAATGCACAGTTGCATTAGAAAAGAAAAGGAGTACTTGTGGCACCTTAGAGACTAACCAATTTATTTGAGCATAAGCTTTCGTGAGCTACAGCTCACTTCATCGGATGCTTCATCGGATGCTGTAGCTCACAAAAGCTTATGCTCAAATAAATTGGTTAGTCTCTAAGGTGCCACAAGTACTCCTTTTCTTTATGCGAATACAGACTAACACAGCTGTTACTCTGAAACCCATTAGAAAAGAAGTTTGTGTTGCTTTTTATAAGAACTAAAATAGATATGTCTTACCTGGAGAACTAATTGTAGGCATTGCACAAGTGGGTCTTTAAAGGGATTTGAATGAGAAGTAGGAAGGGTTTACATAAGAATACAGGACAATGCTATTAATATTAATAATACAATATTAACATACTTTTTGCAGTTCTAACGAAGTATTCAGAAAGATTTTTAATAAGTCTAGGTGGCAAAATGCGTATGCAGTTACACATTTAACTTGCACACACAACCACTATGCTTAAGCATGCAAAATGGGTGACTCAATACGTACATAGCTATAGCTGGCAATTTCCATACTCACGTGGCCAATTTGTGTGCTACAGTGGTAATTAAGCAAACTAATTAGAAACCATATTGTACTCTTAAACTCTTTAAATATCTGGCCCATTTGTATTACTAATGTCATTCAAGGAAATTACATACAGTAATTGCATACAGTAACTCCTCACTTACCATTGTAGTTATGTTCCTGAAAAATGCGACTTTAAGCAAAACGATGTTAAGCGAATCCAATCTCCCATAAGAATTAATGTAAATAGCGGGGGATAGGTTCCAGGGAATTTTTTTTTTTTTGCCAGTCAAAAGACTATATTTATACACACACACACACACACACACACACACAGTTTTAAACAAACAATTTAATACTGTACACAGCGATGATGATTGTGAAGCTTGGTTGAGGTGTGAAGTCAGAGGGCGGGATATTTCCCAGGGGATGACTTACTGCTAAATGATGAACTAGCAATTGGCTGAGCCCTCAAGGGTTTACTCATTGTTAATGTAGCCTCACACTCTACAAGGCAGCACAAATGGAGGGAGGGGAGACAGAATGGCAGACAGAGACAAACTGTGTGTGTGTGTGAGAGAGAGAGAGAGATGCACATTTCCCCTTTAAGTACGCTGACCCCACTCTTAAGTACACTGCCTTGTTAAGTTAATCAGCAAGCTGAGATGGCAGCTGCTGCCAGGAAACTCCCTCCATCCTGAGCCCTGTTGTGTGTCCCCCCCAACTCTGTGGAAATGGGGTAAGAGGGGTGCAGGAGCAGGGGGGAGGGGGACACCCTGACATTAGCCCCTCTCCCCCTTCCTCCCAGCAAGCAGGAGGCTCGGGGAGAAGCTCCAAGGCAGAGGACAGGAGCAGCACACAGCAGTGGGGGGAGGGACAGCTGAACTGCTGCAATTGATAGCTTGCTGGGCGGCTGCCACACAGGGAACTTAGGGGAGTGGGGAGCTGGTAGGGGGGCTGCCAGCCCACCCTGGTTCCAAGCCCCCACCAGCTAGCTGCAACGGGCTGCTCTTCCTGCAAGTTGTGGACAAACAGGCGGCTGCCATACGTCATTATAAGGGAGCATTGCACAGCTTTAAAGGAGCATGTTCCCTAATTGATCAGCAAGGTAACAACCTTAACTGGGATGACTTTAAGTGAGGAGTTCCTGTATTTACTTATGGAAGGCTGATGGAATGCACTAATGTTGGGAGCTGAGAGACATGGTATCTAAAATGTTGCTTCTTTCTTCAAATATGTTGATCAAAATTTTTGTATGGGATTTTGGAAACTTAGGATAACAGTGTTTATGAAACATTTGCCTAGAAGACCCAAAATCAAAATGCACCATCCACCTGTAATTCATGCCTGCGTGGTGTGCCAGCTAGAGATTGATATGCCTGCTACAGCTCTGGCTAAAAGAGGTGTGTGTCTTTTTAGCTCATACAGTAGAAGCTCATGCATTAAGCTCAAGAGGTCCCAAGTTTGATCCCCATTGCTTACACCCCACCAAGGGGGCGTTGGCATTACACACCCATAGATTCTCCCATTACAGTCAGTTTGTATGTACTGTATATTTAGGGAACAAACTTGTTTGTTTGATTGAGGAATGTTAACTTGTGTGGAAAACTGCCTGAATGCATCCGATGAAGTGATCTGTAGCTCACGAAAGCTTATGCTCAAATAAATTGGTTAGTCTCTAAGGTGCCACAAGTCCTCCTTTTCTTTTTGCGGATACAGACTAATACGGTGGCTACTCTGAAACCTGCCTGATCATGGTTACTTCAGTCAGTTGTCTCCTATGCTATGCTTCCTAGAATGCCTGTGCTGTACATATGCCCAACATTATTGAAACATGAAAAGTCAGGACAGAGATTTGTGTGCTAGTTCAAAAACATGGTTTAATAACAATACTGTTTCTGAAAAGGTGATAATTTCTTAACCAGGGAACATTCACTACTCAATGAGATAATTATCCCTTATTCCAAAGACCTGTCTTCCTCCAAATGTCTCTGAAGAATTCTTTTGAGAAGCTCACATCTCAAATTATACTTTATCATTCCACCCCCACCCTACCTTCACACATAACTTAGAGACACACTACCTTCCTGAAAGCTATAGCTGTCAGCTGTTGGGATTGGTGAGAAATTAACCTCACAGACTCTCACTTCATGACAGTTTATTTACTGTTACCAGGTTTGTAATCACTCTTTGTATTTGTGAACGCATCATTCTTGACAGTTCCTAGCCTGATCATGGGCCATATACTACCCTCTATCTACGCACAGAAGTCCCAGCGATATCACCCCAAGAGGTTGATTGTTCAGCATCTTTTTGTTTTCCTAACCATAAAGACAATGATAAGCCCCAAAATCAAAGAAAAAAAATCTCTGCTTTCTGCTTGAAACTTAGTAGTGCAATACTTAGGGGAACTGCAGACTGGTAGATTGCCTGATGTTAATAAGTTAGACTTTTTACCACTACCTTCATGGTAATTTACATAAACATTATCCATAATGGCTTGTGCTGGAACTTTTAATAATTTCTTAACTTCTGCAAATAGAGCTGACAGGTTTTGAATATGTCACTTTAGACTGAAATATACAGTAGAATATGATGCAAACTGCTTGTGACTTAGGTACAGTTCCTTAAATTGCTCTCTTTCTGGCTAACTCCAATAGAAACAGGTTGGGAATATTCACAAAATATGGCTTGTTCTGATGCAGATGATGCAAGATAAATTAAGATAGTTAACACAGATTTACATATTCTGAAGAACTTGTGTTTAGTTTGCACATTTGAATTAATGACAGGTTCAGTTTATTTCACTGATCCTTGGATCCCTTTAAGACCTTTCTTGTGCAATCCTATAGCAACTAATTGAAATAAGGCAGAAAAAAAGGGATCAAACCCTGAAAAAAAGGTTGCATTGTAGTTACAGTTTTGCTGAGCTTACATTGCTTGTGGCATTTCTGTCATCTCTGTATTTCACGAATTTATTAAATCTTGTTTCTTATGACAGCCACAGCTGATTACTGTTGAATCATCATTCAAACTTCAGATCATTCCTCTGTTTCTTGCACTTATTTTTAAATGGACTATAATTCATTGGATTTCATGCAGAAAGACAATTCAGACAGCATGGGGTAAATTTTCAAGGTGGTGAGTGGGAGGTACAGTGTAAGCACAAATCCGATTATTTGTTAATAGGATTTGTCTGCATCTCTTCTGCCTATTCCTTTGAAAATGTACAGCTGTGTCTCATTTACTGGGTAATCCTATTGGCAACAAACACCACCACCACCAGAAACTCCAAAGAGTGCTGGCCACGTGCTATGGTGGCTGTCTATGTAGGAGTCCCAGAGAAGGGCATGACATTAGTATTTCAAAAAGAAAAGGAGTACTTGTGGCACCTTGGAGACTAACCAATTTATTTGAGCATAAGCTTTCAAAAGCTTATGCTCAAATAAATTGGTTAGTCTCTAAGGTGCCACAAGTACTCCTTTTCTTTTTGCGAATACAGACTGACACGGCTGTTACTCTGAAACCTATCATTAGTATTTCAGTTCCTAAACAAGTGACAATCAGGCACATGGCAAAATTTGTTTGTAAAACTATCCTACTCCTCAGTTGCTCTTTATCAGCCAAGTCAAATGCAGCATCACCATCAATAAGGTGGCCAAAACATTTCCCATTAAAGAAATGTTTGCCATCATTATCACTAACACTGTGCTGGCAGCTATCACTAAAGTGGGAGAGAGGGCTTAAAATGCTACATTGAGACAAATGTACAGTATTCTCCACAATGCATCAGCTATGTTGTTGAATGCCTGGGAGAACATCTGTCACACAGAGAAAACAACCTTGTCTTCCCACATGAGCTAAAAACAGTAGCAAATTGTCCATCCGTATATCAGTCTGTTCAGATTCTTATATTTCCACCTATCATTGTTGCATCTGAATGAGAAGATTTGCTTCCAACTGGGAGAAGAAATAGGTATGTAATGAACTGATAGAAAACTAGAATAATTGCAGGGCACTTATTAAGAAAGTGTTAAGTACATACGCTTCCTATTAGAGAATTTACTTCTGGGGGGAATTGCGCAGAATTCATATCTTCTACAGATTTCTTGTCTCCTCTGCAGAAAAATGGGGGAGCAAAGAAATCTGTGGGGAACACACACCCTTTCCCCAGCAGCCCACGCTCATCCGCTGGGAGCAACCAGAAGCGGAGAGCAGATCACCGTTGGGGGAGAAGGCAGGGCCTGGATGCCTGGGTCCATGGAGAGATGTTAAGGGGGTCAGGCTGAGTGCATGCCTGCATACCCACTCGCTCACTGTTGCTGCATCCTGGGCTTAGAGGCCTAGGGCTGTGTGAAGCAGGCTCTGTCCCTGTTACAGAAATGTAACAACTAAGCAGTCAGGCTGCTAATGTTCCCACTGTTAGTTAATTGTTCTGGTTCTTAGTCAATTAAGGCTCCTTTACCTTGCCAGAGTGGTGTAAAGGAGTTTTATTGTAAATGATAGTAATGGACTCCTCAGCTCCGGAGGTCTATGTCAGTGGTTCTCAAACTTTTGTTGAGACCCCTGTCACACAGCAAGCCCCTGAGTGCGACCCCCCCTTATAAATTAAAAAAAAAATGTTTGTATATGTTTAACACCATTATAAATGCTGGATGCAAAGCGGGGTTTGAGGTGGAGGCTGGCAGCTCGCGACCCCCCATGTAATAACTTCACAACCCCCTGAGGGGTCCCCACCCCCAGTTTGAGAACCCTTGTCTATGTGCTTTCTCGCTTTTCTTCCTGTGCCAGAGAGGCACAAGGGGGTTAGATTACAGCTCAGGATCTATTTAACTTACCCATTTAAAAAAAATGCAGGACAATGATTAGCAAACTGTATGACTTTCATATGTGAAAGTCAGAGCAATTTAAAGCAACATTCTGCTTTACAGAACACCACACACCAAAGTAAAAGTAATGTAATTTATATGAAAATCCAGGATTATAACTGGAGTGCAGGTATTGGTTACTAAGTATTTGCAACTTTCCTGTGTTTAGGAAATGCTGAACAGTTATTGTGTTGTTGTTTTTTTCTGTAGGGTAGTTTTAAAAAGTTGCCAAAATAAATGAAATGGGTGAGATTATATTGCATTATTTTGGGAAATAAAATATACAGAATTTTGCAGAATTTTGGATTTTTTGGCACAGGATTCCCCCAGAAGTAGGAATTATTAAATGTTTAATACACCAGCACATGGTCAATGACACTGTGAACAATAGACTATCCTATTCCCGGGAGAACGTTTTTTACCCACAATGATTAGATAAGTGAGTGTTTTTAGAGTCTCAAAGCAGGGACTGGGAGTACTGTTTTATACTCTGATATCCTGACCCATATATACAAGCTCAGACCTGACATGTGATGCCAATGATTGTGTTTTTTTCCCTACAAACTGTGTTAGAGGTTTTGCAACAGTAGACATGAGTGAAATTTTAGTAAAGGACTAGAGGACGGACTTCTCTCTCCAGCTTTCAGTAGGGGGTGGAGAGTAATCAGTGTCACTCAGTACTGTATATTCCCATTTTCCCACCTTCCACGTGATCAGCTGTTGAGCTGGATCTGGGCAGAGAGGAGCATTGTAGCTTCTTACCACTTGGGGCAGCATTTTTCTCCTGCTGGTGACTGATCTCTGGAGCTGGGTTGGCATCTGTCACAGTTCAGAGCAACTGCACCTCTATTCCCCACTCATAGTCCACCAAGAGCACCTCCTTTAGGCTCCCAGCTCCTCAGCCATCAACTCTCTTGAACAGAGACCTGCATCTCTCTCCCTCCTGATGGGGGTGTTGAGGCTGCACAGCTCACTGATTTACACTGTGATATTCCCAGCAAGCCAGACTGCCTAAAAGGCCAGTATCTTGCTTTGCTTTCTCTCCAGAGGCTATGCACAATGTATTTCCCATAGTTATAAGTTACTTTACAACTATTTCTAAGCAAGTACATTTGTTTTTAAGGTGAAAGCATAACCGAAAAAACATATTAAAAACAATAAAAGTACCCACATGCATGCTAAAAAGCTTTTAGAGGTCATCCCCAACTCCAGCTTTGGGTTCCGATAGGTGTCATTCTTCAAAACACACAAATTCATCACTGTCTCAGATTCAGAATGAGAACCCAGACTGGGCAGTTCAGCTGTTTCTTTATACCTCGCGTACCTTGAATCTCCAGTCTCTGAGAATAGATAATCAGTAGACAATCACCCTCTCCTCAGAGTGTAGCTACAGAAGGCTGGGTTTTTGCACCACCGGGGATGGGTAATTTACATTACCATCTCCTTCGGTATTCCCCAGGAAATCCCCTTCCCACTTACTGGCCCAAAAGGCCATCACATTTTCAGTATAGTCCTTTGAACTTCCAGGCCTAACCCCGCTCTCTCCCCCAGAGAGGATACATACAATCCCAGCCCACAATAATACATACATTTTGCATTTAGTTCAATGGATGCCACAGATATTTAAACTTAATTCAGTCAAGCCTCTCAAGGATGTACAAGAAATTGTCAAGTCTGTCAGAGCAGCTTCCTGCCTTTCCACCTTCATCCCACATGGGCAAAGAGTGCAGAGCAGAGGAGCCCAGTTGGGCAGGATGGGGGCTGAGCTTGCTCCAGAGAAGAGACTGAGATGGCTCTCAGCAGTATTAGTACCTTCTCCCTACCAACAGAGGTTCAGATATGGGGGAGAGGAGCCTGGGGCAGGGAGGGAGAGAACAGAAGACAAGCTCAAGGAGGGCCTAGCGGGAGGAGGAGACTGAAGAAGTGGATAATTTTACAGGCTCATGGTACTATGCAGAAATGCATCCCCCCTACATTGGTGGTAACATTAAATGTTGCCAGGTCTTGTGATTTTATCACAATACAATATCTGGTGTTTGTTTTTCTTAAAGCTTCAGCTCCTGGAGTCATGTGATTTTGTGAGATTCTTAGCCTCCATTTAAAACAAAAAGGTAAATTTCTCTAGATCTTGTGGTTATAAAGACAAGCTTGAAAAGTGACCCTAAAAGCTCAAAATCCACAAAGCAAATAAAATGTACCTCAAACTTATTATCTTCTAAGATCTCTTGATTGTTAAACCAATTTCTTGGGTTTTGAGATTATGGCACGTGAATTTTGAACATATGGGGCTGGCTTACAAGAAGCATAATTCTGTGGAATGTATTTCCCATCCTGTTACAATGACTGGGATTCAGAGGTTCAAGAAGCTGCAAATTGTTTCATTCTTGCTGGTGTCCAATTAGTTAAGAGCAGTCGTACTGGGTCAACAGAGCAAAGGTCCATCTGGCCAAGTATCCTGTCTTCTGACAGTGGCCGGTGCCAGATGCTTCAGAGGGAATGAACAGAACAATTTATTGAGTGATCCATCTCCTGTTTTCCACTCCCAGCTTCTGGTAGTCAGAGGTTTAGGGACACCCAGAGCACAGCATTGCATCCCTGACCAGCTTCGCTAACAGCTATATACCACCCTTAGTCTGTCCGCAGAACTAACAGCCCTTAAATCAAAACATCTTCCATTGATGGACTTATCTTCCATTAACTTATCTAATTCTTTTTTGACCCTGGTTATACTTTTGGCCTTCACAAGATCCCCTGGCAATGATTTCCATAGATTGACTGCATGTTGTACCCAGAAGTACTTCCTTAGGTTTGTTTTAAACCTACTGCCTATTAATTTTACTGTGTGTCCTCTGATTCTTGTGTCACGTGCATGCGTAAACAACACATACTCACTTTCTCCACACTATTCATGATTTCATAAACCTCTATCATATCCTCCCTTAGCTGTCTCTCTTCTAAGCTGATGTTCTAAATTGTTTAATTCTTAATCCTTTTAACCATTCACTCAATTGAAGAAAGAGAGACAGAAAGTCAACAGGTGGTCCCTGATGTTTCCCAGTAGAATCCTTTAGGGTTTTTCAGCTTGGCAAACCCTAGCATGGTGTAGTACCAGAGGAAATCAATGTTGCAAACAGTGGTGGAGTATAACTTTGCTATTAGGAGTTTCCAGATTGCTGAAAATTAGAGTTAATTTGTGGCAATAACCTTTGATATATTTGCTGTAAAATAATTCCACATGTCTGCAAAGTGGGTTTTTGTTTTTTAATGAAGTATAAGGGGTTGACATATGGTCTACAGTACTAGCATGCTTTTATACCCAATGAATTGGTATTGTTTTTCCATCATATTTTTTGAAGATGATGACAATGGATGCTATAAAGCATCAGAAATAGTATCATGATTTTGTAACTCAGGTGCTATTGGTACAGTGTCTGATGATAGGACTCTTGAGGATGCAGGGTGCATCTTTGTTCGCTACATTTCCATTATTCCATATTCAGAATAAATAGTCTGCCACATCTCTTCTGTCCTTGGTTAGTCTTGGAACCAATAAAATAAAATAAACTACCTCCCTATAATAATAGCAAACTGTCATTTCACTTTAATTGGGAAGTCATAAATGTGCTGTCCCCTCCTCCTCACTTTTTCATTTTCAGACTATGGTGTCATTTTTCTTTCTTCAGGCAAACAAAGTGCGTAGAACATCTTGTTTGATTCTCAACCTGCACTCCCATCTCTGTGCTTTTGAACAGAGAGATCAGGTCAGACCTTGGTATCTCATATGTCAAAAAAAATCATATTTAGTGCAAGTTAATGACTCAGTCTTCCCATCCTATGAATTTTCTTCTATTTCATTTACTCCATTGTTTCATCCATTTTCAAATGGCTTCATTTCCTGCTGGATCATTGACTGACTTTGTAACAGGTTCTCTTTCCACTGTGAACTTGCAAGGCAAATCACATTATATTTGTGAGCACAGAGATGGTATGTTCACCACAAAGGCAAGTGGTCTATTACAGATCTAGTGGTAATCCCTTTCGTGACCAGGTCAAATGAAAATAATATGACCATGCAAAATAAATTGTTATTTCTAAGCTTTTCATAAAGACCTTTGCTCAGCTATATACCACCCTTAGTCTGTCCGCAGAACTAACAGCCCTTAAATCAAAACATCTTCCATTGTAAAGCCTGCTAATTATTGCTGCCGCTAAGTGTTGCTCCATGCTGCTGTTTATTGAACAATGATATTATTAATGTAAGGGTTCTGACACTGAGTAAGTGAGGTCTGTAAGGAAACATCCACACCAGTTCTCCCTCTCAGCATTCTCCCTCCTCCCCACTTCACCTCACTTCTTCTGTCGGATTATCCTCCTGGACCATTTGACACAGGAGTTATGTGATGGCCAGGCTATTTAAAGCAAACATAACTGCTTATTTCGCAGAATGGTGGGAAACCAGAGGAGGGGCTGTCTATGAAGACCACTGGAGAAGCAGCCAGAAGAGTCTATGGGAAAGGATTTGTGAGGCCTATAGATATGCAGAATATAGAAGAATCCAGAGTAGGATGTGTAAGAAACTGACAATAACCTACAACATCCTGGACAAACCTTATGGAATTAAGCTAGACTTTATAGAATTAAGTTAAACCTTACTGAATTAGATTTAATACCTTTGTGGTCCAATGTATTAAAAATGCAATTGTGTATGTGTTATTGTGGAATTGTATGTACTCCTTTAGGAGGAGGGGGGTGCTAATGTAATTCCTTTGATTATCAGCTCCTTCAAAGGCACCCCTTGGAAAGGTTTGCATGTAGGAGTTCAAACTGGATTCACCAGGGACCAACAGACAAAGAATGGATTTTTGGATAAATAGCCTGCTTTTTAAACAGGCTCAGGGCCTTCTTCCTGATCCAGCAAGTGAACAGGATCCCTGGTCCATGGAGGGCCCCAGTCCTTAGGGAAGGGTTGGCAGGACTGGGCCTACTAAGGCCACATAAGACTGGATGCTGGTTCTGAGCTGAAGCTCTGATGAACTTGAAGTGATAAGGAACCCCCTTGGGTGGGGTTTTAAGGATTGCTCTTGCCAGGGCCCGGGTTAGGGTTGGGGTGATCTCTAGTAAGCTTATTAGCATACATGTAGTTTCTTTTATTGTTTTTTTAATAAGTTTTCTCTGTTGCACTTTCACCTTAAGAATAAAATAGGGTTGCATAAAATGATCTGTGTGGTATCTACCACGGTGGGCAATCACACTGTACTGTCTCTGAAGAGAAAGCAAGCAGGACTGCTTGGGCAGCCTGTCTCTGCCGGGAATAAAACAGTGAAGGCAGGGAACTGTTCAGCATTGAGGTACCCTGGGCAGAAGGGGGAGATATGTGTGTCTCCACCAAAGAGAGGTGATGGCCAGGAAGCTGGAAGCCTGAGCACGGTTGTACATCCTGTACCCTAGAGGGGGAATACAGGTGCATTTGTTCTGAACTGTGACAGGGAGTAGCAAATGAAGGAAATGGCCTGCGGAACAGAGTACAAGTGTCAGCGGGAGGCCCAATCTTACTATTGTCCTTGTCAAGAGGACTCAAGGTCAGGTCTTCCAGTGAGGATGGGCAGAAGGCCTCCAGTTAATTCTTGCATTACCAGGGGGAGACCAAAGCCAAGACCCTGGTGGAGAAAGGATTATTGAATTGTTAACTCATTGAGGGAAGCACCTGGTTATCCAGGGAGGGCAAAGAAGCTTGGATTGAGACATTTATACAGAGGGCATAAAATTGTTTTACCCTGGGAGCGAAGAAGGATTATTGAACCCTGAAACAGTAGGGGTGCAGACTTAGGTCCAGGGGACAAAGGAAATCTTTTGTCTGGTATGGACTTTTGTTTGGCTTGGGAAGGGAAGAGCTGATGGTTTGGAAGGCCAAACTACTTTACTAGAAGGGACTCTGAGGGTGAATTACCCTACTGACAGAGCAAGGCTTACTGTAGGAGTAAAACCCCAAAGAGGCATCAGTGGGGGGAAATTGAGACACTGATGCCAGAGATAAGTACATGCTACAGGCATGATACTGTATGGGCCCTACACTCATATTCAAACCATTGGGAGTTGATGCTATTCATAATATTTATGTTTTCATACACACACAAATTGCCTAGTTAAAAAAGCAAAGCTGAGGGACTATCCTTGAATGAGGTAACTTTGAGATGCAGAAAATCCAGATGACATGTGACCAGTAATTTGTATAATTTTCAGAGCAGCAATTAGTACAAGAATTTTCCTGCACTAAAAAGATTTATAAGGCACCTCTTTACCCTGTAATATTTAGAAGTGGGGTTCTGAAAGAGCCACTATCATATAATTGCAAATGAGGAGTTACACCTAAGAAACGACTGTGTCAGACACACTATGCGTTGAACTGTGAGGAAAATAAGGCACATGACATATGGATGCCTAATAACATCTCAGAGAAGTCACATTCACAGTCATAGTCAGCAGATTAACATTTTAACAAGAAGCTGTTCCCACCGGGATTGCCTCTTTCAGGTGACTGAGAAAACACTTCAAACTGTGCTGAGGAAAAGGAAAACTAGGGAAGGAAAACTCTGTTAGAGCCTTTAATACCAAAGAGTCCATTGAACTTTGTTTGGCAGGAGTGCTCATCTTATACACAGGAAAGATACTCTGACGAAGTGAGCTGTAGCTCACGAAAGGTAATGCTCAAATAAATGTATTAGTCTCTAAAGTGCCACAAGTCCTCCTTTTCTTTTTGTGGATACAGACTAACACGGCTGCTACTCTGAATCTGAGATGTTGTTTCCCATACCAGCAAAACTGCAAAGCTCACAGAGGTGTGTCCTTAGTTATGCATGATCCTTTCATTGAACCTTATCTTTGTGTAATCCGTTGCTTGATGTATGTTATGCATCCCTCTCTTGCCTAATCCACAGAGGATGTGAATCTGCTACAACTCCCAGCTAATGGGAGCTAGTTATTTAGCATCTTATGCTCCTAGCTCTATTTCTGGTGATGTCCAAGAGGCATTGCACTTCTGTCATGATGAGTGATCTTTGCATACACCTCACTGTGTAGCCTGCTGGAAGTTTGTTCTCACTGTCTGATAGCATGGAAGGAGTCACACTTCATAGTGGAAGCTGTATCAGGGACCACAGGTCTTGAACGCCAGTCTTCAGGGTTCTTAGAAGCCAGTAAGTCCTGACCTGCTACCCAGTAACCTATTCCATGCTAATAGTTGCCAGAACTGGAAGCTCAACCCTGACAGAGGATGCCAGTCCTGAGATCTGATTGGCAGAACTCTGGGGGTCCTGATTGGTTCCCTGCTTCTATTAAAAACAAGCACAAGAACAGGAATTTTTCCATGCAGATGGGTTTCCCTGATCAGGACTGCTTCACTTGTGCTACCTGCTCCTACTGCCTGCCTCTGACCTGCTGATAACCTGACCCTGCCTGCCTCCTGACCCCGGCTTCCCCTCTGTCCCGCCTTGGACTCTGAGCTCCTGGTATGTGAGACAGCCTGGCTCCCAACTCCTGTTCTGACCACTAGGTCAGGCCTCCCACATCCTGGTTGTGAAGAGCACAGAATGTGATGCTTTTGACACACTAGCATCTTCCTGACCATTAACTCTAATGAGCATGATCAGTCACCAGAAACTTTCAGTCAGAAGTTTTTCTTCTAACAATAGCCTACATGCCTAAAGAGAGCCCTCCACAGGATAGACAAAATAATAGGGAAAATAAAGAACTGCAAATCCCAACAATGTGCAGTCTAAGATATCAGGGTAACAAATGCATTTCTACAATAGAAATTCCAGCACAAACAACTGTTTTTTGAGGTTAGCCAGAGTCTTTTACAATAGCTATCGTGATTTGTAGTCTAGAGGGGAAAATAAGAGGAAGGGGGCAGTTTTGTTGTTGAATCACTTCATCACACTATGAATTCATATAATATTCAAATTACAGGTCATATTTCTTTCCCTCAGGGCTAAATGTAATAGTCCTAGAGCCACAAACACTAAAGGAGGTAAGTATTTGTATCATACTTGGTATACTCTTTTCCAGATAGACTAGGTTCTTTTTGAATCTCAGATTGTTTTTCCATTGGGATTGAGAGTGAGAAAGAGAATTTATTATAAAGTCTTTCTCATGTGCTAATCAAATATTTTGTAATTTAATATTTGATCAAATATCCTTTCATGTATTTGAACATTGACTGTAATGCAACGATAAAGGCATTTGTCTAATATTCTTATAGCTTGAGAATTTTGACTCCCAGTTCTTTAATAATGACTTTTCGAAACACTAACAGACTGCAGCGGGGAGATCACTTCATCAAAATCAGAGTGGGAAATGTGCAACAAATTTAAAATAATATATTTTTTTCATAATGGGGGAATAGTGATCCTTACTCCCTGTGCTTAACAGCTAGACTTTACAGTTACTCTAAAAGGCTACTAAGGGAAGAGAGAACCCATGTGAAAATGTGATTCATTCATTTGGAAATTGCTAGTGAGCAGAGTGATGTTTGAAAGCTAATATTTTTACATTTTGAGAGAGAATTTTGATCTTTTAACATAAGATTTATTATAATGCCAGACTGCTGCTGAGAAAAGAGACTATTTAAAAAAAGGCAAAATTCCTTCATCTCAAAATTGAAAAGAAGCAGAACATTTTTAGAAGAGGAATGTTTGACTTTCAAGCAACCAGAATAAATAGAAAGTCTTTTACACTGAAGATTTGTGAGTTTCTTCACCCTGAGCATTCAAAATATTAAATATTTTTAAAAAACTCAGTTCAGTTTCTTTCAGTTTTTATCCAAATGGATTCTGTGCTCTCACTTCAAGTCAAATGGTAAAAAGTGTTGATCTTTAAGAAACTGTTTTACCATTCGTTTGAGCTTTTAAAGGAAACATTTCTTTTAAAAATCTTTTTTGCCTATAGTTTGTCATGTTTTACCATACATTATTATTTAGCACCAGTTATAACTTGTTACTTAGTACAGGCTTGTTTTCTGTCTGCTTCCAGACAGAACGGCATGATGTTTTTAAGGTCAGGCTTGACAAAGCCCTGGCTGAGATGATTTAGCTGGGGATTGGTCCTGCTTTGAGCAGGGGGTTGGACTAGATGACCTCCTGAGGTCCCTTCCAACCTGATATTCTAGGATTCTATGATGTGAAATTCCTGCTTTTTGAAAAAAAAACAAATGAGGAGAAATAGTCACAAAACAAGAATCCCTGATTCACAGAGATGAAGCTTGGTGTGACCCATGGATGGTCCCAGAACATCCACAGGGACTAGTTGTTACCACCCTATTTTCCTTTCCCCACCCACTTTCTTGTTTAGTACTTGATGAAAGGGCAGGTTGACCCTGGTGACCAAGTTGGCCTTCTAATGACCTTAGAATGGTTAGAACTGAGGGGGTAACAGCATGCTCTGTGCCACATATATGTAATAAGACGCGGGACCCTGCACACTAGTTCAGGGGAATTATAAGGAATGGATGAAATAAATCATCATTTATTGTGAATTAGTTTTTAAAGCTAATGGAAAGTTAAAGATGCTCAGCAACTTGCTGGACTCACTCCACAGTTTGCTTGAGATTATAATCTCTCCAAGGCAGAGACCTTGTCTGCATTTTAATGTGAAACACCATGCCCACCAATGACACTGTAGAAATCTTAAATAGTAATAAATCTCTGTGTTGTGAAAGAAGCTGTTTGTTTCCAGCTGTTCATCCAGGCTCATTATACAAGATGATGGTCTCACCATGATGCTGGGCAAAATATTATCATTTCATGTATATAGTGCCTACATGAAAACCCACACAAAACTACCATGTAGTTTCTCCTTTTTTTTCTTTTTGAAGATTCTTGCTGTAGATACCGTCTGTCAGGCTCTTAACTTGTTCTTCCTTACACCATCCTTGTCATGCACAGTTTGCACCTATCTAGTCCCCTTAGAGGTCTATAATATTTAAACTACATAAACTACCATGAAGAGTTAAATTCATTTCTATTTAGGAGGATCAGTGTAAGGTCATTCACTGCTTAAGTCCCACGTTAACCATATTTTGACTGCCTAAGTGGAACTTAAATTGAGCAGTGGCTTTTCTGCTGGCACTCTGCACATGGGTGAATTTCAATTTAGGTGTTTGCTTAATATAATTTTTATTTATCCGAATATTTCAGAACTCTGGGGATTCTGAACTTAGGACTTTAGATTGTGGTAGACAGAGCAGATGGTGCTGTCTTTTCTTGAAAGATTTTCCTCCAAGGACAAAAGAATCTTGGGTAGAACTTGGACTCATTATGCAGAATGAAAGGTGTGGGGCTTCTCTGCACAACTGCATAACTGCTTACTGTGGCAGTTCTGCAGAAAAGGACCTGGGAATTACAGTGGACGAGAAGCTGGGTATGAGTCAACAGGGTGCCCTTGTTGCCAAAAAGGCTAACAGCATATTGCGCATTAGTAGGAGCACTGCCAGCAGATCGAGGGAACTGATTATTCCCCTCTATTTGACACTGATGAGGCCACCTCTGGAGAATTGCGTATGAAAGGATGTGGGCAAATTGGAGAGAGTCCAGCAGAGGGGAACGAAAACGATGAGGGGGCTGGGACACCTGACTTATGAGGAGAGTCTGAGGGAAGTGGGATTATTTAGTCTGCAGAAGAGAAGAGTGAAGGGGGGATTTGATAGCAGCTTTCAACTACCTGAAGTGGGGTTCCAAACAGGATGGAGGTCAGCTGTTCTCAGTGGTGGCAGATTACAGAACAAGGAGCAGTGGTCTCAAGTTGCAGTGGGGGAGGTCTAGGTTGGATATTAGGAAAAACTATTTCACTAGGAGGGTTGGGAAGCACTGGAATGGGTTACCTAGGGAGTTGGTGGAATCCCCATCCTTATAGGTTTTTAAGGCCCAGCTTGACAAAGCTCTGGCTGAGATGATTTAGTTGGGGTTGGTCCTGCTTTGAGCAGAGCGTTGGACTAGATGACCTCCTAAGGTCTCTTCCAACCCTAATTTTCTATGATTCTATGAAATGTACTCACTTCGAATCCCAATGATAATGAAGAAGGATGCTGCTTACTATTTACATATTGCTGGAAAGATGAAATATTGGCATATTTCAGAAAAAAATTACATCATCTTAAGCACAAGAAGAAGAAAGACAAGTGCAATATAATAAAGACATATGAACTGAATTCAAAAACTCCTATTAATATGAAGAATAATTAAATCGAAGCTCTGTTACGTACTTGGTAACTGGAGTGATAGTCTATAAAATATAGAACTAAGAAGAAGACAGATGCATCCCAGTGTGTTGAGCAAAGAGTGAAACTCAGTGGATCTAATCATGTAAGTAAAGATACTTGCATGCCTATGTTCTTGTAGGACTGGGCCCTACACTGTGATTAATGGAAGGACTAATGTGATACACAGAAGTGGGATTTGCTTTCTGATGTACTTTCCTGTGAGATGTGATATTTTCCCACCTCTTATTCCCTCTCCCGTTTTATTTTCCATTGTATAGAAACCAACTCTTTTTCCAGTAGAAATATTTCTTCTACAATGCCAATGTAAAACGATCTTTGATCACTGTTTTTTTCCTTTTCTGTAAAATTTCTTGCAAGCCCACCATACAGTAGAACTTCGATTTAGGACCACCTGTCTTATAAACAACCATTATACAAACCATTTTTCCTAATGGAAGGGGGAAAAAAAAATCACATAACAAAAGTGATGTTGACAGAGAACAAATTGACATCTCTTTACATACCCATGCCTTCAGTGCATTGAAGATCACTTTGAAGTGGTTTGAAGGACAAGAAATAAGAGGTGCAGTGCACCATACTGCAACTTATGCACCATACCGGCTGTAATTTTGAGATGTTCAATTTTATGAACTCCTGAATCCCCAATTGGTTTGTAAAATAGGATTCCACTGCATTTTATTTCACTCCATCAAAAACAATTGACAACATATTCTTGAAAAAAAAATCTTTAAAATTTACTATTTTTTTTAATACAAGAACAATATTCTGACAAAAATTTGCAGATGGGCTCTAGTAGCAAACTTCAAACCCTGATTCTGAACTCTTCCAAATTTTTGAGTCCCGGGTACTTGTATTTTCAAAGGACCCAGCTCCTACTGAATTTCAAGGGGAGACAGGAACCTAATAGTTCCTTACATTTCTTTTGAAAATCTCAGCCTCAGTCAGTTGGAAAAAATTGCCCTATACTGAGATCTTAAGTGGGACTTAAATGATGCATAGACTTTGTACTGGTTCTCTGTACATGATGAATGTCAGCTCATGTGGGCAGTTGCTCGTGTATAAGTGGATATTGGATATAAGTGGATATTGGGGGATGCACTTGTAAATATTATTCTAAACTACTAACTAAAAGTAAACCTTAAGTATTGTTCCTGGAAAATACCCTACTGTGAATTTACAGGTAATTAAAAAAAGAGAAGTTTGCATGAATAACCCATGAATAATGCCTTTACAAAGCATTATAATAATTCTCTTTTTAAAAAAACAAATCTTTTTTGAGTGATTCATAATTATCAGGACAGTGTGTGATGTCTATTATGAATTGCACTAAAACTGAACTGAACCTGATAAATCTGGCTTTGTTATTGCAGTCCTGAGAAAGAGCTACAGAATTAGTTTTTATAATTTGCCATTATCCAGTATATGTTGGCAGATATTTAGCAGAATGGATATCTTATAAAATAATTTATTGTGAGTTAATATATCTTTAGGCAGTTTGAAACCCCTGATGATTCAATGCTCACACTTGTCTCATTGATTTGTCCTTACATTACCCCCATTGAAAAGCATACATCTTTCAGGAAAAAATAAACAGCACTGTAAATTTCTGTAAAGAGAGAAGAGGAATTGAGATTACACAAGTACAAAATACATCTGACAGTTTTGTTGTGCAAGGAAAAGCATACATATTTGTAGCCACTTGTCTTCAATAAATAAAAATACTGATTATATTTTTAGATGAAGAAACTGTATTTGAATTGCAACTCATTGTTTTGTTTTAGGTTTGTTTTCTAATGCATTACTTTCTGATACTGATGAGTGAAAAGAAACATCTTTCAAGGGAATTAATTTTAAAATGTTATGAGAAATCAGATATGGGGAAAGAAATGAGCTCATTTTGCTTAACATTTAGGCAAGCACTTCAATGAGGTTTTCAAGCTTTGCATATGTGAGGCAAAGCAATCTTAAAACAGAAATGATTCTTTACTGCATCCTGTCTCTGGTCCTCAGGCTTTACTCTGGCCCTAACATAAGCTAGAGTTTCCAAGGGCTCTTCTGATCTGTGACGACTAATAATGGTTCCTGGTGGAGTGCACATCAGTTGAGAATAGTCAGAGTGTACAGTAGTCCTCCAGCCACAGCCCATCTTGCCCTTTCATGTCCCCTGGCATCTCTTCTACACCAGGTCCAGGACAGAGGACAGCATAGGAGGTGGCTATACCATATCTACTTCAACTGAGGACTTTCTCCATGCCAGGGGAATTCCCAGGTGGCCAGGAATTCCCAGGTGGCCAGTCTTTTTCTTTTTTGGGGGGGAGGGATAGCTCAGTGGTTTGAGCATTGGCCTGCTAAACCCAGGGTTGTAAGTTCAATCCTTGAGGGGGCCATTTACATATCTGGGGCAAAAATTGGGGATTGGCCCTGCTTTAAGCAGGGGGTTGGACTAGATGACCTCCTGAGGTCCCTTCCAACCCTGATATTAAAAAAAAAAAAAAAAAAAGATGTGCAGATAGTGTCAAGGCCCTTTGCATTGCCACTGTGGATCAGAGAACCTACCAAAACGCTCTAAAACTTCACATGCAGGTACAATAGACCAGCACATTAGGCCAATAAACTTCCATACAAGCTGTGGAAATATACCATCAGATCTGTGTGACTGCTGATTTGTACAAGTCTCTTTTATAGCAATCGTGAAATACATCACTTTCCAACAATTTAACAGAACAAAATATCTTAGCTCAATAGTCGAACAAAACAGACACAATTCATAGCACAATTCACTGCTGGAGGGGAACGCTATATCATTATGAGCTATCTCCTTAACCGCTGGGAAAATAATTCCCAGATAGAAAAAATCTGGTATGATGTTCTTGAATTCTTTCTGCAGCCTGTCTTTGTCTCATTATCGTTAATGTTGCTATGTTTCAGAACATCTCACCTTAGGTACACTTTTGAATCTTTGCTATAAGCAGCTCTGTAAATAAGTTCCAGAAAACACATCTGTCTTGACATGAAATTCTGACCCCATTGAAGTCAATGGGCGTTTTGGTATTGACTTCAATAGAGCCCAGGATTTTACCAATGCATTGTGGAAAATAAGTTTGAGGCTTCCACCCTTTCTTTGGGGAAGGCTTCCTTACTCTGCTTTTATTTCTGTCAATATGCAAAAACATTGGTCAGAAAAAAAAAATCTCTGCTTTTTGACTAGTTGTATCATTAAGTATTGTAACATCTTGTACACATTGCAAGTTGGTCTTTTTCTTTTTTTATTTCGAAACTCATTTCTATTGGTTCATAACTATAAATAAAAATTCTCTGTGAGCTGAAACCCGGTGATTCTGTGACCCACAAAAGAACTGGTGATGCTATTAACTTTCCTGGATGCCTGTGAGACCCACTTCGTGTATTCAGTGCCTGTACCAGGAATGAAAGGCAGCTTGGTTCATTTGATAAAGCACTGGATTCAAACTTGGGATACTAGTTCTATTCCTGGCACTGGCACTGTCCTGCTGTCTGACCTTGAGCAAATCACTTTGCCTCTGCTTCCTTTTCCACCCTCTGTCCATCTTTATTTAGAGCATAAACTTTTCAAGGCACTATCTTTTCCTATGTGTATAGGTTGACCAGATATCCCGATTTTATAGGGACAGTCCCAATATTTGGGGCATTTTCTTATATAGGCACCTATTGCCCCCCACCCCCGTCCCGATTTTTCACATTTGCTGCCTGGTTACCCTATATGTGTATATACAGAAGCTAGCATAATGGTGCCTCTGGCTGCTATCACAATACAAACTCTTGGGTAGGTGAGTAGGTTTCCTAACAATGATATCCCATTCAGTATGACAGAATTATTTATATGCATAAGGGTTTGTACTCCAAAGAGGTCTTAACAGAGACTAGAACATCACAAAGTGATGGGCCATTTAGGAGCAATAAAACAGATGGTGGGGGAGGAAAGGTGGATGGAAGACATTGAAAGGGGAACCTTAACGAATATATATAATAAGCAGAAATATGTATATATATGGGCTGTGAAGCGATTTAAAAAATTAATCACAATAAAGCACACTGTTGTTAATATAATACCTTTTATTTAAATATTTTTGGATATTTTCTACATTTTCAAATATATTGATTTCAATTATAGCACAGAAAACAAAGTGTACAGTGTCCACTTTATATTTATTTTTGATTACAAATATTTGCATTGTAAAAAACAAAAAAATAGTATTTTTCAATTCACCTCATACAAGTACTGTAGTGCAGTCTCTTTACAAATGTAGAATTATGTACAAAAATTATGTACAAAAATAGCTGCATTCAAAAATAAAAAAATGTAAAACTTTAGAGCCTACAAGTCCACTCAGTCCTATTTCTTGTTCAGCCAATTGCAAAGACAAACAAGTTTGTTTACATTTGCAGGAGATAATGCTGCCTGCTTCTTGTTCACAATGTCACCTAAAAGTGAGAACAGGTGTTCTCATGGCACTGTTGTAGCTGGCGTTGCAAGATATTTACGTGCTAGATGTGCTAAAGATTCATATGTCCGTTCATGCTTCAATCACCATTCCAGAGGACATGTGCCCATGCTGATGATGGGTTCTGCTCAATAACGATCCAGAGCAGTGCAGACCAACGCATGTCCAGTTTCATCATCTGAGTCAGATGTCACCAGCAGAAGGTTGATCTTTTTTGGTGGTTCAGGTTCTGTGGTTTCTGCACTGGTGTGTTGCTCTTTTAAGACTTCTGAAAGCTTGCGCCACACCTCATCCCTCTCAGATTTTGGAAGGCACTTCAGATTCCTAAACCTTGGGTCAGGTGCTGTAGCTATCTTTAGAAATCTCACATTGGTACCTTCTTTGCATTTTGTCAAATCTGCAGCGAAAGTGTTCTTAAAATGAACATGTGCTGAGTCATCATCCGAGACTGCTATAACATGAACTATATGGCAGAATGCAGGTAAAATAGAGCCGGAGACATACAATGCTCCCTCAAGGAGTTCAGTCACAAATTTAATTAACGCATTATTTTATTAACAAGTGTCATCAGCATGGAAGCATGTCATCTGGAACGGTGGCCAAAGCATGAAGGGACATACAAATGTTTAGCATATCTGGCACGTAAATACCTTGCAATGCCAGCTACAAAAGTCCAATGCAAACGCCTGTTCTCACTTTCTGGTGACATTGTAGATAAGAAGTGGGCAGCATTATTTCTTGTAAATATAAACAAACTTGTTTGTCTTAGCAATTGGTTGAATGAGAAGTAGGACTGAGTGCACTTGTAGGGTCTAAAGTTTTGCATTGTTTTGTTTTTGAGTGCAGTTATGTAACAAAAGAAATCTACATTTGTAAATTGCACTTTCATGATAAAGAGATTGCACTTCAGTACTTTCATGAGGTGAATTGAAAAATACTGTTTCTTTTGTTTATCATTTTTACAGAGCAAGTATTTGTAATAAAAATAATAATAATATAAAGTAAGCAGTGTACACTTTGTATTCTGTGTTGTAATTGAAATCAATATATTTGAAAATGTAGGAAAACATCAAAAAACATTTAATACATTTCAATTAGTATTCTATTGTTTAACAATGCGATTAAAACTGCAGTGAATCATGATTAATGTTTTTGAGTTAATCGCATGAGTTAACTGCAATTAATCGATGGCCATATATATATATGGCAAGCCATATGTAAAATCCTACTTCACCAAGAATGTTTACTATTACATAAGATAATGAAAGTCCACTTCAAATGTGTTGAAAGAAGTCGTGGGAAAACCTCCAAAATCTGATGGTTTATTACCACTTGGATAAGAATCCAAATATGGAAGCTTGTTCCAGAATTTATCAAACCCTCTTTAAGTGTCAAAATCTAGGAGGATGTGATCCAAAATGCAGATGTGCCATATGATGTTATTAATTTACTGACCCCTGTCAATTTTTAAAAAGGTTTTGTATTGTTTTGCATTTTGAGAAAATATTCAGGTCATTTCTAATTTTATCAGAATTTGAAAAACTCTAGGAGCCTGATCAAATTCTCACTGAAGTCAATGGAAAGACTACTGTAAACCTTAATGCAAGATAGATTAGGGATTAATTTTAAATCCTATTATGCTAACATATTAATGTTTTTCAATTTAGGGTAAAAATATTCTACATAACAAACTCACATATTTACATAAATAAGATTTCTTACAGTATTGCTCATAAAGTACTCAATCAAGCTTCCATTAAAATCAATGGAATATTTTCCATTGTCTTCAATAGGTGCAGGATCAGAATGGGAATCATCAGATAAAGTTAATCATATGAACTTGCTATTCTCACAAAAGTGGGAGAGAACAGACACAATTTACCTTCATAAATTTCGAAGTCTCTTCTAAGTGAGGGCCCTAATACAACATATAGCTCTGTAGCACTAGCAAAGACCCTCTTTGTGATTTTAGAGACAGTTAAAAAAGAGGATATCATCCCTTTGTAAATATGTGGCTGGATGTATTTGCTCATGGTTTGAAGAGTTTTTGAGAAATACAAAAGCTAAGAAGAATAGTTTCCACTAGCTCAGCTTACTCATTTCTGAAAGCAAGAAGAGCAGACTATTTTTGTGAAGTAAGCACAAGTGTTTTTTCTTATGCCGTGCACCCTTGCTGGAAGCACAGAAAAAATATAGCACCTTTGAAAAAAATATTTGAAGTGGCTTTTAAAAAATGGTCTCTTCGCTTTTCTTCCGACACTCCCTCTAGGGTATCAAAGTGACTGGTACTATCAGCAGTGTAAGAGATGGACGTCTGAACAAACTTAGAAAAAGAAAAATCCCTCCTCAAAATCTTAAAGAAATCATTAAAAGGGTGAAAAAAGTATTTGGCATAGTGTTCAAATTAAGTGTTCAAATTAGAATGAACAAGGACTTTAGGAAGAATAAATCAGTCTTCCCCTAAGTAAGTTGAGGATGAAAGCTATTATAGCTGACACTTTTGGTCGCTCGCTTTTATCACCTATAAAGGTTTACTGAAATCTTTTAAAGAAGGTTAAACTTCAATATGATACATTATCATTAGCTCTTAACAAGCTTAGCCCTTTTTAGGTTTAATATTACAGGATTGTAAAAGTTTAGTTGTTTCATGCATTATTGTTATTAACTAATATATGTAGTAAGTATTCTCTTTTCTATATTAGAGAATGTTCTATTCTTTCTGTACATTCACAACATAATATGTTTAATTAGATCATGAACTCATGAATCCATAGATATTAATGCCAGAAGAAACAATTGTGTTCATCTAGACTGACCATTTACATAACACAGGTCATAAGACTTCCCTGAATTAAGTCCTCTTTGAACTAGAGCATATCTTTTCGGAAAACAGCCCATCTTGATTTTAGTTGGTGACGGAAAATCCACTAAGAACCTTGTTTACAATTGCCCCAATTTTTGTGTTGTGTGCAAACTTAATCAGTGATGATTTTATGTTTTCTTCCAGATAATGGATAAAAATGTTAAATAGGGTAGGGCCAAAAACTGATCCCTGCAGAACCCCACTGGAAACAAACCAGCTTGATGACGATTCCCCATTTACAATTACAAGACTCATCAGTTAGCCAGCTTTTAATCCACTTAACTTTGCAATGTTAATTTTATATCATTCTAGTTTTTTAATCAAAATGTCATGTGGTACCAAGTGCCTTAGAGAAGTATAGTTTGTCAACACCATTACCTTTATCAACCAAACTTGTAATCTCATTTTAAAAAAATCAAGTTAGCATGACAAGATCTATTTTCCATAAAGTCAGGTTGATTTGCTTAATTACATCACCCCTTTTTAATTCTTTATATAAATCTGCACTCATGGGATATAGTATGTCATTGTAGAAACCTCCTAGAAGTTATATGCCTTTAAAAGACTATTGTGGATCAATAATACTGAAGAGTTGGTCTGCTTTCTAAACCTCAGTATTTTTTTTCTTCCCTCCCCTCTTCCCTGCTCCTTTTATATTGAAAATAGTCAAATCCCTGTTGTGGAATTTTTCCTGTTAGACATTTTTAGAATACATTCTAATTCTAAGTAACAAGATAACCCAGTAAATTGTTCTATTTTTTTCATTCTTATCATTTAAAAAATGAGCCAGGCTTCAGTTTTGTGCCTGAACCAGACTTCTATTTCCTTAAAATAGACTTCTACCTTTAAGGAATTTACTGTTAACTTTTTTTTTTAACCAAGGGCCAGATGCTTCCCCAACATGGGTTTTCCCATTGTGGTTCAGAAACTCAATGATCTTCTACTTACAGAGTTTTCTTTACATAATTGCATGTGACCCCTTCCCTGCAGATCTTAACAAGGGTTCACCTTCCAGAAAGCAAGGCTCTCCTGACCTCCCAGCCTCCTCCTACCCCTTCCCTGAGTCCAGACCCCTTCCCATACCCCAGAACAGATGTTCGGCTCTCAGCCACTCTCTCTTTGCTGAGTCTGAGGGCAGCTTTGGCCGACATTTATTTTAGGGTTAACCTCATCGGCTGTCTACATTTAACCCCCCAAAAAAGTGATTCTTGGTGTCTTCTTCTAACGCTGCAGAAAGATCAGCTAGTTTGCGCCGTTATTTTTAGTGACAATTTTAATCCCCTTCTTTTCCCCATCCCCCATCCCCCAAAGTCCCAGTTCCTTCATTGGCTGTATCGGCTCCAGTGGAATTCAGCCTAGGTTCCTGTGTTAGGACTCCTCTCCTTCCCCATACACCTTGACCCAGGCTGACTGGTACACAAGACTCAGCATGCCTGCCAAAGCAGATAGGTGGGGAAAGGCAGGAAATGGGTGGAGCCTTTGCTCCACCATCACTTCCCACTCACTGGCCAGCTTAACTGAACTGGCATGGAGCATGTTGCTCTTTGCTGCTGATATAGGCCAGACCTGAAGAATTTCAACTGGAAAACACAGTGCCCCATGGGCTATTGCGAGGTTGGTTCAGCTTACATATCCCCTCCCCACACACATGCCTGGACCTCCCACAGCCACCCCATGCACAGAGTCAAACTTTAGCCCTAAATTGTTTAAGTTCAAAATCTGTCTGTATCAAAATGTGAAACTTCAAAGGAAGGGAGGAACAAAGCAAGAAAGATTTTGCACTACTTATTGAAAATATCTCCAACATAGCTGCCAGAATATTTCCAGTACATATGTCCAGAAATGTCCCAAAAGGATTATCCATCAATACTGCTGGAGAGAAGAATTCCAGTTGAAGGTGTTATTGATTGTTATTACACAAACCAGCCTGAATCAAGACAGCATTTCTGTTTGTCTGTAACATTAATCAGCTCTGTTTGTGATGGGGTAGGAGGAGATGGAAGTCAATGAGGCTCTGTAATATGCTTTCCTTTAAATGTACAGGAATGCTTGAGATAATTGACTTTGAGTCAGTTTAACAGAGTGGAGTTAAGACCTGTTCAGATTAACTAGACCACCATTAACTGCTTTGGCAGTTTCATTGGAGTAATAGTTTAAAAAAATATATTCATGTAAGTCACAGAACTTATTTGATTTACTTCATACTTTCAGACATAAAGCATGGACTTGGCATTATCCCGGTTCTCCCACGAATTGGTCTAAAGGGTTATTATTTCCTTTAACACTCACGATAAAAGGCAGTCTTCTCCTGATCACCCCAATCAAAGCAAGTACCTACAGAGCAAACCAAGTAGAATTTGCTGCTAACTCCTTTGAAGACATCCCTTTTGTCCTTAACACAATCCAGCTCTCTCATACCACTGCTGTCCTCCAGCCCTGCACTAAATCAATCCTGCCTCTCATCATTTTCAAGATGAACATTTATCGCTCACTAGAAAGCTGTTTTACATTGACATTTCCCCCTACCATTCCAACCCGGTGTCATCTTTATTATTTGAACCAGAAATATTAAATCATGGAATAAACAGCATGATGTGTAAACAGTTGTGTGATGGAAAGAAATCTTGCATCAGGAAGCTTTACACGTATTATTATTTTTTCTTAATTCCTTCCTTCTAGAGCTACAGTGTGTCATTCATTGCATCAGACATTTAGAATTTGGCAGATTGAGAGGCATTTTCCACAGGCTGCCATCATTCCTCTTGTCTTTAGTGAAAGCTACCTTCAGGCCCGGAGGTATTTAATAAACCTTTGCTGCACTTGTATGGCATGTTTCGATTCTTGGTTTCCTGCCTCCCCCACTTGTCATTAGTCTCAAGTCCCTTCGTTTTTGGCTTTGATTTTGTGTAAATTTCCCAGGAATTTATCAGTGTTTATTACAAAAAATTTAAAAAGGATGACAAAAAGTAACTTCATGGTTTTCTGGATTAATAGTGGGGGACAAAAGGATAGAAAAAAAAGCAACAAATAAGCATGCTGAAAATAAAAGCAGTTTAATGCTGTGGTTTATTTCATGAACTGTATTTAACTGCATAATACTGTGTTTTGACAAACACATATGCATGAGCATGTGGGTGTTTATTCTTCATTACTTTTCTTTACTTTGGCTCTTTAGCTGAAGTTGTAGCGACTTGTGCATTTAACTCTGGAGGTAACCAGTTCAATCTCTGGTGTTGGCCAGGATGCCACACCTGAAAGTCCTGCTGTGTTAGGTGTTCTATACACACATAGTAAGAGATGGTTCCTGCCACTAAGAACTTCTGATCTAAAAAAATCCCTGAGGTATGGATTTGAAAGACTGCTTCTGCTGGAATCCATGTTAGAATTGTGTGGGTGTTCTGGGTAACCTTATTAGCACATGTGTCGGTTCTTTTACTGTTTCTAATGTTTTCTCTGGAATGCTTTTTACCTTAAGAATAAAGTAGGCTTGCATAGAAAGAACTGTGTGGTACCTTATAACTGTTGACAATCACTTTGTTATCAGTCTCCATAGAGAAAACAAGCAAATGTCCTTGAGCAACCTGTCTGTGCTGGGAAATAAAGTGAAGGCAGAGAACTGTGCAACCTGGCAATGCCCCAGTCAGAAGGGGGAGAGAGGCATGAAAACCCAGAAAGGCAGTGGCTTTGGAAGCCGAGAGAAAGTGCCCATGCTGAACCACTGTGGAGAAATACAGGTGCAGTTGCCCTGAACTGTCACACTCATGCTTTTACCGTTCCTGGAATGGAATTTTCCAAATCTCCCACTCTTAGATCAGACCCTGGGCTACCGTACCTTGTGTACCAAGAGTGGCTCTCCATGATAGGTATGATAGGCGTCAGCACTGAGGGTCTTTCCTTCATGAGTCTGTGACCAGTGGTGAAATAGTGACCAGGCAGCCTGTGGAAAACAATAGGGTCTGTGTCGTGTTCGCATTGTTTTGGGTGTGGTAGGTAAAATATGTGGCTTGGAGTGAGATAGTGGTTTGAAACCTAAGGACTCTTGAGGACCCATTGGGTTGCTAGGAGCCACCCTGGAATGTCTGTTCAAAAGTCTGCAGTTGGAGGAGGCCTTGTGGGGACTGGCAGACGCGGGTGGTTTGGTCTGGGCTTGCTGCAGTTGCTAAGAAAGGTCTCTCCCAACTCCAGAGATTGGTCCTTTTGGAACAATTGAGGGACAAGCTCCCAAAAGGGTGGTGCTGAGACCAGATCAGGAGAACATCAGGCTTATGAAAATGAAACCTCCACTGGGGCTTGAAAAGGACAGTGGGCACTGCCAGATGATTAGCACTGGCATCATTCGTAAGTTTTAATTGTAAATAATAAATTGCATGTTTGGTTAATTCAGTCTGAAGCGGAGTTCTGGTGAATGATGATTTTTGCACCAGTCTTTGAAGAACACCTACCACAGCTACCAGGGGATCCCAGGTCCTGGGGATGGAGTCCTTGTAACAAGGGTGCAGAGTGACAGGTGCCCTGAAGTAAATTTTCTAAGTGAGAAGCAGGGAACTGAGACCAGATCATAAGAAACACAGGGTCACATCAAAACAGTCTAATTGTAAACAAGAAGGCTCCCTGATCCACTTTGAGGCTAGCCGATATTAACAGGAAGAGGAAGCTGAGGAGGGGAGAAAGCAGCTTGGACACTATGTGGGTAGCCATGAGTGGCAGCTTCTGCCTCAGGTTGCCGGGGACTAGTTGGACCAGGCTCCAGATATTTTGTTTTGCTGACACTACGTTTGGGAGCTTAGAAGCATGGCTCTGAGGTAATGGCCTGATGAGCTTTTGCAGGCACTGCTTCTTCCCGGAGGCCTTCTTAAAGGAACATAATCCTTTGCTGATTTGTTTTGGGTCCTTCTTCACCATCCCCTCTTCTGGGACTCCGTTTAGCCCTCAAGCCCCAAACCTCAACTCCATAACATCAAACTGAGAAGAAAGTACTTCCTCCTAGTTTGTTTAGCAGACAGCTCCAATTATTCCAGACTATCACTTTCTCATCCTATTAAGTGGGAGCTAGTTGCTGAGCTTGTGGCATGGATGCTGGGTGAGCTAATTATTAATAATTTTCCTTGCTAACTTCAAAATGACTCTTGGCCAAACAATTGACTGAAAAAAGCAAAGGAAAGATGAAAACCTGGTGTTTTTTTTTTTTTCTAATTATTCCTGCCTCCAAGCAAACCTAGATAGCTCCGGAATCTGGGCATCGCTGAAAACATTTGCAAACATTACAGCAAAGGGGAACACTTCTTGCAAAATACCAGAAGACCTGGAAGATTGCTGTGGGACTGAGGAACAAATAAAATTATCCCCATTATTATGCTCTAATGCATCAGAGGACTTGGAAGCCTATTTTAGAACTGGTGAGCAAGTAGCATATATTCCTCCCATATAGAAGGTCTATAGAACCTTGCCAGACTTCTGGCTAGATGAATGCTAGTATTAACATTAACACACAGGTTGTTATGAAGATAAGTAATGATCTTTTCTGCAAACCTTTTGGCTTGAAAAATAACTTTAGACAAGCTTCGTACACCAGTACTTTATGTGTGATGAAAGAGCAGTGTCACTTATCTAACAACAATATATTTAATTATATTCTGCAGTAGATGGTAGAAAAAAGGGTGATGCAAAAATATCAGAGTTTTCTCTATGCGTGTTTTATTACTTGTTTTTTTATTGAATCTGTTGTAGTTCTGAATTGGATCAAAAGGAAAATAAGTAATTCTTTTTGCCTAATACAATGTATTTCTCAGTTACTAACTGTCTAAAATAGTTACTAACTAAAATGTTAAAGCCAAAATACAAAGCAAAAGGCAGAATCATAATAGTTTAGTGAACAATTATTAGTTACCATTTGCAGAATGGCTGAGCACTCTGCAGAAATCTGAGCACTTATTTTCTCTATTAGCAATGTATTCTTCCATACAAATCCCAAACGTATGTCTGTCTGTTTGTTTGTTTGTTTATTGCTTCATTCAAAGCTATAGCAAAACTCAGACTATCAACTTTGTACAATGGAATGAGTGTCTGTGAAGTTTAAAGGCCAAATCTGAAGCTACTGTGTGTTTTGCCATTGACTTCAATCACATCGTCTGATGAGGATTTCTCCATTAAGGAGCAATCTTGCGCTGGTTCCTTGAGTGCGGCAGACATTGGCACGGGCACTTTTGTGACTCTGCTGCCAAGCACCACTATGTAGCATGGAGAACAGATCTGTGGGACCTCTCTGCACAACAGACATGTCTGGGGTAAGGCAAGATATGGAGGCATGGTGGAATATCTGCCTTTTAAGAGATCCCTGGTCCTTTTCGAAGGGTTGTGGTAGGGCCAATAGGCTGGAGTAGCTTCCACAGGGTCTCCACTGCTGCCACTTACAGTCCTGGGAGGTGGGGCCAGAAATTTGCCCCAGATCACTCCAGTGCTCAGAAGACATATTCAGCTTGGCACAGGAATCTGGATCCCCCTCTCAGTGCATGAGCAAATCAGGTTCAGCAATACATTTCTTTTTGTTGTAAGAGAGAAGATGAGAGGCCAGTGGAAACTCAGAAAGTATTTATTATTGCCCTGTGTGTAGGACAGCAGGGATGAGAAACGGAACAGACACAATAGCTTTATAATGTGTAACTAGTCCTGAATATGAGCCACATCGTCAGGTGAGACCAGAATCTTTCTGTTCAACTCTCGTGAATTCACTGCACAAAATGACTACACACAAAATGTAAAACAAATGCCCCCCAGAGGCAGAAAGCAAAGATGAGACTGACCCAGGATGGAAATAATGTAATTATACTCTGTCTGCATTAGAGAGCTCCATTCCAGTGCTTCATAATGTCTGACTATTTTACCTTGGTCTTAGTGGGGCTTCAATTCAGTGAAGCTATCTGTGCAATATCCTTGGTTTTCTATACACTCAGGATGGATCCTGCAAGAAGTATAAATAAAAGTATAGTATCCAGTTAGCACAGTAGCAGAGAAAGGAAATGAACACGGCAAATGTATCAGCGGAGACGTAAAGGTCACTAAGTGAGCTGTAGCTCACGAAAGCTCATGCTCAAATAAATTGGTTAGTCTCTAAGGTGCCACAAGTCCTCCTTTTCTTTTTGCAAATACAGACTCACACGGCTGCTACTCTGAAACCTGTCATTATGCAAGATTGAGAAACATGGCTCCCCTACAGTGGTGCAGAACCAATATCAGCAATTTGATCCTACTTGGTACATTATGAAAAAAGAATTATGACTTTAAAAAAAAGCTTATTTTATTGTTTGCTTCTTTCTTACTTGCTAAATATTTGACACTGTGCTCACTGCTATACACAACACAGCAGTATTTATTTGTATTAGATTAGTGCCTAAAGGCTCTGACTCATATCAGGGCCCCATTATACTGTTGTATGTATGCACAGTAAGACAGTCCTGATATTGGTGGTGGTCATTCCTTGGGGAAGGAGAAAGAGGAGTGACTGCCTCATTCAGGGATGACGAAGCAGCATCCATCCATACCTGCAGATCCGGTTCCACCTCTTCTGCCTTGTACACCGGCGGAACTAGCTGGCAAGGGGGAGAGGAGTAGTGCGAGTCTTGAGGGGGCCCTGATACCTGTCATAAGCATCCCATCGATCCCAATAAGGTCAGAAAGAGGAATCTTGTTCCTCAGGTATGCCCGGCTTGGTCATGTTCCTGTGCATGATGTCCTGCTGTCTAGTCAGTGGTCAGCCTCTAGGTTAGACTGAACTTGGCTGTGTTTGCATTATTTTTTTGGCATTCTATCATCTGTTTGTCTTCAGCATCATAATCTTTTTGACTGTACCCAATGCTGTATCCTGAATTAACATCCTACTTTCTTTCTAACTTCTTCATTTGTCTTGAAATCATTTCATCTTCCACCTACCATCTTTCTAGAAACTCTGCCTCCAGTCTTCCGATGTCTGTTTTATTTAATACAGCTGCTTCAGACCGTAGAATAATATTGTTTACAATACTTTGTTAAATTTTCACTTGGTATCAAATGTAATGTTTTTATCAGTCCATAATTTTCTCAATTTCTGTGCAGCACTTGTAGCTAAGGCACATCTCCTTTTAACCTCATCCTTGATGGAATAATCAGCATGGATCAAGCTTCCCAGATATATGTAAAATTTTACTTGTTCTATGACTTCACCAACTGCTGTATATCAACATTTTATCGATTGATACTTTTCCAAGATGCACCCACTTCACCAGTTTGACATTTATTGTAAATTCAAGTCAGCTACATCAGTTTTCCAAGGTAGCAAAGAGTATCATCATTCATTCAAATGTGTTGATCAGTTGTACAATGTCATCTGCATAAGCTAAGGAGCTTAATTCTGGATCATCCAACATCATGTCATCCAATTCATATAACATTCTTAATGTCTAGTTTAAGAACATAATGAAAAGTGATGGTGATTCCATGCCCCCCTTGTCTTACACCAAACTTTGACTTAAACTACTTGCTTAATTTTCCACTGATTTTTATGGCACTGCAGGAGTCTTTGTACATAGCTTTTATAATTACAATTATCTTATCTGGAATACCATATGATTTTGCTGCTTTCCATAATGTTTCCCTCCACACTGAATCAAATGCCTTTATGAAATTGAAAACAACAAACATCTTTAATCTCCATTCTCACTTTTTTTGCATCCGTTGTCAGAGTGTGAATGCAACTTCGGCCTGATTTAAAGCTGCACTATTCTTCACTTACTATTTCCTCTAAACCGGCCTTAATCTGTTAACAATTACTTTTATCATGATTTTTCCCAGTATTGACAAGACATGTATACCTCTGTAATTGTTCAGATCAGAAGGATCTCTTTTCTTCAAGATTGGTGCAACTGTTGCCTTTAGCCAGTCAACCAGTTCCTCCTCTTTCTCCCATACCTTTTTGTATATTTTTTCTAATGCTTTGATAGCACTTGTCCCACCATGAAATAGATAATCCTTTTCATCTCAGTTGAGATGTAATTTTGATGGGGAAAAAGAACTGAGGTCTTACAGCCAAGAGATAGATAATCGGCTCTTAGAAGCACTAGCTTCTTTCTCTAATGCTGAGTGCCGTTCAGAACACATTGAAATATATGCATCCTTGAAAAATAGTTTGGAACATAATATGGCTCTTTTTCTGCTCATACTTGATATATTAGTCTTTCCCAGATTCTCAGGTACTTCAGAATGAACAAAGTTTTAGTCAGAATGTAATGTTCAGAGGTAGTGTAAAGCTCCCATTGCTGTGCTGGTTTTAAGAACATATGAACAGACTGATGCAGAGCCAGTTATGCTAGCTAATGATTTCCCCGTGTTGCCATTTCTGGGTGGCTCCATGGCCCCTTTGATGCATTCACCCTCTCTTACTCTCAGGAGTCTAAAAGTGTTTTTAAATGTTGCATCACAGAAAAAAAAGAGTTTCAAGAGTTATTTGAGACGCAAATATGGGAATCTAATTATTTGCTTCCAGATTCTTCTCAGCCAGTAGGACTACATCCATATATACTGGCAAATGCCAGACTGACCATGTATAGAACAGAATTGAAGTTACTTTTATGGTTTCTGAGAGATACTCTGTACATGCAGTGATGGACATGGAGCTGCTTAGCAATAATTTATGAATACTCCATGGTTATGAATTTATGAATACTGTCCTGGTTATCATGGTGTTTTCTGTATGACTATATTAGTTTAACTCATCATGAGACTGAAAAAACAAACAGGAAAGGTAAAAATGGTCTAAGATAAGCCAGCCCTCAGTGAACACTTGGGGGTTGTGAAGGGACAATGATGTAACGATGATTCGCTTTTCCTCTCTAGCCAACCTACAGAACTGGTTTGAAGTAGGAAAGGAAAAGGCACGCAAACAAAAGACAATGAAAGAATTATAGAAGGATTAAAAAGAAATCCTCTCTTGAGACGAGTAATTGTTTGGGAGAGCCAGGCTGAGACACAGGCACCCTCTGGAGTGACTGAAGAAGCTAGACTTGCCTAGGTTACCAACCAAGAATGGTAAATCTGTATGTAAGATAGACATGCATGTAGACTGTTTTAAAATCTGAGTGTTAAAAGAACAATACTTTGGTTTAAGAAGGGTGTCTGTTCACTGTACGCTACTGGCCACAGAATCCCAAAGAGAAGAACTGCACCTACCTTAACTCAGCCAGACTTGCGGGGTAAGCACAGTTGATATGTAGGGTGCTGTAGCCCAGGGCTTGGTGTAAAAGTGGGATACTTGTGGAATTCCACCCAAGAAAAGGTGAAGGCACAAGGTCTAATACCTGAGGTGGATCATTCAGAGAACAGAAAGGGATGAGAGGCACAGATAGTCCTGCAACCGTGCCACATGCATGAACAAGACGCAGAACCAAAACTGAATTGAAGGCAAATGCTACTCATGGCTACTTGGTGCCAAGATCATGCTGGATGCTGTTCTGTGCTTGCCACAACAAACAAAGTTAGAGCCTGCATAAATACATCGGTCTCATATGATTCAAATGCTGCATCTATACAACATTTAAAGAAAAGATGGCCAGTCTATTTGTGGCATAAACGCATGGTACAAACACTTGTTTGTCACTGATGTCTGAAGAAAATTAAAGCCACTGTATTGTTTGGTTTGTTTTTTTCATGTAAAATTCGGTTTGAGTATTGTTGACTATGCTGCATCATTCAATGCTTTGCACAAAATGGCCTCCACATCAAACACACTGTCTTTGTTTCTCTTTCCACAGAGCAGCTTGCTGAGAGCACTTGTCATGGCTCGTCTATTTTCACCAGCTAGCATGCAATCTGTGCACTCCTTTCTGCCTTTTTCTAGCTACTCAGATGTCTAGAGAACAATGCCCTATATCTGCTTTCTTTTCTTTCACCTCAAAACATCAACTTTCTTCTAGTTTCAGCTCCAAAATTAGGATGTTCATTTGTAATGGGAGTGATATATTTGAAGGGCTAAACTCTACTTGTATATACATGAACAGGGCTCCCAACACTTATACTTACTTTTTCCAGATACTTCTGGGAAGGGTGGGGCAAGCAAATCCCTTGGCTAATAGGTAAAATGAGTGAATGTACAAATGTTCAGGAACACACAGTAGGATAATTAACCATCTGGATAGACAGATAGCAGCAACTTCCTTTCCTATGAAACAGTTTGAGAGATTAAAACAGGAGGCCAAATTTGGGCCTGAATAATCGCCCATGCAGTGGCATTGTACTGGGTAGGTCAGGGAAGAGTTTATTCTATTGATTCTAATTTCACAAACATCCAGAGGTGAGATTGTGAATGCCTTACTCCCACTGGAGAGCAATTAATCACACAAGTAGTTGCATACTATCATTGGGATTAAGTAACTGCCATACTGAAATGTGGTAACAGAGCGCTCTGGTTCCACGTTTTGAGTTTTCTCAGTTATTCTCAGAAATTTTCTTTAAACCTAGCTGTAGGTCAAATTGATCTGTTTTTCTGTGAATGGTGCACGCAAGCAAAAAAGAAACCACTGGGAAGTGGCTCTTCCCCCTGAAACAATAACTGACTCTTCCCCCTGAAACAATATTTGTTTTCCATTTGTTTCTCAGAAACACTTTTTGCAAGTAAATCTGTGTGTGGTTGAAGTGACACGGGATACCCAAATTGCTGCCCCTTATCAGAGTTGGTTTAAAAATTAATTAGTCTTTTATAAGAATGGCATCGTGTCACAGTCTAGTTAACCTGTATTGCTAAACTGTGGTTAGGGATATTATAAGCAGAGGAACTACATATTGCAGTATTGTGACTGTTTACTGCCTTTATCCATTTCCATGGGGCTAGAATCTGCTGCCCTTATGTTCATTAATCTAATATTAGTCCCATTCATTTAACTGGGAGTAACTTACTATTTTTTTGGATAAAATCCTGGCTCTGTTGAAGTCAGTGGTAAAACTTCAAGGTGAGTATAGTAAAATCTGGCACTAAATTTAGTTCAGTCCATTTCTGGGGGAAAAACACATTTAAAAATCTCCATTCAAGCCGGTGGATTTACAATAAGTACAGTAGCTTCTCATTAATAGCTTCATTTTGGTTTGATTCTTGTTTTAGTTTTAGGAAAGTCGATGGAAACCATATCTTGGTGTATGAACTTTTTTTTTTTTTTTTGGACAGTATCATCTCTTTTTTAAGTAACCCACAACTAAAAATGAAGCTCTCAGTACCAGCTGTGGAAAGAGAGCTTGGGGAACGCTAAAAAGTTTTAATTTCCCGATGCTACCATCATTCTGCAGCTGTAACAGCCCTGTGTCATTGACAAGATCCATAGGTTGTTTTGGTTTTTTTGTTCCAGGATACTGGGGAAGCAGAGCATTCAAGGGGAGGTGAGCTTAGAAGCCCAATGTATGGAAATGTTTGCTATTATGGATCTCTTCCCTAAAATCTTGCCCGAAGGCAAGATTAAATACCTGAAAAAGCCTCTCTGTATGTTGAGGTGGTGTCTAACTGTGGAGTTACCTAAAAGAAAAAAAAATGATGCTACACTCACACTGGAAAACAACTTCTACACAAACAGGGAAAATATAGGCCCGGGGAAAACACAGCATATTTTTATAAACGATCATTTCAAAGGTCTCTTTGTAATTTTCAAGTCCCTTGGAGAAGCTTTTTGGACAGGTTTAAAAGCACACTGTAACCATTATTATACACATCCAATTCAATAGCATAGAAATAAGTTGTTCATTTGCATTTTTATCTTTGTTGTCTTACAACCATTAATTGTGCAAATGAAACTCAGAGAACATTTGTATTCAACCCCAGGCTATTAGAAATTAATATACATGCAGAACAAAAATATCGAGAAGTTAGGGATGACCTTCATGTGTCATAGAAAGAGATGCAGAGAGGCACAAGTTATAGTTTCCAATTTACTGGAAAACAACACATCCTATTTCATAATAACGGCACTACACAGCAATCACAGGGTTAGCAATACTTTTGGAGTATCTGATGGTAACAGGAAGCAACGCAACACCAATGCTGTAATTCTGGGGAATGAATCAATACTCATGAAAAGTAAGAGGGCGCTTATATGTTTATTAGTGAGGTTCTGAAATCTCTATCACTGGAGATTTTTAGAACAGGTTAGACAAACGCCTGCCAGGAACAGTCTATTAGGTAGTCCTGCCTTGAGTGCAGCAGACTGGACTAGCTGACCTCTTAAGGTGCCCTCCAGTCCTCCACTTCTGTGATTCTATGTTTATTTCAGTGGGTTGGGATTTAACTCGTAGTGTATCAAGAAGAGAATATACCTTTAAATATACATCTTTATTTTCATAAAATTCATTTTAATGTCACTCAGACATCAATGCGGTGGATCCTCAGTTGGTGTAAATTATCACAGTCTGTTGAAGTCAATGGAGCTTATGACAATTTACATCAGATGAGGATCTGCTCCAGGATTTGGGTAATGTTTATGGGCTCAGTCCTCCAGCCCATACTCACATGAATGGCCCCAATGAAACAGTCAGTTGGGACTATTCATACTAGCAAGGGCCGAAAGATTAAACTCAAAGGAGCTGCATCCATATACTTGAGGGCAAAATTTGGCCCTCTGAAAAGAAACAAAATGGTACTAAGAAGGAATGTGTTAGTTCTAAAAGGAATCGGTCATAATACTGTAGGGTTTGATTGAATAAGTAAGTGAACTCTCCAGTATCTTAAAAAGCTACAACCCATGTGGAATATGGCTTTAATTCAACATCCTTACATTAATAATAGGGAAATGACATGGCATTTAAACTGTAGGGTTAGCGTATAGCCAGTTTCTGCATGAACACACAGTAGGGATTAACCAAAGAGCACAACCACTTCTGTGCTACGCAAGTGTGAGGACTGCTCCCTACTATTACCCTATGGATCCTAGCCATGCTAGGAGGAGCAAGGAAGAGCCAGAGATGGCAGGCAGAGGAGGGGAGTAAATGCAGGAGCCTCTTAAAAGGGTATAGCAAAAAGCATACCATTCTGCATGTGGGGGGAAGGGCTGGGGGGCAGATGGGGAAAATGCCCTCTGTGTCTGTGTGGCTCTTTTCCTCCTCCAGTGGGCCAATGCTTAATAAGGCATAATAATGAGTCATTTCACAAAATGGGAGAAGAAAGTAAAAGGGTAAAGTACAGACATAAAGGGAGAGAGGATGAAAGATTGATGTGATCACCACGGGGAATGACTGAGAAAGGAGCAAAGATGACACTCAATCCATTATGCCTGGCAGAAAACAAAGATGGCCTCTTGCCCACTATTCGGAAGCCCCCAAAAGGCTAAAGGTCTGTGCTCCAAACTCCCATCTAACATCCCACTGGTAGCTGCATCTGGTAAAATGCAGGATTAAGAACACAGAAATCTGTGAGCAAATAGGACAGTTCAGTTAACCAGGGCTCATCAGATATGCACTCCTGTGAGGAGACTTTAATGCTTCTCTTATGCTAGTCATATAATATATTATTTATGGTTATTACTACTTATTAATTTATTTTCTATCAGGCGCACCCTGCTTTAATGTCTCAGGACACACTGCAATTTACTAAAGTAGCAAATAGTTTTTACTAAGAAGCAAAAAGGAAATGGACACTCCCTCTCCCAGCCATCTTGAGAAAGTAGATTGATCAAATGCTATATCAATAGATTTGAAGTGGGAGAGGGAGGGATGTAAGTTTCAGTGCTGAGGGACTTCCCCAAAGAACAGTGTCACCAGCCCCACAGACAACTAAATCTAGTGACATGTAGCTGGAGTGCCGCAGCTGCCCTCAGCTGCTATGGCAGTACAAGTGGAGACAGCTAAGGCTGGAGCCATGGACGAGTTGTAGTTTAAAGACAACAGCTTGAACGGCATTCATAAATTAATAACATGCCAGTGCAGCTACTGGAGAAAACACTTAGGTGATTTTGAAAATTTTACCCCAGAAACGTTTAAGTGATGTAGGATTCTCAATCTTATTTACTTTCAATGAGGTTGAGGCTCCTAAGATGCAGACCCTCTAAGGAGTTTAGGCACCTTTTGGGGATCTGGGCCTTAGGCTCCTAAGTCTCTTTTGAAAATGGGCTCCCAAACCATTTAGGTGCTTTTGAAAATTTTACCTTCTCTGGCTAATACTACCTAATATGTGAGCATTGGAATTCTGCCCTGCGGGAAGCCACTGATTTGTCTTCATTGTCACCTAGGTTGAAACTTAGCCCTCTGATCTTAATACGGGTGCTGATTTGGCTAGAAACTCAGAAAGCTGCGAGGGTGCTTTGTACATTTGACCACAATACATAGAGCTAGATACTGTCTACATTCTCTTGGCACTTCAGCCCATGTTGTCTCACCAGATCACCCCAAAGGTTGAACAGCATGAGGGACTGAGACTTATGGGACTCTGTAGGGGAGGGCTTTGCAGTGAAGGAACAGTCACCTGTAGTGAACATCAGGGGGAGGAAGCATTCGAGCCATTTCAAGGTATTCTACTTAGACGGCAAATCCTTTTTGGCCAGGAACCATCTTTTCATTATGTGCATGTACAGTGCCTAGCACGATGGGCCTTGGACTCTGGCTGGAGCCCCAGGTGCTACCACAATACAAATAAATACTACTTTCAATATTTTTGTTCACCCCTGTAGCCAGTTGTCAGTGGGAGAGATGAGCTTCCACTCTAATGAGGGTACTGAATTAGTCAACACAATCCTCATGTCCATGCAGATTTAAAACTGCAGTTCTTCTTCCTGCCTGGGAAAGCTGGTAATTGATTCTTGATTAAAAATACTTTGAGCAGTGGTCAGATGCTTATATTTATTTGTCATGTCTACCTGTCCCTGTTAGGGCTTTTCCTCTTTTTCCACCTATGAATAGTTGTAAAGAAACATATTTGTCAAATGTTGAGCTACAACTATCTCTGAATCAGTGTTTTACATAAATATTACATTCCAACCCCACCATGTAAATGCTCACAAAAGTTAATAGAAACATAGCTATGAGAAACAAAGAAAAGAGTAGGTACACTGGGAGATTATATACATTGATGAATGACATGTTCTCTTTTCTGTAATTATAGTTGTCAAAGGAACCACGTTAGGACAGTAACCTGTATTCAGACACGCACCTCGCTAATGGACTATAGGATCCCACATTAGCATTATCATCAACCAGTTCACTGTTGGATAAAAGACTTTTCATCTTCCACACTTCTGCCTATATTGAGCTTCACCCACCCATGCCAGGTATTTAAATTTAATGTTTCATTTCCCCACTTTCTATATATCTACCCTTTCCCTACTCTTGAATTATCTATTTTATCATTTTAATTTTTATGAAGGTTTTTCAGGAGCTGTACTTCAGCTCCTTGACTCCACAAAGTGTATAATGCAGTTTGTCACTGAGCTTTGAAACTTTTGGGAACAGATTGTCAATGACGGTCCGGTCAAGTAGCCAACTGCTCCATTGTCTCTTTGACCATAGTGATGCACACAGTTTAATCTTGGTTAAAGTAGACTAACAAAAAGATTATTTGAAGCTGGCATCTTGCTCACATTATAAACTTAATCTGAGGATCTTTAACCATTTTTATAAAGGTGGATCTTTATTTCACGGAAACACTTAGGTACCAAAAGTTTAGATAACTTGCCCCAGGCAACAAAGTGAGCCAGTGGCAGAGTCAGGAACAGAACCTAACTCCCCAGGCTCCCGTTCCTTTGTTCAGGATGTAAGACCATACTGACTTCGACCTTGCCTCTACAGCCATAGAGGTACACAGAAGTGCCGTGCTTCCAGTCCTCAAAGGAGGTCAGGATTCTGAGGACCATTGAAGATATACACACCTATGTCACTAAGAGGGCTCAGGGGTTCCCTGTGCAAAAGCAGGTGGGGCTGGAAGATGATCGGGGCAGTACCAAGGAGGAGCTGGAATGGAACCAGAAGACTTTTGCAGCACAGATACGCCAGTCTTCAGTCCTGCAATGGGTGGCTGCATAACAAGCACAGACAGCTACTTCAGCCAACAACTACATCACAGTTGCCAACTTTCATGTGGTAAATAAGCACCCCGACTTTCACAATAAGCCAAAAATCAAGCTAATCCCATTTCAAAACAAGCCCATCCCTAAGAACCCCAACACTCTGTGACTAGATCCTCACAACATACAGTCTGGGACTGTAGTGGACCCACTGTGCACCCCTGACGCTCTCTCCCCTTGTCCTCTGCTTGCCACCTCCTGCCCCTGCCCCTGCTTGCCGGGAGCCAATCAAAAAAAGAAAAAAAAAAGAAGAAGCAACAAGCTGCAACAAGCTACAAGCCAAAAACTATCCAACAAGCAACTCACAAGCCAGTTAAGCCAAAAACAAGCCCAATTTCTGCATTTTTTTTTTTTTTGCAGGTTTGGCATGTCTGAACTACATCCTACCTGTGTCCCTCACTGCGCATCTAGCCAACACCTTCTCAGGCTGGGCGCTGGTATTTGGTTTGTTTTGCATTATCATGAGCATGCCTTCAACATGCACACAAATTAGTAGTATCAGTATTTCTTATCCATGTGGAGGAGGCATCTAAGAGGCCCAGCCATGGGCCAGGCCCCATTGTGCTGTTCAAACACAGAACAAAAACGTGTTCCTGCCCAAAGACCTAACCTCTACAGTCACCATGTTTCCAGCAGAATTACTGTCTTTCTGCATAGAATAGTTGTGAGATACTCCATTTTGGGTATTTTGTGCTGGCTCAGAAAGACTTGTCATTACTCAGCTCCTGATGATTTGCGGATAAAAAACTTTTTTCGAGTCTGCAACCTATTTCTATAGTTAAATATGAAAAGCAAACTGAGCTAAAGGAACACCTTTGCTGCAAGTCCCTGTGCTGTACATTCTTGTTCGGCACAGTGACCTCTGAGATCTTAGGCAGAAAGTAAAAAAGCCAGGATCATGGAGCCAGTGTGACCTTTTCTTTCAGCCAGATGATAAACAGTAAAGGGTAAATTGCCAATGCAGTGCACAGTCATTTAGCCACATGTCTCATTAACTTTAATGGGAGTCTCAGCTAAATATCTGAACATCACATAGGAAATATACCTTGAAGTATGATGTCTGGGGGAAAAATTGCCTGGAGAGAAAATATAAAGAAGAGGAGAAATATGAAAGAGCAAACTCGATACAAAAGTACTGCATGTGGGTGGGAATGAACAAGATTATTTGTGCATCAGCTGTGACATGAGCTAGCTAACCTCCCAACCAGAGAAGGTGATTGGAAGCAATCAATAGAGTGGTAAAATGTAACAAGAAGACGAAAGGTATCAAAGGACTAATTCCATTACCATCCATGGGGAGAGTTAAAAGAAAAACATAAGAGGACTCTATAGGGAATATCAATCTACAAATCCCAGTGTGACAGTTTTATCTTTCACCATAATTTAATATAGAACTCAGGTTAAAGTATTCATGAATAATCACATTCATTTTATCTTGTCACTTTCTATTCAAATTATTTTATTATCTTCCACAGGGTAAATCTGGCAAGGTTTCTGAGCTTGTTAAAATAATCTAAAAGTAACTGCTTAAATTGCTTAAGCCACAAATGCTTCCATTTCAATCTTTCTGAAAACTATGAATGGAGGAAGTGTACAGCAAGGACAAAAGACTATGTGGAGGTATACATCAGGACTTGTAAAATTCTTACATTCTTTACAGATGTCTTCCACATAAGGAGCTAGGCAATTTTTTTTTCAAAATCACGTTTTACTCAGAAAAGTGACTAAAAATGGCACCTACCAACACCACAGAGCTGTTCCTTGTATATATTCAGAGTTGTAGCTGTTGTCTTTCCTGACAAAAGTGAATCTTAGGGCTGGTCTACACAAGGCCCTTAGTGCACAAAAGCAGTGCTCAGTGTGATCACACAAGCAGTTAGAGTGGAGTAACCAGTGCACTCTAGTGCTCAGTGTGATCACACAAGCAGTTAGAGTGGAGTCACCAGTGCACTCTAGCTAGTGCTCACCAGCAACTGCAGACTTTTTCCCAGTGTAGACAAGCCCTTTGCTGCTGTTTATGCCTCTTAGCCCTGCAAAACCAATGGAGTATGAGTTAGATTCTCTTCCTCTTTGTGCATCGTGGGCTCGAATCTTCAAAGTGCTGCGTGCTCTGGACTTGATCCAGGAAGGCATTTAAGTGTGTGCTTAACTTTAAGCACATGAATAATCCCATTGATTTCAAGCTTCTTGCTTCCTCCCCTTCTGGGATTTGGCATTCTTTTCCCACCACAGGAGCCAGGGAACTATACAAATCATTAGCTAAATAATCTTTGCCCATAACAAAGGCATTCATCAAAACGTCATCATTCGTACTCCAGAGAGGCTTTTAAACCATCAGCTATTCCTTCTTTCTAGTATAACCAAATGTCACTTCAGCTGAACTGTATTTAGACTTTCTTCCTGAAGTACGACTCTATCTAGACTAATTTTAGCTTTATGTAACAACTTCCATTAAAAAAAAACATGCAGTATTTATGGGCTCAACCAATAGAAAAAAAATATCAGTCATGAAAATCACTGTAGTGTCAAGTAAATAAATAGAAATACTGAGTGTGCAATCACATCCAGCTCGCCACCATGACAAACCTTTTTAATAAAAAAATAGCCAATCTTTTCTTCTCAAATGTGGAAGCCTGACTGTTAAAGTCCCATGTGCTGCTCTAGCCCTGTCTATTCCTCAACAACTCAAACCCCTTGGTTTTCAGATCCTTCAAGAGCCAGTCTTTCCTATCTCCACAACTAACTACGATTTCAACAAGCAAAAACGAAACCCAACAAACAAAAATCTCTGTCCTTTTCAAATCCATTTCATTGTAAATTTGCTTTCCCTCCCACTGCAATGTTTTTGTTAGCGCTAAACAAAACTCAAGACTTAAGAAATCTAGGACTCCAGTTATATTACACAAATTAGCCCATGAATGGAATCAAAGTTGTTTCCCTCCAGAGAGAAAGCAACCAATTCTAAAAATGTTGTTCTAGGAAATAGTTTGTTTCTCAGATGCTGTTTGTTTTCTTTTTATTAACAAACTAAAGCAGAATACAAAAAGGGCAGACATCCTGAGGTGAATCCCCCAAATCAAAGTATAATTAACCTGTGTATCAAACATACTTTTCTTCCTTTTTAAAAAAAACAGTAAATGTAAAGGGACACATTTTCTATGGGTGGGAGGACCATAGAAAAGGGATTGTTACAGTATTATATTGTAAAATGTTGCAATTTTGAATGCCATTTAAATATTAGTTTGTATTTTGGTTTTTAGATGGATCCCACATATTAAGTAGAAAAATGGAGGTGGCCCCTTTAAAATCAGGGCAGGGCACTGGATGGAGTGTGCACTTGAAGGGATTTGTGAGCAGAATATACGTGAATGTTGAGAGCTCTAAATGCAATGGCCCAGCCCACAGGAAAAGTTGCCTGACAAAGGTCTGAACTCAGGTGGTAATAAAACTATCCTTTGTGAAACAAAAGCTTCATTACTGAAGGTATAACACTGTTGTAGTTACTGAAGGTGTGACACGGTTGTAGTTTCATTGACTTCAGTGGAGTTATACAAGCAAAGAATCTCTCCTAGACACTCAAAACTCGTTGAAGTCAATGGAACCACAGCCACTCACAGCAGCTCAGTATCTGCCCTTCTATTTTATCGCATGAAATGAGGACACTAAAGCATTCATGAGGACATTTTGCTCATCCCCATTGTGGTATGTCGTCTTATACAGCACGTCTTTGTCCTGCTGCCTGCCTGTCATTTAAATATTTAATAACGCTTAATAGTTTCATCTCTTCATTAGCACTAGTAATGGGAAAATGCGAAATAAAAGAACTGTTTATGTGTTTGGAAGTAAACATAAACACAGCCTTTGATATTATTTACTTTTTAACTGGAAAATGAATGTAACTCTAAATTAGTCCATCAGTATCTTACAGAATACCTACAATGCAATTTATTCCTAGTGCAGTTTCTCCAATCATAATGTACAGCCCTTGCTTAGCTAGTTGCTTATTGCACAACATTTCCATAACTGACAGTGACCCCATCAGCTGTATTAATTTCATCTCTAGCTTCATATTCAGAAACCTCTATCTACAGTAAACTAACCAGTAATAATAATAAAAGAGTGCTTCTGGCAATTTGTTCACATTCCAGTTTTACATACCATCAAGTTGACTGTAGGATGCCTCTGTATGGTACTTGTAATGCTTGGTAAATTCACTATATAAATGATGATGATGATATTATTTGTATTACAGTAGTGCCTAGGAGCCCTGGTCATGGACCAGGGCTGCATTGTGCTATATGTGTACAAACACAGAACTAAAAGGTGGTCCCTGCCAGAAAGAGCTTACAACCTTAGTATAACAACTATATAAATGCTAATATTGCACTTTTCAGCAGTAGATCTCAAAGTGATGTACAAAGGAAGTCAGTATCATTATTTCCATTTTACAGTTAGGGAAACTGAGGCATAAAGAGATTGTGTGCCATGCCCAAGGTCATCCAACAGGCCAGTGGCAGAGCCCTGCTCTCAGGTCTTCTGAGTCCCAATCTAGTTCTTTATCCACCAGGCCACAGTGCCTACCCTACAAGACAAGAGACAATAGGTGGATACAGATAGACCAATGGGAGAGCACAAGGAAACAATGAGATAGCACTGGTCAGCATGATAGGCAGTGGTCAGAGCATGTCTCAATGTTGTCAGGTTAGGGAGTTAGATGCATCTCCTCACATAAGGGATTTTTCCATTAAATACTGTGTCCCCCACTAAAATCAACAACAGTTCACACTTCCACCAGCTGATTTGTTCTTCCACCAGCAGGCACTCTTGGATCAATGTGGCTGACCTACTCCACACTGAAGGGCTGAGCAAAACAGAAAAATGTGGGTCATTTTATTGGCTGAAGTGCTAACCCTGTAGTTGGTCATAAATCTGCAGAATGGCATAGAAAGGCACTGTGGTCATGATGGCAAAATCTATATGTTTAACCACACCCTGCTTTGGACAGGACTGTTAAAGGTTATTTCACTTGGCAGTTTCAACATATACCCTGCCTCTAAATACAAAGGTGCTCGATACTGCGTACTAAGAGTCACATTCAGCTCATTTCACATCTAAATTGATCTGCACTAGAATCCAAGCCTTAGGCTAATAAAATCTTTGAATGGATCCAGATGACAGGCAGAGTATTTTCACATCTTTTTATAATCTCAGTAGTTTTATCTTTGTGACTTGAACTATGTCATAAAGTACTGAGTGCAAAAAATGCTAGTTACAATTCATTAGACCTTAAGACTAGTTTCTTCATTCAGGTAGACATATTGGTATAACACAATTAGATTATGGTGGCTTTTGTGTTTTAAACGATGCACAACTCCAACAGATGCTATTGTAACAAACACACATCCTATTGAACCACAATCCGATTTACACGGTATAACTGCTTTTATTGCTGTAAAATACCTAGGGGGTTGGGATCAGATTTTCAGTGAGTGACTTTAATTCTGTGCTCAAAATTCAAGAATGCATACTTTTTGAATTCAGGGACAGATTATCCTTTCACATCACAGCACAATAGAATATTATTATATCCCCATCCTCATTCAGTGCACACAAGGCAACTAGAAGGGTTAGTTAGACTCATGGGTTACAGTGTATACAGTGGGCAATACCAAGTTGTTTATCTCCAATATGGCTCATTCCACTGTTGCAGGGGAAGGAGGGACTGAGAAGCATCTGGATTCTGGTCTTGGTTGTAGGCTGATGGCTAAGGCTGAAAAAGACCATGGTAGTGCTATTCGACTGGGGGAGGCAGGCAAAAGAACTGGCTAGAATTACATAGCCTTGGTTTGTAAATTGGGTTCACAATGCAGGGGTTTTGCTGGATGCTCAAGTGGCAGCCATGGCAACAAAAGCACATTTCCATCTACAGTTGGTGGGCAAACTGTTTGTTTGGGATGGGAACCTTGCTCTACTCGTTCCTGCCTGTGTCACATTAAATTACTGTCACATGCTCTACTTGGGGCTACACTTTGAGACTGTTTAGAAGCTGAGGGTTTGTAGCAGCCTGTTCGTCAGGCAGAATTCTTTGTGAGGAGCATGTAACGCTGTTGCTCTCTTAGCAGAGTTGGCTGCCTTTGGGCTTCCAGGTGGAATTCAAGCTGTTGTTTTTCCACTTTAAAGCCCTTAATGATTAGGATCTCGCTTACTGGAGAGATTGTCTACCTTTCTCCTCATGCCAGCTGCAGTTGCTACCCTCTGAAGTTCCCTGAATGCAAAAGAGAGTGAACTGCTGCCAGGGCATTCCTGGTGAGGGCCCCTCAGCTGTGGAATGTACTTCCCCATTCATCCACCAGCACCGGGATTTGTTAATCTTGTGAACACACTGCAAGAGTCACCTTTTGTACTGAGGTTTTTCGAGCCAGGGTAAAGTTTGCATAGGGAGGGGTAGTCGTTGCACACTGCAAGAGTCACCTTTTGTACTGAGGTTTTTCGAGCCAGGGTAAAGTTTGCATAGGGAGGGGTAGTCGTTGCTTATCTTTTGTAGCCATTGAAAAGCGGGGGTCAGAGCACAGGATGGGTGCTCCTAATATGTAGGGCTGTTGTTAAATCAAATAAATACACATTTTACTTAGTTGTTTTTAAAAGCCAAACATTTTTATTAAAGGCCATCGATTTCATGTGCAACAGCAAAAACCCTCTTCTTCCTCTTCTAGCCTCTTTGTCCTTACCTTGCCATAACTCAAATAACTAATATGCGGCCAAGATTTATTCTGATGTGATCCATTCTTAAGGTCTATTTGTCTCTTTTCTTGACTTCAGCAGAAAGATTACACATGCCTGTTGGTTATGCTCCTTTTATTTTTCCTAGGATGTTCACCTTCAAGCACAGCGCCAGGAAAAATGAAGTTAGTTTACACTGGGTCGATGACCTCCTACTTCCGTTATTTACTGCAGTAATCACCAAATGGAACTGTGCTTTTCTCCAATTGCACATATAAATTATCAACTATTATGCCCTCATGTACTGATGCAAAGGTTGATGTAACTTCAAGTTTTAAAACTATAGGGTAATGTAGATGTTCAAACATGCTTATGACTTGATTTCTCACTGTTTCCTTCACCAGCTTTAAAAGGACTGCAAATGATGACTACATTACCATACAAGCATCTTATATGCTAACTGGAATTACATAAGCATTGTGAAGCATTCTGAAATGCTGTACATGAGCTTTGCGAGATCTAGCTTCTCACTGCTATTCATTTTTCAATTTTCAGCTTCAAAGATCTTGGACATTCTCCTCTAGGCTCATCTAGGAGCAGGAATCCAAGGCCTAGTCACATTGGGTGATTTTCTTAGGCACAAGGATTTGTCTCAGCAGTCTCGAGACGAACCCAAAAAAAGGGAAGTTTATGCAATAGTGGAGACACTTTCATTCTTCCCATGTGCCGTGATAATTTTGTTATTGTGCAGAAGACAATAAGGTAAATTTACCTTGCAGAATATGACTATGACTTTTTTATTTTATAATCTGCTTTTCACTAAACCTACTGTGCACTTTCATGCAAAACTGCACTCTCCTTGGGTCTGTGTGAGCTATCGTTTGAAATACAGTGAGGTCCCCTGACTGCAGACAAACAGCACCTAATGGGACAAGTCCAAACCATGTGCAGCGAATGGAGTTTAATCAGAGGCATAAGATATACCACACTGTCAAATGAATTATGGTATCCTGCCTCCAATTTTGCCACCCACCTTCTAGTAATTTGGTCTAGACCATACTTCCCTAGTTTGCTTAGGAGAATGTCTTGTGGGACTATATCAAAAGCCTTACAAAAATCAAGATATATCATGTCTACAGTATCTGCCTCCCCCACTCCACTAGATGGTGCAATTCACCAGAGCTGTATCATTTAATGCTAGCTGAGGATTTAGCCGAGGATTTTCTCCATTTTCCACAACCTAGCACATTGACTGGTCCCGTATCAGTTTGAATATTAAATGAGCTCTCACTGGGAAAAAAAGTAACAAGACCTGCAAAGAAGGAGCAGAATAAGGACAAATACATAACTATCTAGGGAGTTTAAAAAAAGGTGGAGCAAAAGTTCACGTCCCTTGGAGTGGCACATGACCCAGTTAATGTACAATTTAGATGCAGTAGTTTTCTTCTGGCTGAGAAGTCAGGTTGATTTTTTTTCCCCCCAAGCTTATCCTTTCCACAGTTTTGATTCCCCCTCTCCCTCCCCCCGCCCGAAATACAATGATAATAGAACTGAACTGCTGCAGCCAGCTACACAAATTCATTAATGGCATTAGCAAAATAATGGTTTCAGACTTATGTGTCAGTGCTGGGAGCAGCCGCCTTCTTTTAGGGAGAGTCTTCCATTTTTATAGTAATGTGAATAAACAGCTTGCTTCATCATTACTGATATGAGAAATATTAGGGATTTTAAAAGTCATGTTTATGGTCCTGCTGCACATGCCTTTCTCTCAAGTCCAGACCTCAGGCCCAGAAATGGTATTCAGCTCCCTTTGCCCTCCAAAATAATTGTCAATAGGAGCCACTAGTGAGGTTACTGATAAGTCCTATCTCAGAAATCAACTATGCTAATGAACAGGCCAGGTGTTTCTTCCAGTTAGGGCTTGTCTACATTACCCACAAGATCGACGGGTAGCGATCGATCCAGCCGGGGTCAATTGATCACATCTAGTCTAGACGTGATAAATCCACCGCCGAGCACTCTCCCATTGACTCCGGTACTCCACCCGGGCAAGAGGCGCAGGCAGAGTCGATGGGGGAGCGTCAGCTGTTGGCTCACCGCAGTGAAGACACCACAGTGAGTAGATCTCAGTATGTCGACTTCAGCTACATTATTCACATAGCTGAAGTTGCGTAACTTAGATTGATTCCCCTGCCTCTCCCCCTCCCCCCAGCTCAGTGGAAACCAGACCTAAGTTACACAGTGTGCACTAGGTTCTCAGCTACATCAGTGCTCCGTTCAGCACACTCAGAAGTGTGCCAGGGGAGGGGTGAAGGTGACTGTAGGCCACCTTTGCACTGACCTAATCTCTGGTGAATCTGGAGGCAAGTTCAGCTCTGAGTTACAAATCACGTTGCAGTCTTGCATTTCATCCCACCTGAAGTACACTCTTGCATGCCTCCTACACCACACCAACTCTCTTGCATGGCAATGAAATATGGGTTCCGAGGAAGGCTGAAGAGGGTTGATGTTTTCAGTTCTCATTATTGTCATTAGCTACTCCATATTAAGTGGTGGTACAAAATCAACAATGAGGATGTACATAGACAAACCCAGCAACCTCATCCAGCAGCACTGGTTCAGTTTCAATGGCTTTCTTGGCTTCCATCTTAATAACATGAAAGACCAATGAATTATGAAGCACATATACCAAAGAATGCTGCAACATGGCTGGTGATCACATGGGCATCGAAAGGTTCTGTGGCACGATAAAATCTCCAGTGAAGGACACAAATTGAATAAGCAGCCAGACCACCTTACGGACTTCCCTAGAGCTCACAGTGCATGGCACTAGATCTGCAAGGAGGCTATGTCCCTTTGGGATTTGCCATGATGAAGGTCAAGGAAGAATTTGGCAGAGCAGCTGCAGAAAGCATTTCAAGCTGGTACCACTGCACTGCAGGAGGAGGTATCTATAAAACGAGGCCTATTACACAGCTTTCTGCAGTCTTGACTCTGAATGTTCTCTCCCCTGTGCTGATTGATTGTTTGCTTTAACCCACTCCTACTGCCCCCTTCCTTTGTCTTTCCAACTAGTTAATCCTCTTCTGACATAAACCCCCTGAGAAGATTTAAAGAACCAACCAAACTCAAAACTTGGACATAACATGTTTGCAGTCACTGCATTGTTCATTCTGCTTGTATTTTCTGTCCCTCTAAAGCCCCTCAGCTCTTTGGGGCAGGGACTCTTATTCTATCTTTGTACAGTACCTACCACAAGGACCGCACATTCTCAATAATAAATCTAATGTTACAGTGATATAATGGAAGAGATTGTGAGGGAGGGGATTCCACTGTGACAGAACACAAAAGAAACATGGGGAGCAATGTCGCTAAATGAATAATCTTCATTTACTTCATTCATTTATGTATTTAGTTTAGAGTATTTTCTTTCAAGTGTGAACTTTCTTTAAAAGGATCATTCCTCTCAAATAGTCTCCACTCTGGATACAGTAATTCCATTAGAAGAAGAACTAAAACTCAGCTCTTCTCTGCTAATGTTCATCACACAAACCTCTTTATAAGCTGGGAAAGAAAATGTTTCTGGTTCAGATGCAAATGTCAGCAAATACCATAAATACTTGTGTTTAAATGAATCAGATTTAAGATGATCCCTTAATAGTGAGGGTATAAGGTAGGAACTAGCAGAAATGAATGATCTTCACGGAAGGACTTCCCTCTGTCCCATACACAAAATGAAACTTGCTTAAAATGCCTCTCACCTAACTGTGTCTCTCAAGGGTCCCTCTGCTTGACTGCTGGCCTATTTACTTATCCAGCTTTTTCTGCTGTCTCAGTCCCTGCAGTATTTTCCCCAGCCTCCTTCCTGATTTGCTTCATACAGCTTTTTCCCTGCTCTGCTGCTCCTCTTTGTGTCCATCTGACAGTGTGGTAAATGGTTTCCCCTAATGAACCAGCAGACTAACTTGCATATAAACTGACCTCCTATTTAATGACTCCGAATTGCACATATCTTTGACAGCTCATATCTGAGTATATGGTTATATTTTATGTGAGTATATGTTCTCCCTGATTCCCACACAAAGGAGGTATGGGAGATATAAATAGGGAGAGCTCCAAAGCTCACCAAACCCAAAAGTCTTTCCCGTGGTTCCAGTGCCCATTTGGTTTGGTCCCTTGAACCCGGAAGCAGGTACACACTGCTGCACTTTGCCTCAAAATGTTTGGATTAAAATGGAATGTTCTTTCTATAAGTGTACGAGAATTTTAGGTTTTAGATGAGAATGTTTTACTGTTTCTCTGCATGCTGTCAGAGGATTTAGGATTAGAGGAACCAGAGGAAAGCTCACTCAAGCTTTACAAACTTAAAAATCTGCCACTGAGACATCTGGTCAATGTGTAATTGGAGGAGTGCATTGGGTAGTTTACATTTTTTTTCCTCTTGTTTTTTAATAACATTTACAAGGAATCTGATTATTGTTACCCACCAGTCCCCACTTTTCAATATCTCCTTGTCCTGATGTTAGGGTGACCAGATGTCCTGATTTGATAGGGACAGGCCCGATTTTTGTGTCTTTTTCTTATATAGGCTCCTATTACCCCCCACCCGCTGTCCTGATTTTTCACACTTACTGTCTGGTCACCCTACCTGATATACATATCCCTTAATTGTCTGGCTATCCTACTTCTAGTTTGTCTAACTAACCTTAGTCTACATAGCAGAGACACCCATCTATACCCATGTATATCGGTCCATATACAGACTTTTCTTTAGATCATGTCACTAGTGGTGTTCCGGAGATCAATGCTTGAGGCAACATGGTCTAGTGGTTAGCACACTAGCTGGGGTTAAGGCAACCTGGGCTAGTCATAGTTTGACCACTGGCTTCCTGTGTTGCCTTGAGCAAATGACTTTGCCTCTCTTGGCCTCCATTTCCCTTGAACCCTCTGCCTGTCTTGCTGATCTAGATAATAAGCTCCTCAGAACTATCTCTTACTATGTGTTTGTATAGCATCTAGCACAATGGGCTCCTGATCTCAGTATAATACAAATATTAATTATATGATTTGGTTTCAACCTGGACAATAGCTAACCTGCTGCCAGTGGATCTGATCCTCCACTGGCTTTTTCCCATCAAAGTCAATGGAATTACACCAGCTGAAACATATGGAACATTTTGGGATCATGCCATTAGTCTGTCGTTTTATTACTCCTTTCTACAAACACTTTCTTTTTATTGTGCAAGTAAAATATTATACTACATGAGGCAGCTCATTTGTATTTAATACTTCATTGTGCAGACGTATAGGAAGAAACTTTCAAGAATTTAATATTTAATAATACTATATGTGATGGGGAGGTGGGAGAAAAAAAACACAGCCATATTTACAATGAGTCTTTAATGACAAATATAAATGTTGGGGATTACGCTATACTTTGTTCCTTTTTTTGTGTCTGAAGCGACTAGTTTTGAAATATCCGTAAGATGCTAATTTCCAACATCTTGAATCATCCATAAACACTTACGTAGATGGTATATTTTTAAAATCAAAAACATTGGATATTATTTTGATCTCACGTCCAGCAGCAAATCAGAAGTTACAAGAAGTCAGTGGAGTTACACTGATGTAAAAATAATGCAAACCTGATCAGAATTAGCTTCATTCTCCTTAAATGAGGTTTGCTGTTACCTCATGCACATGTTCATGAAATAGCACCAGCTCCCATTCCCACTGAAGCCAATGGTTGTCTTTCCATTGATTTAATGAAGTTAGATTGGACCCATAATGAGCTAAATCTTGAAGTCCTCACTCAGGCAAAACTCTCAAAACTTCAGTGGCAGATTTGCCTCACTAATGCCAGTAGGATCAGTTCCAAAGTACACTATGCAAAACAAAATAACATGGTTTCAGTAATCTATTGAAAAACAATTCACATCTTACCCAAAGCTGCATGTATTATACTACGTTTCAGACCGTATGCCTTTTTTCAGATTAAATAATGTTTTCTGTTCTGAATTGGATTTTCTTTTTTCTGGTGGGGGGATATGTTGGGAAAGATGTGAGCTGCCAAACATTGGACAAATGAGAGAAAGAAAGAAAATCTGAATCCCTGAATCTTTGCTTTTATCCTTGGCAAATTAGACTACAGGAAGTATATAAATTGAAAACTTTTCTTCCAATTAACACTTCAAAAAATTCTGAAGAGCTGATTTAAGAAGACAATGGCACAAAAGTACATATTGAATCCGGACCTGTGCTACTGCAGTTATATGGATTTTCCAGCAATAAAGTAGGTAAAAAGATAAATTAATTGTATGCTTCCTGTTCAAGAGAAATAGACCAATGGTAGTTACTATAGCAACTACTTGTAATTCATTCTATTAACTTTCTTATTGCAGAAACAGTCAGTAATGATATAGATCTCTTTAAGATAAAATATACGTGTAGGCTTTTAAAATATATTGTTTGTTTCACATTCAAATAAAATCTGATATACTTTTGTAAAAGTAAAGTCAATGTCAGACAGAAGCAATATTTTGGAATTTTTTGCGGGGTGAAGGGGGAAGAATGGTGAAACAAAATTATAACAGAATCAATCCTCTCCTTTTAGCAATTTCAGTAAAATGCTCATATAAATGTTTGTTTTGGCACTTACTCATGTTCATCTAAATTGTGAACATTACACCTCATATAAAGGTATAATACTATGTGATGAAATCTCTCTATTGCTGCTCTTTGAAAATCCCAGATGATCACTCCAAAGACAGAGTTCTCTCTGGAGCATAGAGTCAACTTATGGCCACCTCACCCCTACCTAACACTCTATAGATGCTCATTTAAAATACATCTCAAGGCCATATTAACTCTCTAAGGGTCTCCTCTGAAGATATTACTGAATAGCTGCAGGGGGATCCAGTTAGTTGCAGCCTGCCTTCCATGAGATCCCTGCTGTTCCACGTTAAGCTGACTCAGCGGAGCACTGCAAAGGCACATGCTGACCATGCCAAAAGGGACAACCTGAGCTAAAGCAATTCATTTGTATTTGTATTTTCTGGAATCTGTACATATGGAAATAACATATACACTAGCAGGGGTGCATCTGATATAATTTGTGGTATGGCTGTAAGAACCTGTTTAAATACCATGTGATATGTATACCTTCTACAGTATTCACCTAAACCATCTTTCAAAGATCCCCATTGACTGGATTGGGTCCCACTCAAAATCCAGGGGGGTGGGGAAGGAGGAGGAAGCAGCCGGGGCCGTACCCATTGTATAGCTTTTAGCCTAGGGGTTAGAGCACTTGCCTGGAATGTGAGAGACACAGGTTCAATTCCCCCCTCAGGCAGAGGAAGAGAAAGGATGCAAACAGGAGACTCCTACTTCTCAGAGGAGGCCTCTAACCACTGAGCTATGAGGTAATCTGCTGTTGAGCACTGTCTCATGTTCAAGCTGTTCCACTGTGGATTAAATAATGAAAGAGTGATTGGAACAGGAGGATTGGACCTGAGATCTGCCACCTCCCAGGTGGGTTCCTAACCACTGAACTTCAGGGTCATTTCTCTCTTTCTAGCCCAATGTCTGTTCCATTGTGGATAAAAATACACAGTGGGAGGGAGGGAGAGAGAGAGAGAGAGAGAGAGAATGGCACCTGGTAAAGCCATTGAAATCAAGTGGAATCAAAGTGAAGGCAGAATTTGGCCACTCTCTAATAGTTTAGGACTATAATTTGATATCAATTTTTTAGCAAGAATGCAGGGGGGAGCATAAAACAAGACCACCACAAACCAAATCAGGGCAAATAAGTAGAGAGAAGATGATTTATGCAGGGCTTAAGAGAGAAGAAGCTTGACTTTGATGGGTTAGAGTAAGCAGAGCCAGGGAAAAGATTCGTGGTAGAGGTGGAATTGACATGATCAGTTTGGGAAAGGTAGATGATATTGGAGGCAGCTTTTTGAATGGACTGGAGAGGGTTTACTGGAGTTCTGTGGGAAACTAGAGAGGAGGTGGTTATGAAGGTTGTTCTAATGCTATGTGATGAGAGAGTTTTAGTGTACAGACATACAGAAATGGACAGATCTTCGAAGCATTTTGGAGAAGGAAGTAGCAGGATTTGTACATAGCTTGGATGTGTGGGGCAGCACAGAGGGAGGAGGCAAAAATGACTCCTAGTTTAGGATCCTGAGTGAGAATGAAGATGGTGTGGTTATCAGTGGTGAGAGAGGACTGGGGAAGTGGACACCTGTAAGAAGGAAGATAAAGAGTTAACATTGGCCATACTTGCATTAATAGAGAGCCATAAAAGAGATAACTCAGAGAAGCTGAAATACAATTAATCAGCTTCATGTTGCAAATACATTGTTTATTTATTTCATATATCTCTCACCTTAAATAGATAGAAGACAAAACCTGTTGCCTCCTTTAACCTGATATTAAACAAGCACTGAAATTAAAATTTCACATTAAAACATTTTTGTAGAATCAACTTTTCTGTAAATTAGTAGAAAAATTATTTATTTTCAGTGTTATAGGTGATGTTGATAATGCAGTGATGCAGATTACAAGATGTAAGACCATCATTAGCTCCAATTAGTATTCATATAGCAGTACTTCCCAAGCCCAGGAGACTCAAAATGTAAGTTTGTTTTTATTAAATTATGTATATACATCTTTAGAAAATTCCCACGCAGATGCCGGTCAATTTACAAACTGAAGAGGATTTCCTCTTGAAGAATACCTCACAGACAATGCCTTCAGAAACCAAAACACAGAGATACTGCATTACATTTTTCTACCATTACATTGTGATCCATTCATATGCATGAAACACCAATTAGCTGAATCCTAGCTCTGCAATTTTTATAAACTAGGATTTATAAACTGGGATTTCTCATGCTGTTGAAATAGAGTTTTCATACTTATAATTAAGGTTAAGATTTTGTCACAGGTATTTTTAGTAAAAGTCACAGACAGATTGCGGGCAATAAAAATTCATGGAAGCCTGTGTCCTCTCCGTGACTTTTACGAAAAATACCCTGGGGGGGATTAACAGTCAGGGCACACCGCTGTTCCAGACCAGCCACTGCTTCTGCCACAAGGGTTGACCCGGCCCTGGCCGCTGCTCCAGCCCCAAGCCACTGTTCCAGCCTTGGGGGCAGCCCCAGCCCCAGATGGCTGACCTGGCCCCGGCCACTGCTCCTGCTCCAGTTGTGGTGGCCGATGCTCCAGCCCCAGAGGTGACCCGGCTCCAGGCTGCTGCTCCTACCCTGACTGCTCAGAGTCAGGAAACTAAGACTGAGGATCCATAATGAAGAATGCTGAGATTTATTAGAGGAACCTGGACAATATATCTGGGAACTAGTTCAGTGGGGATCTAAAGAGCTGAAAATACAATGCCAGGAGCAATTAAAAAAAAATAGCAAGAAAATACGAAACAATGTGGTGCTATCAATTTCGTTTCTTACTGTCCCCGTTGCCATAGCCCTTGTACATGGATGGGAGTTATAGTCATAACATGACATGAAAAGAGTGACATGAAAGAAGAAAAAAAAAGGAGACTGACAACTCATGGGGAAAATAACTGAACATGGCTCAACACTTGTTGCAAATAGTATTTAGAACAGTGTTTCTCAATGACCAGTCCCTGAGATTTCCCTGACACCATTTAGGAAGGCAGCAAACCGATCCCTGGTATCAAAAAGGTTGAGAAACACTGATTTAGAATTTGGAACTTTTGAACTCCTAACTGACTGAGGAATTATGTGTAATAGTAGAATTAAATTGCCAATGTAGGGAGAAATAAGGAAACCAGAAGCCCATTTGTGAAAATTAATAGATTTAATACGATTGGGAAAAGGCAGCTGTGATGGAGTGTATGAGCTCTTTAAGTGTTGTGAGGGGAGCCCTCCTGGGCTTGCAGTATCTCCTTCCAAGTTTGCCCCTAAAAATACCTGCAAGACAGGGAACACTGTTCCTAAGAGGAAGGAAGTGATTCTAGGGAAACAGTCTGGAAGTAAAACTGATCCCTTTAGTAGCCAAGAATGGCACTTGGTTAGCAGGATGGGATAAGAACATAAGAACGGCCATACTGGGTCAGCCCAAATGTCCATCCAGCCCAGTATCCAGTCTGCCGACAGTGGCCAATGCCATGTTGCCCAGAGGGAGTGAACCTAACAGGTAATGATCAAGTGATCTCTCTTCTGCCATCCATCTTCACCCTCTGACAAACAGAAGCTAGTGACATCATTCCTTACCCATCCTGGCTAATAGCCATTAATGGACTTAACCTCCATGAATTTATCTAGTTCTCTTTTAAACCCTGTTATAGTCCTAGCCTTCACAACCTCCTCAGGCAAGGAGTTCCACAGGTTGACTGTGTGCTGTGTGAAGAAGAACTTCCTTTTATTTGTTTTAAACCTGCTGCCCATTAATTTCATTTGGTGGCCCCATGTTCTTATATTATGGGAACATGTAAATTACTTTTCCTTATTCACTTTCTCCACACCACTCATGATTTTATATACCTCTATCATAGCCAAGCTGAAAAGTCCTAGCCTCTTTAATCTCTCCTCAGATGGGACCCATTCCAAACCCCTAATCATTTTAGTTGCCCTTCTCTGAACCTTTTCTAATGGCAGTATACCTCCTCTTTCCCCTCTGTGGCAATGGCTCAAGCTAACCCCTCACAGTTCCAGCCAATCTTTCTTTCTCAGAATCAGGAGAGCAAGGAAGATTGGGAAATGTAGTCCATCAGGGCAGCCATGGTACAATCCTAGGTTGGGACAAGGCATGCTGGGAAATAAAGGGAGTATGTAAATCCTACTCTTTCCAGACATAGTGAGAGAGTTGCGCTGTGCTGAAGATACTGAAAGGTATGTAAACCTTGCTATGTTTTTTTTATTTTGGTTTTGAAATCAGGCATCTCTGAGTTAGCTAATTAGACAATTGTTGTGTTGATATGTCTTTGTGCAGGCCTTAAAAGAAACTAAAAATAATCCCAGTTGGGGGATAATTTTGCATACAAGCTTCATGGACATGCTGTTTGTTAGTTTGGCCTGTAATACTACTGTTGCCTGTAAAGGTATGGTGAACCTGCACCTAGCTGTAGGTGTAGGTATAGCCAGCAAAATAAGAATGTATCTCTTCTTGCAACTAGCTAGCTTTCTTTGTTACTATGAGTTCTGAGCACTCACTTCTTGCTCTCTAAGATTCTAAGAAATTAGATTTTAAAGTTATGACAATTTGGAATCGGCGACAGGGGATGGATCACTTGATGATTACCTGTTCTGTTCATTCCCTCTGGGGCACCTGGCATTGGCCACTGTCAGAAGACAGGATACTGAGCTAATTGGACCTTTGGTCTGACCCAGGATGGCTGTTCTTATGACATTGCTAGATCTAAAAGAGCAGTTCTATGGCTTTTATGTTTCCCTCCAACTCCTTCACAAATGGGCTCCTAGTAACCTAAGAACCTAGTGGTTTTTACAAGCAGAGGCAATTTTTTAATCTCCTTAAAGTACCCCTGGTGTGTCTCCTGCCCTTCTCATAATAATAAGTATGAATAATACACATAGGCTTTGTGGGGTTGAAATCATTTTTACACAAAAATGTATATTGTGGTCTGGCAAGTTTCGAGAACACTGAGCACTGTTAGATGGCTCACAAACTGCTTAAAGGGATCATGTCCACCCCTACACTGTAGTTCCCTAAATCATCTCCCCCTCTTTTTCACACACACAGTCTGGTTGTCCTTAAAAATTTACATATTTTGCTTTAAATGCAATTACAGCAGTATTTTCCGTCTTTTCTAAAGCTCCTTATACTTACCATAATGAAGTGAATGAGTACTAGGCATACCCGTTTATTGGTCACACCTGTTGTTAAGGCTCCATTAATAAATAGCTCAAAAGGTTAACCATGTTTTAATAAATGGTTAATCAATTGTTGAAAGCTCGTCCAGCAAATTAATAGGTTTCTTACAACACCTTCTAATGTTTGTATAGCCATCTGATGCACTCAATCTGTAACATGCTCGTGCCATCTATTAACCACTAATAATGCTTTCTAAACCAGTTATAAATGGAACCAGTTATAAAAGGAATTTACTATGAAGAGTGCTCTGTGTATCATATTAAATTATTTTCAATATAAATGTAAAAACATGCAGCAAGAATAATGAGAATACCAAAACAACAAACAGGAAAATAGCTGTGGTGATAAATACATCACTTAAAGCCAACTGTTCCCAGGTTCTTCCAGTCAACCAGTCATGTGGAGCAGCCTGTAGGACTGAGGCCAAGATAACAACAAGATGGCGGGTGGGTTGTGGGTGTGAGAGAGACAAACTCCTTTTCCAAGTAACCTGTTTCATTTTTGTTTCTTCTTCTTATACTTGGCACCTTTATAACTGATTTTCCTCCAACGCTTTTTAATATGTGAATAAAAGTGTGTGTATTTTAAAGAAATACCATGTGCTGACTCTGATTGTAAAGTAAATCCTAGTGTAATCAATTTGTTACCTTGGGTTGTCAGAGTGCCTGCATAAAACTAATCTGCCTCAAAAGGGAGACTATGGGTTGCTGAAAGAAAAGGAGGACTTGTGGCACCTTAGAGACTAACCAATTTATCTGAGCATGAGCTTTCGTGAGCTACAGCTCACTTCATCGGATGAAGTGAGCTGTAGCTCACGAAAGCTTATGCTCAGATAAATTGGTTAGTTTCTAAGGTGCCACAAGTACTCCTTTTCTTTTTGCGAATACAGACTAATATGGCTGCTACTCTGAATTCTATGGGTTGCCAATAACTCTGTTAACAGATTGATTAGAAAAGAGTTAACTTTTGGAGGAGTTTCTGTTCTCCTTCATCCCATTTAGGATGTCATTAATATATGTTGCCCAGCTAAAGCTGTTCAACAGGCCTATACCAAAGAAATGTAGTTTCCCCACCTGTGAGTTATTTCCAAAGTACTTCGAAGGACAATGTGAACGTATTTATAGATCACGTAAACAGGTGCATCAAGCTAACAAGGCAAACCTTACACTATCACACCGGGGAGGAGATTGACAATCGCGTGTAATGTTCATTCAATTGCATCAAAGGGGACAGAACTAAATAACTTTCATTTTAGCAGACACAACTCCAGCAGGACTCTTTCTTCAGGACAAACTCCATGTTGCCTACCTCACTGCTGGAAATAGACTTTAGACTCGAGGTATCTTTCAGAAGAATCCATTTCAAAGGTTCATTGGATTAAAATTGCAGTTTCTTTGCTCCTCTTGTAATCTGTCTTTCACCTACCAAGACAAAGGTACCAACCCTTGGACTTTGGAGGATGGACCCTGACCCACGAGTTCAATCCGCTATTTTGATTGAAAACATGTGGTGAGAATTTTACCTTGAACCAAGTCTAGTTTAAGTTTTAGTTACCAGAATGCATTTTAACTTTCTTTTTTCTTATAACCATTTCTGGGTTTTATCCTTTGATTTTTAAGTGAGTACAAGTGTATATCTGTAAAATGAGAAAAAACTGCTGTATTTTTAATCTAAACCAATCCAGTGCTCAGTTTAGGTGTAAGTTTAGAACAAAACTGTTTAGGTGTAAGTCTGGTTAAAGTTACAGACTGTTGGATATTGACTCTTTAAAGGGGTAATAAACCTTAACGTTCTTCTGGTTGTTCCAGGTCAGGGCCAGACATTTCAGAACTCATGTTTTTTGGGAAAATTTGGGACTGGTGGGAGTAGAGTCACCTTAACAGTTGTTCACCAAGGCTGGAGGAGACCAGCTGATGACTGTGGTATTGTCAGCAGGCTCCAGAATCCAAAGCATTGGATCAGGGCTGTCCAATACATAGTGCATGCTTCTTGCTAACTGTCCCAGGGGAGAGAGCTACAGTAGCAAGGCATTGTGAGGCACTCAGGGTTATAGGGTAAGAGGTGACCCAACTTTTCAATGGTCTGGATTGCACCCCAGAGCGTAACATCCATATTGACAAAGTGACTTATAAATTCAATTCCAATTATGATTTTGATTTGATTGTGCTGTTCAGTTCTCAGTTAGTTTAGTAACACTTATAACTACTTAGAAGTTTGTTTAATCAAAGTTGGCTTTTGTTACTTTATAGTAAAACCCACAAAAATCATACCACTAGTTTTTTTGTTTTGTTTTGTTTTCAAAAAATATCAACAAGGATCATGATATCCTCATCTAGGGTTAAAGGTGAGTGATCAAAAAGGTAATTGTGTGTTGTATCTCAGTGCCCCTTCCCTCTGTTCATGAATTAATACATTGATCCCTTTCACAAGAAACTCTAAGCCTAGTCTTCTCACTAAAATCAATGGCATAACTCCCACCGACATCAGTGGAGCAGCATCCAGCCCTTAGTAATGGCAAGAAGTAAGAATAATTTGTCATAGGCATAGGGCCCATGCTGAAAACTTCATGGGATGGCGGGTGGGTTATGAGTGCCCTCAACTACCAGTGCAATCAATGTGTGTTGAGGCCACTCAAAATCTTTCAGGAAATGTAAAAAGAAAAGGAGTACTTGTGGCACCTTAGAGACTAACGAATTTATTTGAGCATAAGCTTTCGTGAGCTACAGCTCACTTCATCGGATGCAGTATGCAGGGTGGGCAGTATGCATCCGATGAAGTGAGCTGTAGCTCACGAAAGCTTATGCTCAAATAAATTGGCTAGTCTCTAAGGTGCCACAAGTACTCCTTTTCTTTTTGCGAATACAGACTAACACGGCTGTTACTCTGAAACCTATCAGGAAATGTAAGGTACCTTTTAGGATCAAGCCCTAAGTAATGTCTAAATTACTGAAGAACTTAATTTAACAATAAACCTGAAAGAGAACATGACTTATTTCTAGCTAAAATGTTTTTGTGACTGTGGTTGGAAAGGGAAATACATAAGGGTTAAAAATGAAGATGGATGAATAAACAAAACATGCTCCTGATAGCATAGCAATCTGAGACCAGCTGTTGCTGAACAAACATTTATTATTTTAAACCATCATAGGCCTAGAAGAAAATAGACCGACTGGAATAACACCAAACAGGAATTGCATATGTGATAATCAAATATGCCAAGCTCATTGATCCCTAGAATTTTTTTTTTCCGGGGCAGACCTGAATCTATTTCAGTTGTACACAGATCACTCAAAACAAATGCTGTAAAAGATCCTGTGCTTTCCTAAAATGTGTTTATACCAGGAGAATGAAGAAAATTGTCAACTAGCATTCGTTACGTCACACTGGTGCATGAGAATTCCAAATGAATGCTGAAACTCTGGCCACGTCATCACTAGGAGAAAAGGGTATATGGGTTTAACGTGTTAAAAGCCTATGTAGACAAGGCAAGCTGTAGTTCTAACATGTAATAGGTGGTTTACCTCAACCAATTAACATGTTAAAACTAAAGCTGCATTTTTGCTTAACCTGTATGTGGAAGAGAGGTTAGAAGGAGGGAATGAGAATGGGTGGGGAAAAGTTGCTGATTGGAAGTAGAGGGTCGCTAGGTAAAGCTGTGTCTTCATTGGCAAAAAAAAACAGTGATCTGTTACCATGAGATAAATAATGTGTTCTCTACCTTGCTGTAAAATCCCAGTGGAGACAAGGCACAGGTAATTTTTACCACAGTGTGGCTAAGAAAGGTCAACACTATACACGTCTCCCACCTGGAGTTGACTTAACCTAGGTACACTGCTGTAAGCCACGAAGCCCTGTCTCCACTAGGATATTACAGTTTGAGATGGCTAATGACCTTAAAAACACACATCTCTTTTGGCAGTGAACATACAGACTGAGGGGGGGCGGGGAGCAGAGACTCTTAATCTGTCCCACAAGTCTTGGTCCTCTTGGAGGAGTGTCATACCATCCATCTACACACACACACACACACACATGCTGAAGTTTTCACACAGAGTCTCTTTATGTTACTGTCTTAATCATAACTCTCACAGTGGGTTTCAGTTTCACAACTAATGGAAATTGAAATGACTTCAACCTTGCTTTCAACCTCTAGCCTGAATCCCTAACGAAATCATGAACAAACTGTTAGAGAACTTCTGTAAAGCTTGAGGCAACAGCAAGCCCTGACCCAGCTCAAAGTGTTGATTTGTATCTGTTAAACATCCTTTATCGTTGTTTTGAATCCCCTTCCTTGAGTTCTCTCTCAAAGCTCAGTGCTAAGATTTCCCCTGCATTGTCAGTTAGCACTTCATAGCATCAGGCTGTCACTCCCAAAAACAAATGCTTTTACAGGCCCTGTTTTGGGAATGGCATCCAAAATATGACAGTCCCTGGGCTCTCCAGGAGTATTAGCTGGCACTGAATAAAGGACCCTCCTGAGGGTTCCCACCATTTTGTATGTGCTAGAGGGAAGCTACTGGATGCTGTCAAGCAGCAAAGGGGGAAAAAATAAAATAAACCATTTCCCACTTGTGTGATAACAAGAAATCTTTGATTGGTGCACGGGTCAAGCTGAGCTGTTAGCAAATGGCTTTAGGAAAGGAGCCTAAGATATCACAGATTTATAAAATATGACATTTTTATCAAGTCTTGAGCTGTTTTCTAATTACATTCAGCTACACTTAAAGGGGAAACAGGAGGTGTCAGGTTCTTGTAGAGACAAGCAGAAAATTGTCCTCAGTACATCACTGATTATTATGAATTGTGCAGTGTCAAATTACCCAGAAAAGATATAGCAGTAAATCCTTCTAAAAGTCATATTTCCAATTTTCTTTTCAATTTTGTCTCGGAGTAAATTTGGCCACTGGTTTATTCAGAAGCTGACTTTTTTTTTTTAGTATCTTTTCTATATTTAAGTATGTATAATGGATCTGCTAAAAACATCAGAGACCATTAAGCCACAGAAGCATGAAATCAACTAGAAATTATTTTAATTCTATGCACTTGTGCATCACAGTATGAATGAGGTGCCAAATAAACATTCATCAGAACACCAGCTAGTTCTCCAAATACTAATGTGATTTTGAGTTTGGAAACAGAAAGCAGACACTTGCATATATTCTGAGAGAGACACTCGGATGCAAAGGATGGCTTGCACGTATTCTGAGAAGCAAAAGAAGATGCCAATGACTAGATAGTAGCTTTATTGTTGTGTGCTCTGTTGCTAAGTGCTTCTAAAATCAAGGCACTGAGGCTTGACAGGTGCATAACTCTGAGCTTAACATTTATATTGATCATGTTTGTATTGTGCAAACCGAATGAATGCTGTGTTTACAAGTTCTTTCCCAGTATGCATTGTGGTCGGTGTTTAAAGCTGACATTAGTTGTCTAAGGGTAATCTCTTTCTTTGCACCAGTCAATGTGGAGGAGTTTATCCCCAGGGTATTACAGCCATAGGAAAACACTTCCTGGTGGGTGTGGGTATTTGTGGTGGGGGAGGGGGATTCTGGATGTTTATATAGGTGTGTGTGGATTCCCCTCCCCAGTACATCATTAGCCTTAGAAGAGAGACGGGATAAACTGGGCTGATGCTCATACTTCTTATTCTAAGAAGAAATAGCAGGAAACTGACTAAGGAAGAAGGATAGTCTTTTATCTTCTTCCAACTCCAGGGGGTGAGGAGGACAACGACCTTTTGTAGTGATAATCAAGGTGGGCCATTTCCAGCAGTTGACAAGAACTTTTGAGGAACAGCGGGGGAGGGGGGGGAAACAGTTTTACTTTGTGTAATGACACATCCACTCCCAGTCTTTATTCAAGCCTAAGTTAATTGTATCCAGTTTTCAAATTAATTCCAATTCAGCAGGCTCTCATTGGAGTCTGTTTTTGAAGTTTTTTTGTTGAAGAATTGCCACTTTTAGGTCTGTAATGAGTGACCAAAGTGATATATGCCACCATGTGCCAGCAATGCCCCTCTGATGTGTACATTGGCCAAACTGGACAGTCTCTACGTAAAAGAATAAATGGACACAAATCAGACGTCAAGAATTTTAACATTCAAAAACCAGTCGGAGAACGCTTCAATCTCTTTAAGAAAAAAAGTACTCCTTTAAGAAAAGGAGCACTTGTGGCACCTTAGAGACTAGCCGTCTCTAAGGTGCCACAAGTCCTCCTTTTCTTTTTGCGAATACAGACTAACACGGCTGTTACTCTGAAACCGTTCAATCTCTTTGGAAACTTGTTTTACAGTATAAACATTCAAATAACTTGCAACATCACCACAATTTTTTTTTCCAGCCGCTACCTCTGTTATGCTTTCAAATGTTCATATGTATGATCTGTAAAATGGCTGTTGGAGTTTTTGCCTCAAGACAAGAGTTTGTTGCTCATTAAGTTAAGCATATGCAAACACCACTATGCCCCGGCAGCACAATATGACATGACTCTAATGATATTTCTCTATTTCCATCCTTTGAGTAAAAGATTAACATACAATTTATTCAATGACCCCATTCCTCAACTCCATCACTCTTATAAAGCAGTTTGCCAAGCAAAACAGGCATTCCTTGTAACAACTGCTTGATTGTTGAATATACATATTTTTAACTCTGTGCACAGAACAGAAGCTGACCTTCAAATGGAGCTGGGGGCATTTGCATGCTGCACTGCATGTCTGTGCAAAGGAGGGGCCCCTCTGAAGGTCTTCAGGGAGATGATCTGTATAGCTAGCAGAGGGTACTGTGACTCCTTCCTAGCTTATGGTCCATTAATGTTCTTTTAAAGGAAGACAAATTTTTGTGGAGAGGAACAGCTGCTGCTGGAAATTGTGATCTATTCATAATAGAAAATCCCATTCATTAGTCTCTCTGAAGTACTTATATGGTCCCTATTACCCACAATACCTGAATGTATTTATTTAGCCTCAGAACACCCATGTGAGGTAGGGAAGTGCTATTATCCCCATTTTCCAGATGGGGAACAGAGACTGAAAGAGACTAAGTAACTTGTGCAAGATCACAGAGGAAGTCTGTGGCAGAGCAGGAAATTTAACCTGGGTTTCCCAAATACTAGGCTAGTACCCAAGCCACCTAACCATCGTTCTTCTTGTTTCAGTTCTGAAATAAAATTCTTAGTCCTGAGTAAACTTCCATGCCTAGAAAATCCCCACTGAAAGGGACCTGAGAATGTAGCTAAGACCTAAGCATGCCGACATTATGTTTAAAACTTTTTCACCTGTGGAATTCACTAACAGCATTTATGCAGATAAGGGTAAAAATATTCCTTGGATTTTTGCGTCCACCTTATCGGCCTGAAGAAGACCCTTGGTAAAGAGAAAAATATTCTTGAGAAGAAAGAAGGCTAGAATTTCTAAAAGAGAAAATGGAAGTCTTGTTTGCCTCTCTTGGTCTCCAGATGAACCTGTGTACTCTAACTGGTTCTCTTTGGAGCTTAAGGCAGCATTGCAGGGGCTATTTAGGTTTATGATCTAAATTGGGCTAGAAAGATTGTGAGAGACTATAAGGCACGCCCTTGGGATGTGGGAAACTAAAGTTCCTGGTCAAATGACTATACGAAGTAGAAGAGTATCTACAGGGGGAAGAGAGAGAGCCCTGCTGAAGAATATCTAATAATACAGTGGTGAGGGCACTCTCTAAGAGACAGGAGTTGTGGGATCAAATCAGTGTTCCATCTTGGGCAACGGGGGGAATTGAACCAGTGGTACCCCACATCTTGGATGAATGCTCTAATAATTGCTGGACCGAAAGTTACGGGGGAAGTGAGGGGCAGGTGAGAAGCACCATCACCATTTCATCCGCTGCTTTGTGCAGGGCTCGGCCTGTTAGGTGATTTCTGAGAACATGTACCAGATTAGGTTCTGCAGGTGAGATAGGCAGGGGAAGGCCTAGTTTGAAGATTCCAGCGGGGCTGAGGCATCTCGGTACCCAGGACAGAGGTGGCTGTGAGCATGCTCAATGGCAGATTTTTAGGCCCCTTAGAGAATTAATTGGTACAAATTTAGGTGTCTAGAAGTTTTAGGATTATGTGGCATCTTAGAGGGGGGTTTTAGGAGGCTAAATCCATAATATAGATTCTCAAAGTGGCAGAGCCGCAAAGAGATTTAGACACCTAGCCCCAAATATGTAACTAAGCCCCTAACTTCCCTTTTGTTTCTGCCTCCATCCTTTGCTGCATCAGTCAAATACATAGATCTACTAGAGCCAAAGAGGTAACTGTGGAAAGATGACCTCTTGCACCAACTATTCTCTATGAGCTGCTGCTTTCTGACTGTTGAGTGCCTTTAAATCCCATTGACTTAAAAACCTCCTGCAGGATGAAGCTCACGAGGTGGGGACAGTTAGCCATATACCTAATTTGACAAATCAGACAAGTTATCTTTGAAACCTGAAGCCTTGGATTGTTGGAGGGCTCTTTTCATCACCCTCGACTGCTAAGTTGGTATCAGTCATAGTACTGTCCATCAGATAGTCCATTTAAAAACCACCAGGCTGATCTCCTTCTGTCCTAATCAGTCAGGTGAGAGAAAAGCCCCTACAGTTTCTGTAGGCAATACCAAATAAAATACCTCTGCTCACAGGCTGCCTGTGAGCACAGGGAATGTGCTGCTGCAAAGGGCTGAAAATGAAGTTTCCACACTCTCATTTGTCTCTTGATTTCCGGCTGTGTTGTGTGTGTATAGGCATGCCCACTACCCTTTTCTCCGTCCACTTGTAAGTGGGGGAATAGTCCTGCTATTGTGGGGAACTTTCCTGGCTTCTGCATGACCCCGGTGAAGTGGGCTAGCGAACGGATCTGAGTCCTTGCTCCCACTTCCTGTACCCAGTGGTCTCCCTGCCCTTGAGGACTCCGCTTCCACTCTCCTGTCTGGCAGAGTCCTCGTAACCCCAACAAGGCTGGGCCCAGGATTCCTGGGGGGCTCGACCCCCAACCCTGCTGTGGTCACCTAGGACAGGGGCTAGGGTGTCCCCACTCCGGGGTACTCTCTCTGCACTGGGCACTCCTCTGACCCACTGACCATTACATACAAGTTAAAGCAAATGCAAGTTATTTAATCAACAATTAATTTTAAAAAGAATAAGGAAAAGTGGGAAAGGTGAAAGGAAACACATCACCCCACTCTGTGGCAGGGAACATCACAAAAAGTGTCTCTGGAATGTCAGGGCAGTTCACAGTCTGTTCCTTGTAAGACCCAGGCCTTTTTCTCCGGCCCAGGCTGTGCTGCAGGGATGCTGTGGGTTGGACACTTGCTCTGGTGGTGGCCACACGCTCTCAGGCTCTAAGGGGTACGACGCTTCTTCCCCGTGTCGTCCCCGCCCTGTCGGGGTTACGATCCAAGCCTGGCCTGCAGAGCCTCTTGGCTGAGGCATCTCCCTGTGCTGGGCCCACTGCCCAGGGTCCCCCTTCGCTCTCCCCAGCTGCTCACCGCACCCAGCTCCGGACTGCTCCAGCCCCAGCTCCACTACTCTGTCTCTGCACTGCTGCTGCTCTGCCTCCAGCTCCCTGGGCTGCTTCTCTGGCCCCTCTGCCTCTGGTTGCCACAGCTCCGCTCCCAGGACATGTCTGCTCTGCAGGCTGCCCCCGTGACTCTGCTCCCACCACTGACCTGCCCCGGGGGCTGCCCCTCTGGCCCTGGCTGCCGCAGCTCTCCTCCCAGGGCAAGTCTGCTCTCTCTGGGCTGTGCCTCTGGCTTTGGGGCTGCAGCTCTGCTCCCAGGACAGGGTCTGCTCTCTCTGGATCTGACACAGCTCTGCCCCCCAGCTCAGTTTGGACCCCTGCTTTCCCCCTTAGCTCAGGCCCACTCTGTCTGACCCAGGCAATTCCAGTTCACACGGAGGACGGGACCTCCCTGGCCTCCTGACTCCTTGATTAGCCTGCCTGCTCTGTCATTCAGTCTGACCTGGAGCATTGGCCTCTCCCCATTGTTCTTGGGGGCTGTCAGTCTCAGGGTCCTGATTCCCCCTCCACCCTTCCCCCTTTTCAGTACTGGGAGCTAGCTGCTAAAATTCCCCCACTGAATGTTAGTAAGGGGGCAACAGTCCACTTGCACACGCTTTCCCTCACTCTTAGTATAGAGAGGTTGCAGCACCCTACTAACAAGCTGAAGCCAGTTAATGAACAGCAAAATGGAGAGTCCATTATTACATCCACCTTGATTTTCAGTGACCTGATGCTGGAGTTCAGGTGAGTGGAAACGTTCAAGATTGCCAAAATATGAGTAACAATGAGAATTTCAGGAGAAACTATAAACTGAAATGGAACCCTGTCTGCATCCTAGCTCAAGGTAAGATTTTCCACAAAGCTTAAGGGTAAAATTTGCAAAGATCCCAAACTCCAATTTTCAAAAGTGACTTAGGCATTTGGGAACCTAATTCGCATTGACTTTCCATGGGACTTGTGCACTTGAAACAGAGTGGATATTATGAGTGGAATTTCAAAAAGTGCCTTGTGTCCCCCAGTGCCAGTAAAGATCTCCTTGCTTGCCTCATGTATAAGAATCATAGACTATCAGGGTTGGAAGGGATGTCAGGAGGTCATCTAGTCCAACCCCCTGCTCAAAGTAGGACCAATCGCCAACTAAATCATCCCAGCCAGGGCTTTGCCAAGCCTGACCTTAAAAATCTCTAAGAAAGGAGATTCCACCACCTCCCTAGGTAACGCATTCCAGTGCTTCACCACCGTCCTAGTAGAAAAGTTTTTCCTAATATCCAACCTAAACTCCCACACTGCAACTAGAGACCATTACTCCTTGTTATGTCATCTGGTACCACTGAGAACAGTCTAGATCCATCCTCTCTGGAACCCCTTTTCAGGTAGTTGAAAGCAGCTATAAAATCCCACCTCATTCTTTTCTTCTGCAGACTAAATAATCCCAGTTCCCTCAGCCTTTCCTCATAAATAATGTGCTCCAGCCCCCTAATCATTTTTGTTGCCCTCCACTGGACTCTTTCTAATTTTTCCACATCCTTCTTGTAGTGCGGGGCCCAAACCTGGACATAGTATTCCAGATGAGGCCTCACCAATGCCGAATAGAGGGGAATGATCACGTCCCTCGATCTGCTGGCAATGCTCCTACTTATACAGCCCAAAATGCCGTTAGCCTTCTTGGCAACAAGGGCACACTGTTGACTCATATCCAGTTTCTTGTCCACTGTAACCTCTAGGTCCTTTTCTGCAGAACTGCTGCCTAACCGCTTAGTCCCTAGTCTGTAGCAGTGCATGGGATTCTTCCGTCCTAAGTGCAGGATTCTGCATATGTCCAACTGATCTAAGATTACTCTTGTCTTTATACTAATAAGCAGGGATACTATAAACCTATCAAAAAGAAAAGGAGTGCTAGCGGCACCTTAGAAACTAACCAATTTATTTGAGCATAAGCTTTTGTGAGCTACAGCTCACTTCATCGGATGCTGTAGCTCATGATAGCTTATGCTCAAATAAATTGGTTAGTCTCTAAGGTGCCACTAGTACTCCTTTTCTTTTTGCGAATACAGACTAACACAGCTGCTACTCTGAAACCTATAAACCGAACAGACATTGTAGTGCCTTTGCTGAAGAAATTCTGCTGATATGGTCTGTTCTGTTCAGTCATGAATTATGCTCACTTCAGAGTGATGAGACTGCAAAATTCACAATTCAAACTTACTCCTAAGTTAAATGTAAGTCAAACAGTAGATACAAATTTCAATGATTGACAACAGAAACTGTAGCCAGTAGTAGGAACGACTACAGCGTGATACTTTTCTTTTTTTTTAAAACTATCTCCTAGCTGAAATATTCAGAAATAATAAGGAAGGGGAAGAATTATTTAGAGTACGTAAAGGGGGAAGGATAAGTGCCTGAACTGTCTTACCAATGGATAAGACAAAAAAAATGTAATATCATATGCTGTTAAACTTTTATAAGAAATCCTCAATGCCCTTTCTCAGTATCATTCATCTAAATAACATGTTGGTTATGATTGCTTGTGTTCTTGCATGTTTCAACGGAGTACTTATTCATGTTCACTTAACTCTGCTGGCCATACTGTATTATTCTCGTACCAGGAGGACTCATACTCCATGCTGCACATCCTTTTTGAGACCCTCTGACTGCTTATCATGACCTGCTTATCATGAGACATCTAAACAAAAATCCATAATGCTGGAATGTTCTGTGCATGAGCAACACCACTTTCAACTAACTGGGAGAGGCAGTCATGGACACAATGCCTTGGAGAAAGGTAGGGTTATTTGGTCATATGGAGGTCTGCAGTCACAATGTGTAGAAGCCTTTATGACTTCAGGGCCATGCCACTCTTGTCACCTCCATGCTTCAGGGCTAAGATATGGACAAACCATAATATGCATTTACTCAACCTCTCATCCAATCATCTCAAAGAACTTTACAAGCTAACTTTCAATGAAAGATGAGAAGATCCCTCTAACTCCCCTTTTGAGACAATACTTAAGTAATGTGTAGTGATCACTTTACGCATAACTCTATTGCAGCCACCTCTGCGGAGGAATGTGCATAGCATCACTATAGAAGTGCTAAGGAGAGGAAGTGGGGAAGGGCCGTATCCTAGAATCAAGGGATAAACACTAGAAAATGTACAGAAGGGAACAATCTTGAAATGGCAGAGAGCTGGTCTAGGACATCTAAAAGGTCTTTCTGAACTCCAGTATTTCTCTTGTGGATATAGATAGATAATATAAACTATAAACTCCTACAAAATATTTATTAAGCCTGCCAGGTAAGCATTGGGCTAGCCTTCTTTGCTCCTTCATAGAGGAAATACGGAAGAGGGATGGAGGGGAAGGAGGAGGAGAAAAATGTAATCAAGAAATTAAAAATGTAACTTAATTGGACTTTACATTTCACACATTAACAAACAGTAGTGAATATTCTCTAGTTCCTCCTAAATTCCTGTGGACTATGGGTTTCTTAGCACTCCTTTTTAATCTCACTGTTTATTAACATTTAGTGGGCTGGGGAGGGACAACACTAAAGAATTGTTGCATAAGGAATTAAGTATTGGAGATACTCTGACTGTGTCTAAAAAATCATTTGGTCCCAAAAGTAACATTCATGAAGCAGGTCACTGATTGGATTGTAACACAAAGCAGGCCAGCAAATCCAAATTCAAAGTCAATCTGACTACTTTTCACAGCAAACAAGACCTTCCTGACAACAATGCACTTTCCTTCAAGGGGCTAGTGAGAAAGCACAGAACCTGTTCACCCAGCTGTCAACAGCTAACCCTCTGCTGCCAAATCACCAGATTATGTAGCAAAGGTTCTGGCCATTAGGTTAATTACAATGAAATGTCTTTGTTCGTTTATATTCGAACATTTTTTGAGGGCTTGTTTTCTTTCCTCTCCCTATGTTGCTGGCACCAGCACCATCAGCTTTCTAAATAAATATCACATGATAAATATCACATTATCACATGATAATGTTGTCCCTGCACTTCTGACCCATTTTCCTTTACAGTTCTTGACCCAGTGGAAAGCACAGTAGAGTAAAAAAGCAGAGACAATCCTTATCCTAATACTTAGCTGTCCAGACCCCGAAGCACTTAACAAAGGAGGCCGATAACATCATCCCCATTTTACAGATGGGTGGGAAGCAGGTCTTACGCTGTGCACTTGGACACGCTCCTGGAATTAGACCTAAGTCAGTGCTCACCCACAATTAAAGTCCCAGTTCACCAAGGGCTGAGTATGTGTGCAGCATATTCAAATACTTCTTATGTTCTGATTTTCTAAACTATCTCTAAGACATCTGCTGAAAGCTTCACAGGTCTTTTGTATTTCCCTAGCTTAGTTCTTGTAATAGCCATACATTTTGAGAAAGAAAAAAAGACAATGAATGTGAGCCAGTAAGTCTATGTACAAATACACTGAAAGAAAAGCTCATGTAAAAATCCATGGTAATAGAATCATTTCTATTAATTGCCTTTGTTTCCAGAATGGTGCTACCAATGTATTTAAGTGGTTAAATACTGAAGCCAGTCCTTACCCATATTAAGCTTTCATGGAAGACAAATTGGTGTTTTGCATGACTAAATATTGACTTCGGGGTCTGATCCAGTGTGAATATATTGGGTAGCTAGTATTTTCCTAGACAAAAACAGTAGCTCCCTAATGGAAAACTTGATGAGCAAGGGAATGAGAGAAGAAAGCACTATGGTGTACATTTAACACCATGCCTGACCTCACCACTGGTTCATGCTCATTAAACATCCAGAACACTCAGACCGTCACTAAAGACCAAACCTGTGTGCTGAGAACTCCTTCAAATCCCATTGAACCCATTGACAGGGTATGTTATGTGAAGCACTTACACGCGACAAGTATTTTTTTTTCTAATTGTGCCCCAACTGTTATAAGATGTGGGGGAACCACTCTGTTTATCGATCAAGTTTATTAATATACTTTCTATTGCATTAGCAATTGACCAATTGAGGCATAATTGGAGATCAGGACCGATTGGACTCAACACTGCACAACTAAGTAACAATGTTTTTGCCCCATTGTCCAAGAGCTTTCATTAATGTGCAGAGCTATTCTGCTGATTCACCCTGTCATGCAAACCAGGTGGATCTTGTGAAGAGCACAGAAAGGATGGTGAGTGATGGGTGGTCCTTCATGGATAACTCTGGAACCACCCACATCTGCCTGCCACTCCAACAATAGAACATAGTTCAGGCTGTGGTTCAAGCTTCCTGTGGTGTTACTGTAAGATGAAAGAACACTAGAAGGAATTTTAGACAACAAGTAGCTAAATTCAGCATACACAGTAGTATACATATATATAGCTGAATGTTCACTTTTCTTTTGCCAAAAAATGAACACCTGGGGAACTACAAAATTTCTCTTTTTAGACACCAACAAAACCTAATCAAAATCTTAGTTTGGCACAGGGAAAGCCATTTCCTATAAAAGAAAGCTTGTTTACTCATACAACTGTACCTACTCAGCCATGATACCAACACCATTAAAGTAGACAGCAATCATCCCCTAATAAAGTACCCAAGAATCATAATCCTCTTGCATAAATCATATAAGGATATCTTTAGAATGCAATAGGCAAGGTACCACAAATTTCATAATCATATTTTAGAGCCATATAATCTGACCTCCACCATAACACAGGCCACAGATTTCACCAGTGATTTCCCCTACATAAAGCATAACAATTTGTGATGAAACTAAAGCATTTATTTTCTATCTATATTAGGATGATTGTACTGCCATCCATCACCCATAGCATCTGAGTGCCTTGCACATACAGTTAGAAAGACCTCCAGACTTGACATAACAATTCCAAGTGATGGATAATTTACCACACTCCTTGGTAATCTGTTGCAATGGTTAATTACCCTTATGTCCAGTTTACCAAGTTTTCAATATATCTTAATTTAAAGGAGCCTAAGGAAGTTAGGCACCAAAGCAACAACCCCAGGCTGTGTTAAGAATCCCAGACAATCCTTAGTCTTTTTTTTTTAACGAAGGTTGTTGGGGTTTTTTTTTTTTTTTTCAAATTTAATCTTAGGAAATTGGAGTAGATAAGAAAGGTGATTGATTGCAGTGTTATTAATGATAACATTCTGTGCTAAGTTGCATTTTATCTGCCCTGTGTCTTTGTGTGTTCTTGTTCTTAAATTTTACAAGTACTAACAGATTTCATGGGGATATTTAAGTAGTTTTGTTCAGTAGTAAAATCCATCGTACAAATTTAATTTATAGTGATCTTTCAGGTCTAACTTTAAAAACTGGTGACACCAAGGCTCTGCCTCAAGAATATTTATTTAAAATATACAAAACCAGCATGATCTATAACAATATTGGCTATTTTTACTAAGTAATTGGAACACTTCTTAATGAAAATATTTTGTAGTTCCCCAGGTGTTCATTTTTTGGCAAAAGAAAAGTGAACATTCAGCTATATATATGTATACTACATCAATTGTATCAGATTTTTTTCCTTCTAACTGATATTTTACAATTGCAACACTTCCTATTTTCCATAATTCCCCTGATTTAATGTGGATTTTTAAAGTTTTTTATATGAGCAACTATGGTACTTCAGAAATGTAGATAACCAGACACTGTCTGTATCTCACACATTGTGATATTGTGATGTCTTGTTCAGAACACCCAGCCCTGTGAGACACTGTTACTGCTGTGCCTCCTTTGAAGTAAACTTTGCTGCTGCCAAACTGTGTGAACGCTCCCTGAGACCAGCTTGTCCGCCTTACCTGCAAACTCTTCACGACTCTGCCAGTCCAAACCTTTCCTTCCAGGTAACAATCATGGAACCGGATTTCCCCAAAGATGAATCATAGAATCATAGAATCATAGAATATTAGGGTTGGAAGGGACCCCAGAAGGTCATCTAGTCCAACCCCCTGCTCAAAGCAGGACCAATTCCCAGTTAAATAATCCCAGCCAGGGCTTTGTCAAGCCTGACCTTAAAAACCTCTAAGGAAGGAGATTCTACCACCTCCCTAGGTAACGCATTCCAGTGTTTCACCACCCTCTTAGTGAAAAAGTTTTTCCTAATATCCAATCTAAACCTCCCCCACTGCAACTTGAGACCATTACTCCTCGTTCTGTCATCTGCTACCATTGAGAACAGTCTAGAGCCATCCTCTTTGGAACCCCCTTTCAGGTAGTTGAAAGCAGCTATCAAATCCCCCCTCATTCTTCTCTTCTGCAGGCTAAACAATCCCAGCTCCCTCAGCCTCTCCTCATAACTCATGTGTTCCAGTCCCCTAATCATTTTTGTTGCCCTTCGCTGGACTCTCTCCAATTTATCCACATCCTTCTTGAAGTGTGGGGCCCAAAACTGGACACAGTACTCCAGATGAGGCCTCACCAATGTCGAATAGAGGGGAACGATCACGTCCCTCGATCTGCTCGCTATGCCCCTATTTATACATCCCAAAATGCCATTGGCCTTCTTGGCAACAAGGGCACACTGCTGACTCATATCCAGCTTCTCATCCACTGTCACCCCTAGGTCGTTTTCCGCAGAACTGCTGCCTAGCCATTCGGTCCCTAGTCTGTAGCTGTGCATTGGGTTCTTCCGTCCTAAGTGCAGGACCCTGCACTTATCCTTATTGAACCTCATCAGATTCCTTTTGGCCCAATCTTCCAATTGGTCTAGGTCCTTCTGTATCCTATCCCTCCCCTCTCCTTCTGTATCCTATCCCTCCCCTATGATTCCCTGCAGGGTTCTGTCCCTCTCACTTACAAAAGTTAACTTTGCTTCCTCTAAAGAGAGAGCGTATGTATTAATTGTTAGGTTGGCTGAGGACTCATCATTCACTCCTAATATGCAGATGGTTTTGTAATAAAATAAGAATGAGTTTATTACTAAAGAACAGATATTGAAGTGCTACTAAGCAAGAATCAATGAGACAGGTATGGTTACAAATGAAACAAAATGCTTTCTAGTGATTAAAACTTAATTTAGTGATATTCTTTGCCTAAGGCATTTTTTCTCTTACATCAAATTTCCAGGCTAACAGGATCCAGCTTTCATAGGCTCAAAGAGTCCCATCCCCTTATGTCCCTTAAAGGGCATAACTCAAATGTCTCTCTTTTTTTTTTCCCTGATATTGTTTTTGCCTCAAGAGCCAGGCTTCCTGGTATACAGATCCTGTCCCTGGTGTGATTGTTGACAGTCTTCTCCCCCACTTGTTTAGCTTATATGTGATACACTTTCATTGTTCTCTGCCTGCAACCAAGCCATTTAGATGGGTAAATACACATTCCTTTGCCTAAGGTGGGCTGTGCCTCTCAAATGACATTTGAAGAACATATTTCCAGCATACATTTATAACTGACTGTGCACAACCCATACATCCATCATGTAATGATTTTCATGACCATCATGTGTGACCGGTTTACATATGATACCGTACGTGATACCTTTGGGATATATATTATGACAACAGTATGTTGGGGCAATACATGTGAGTTACAGCATGGGGAGAGAGGGGGTGGCTGGGCCAGTTGGCCTTGAGAAGGTTCCAGAGTCACAGATACACTGGTAAAAATTATATCAGGTAGCAACACAAATTCTACCTGATATCATATCTTAATTTTATGGCAGCACTTTTGAAAAAAATCACATCCATTTCTGATTCATTTGGTGTTCGGTATAAATACCATAGAATATAATTAATCCACGTAATATATACTAGGCTGTCATATGTAGTTCTATTGGTGTTTCATTTTAATTTAGCAGTACTTAGCAGACACTTAACTCATTGTCATTCTGAGGCACAAAACTATTAAATTTATCTTCATTTTGTGCTTTTTCATAGATTGAAATTAGCTTATGCTAAGTTATGTTGCTACTATTAACCTAAAGATGATTTCTCACCTGCCACTTATTTCTAATGGAGGAAGCTAAAGGCCAGATTTTTCAGAACTCAATCCACTAAGTACCTTTGAAAATCTGGCCAAGAATTTCCCAATGGGAGGAAATTTAAGGGAGCTGAGAATTTTTGAGAGTTTGACCCTAAATCATCATTGTACAGGAATTCTTATTTTAAAAAGAGATGAAAATGTATATGGGGTGAAATCCTGGCCCCATTGACATTAATCAGAGTTTTGCCATTGACTTCAATAGAGCAGGATTTCTCCCACAGACCACCAAATGTGATTATGCCAAAGCAAATGTACACGTAGATACAGCACCTCTGTCAGTCCTGTATAATCTGCCTTTCAGTCCATGCTATATATCACAGTTGATATGATATATCATACTTACTAGTGACCCCACTGTGTGCATATATGTGAACATACACTCTATCTGCTCATTCAGGAATTCTGTTAAAAGAACATCAGGGTTGGATGGTTACAGCCTGAGCAATCAGGAAATAAAGTTAAGGTTGTGCATGGTGGCACAGATGAAGCTGAGCCACTGTTTCACGGAGGAAGTAGAATCTCTCTGGTGCATAGGGGGTGAGGTTCACCTGCAAAGGTCTTCAGTTTGCAGGAATCTTGGGAGAGTTTTAGAACACATTGTATTTTTGCATGAATTCTATTTAAAACCATTGTTTAAAGAAATTAGCATTTTTTTCTTTCTTGTAATTAAAGTGATTCCAAAGTCTCTTTTCTACATTGTAATTATGATTTAGTGGAAGACCTAATAGGATTGTTAAGGAGAAAAGCTAAGCATGGACATTGGTGTTTAATAATTTGAGGGCCGTGTCAGAGATGTCCCAGAGCAGGATTATTTATGTCAGTGAGAGACAATGTAAGTAAGAGAAGTGGAGGCTCATGCAGTGATTTCCAGAACACTGGAACTAGCATTTTTATTACTAAGGGTATCAGCGATTGAAGGAGAAGAAAAGAGGGGGGCCACGAGTGTGATATAAGTGATAAAACATCCCACAAATAATTGAATGTTTCATGTTTTGATTTATTCACACTGTGATTCCCACAACATCAGTTTTCCTGGTGCTTTAATTATTTTCTCCACTGACATCTGGTAAAGATCATTCAAGTCTTGTGAACTTGAGAAACATAAAAACAAATAAAAAGCAAGATTGCTTGCTGGGGTGATTCTCCCAAGAATTCCAGGGCCCAATGATGACCTTGTGGAGTTTATCTGTAATGCAGCGTGCATTGCCACTGATGTCCAAAGCAAAGATTCTCCCAGCACTAAACCACACTGGAGTTTGTCTTTAAATATTTAAGGTTGTTTGAAACTGAAATTGAACTCCCCTCCCTAAATATACTGTGTGCAAGATTCAACACACTTTCAAACAAAGTAATAGCCATGCCCAGAACATTCCTTGTATTGTACCAGAACCTTTTGCAACTGTCTATTTAAGAGTAGAGCTGGCAAAACCCTTTTTTCCAGGAAAATGCAGTTTGGTCAACAAACATTTCTTGAATTTGCTTAACTGTTTTGTCTGGGAAAGAAAAAGAGAATCCCCCAAAAGTCAGTTTCATTTGAACATTTTCATACCATTTCAAGTATTTTATTCAAAATACTTTTTTGTTTTGAATTTTTCTTAAATTTTAAAAAGTTAAAAACCCTCAAAATAAAATGTTTCATTTGGCATGAAACATTTTTTTTTGTTTCATCAGAAAAATTCAAAAAATGTTTGTCTGAGTTGAACTTGAAACAAAAAAATGTTTTGAACCAAATCATCAAACCACAGCTCTGGTAAAGAACGACCTTCATTACTTGCTATTAATATGTTCTAAGGTTGCATATGGCCCCTACCGATTTGAATAGGAATTCGGTGGCATCAAGGGGAGAATAGACTTCATCGTATGCTAATTAAAAAATATTACCCCATTGTACCTTTCCCTACTACCCCACACTTTTATAACCAATTTACTCTGCAGAACTGATCAGCATATTAATAGCATTCCTCTAATTCACAAATAGGACTCCAGTTGCGAATATCCATTAAATGTAAAGTTATACCCTGTTAGGTTCAATACAGGAAGTACAAACGTGTTTTCTTTAATATGAATAATATTATAAGATACAACCCTGTACTTTTATTTTAATTTTTGAACCCTTCCATAATTCACAGATATAGAAGTGTTGCTATTTTTCATAACTAATCACTAGAGCAGTGGGTGTATTTTGGAGGTTCTCCATTATGCAATATTGTCTAATTAGATTTTTTTTCATGTTCTTTCACTTTTAGCTTTCTCTTTCTTCATCTGATACACTCTTCTCTTTTCCCACTTTAAGTTCTTCTTTTCTTGTCTCTCTCTTTCTTCATCATGTTTTCTTAAGATGTAGAAATATGTCTTTAGATCATTCTCTGTCACCCTAATGCTTTATTTTCTAATCAGGGTATTCAGGCACTGAGGATCTTTCTACCAGTCTAATTCAGTGAACTTAAGCACTGGGCTTGCTCAGACTTGAACTGCCACCATCAAAGTCTGTCACTTTAAAAAGTAAGACTAGCGAAAATTTTGACGAGCGACTTACCAAAAAAGTGGGGGTTTGGTTACATGAAATTTTTCAGAAAACGTGCCTGTTCTGTGTGGAAAATTTGAAAGTGAAATATTTGACCCAAACTCAAATATTTTGATATGGTGGAGTAATTCAGCTGCAGAGCCCTGCCCACTGAGAATGAAATGGGTTCATCAGGCAAACACGTTCCGTGATGTACTACTTCCCCTCCCTCCAAGAGGGGAGGCTCTGGTGTGTCATGAGATACCGGCTGACCAGGAACCCTGGTCTATAGAGAAGGCTAGGAGCAAGACGCACCACAACAGCCATTGTGTACCAAAATATTTTGGTTTTCAGCTAAAATAGTTCTGGTTTTGCCCCACCTCTCCTTTTTTCTGAAAAACTGAAATTTCCTAGGAAGCGGAGGGAGACACTTTCCCACCAACTCTATAAAAGAAGCTTGGTCCCTAACCACCCCCAGTATTCACAGGTTTACACATTTCTTTAAATACTAAGGAGCTGGAAGTAAATATTTGATTCTAGAGCCCACTGAAAGAATTTATGAAATCTAGAGATGGAAAAAGCCCTTTGGGTCATCTCTCTGCTGCTGAAGGACTGTTGTGTATTGTGTGAGCTATCCTGCCTGAGTATATCACTACACCAAATGGTGGGTTTCCCCTTGGGATACTATTCCACAGACTAGTAGGTAGCCTCCATAGAAGTATGGTTTGATCGATCAAGTAGCCCCTGGGTTAGCCAGGTTTATTTGCATGAGGGAGAACTGGGGGGATAACTCCCTTAGAATACAGGCTTTAATGAAGAGTTTGTAAGGTACCATGTACACTAATGACACTCATGACATTTTTTTTTTGTATTGGGTAGGTTTTTCCTGATATTTTCCCTAGTTTAATCACTTTTGCACAATGTATACTTCATCCAAAGAACGTTAATCAAAGGTTCTTCAGGAACTCTCATGTAATACTTGCAGAGCCCATGGATCTAATAGGAAAGCCTCATATGCTACCAGTTGTAAAGGCAGAAGGAACGGAATACTAGTTATGGACTGTAGCGCAGGATGCAGACCCATGGGAACTAACAGGGAAGTGCTGAAGACGACGATTGGAGTTACTGGGATCTCTCCAGCTCTTGAGAGTTGAATATCACTGCTCTAGATAACCAGAAGCAAAATAGAAGCACACACAGATGGAAGGAACAAAGCAGTCAGGATAACATAAGGTAATATGGGGAACCATGAGAGAATAAGAAGACCATCAGGGTATAGAGAGATCTGTCTTACCAAAAAATACTGTGATATTTCTCAATTGCAAAATTGCTTCAAAATTGTTTAAACAGGGGATTTGAACCAAAAGAAGGCAAATTTCACAAAAAAACCTCATGCGTTCTTTCAAATAAGCTAGCAAGGTAAGATGGGATTGTCCTATGAGACAGGTTAAGCAAAATGTTTATTTTCAGATGCCAACCATGAAGAAATAAATCAGAATTCTGAGTTTCACAAACAAAATTATATTTTTTTCTGGAGTGAGGTATATGGAATCCAGCATGTAAAAAAAAAAGTATTTTTGTTTTAATTGTTCTAGTAGATTTCTGACTTCTGCACCCCTCTCCTAACTAATAAAAAAAGGCATATCACAAGCTCGGGGGGAAATGCTTCTGGGAGCCACTTATTAAAACATTAGCATCATATCATTGATATAATGCTTATCACTTCTAGCAAGAGCGTGGATTGTAGGGAAGAATAATCGATTCCCTATTGGCTGAATAATATAAATAACCACCAGTGCTGACAAGTATTTTAAAATGAAATTGAACAAGCTTGTATCCTGTTACTATACCAAATTTTTAAGTAAACCACCTTCTTCACATGAGAACCAATGAGGCAGTGCTTCAATAAACCCATGAGGAACAGAATTTTACCAGGGTGGCTGATATAGGAATAACCTACCTGTAATTTAAAATGGATAGATATCTTCCAGTCTAAAGATTGCAAGCTCATTACTTTTCTTAAGTCTCATGTAAAAAGTAGCATTGTCTATCTTGTAAAAAAAAAAATGTAACTCAAAAAAACTAACTATCTGAAAAGCAGAAAGGTTTTAAAGAAGGACATCCATCAGGAAAAACTGTGTTATGGGTAAGTCCAGTGCCAAGATTTACTCTACTTTACAGTTCTGAAAGTATGTCAGTGGTTTGGATTGATTACAGGGAAATTTATGATTGTGTTTCCCTGTTTTATAGTTCAGTCCTCGTTCTGCAAAAATTGTTAATAGACGGCACGCTTCACAGTAGGCAAAAGCTGAAATTAGAAGAGTACTCAGAATTATATGTTTGAAATGCCTACCGCCTTATCCTCTTCTATTGCCTTCCCTTATAACCTTGAACTCCCTGATCAAAAGAATTAAACTGAATGAAAGACTCAGAATGGAATTACAGAACTAATTGCTTGCTGTATTGTAAATGGAGGCTAGACAGTGAGTCATATTAGGTGTGCAAGCCTGGAAAATGTCATGAAGTGTTTCCTTTTCTAGAGGCATTCTGAATAGTGTGAGTTGCACTAATGCCTCAGGACATGACATCTCCTTTCTTTCCAATTACTGGTAGGAATTACAAGCAATTTCTTTTTGAAAAAACGTAAGTTACCTACAACATACAGTAAGGACAGTACTAAAATAACTGGACTACTGAGAATTTTAAAAGTGGTAAGGAAAGGCTAGGTTTCAGAGTAACAGCCGTGTTAGTCTGTATTCGCAAAAAGAAAAGGAGTACTTGTGGCACCTTAGAGACTAACCAATTTATTTGAGCATGAGCTTAAGGCTACAAAGCCAATAATTTTGGGCGCATCTTTAGACATGGTAAGATTATGTCTTAAACCAAAGCAGGTAGTACTGATTGGAAAGAGCAGCTTAGACTGATACCCTCAAGAATTGCAAGCCAGTTAAGGCCTTGTGTCGGCTGGGTGGTTGTTAGAACATGTTAGCTAACATGTTCTAATTAACATGTTTGAAAGTGCCTTGTCTACACAAGTCTTAACTTGAACAGCATAGCTTGTGTTAAAGGCAGCATTAACCCTATATACACTAGACTTTTAAAATGTTAGCTAGCACGTGCTAACATCATCACATCTTTCAGTCCTAGTGAGACAAGCCTGAGTGTTCCATTCTTGATCATACAGTGTGTTAACCTCTAAGGTGGGAGGGCAGAAAGTATGCTAAAAATAAAGAGCCTCCATGTTCCAATAAAAAATGGGGCAGGATTTTTAATTTCAGATCTCACTGTATATACTCCCCAGCCAACAACGTGCTTTAGCTAGAATTAGAAAATGCAGGATGTGTCTCAAGAAAACAAACCTGCCTTTAATTTAAAGCCTGTTAACCATGGTTCTCGACAAACATAAACACCCGTACGAACTACCACTCTTCATAACTTTCAATATGTTGGGCTCCCCACCATAATGTGAGTGGGTTATGAGCATCGGCAAGTCTGAATTAGATAATGCAGGTTGGATCCTAAGCACTGTGCCGCAGAGCTGAGGCCATACAGACTCAGTTATGAAATCACTGCAGCTTCCTACTTCTTTCAGCGTAAATTATATTACTTTGTTAATTATACTGAGGGTAAAATAGGGTCCATTGCTATATAACATCCCCTGTATAATACTTTATTCTGAGAGTTGTTAAATAACCTATATTACAGGGTGCCTTCCTCCATTGTACTTCAATAAGCAGGGTTTAGTTTGTGCGCCAATCAAATCCATTACATTTCATCACGTTAAGTGGTGTTTAATTTGCACTATTGCAAACCGCTCACTCTCCCCATGTTCCTGTCTTCTAACATTCCATCAACACAAATTGCTATAAACCTGTGTTACCATGGCAATGAGGGTAGCCTCTATTGTTTTTTGGGCATCAATCAACTCAGCAGTGTTTGTCTTGAAGGACTGTAGGAACCCGTGGGGGGAGGGGACGGTCAGATCAGCATACTTTTCTGAAAGCTTTGTACTCTGGATCCAGGAAAGGGATGGCTCAGACTAAAAGACATGTTTCCATGGCAACTGAAGCTGCTCCCATTGTCTCCATTTGTCACTCAATGTTTGTTCTGGGAGATAGTGCAAAGCTTTTCGAGTAGCCTTTTGTTGTGGATCCAGAAGGCTGGTTGGCAATGCTTCTGTGGTAAACAAAGGTTTTGTCTGGGGAAGAGGGAGGAAATCCACTGACTGAGCAATCTGATTGATTGATTGAATTAGGGATTTTAAATTAATTGCACAAAAGGAAAGGCAAGATATCTTAAATGTGCTGCATAGGGGTGAATTATACCAATAACTGTCTGTCTGTACAGAGACTTCTTAAGGGAAGAAAATCTGTCTCCTATAACCCTGACAAAGGATGACAAACACAAAGCAAATTAGAATTCTTTTGGTTTCCTTAACTTTTTTCACCCTGGTTTGTAACAGTTTATTGCATCCACAACAATATTTTTTATGCAAGGAGTGGGCCAGTAGAAATTTTTTAATTCGTAGCTCCATATTAATGCAGAGCTTCAGTTTCCTAACTGTTCTCACTTTTTTCTGAAAAAAAACATGTGTGATTATATTGCTCATGAAATCTACTCGATATGCAGTCCTGGAAACTGAAGTCTACCCAGAATATGTACATGATAGTGGCAGTGGAAGTTTTCTCACATTTTTTTACCTATTGCCTGTTCCAAAGCCCATTGAAGCCAATGGGAATCTTTCCATTGAATTCAATAAGCGTCAGATGTTGGCCCAAAGGGTCTCATAGCTGAAATTTAATTCTACATGCCTATTCCATGCTTGAGGCAAGATGGATGAGGTAATATTGTTTATTGGATCAACTTCTGTTGATGAGAGAGACAATCTTTCAAGCAACACAGAACTCCTCCTCAGATCTAGGAGGGATTTGAGGTGACTCTGAAGATATTTACTTCCATACATGATGGACAGAACTGGAGAAAATGTGAAGGAGTTTGGAAAACTTGACATGCAGACTTGACATACTCTTCCCTTGTCCTTGTTCAGGGAATTACAAACAGCCTTCTTTGGATAAAACAAACGTGGCGTGCAAAGTAATACATTCAACAGTGATGGCAGATGACAGAACAAGGAGCAATGGTCTCAAGTTGCAGCGGGGGAGGTCTAGGTTGGATATTAGGAAAAACTATTTCACTAGGAGGGTGGTGAAGGACTGGAATGGGTTACCTAGGGAGGTGGTGGAATCTCCATCCTCAGAGGTTTTTAAGGCCCGGCTTGACGAAGCCCTGGCTGGGATGATTTAGTTGGTGTTGGTCCCGCTTTGAGCAGGGGATTGGACTGGAAGACCTCCTGAGGTCTCTTCCAACCTTAATATTCTATGATTCTATGAAAACAATTTGGAAGACCCCTGATTGTTGCAAGGTGGTGCATAGAATTGCTGCTACAGTATTGCCTTATGTGTGTAGTTTACAATACATATGGCTTCCTACTGAATATTGGGTCCTCTATATAGAGAAAAAGAAAAACCACCCAAAACATAGCTGGAAGATTCATCCAAGAATGGGAAATTAAATGAGTTAGCATGCTACCAAAGTAAGTGTAATTGAATGTTTCTGTTTAATCCATTCATTGCAAATAGACTGTGTCTTGAAAGATTACATTACAGAACTTTTCTAATTGTTTACATATGTCCTTTAAACATCACTAGTCTACAACTCCATAGAAATAGTCTGGCACCTGGTAAAGAATCGTATGGGGATTCTTGCCGATTCATCCGCAAAGAATGAGATAGATGTGTGATTGAAAAGTATTTGTCTAACCAGCTGCAGCTGTGTGTAGCTGATACATAAACCCTCATTTAGAAGATATTATCTATCAGGCAGAACAAAGGTGGGTAATTTGAAATGATTTAGCACAATGACTTACCAAATTACCACACTAAAAAAAAAAGGGATTTTAAGTCACATGAAGGTTGTGAGACAAACTCACAACTTCTAGGGCATTCAAAGTTAAAGCTGGTCCATCCTTAATTTACTTTTTCCCTTTTAAAAAGCTGTTTCAGTTTAACATGGAAAAAACAAAAGACTAGGGATGGGTTGTTGATGAATCTACAGACCTTCTGGGTTAATAACTGTTCACTACTGTAAGCTTTTTGGGTCAGGGACTGTCATTTATTATGTTTATACAGCACTTAGCAAAATGGGACCCTGACCTGTTTGACTTCTAGTCACTACAAAAATATAAATATTATATCATGCTAATTAATAGCAGCAGCATATTATACACACTTCCAAGATAGCAAAAGCAACGGTAATATCCATGGAATTGTTTCTTAATCTGTTCTCCAGAAAATGTGTGTTTTATGTATGGGAAAGGGGAAGTGCTCAGATTAAAGGAAAGAAAGAACTCAGTACTGGAGAGTCATTGATTTTAAGGGCCGAAATGACCATTATGATAACCTAATCTGACCTTTGGCATGACATAAACCAGAGATTTTGCCATGTGATTCCTACATCTAGTCCAACAACTTGTGGTTGAACTAGAGTATGTGTTTCAGATAGGTGTCCAGAGTAAACTCTTGGATCTACTGAAATTGATGGCAAAATTCCTATTGACTTTAGTGGGGCCAGGATTTCACCCCCAATCTTGATTCAAAAATGGCAAGTAATGGAGAATTCTTTCATAATTTGATCCAATACTTACTAGCACTCATGTGTCAATGTACATTTTATTTCCAATTTGAATTGAGATACAGTGGGTGCATTTAAAATATTTTCTTTAACCTTTTTGACCATTGAAAGTTACTACTGGTCTGTGAAGGGAATACTGATAGCACCGCTCAAAAGCACTAGTCAGAGAAAAAACAAAAAATCATTGCCCCCACTGTAGTGAGTCCAGTTTTCAAAAATGGCCTCTAAAACCTTGATCCTGCAATGAATCATAGAAATATAGGGCTGGCAGGGACCTCAAGAAGTCATCAGGTCCAGCCTTCTGCATGCTGGCAGGACCAAGTAAACCTAGAGCATCCCTGGGAGCTGTTTGTCCAACATGTTTTTAAAAATTTCCAATGATTGGGATTCCACAACCTCCCTTGGAATCTTATTCCAGTGCTTAACTCCGCTTAGGAAAAACTTTTAACTAGCATCTAACCTAAATTTCCCTTGCAGCAGATTAAGCACATTACTTCTTGTCCTACCTTCAGTAGACATAAAGAACACGCGGTCATCATCCTCTTTATATAGCCCTTAACATATTTGAAGACTGTGATAGCCCGCCCTATCTAATCCATAAATTCAGTATCTCTATTTAGTCCATGATTTTTGATGTCTAGCAAAGTTATGAATTTTAGCTCCCAGGCTCAACTTTTGAAAGTGTTGTGCAGGTTTTCTTTGAGGATAAAGACTGATAGGTCAGACATAGAGTGATCACTTTGGAAAAGCATTCACCCATAGGTGATATGGTGTTTTTGTCTTTTATTATTTTCTTGAGTGAGTTCATTTGAGAGAGTAGTGGTTGTCTGGTTTCACCCACCTAGTATCTATTGGGGCTTTTAGTATACTAATGGGTTATAGATTATTACAACAATCTATAACCCACTAACAAACCAACCAACCCCCCAACTGCTATCTCCACTTTCCTTTCCTCCCTATCACTGGAAGGGCATTAAGGGGAGTGAATTTGTGGGGGGGGGGTGGAGGGTGAGAAAACCTGGATTTGTGCTGGAAATGGCCCACCTGTTGATCACTTTAGATAAGCTATTACCAGCAGGACAGTGGGGTGGGAGGAGGTATTGTTTCATGATTTCTGTGTGTATATAAAGTCTGCTGCAGTTTCCACGGTAAACATCTGATGAAGTGAGCTGTAGCTCACGAAAGCTCATGCTCAAATAAATTGGTTAGTCTCTAAGGTGCCACAAGTACTCCTTTTCTTTTTGCGAATACAGACTAACACGGCTGTTCCTCTGAAACTTCTCCTTAAATGATTTCTTGAAGTATGTGTTAATTACTTATGCTAAACAATCTATACCACATTTAGATGTGACACTCTGAATAAGTTTCCCTGAAGAAGAGGTCTGTGTATGGAAACCTTGTCTCTCTCACCAACAGAAGTTGGTCCAAAAAAAGATATTCCCTCACCCACCTTGTCTTTCTAATATCCTGGGACCAACAAGGCTATCACAGCACTGCATTTCTCTCATCAAGTTTATTTCAAGGATCAACCTCAGCTAACCCACTGTCTTTTCTCTCCTCAATTTAAATTTGAAAATAAGAGTTTTCTCTCACATACAAGAATGAATAAATTTGAAATTTGTTCCCAGGTATTCTTTTTATATTTTCCTCAACATCTCCCATTTAGCCTCTGTCTCTTTCTGTTGTGAGCCTGATTACTGCTGATCACATGGATACAATTCATACTGAGACACAAAAAGCTTCATTTTTCTTTTGAGGGTTCCCTGCGGAAGGCCATACTGTCTGAAATGTTGGTGCTTGTTTCTTTTAAAGGGGAATGTAAATGAGCTTTCTGGATAGGTGAAACTGATGTGGTTTTTTATTATTTTATATTTAGAGCTGCAATTTCTTTTTCTTTTGTGTAAAAGAAAGAACAAATGCTGGTTCTTTCAAACATGCACCCTGCCCAATCTTCCTGAACAATAAAATACTTGAAAAAGCTGATTGAATACTTGTATCTGGAGACAAATATGAAAGCACAATGTACTATAGCTTGTTGCTAAGTGGAATAACATCTGAATACACAAGCAAAACTGGTGTATTATCTTTGATTGTTAATACTACTCCAAATTATTCCAGAGTAACTCTCATATTTCCATCATAGCTCAGAAAGCTCATTGTATACACTTAACGTCATTCACTGGTTTTCTTCATATCCATACTGCACTCCTAGCAGGACACTAACCATGAAAGATATAGCTCCATCTACTGAAAAATATAGAAATTCTGTTATGCCAGCAGTATGATGAAAAGTATCATCTGTATTACAACAGATGGTATTATTCTTAAGGGTGTAATTAATTTTTCACTCTCTTCTGCATAGACATAACATAGAATGTTGCACTCTATTTGTAGGATATACTTAACTTCATTTTTTTCTATGTCTGTTTTTCTTGAATTTGACTGCTTTCCTACTTCAACCTGGAATTCTGAGCCAAAAAACCCAAAGCCTATATGCTGTGTATGGAAATGGGTTAAAAATAAGCATCTTGTGCCCAAAGAATGATCCAGGCTGAATTATTATATAACATTGATTAGAAAAGCAAAAGCTACAGATGTAAAGAATGTATTGTAATATTACATACACCAAGAGGGATAGGTGTATAGACTTTGAGATTTTTCTACCAAGGCTCAAGTTAAATAACTTTAACTTAATAACTTAAATAACTTAAATAAGCTTGAGTGTAACATTGAAACATTAAAGTTGAAAATAGCAAAACCTTAATACGCAGAACCCAAAGACAGTGATCAGTAATTCTTTTGGGTCATATTTAGTCCTGGCGCCATGTTATAACAACACATAGGAGCGCATAAAGATTCCATGTGCAGTCTGTATTAGAGCTACCTATATGGTGGTGTGACAGATTTATGTTACCAATCTGCCTGGGGCTTCAGGTGATCAGGCTGAGGCCACAGGATCTTTAGGGGAAGAGATGAAGGAGCACACCAAGTGGCTAAGTTTAAAGCTTTATTAACCAAATAACAGCGGTGAGTGCTGGGCGCACCCCATGTCACTCAGAGGGAGGAAGAAAGCGTTAGTGCCCAAGCCTTAACCCACTTTCATATGTACACATGTGCAACCCAAAGCTGGCCAAGCCTGGGTGTAACATAAGAAGAAGAGGCGGGAAAGAGTAGACGAGAGTTCTGCCCTGTGAACAGGTCGTCTAGGGTCCGCTGTAAATCTCCGACTTGCTTCAGCTCTCGCGAGAGTTTTACGCCCTGGGTTCTTCTGGGGAGCATTTTCATCCAGGGACCCTGATCCCACAATGCTCTCGGTACCAGTCCAAACCGGCCTTTTGCAGCTCCCTTAGTTTCCCCAATACACACCGGTTTCAAGGTCACGAGACTGTTGTTTTTCAACTCACTGACCTTCACAATCTTACTAGTTTTGCAACTCCTTCAGTTCTGTCTGGCTCAGTTCTCCTTTCTCACAGCTGGCCAGGGTTGAGATACAGGCTTCTGGCTGTTTGGTAGCAGAGAGCTTGTTTGTGTGCCCTGGCCTTGGGCTGCAGTTCCGTTCCTTATCTTCGGGCCTAGCTGGATTGTCGAGTTAACCCGTTCCTTTCTCCCTTCCTCCCCCTTCGGCCTCTTGTAACCTTTAAAGGAGTCTTCCACTCCACACTCACACTTTCAACCCTTCCCAAGATACTTTCCAATGCATATAAAGGTGTCAGCAATATACAACGCTGGTGCTGACCCAGGGGACCCTATGAGGGGGGCATTTTATTGTGACAGTGACATGGGAGAATACAGCAGCTGTGCCCAAGATCCTTCCCATTGCTCCTGGTCAGGTAAGAAGAGAAACTGAGGCTCCATTCCAACTATGTTCTGGCCTGCAGAACTGGCTTGCCATGCAGGAGGAGTATTCTGCACTGCATAAAACAATGTCCCATGTTACATGCTTTAACCCAGGACAAATGATTACCAAGATAATAGCAGCATGATCTAGCTTTTAGGTTTTTAATCAACTAACTGCCTTCTGACTTTTATGTAATTGAGGTTCACAGAGTAATGGCCTTCTGATTCTCTTTCTGCTGGAATGTCTGGGTGTGGGTCACTTGCTAGGATTATTTAGGTATATTTCATGTAATCATTTGCCTGCCATTGCAAGGGTCTCAGGCACAGGTGCACCTTGATCCTGCCTATTCTCTGCCTATGGCACATAATAGTCTAGTCTCATGTGAGTTATAATAGTCTGGTCTCATTTTGGTTGTTGAGTTTAGGATGTGAGTGCTGGGTGGTATTGGTGGCCTGTGCTGTACAGGAGATCTTGTAGTCCCTTCTGGGCCTTAAACTATATTATTTCAGATTAGTCATCTTTACTCTTAGTAAACTCATTGACTCTAACTGTACATCTGACCAGTAACCTCATGAGTAAACCCTTACTAATATGGGCACTGCAGAGCACATAGGCAGAGTGCAGCAGATGCACCATCCTTTGGGTTCCATGAGCTGGTGAAAAGGAGGTAGGGATGCTTCCTTGCCCCTAATGATGTGAGCTGGATTGTGACCTAGGGATGCTATAAAGGTAGTAGTCCCTGCATTCTGCTGAGTACAGGAAAAGTGATTGTCCTTAGACCTCACTGAAGGAGTGCAGTGGGAGATTGAAGTCTCTTGCTCCCATCACACTCCCTCCTCTTTGGTCACACCTGTGTAATCAGCAGACATGATGACTGGGTTGGGCCCCCCGGGGTCCAACCTGGAACTGGAATACCAGGGACCCCTCTGGCATACCAGCCTGGGCGCCGTTACTCACTGTAATGCTGTGACAAGCTGCAGACCGCTCCCGGTCCTGCACTTACACAAACCTTTACACAGGCAGGGACACACCCAGCTGAAGTTATATGAAGGCTTCTCCCCCAGCTCCACAGCCTGGGACCCCACAGCTGTACCATCTTGCCTGGTCAAAAGCCTGACCAGTATAAGTTTATTACCTAGTCCATATCACCAGTTTTTGTTCCCAAGCAGATTCCCCCAGTACTTCAAGCAAAACACACTGTTTTAGGTAAAAATATAAAACAGATGTATTAACTACAGAAAGATAGATTTTAAGTGATTATAAGTAAATAGCATACAGATCAAAATAGATTACCTAAGAAATAAACAAAAATATAATCTAAGCTTTATAAACTAGGGAGGATTTGAATCAAGCAGTGTCTCATCCTGTTAGCTAGTACAAGCAGGTTACAGCTTTTGCATACACAGGCAGGAATTCTTCTCTGCAGCCTGGGACGACCCCTTCCCCCAGTTCAGTTTTTGTTCCTCAGGTGTTGTCAGGTGTTGTGTGGTAGGGGGAGTGAGGCCCTGTGATGATGTCATTTCCCCCTTTTATATCTTCTTTCAGCTTGCTGGAAAGATCTTTTGCTGAGACATGAGTCAGTCTCCATTAGGTATATGCTATCTCTGAGAGGTTCCTATTGTTTACAGTTCCTGGGATAATCCTTGGCAGTGTTTTGTATTCTCCTCAATGGGCCATCAACATTATTTGGACTTTTCATTGTAGAAAGGCTGCTTGTGGGTGTTCCCAACCTCACAACATGTTTCAGAAGCACATACATAGCCACACTGTATAACTTTCCATCCAATGAGAGCACAGACAACTTAACAGGATATTAATGTTCAACAGATTAAGACTTTAAAATGATACCTCACAAGGCATATTTTTGGTCAAAACATATCATAATTATATCACCATGGTAAATAGGGGGGTGCCGGGGTTGCTTTGGGGGCACAGAATGTCAATTAGCAATTTATGAAATAAGATCAAGCAATGGGACCCCTGATTTATCTTCCAGGGTGCCACAATACCCCACTGCCATAAAAGTCTTTGTAGCTCTCAGGGACACCCATTTTAATAACCATTGTTTGTTCTTAGTTGTCATCCTCCCTCTTTCCATCAGATTATTAGACCCTCAAAAGTAAGACACCAATGGCCAAATCCTCCTTGCCTCACATGAATATTAATGTTATTCATTGAATACCATCCCACAGGTGTGCCAGTCACTTATGTCTGCAAAGAGAGGTGTGACTGTGTAACCCATGACTGCTTGGTGTGGTGCTCTGTCCCCTTCTAGTCGCACCTGGCCCAGCTAGTGATTGATGAGTCTGCTACAACCTTGGCTAAGAACCACATGTCTTTTAGCTTATGCAGGAGAGGCTCATATACTAAGCTTCAGAAGTCCCAGGTTCGATCCCACCCGCCGCCGACTGGCTTCTGTCAGAATTACAACTGCAGCATGTGGAGATATACACCCAAGGTAGTTTATAATGGATCGATCTTGAATAACAATAGCAGTGACACTGTGTCAGTGCAGGCTAGCGGCTTCAGTGCAGACAAGGGTCCCAGCCGGGGTGTCCAGCTTATGTTGTTGCCTATGCTGCGGTCACTTCGCTGCTGTTGTTATTCGAGCTAGTTAGATCAAAGCTCGCTCAGGTATGTCTACATGTGCCACAGTCACACCTTGGATTGCAGCGTAGACCTAGCCAAAGAAAACAGGTCCTGGCCCCAATAAGTTTATAACTTAAATAATTAAATAAAGACAAGGGTGGATCTAAATTGTGTCAGAAAGGGGAGGCAAGGAAAAGTATGGTTAATGATATATATGATTGTGGGTTAGTCAATTCAGTACATTAAAATCAGAGGCACTGCTTGAGTAAGACAAACTGGGTTCTTTACATTTGAACACTTATTCTCCAACTGCACAACACCAAAATGAAAATATTCATCTCTTTGGCAGAAAACGCAGCTGCTGATAAAATATTACATAAAATTATTGCCAAATTTGCTTACTGGGAGATGTTTCATGCTGAATAATAGTTTATGGAGTTGGGTATTTTTCAGTCTCCCTTAGTTTCCCCCCAAGTCAAATTCTGACATTGGAGTGGGATTTGAAATGACTTCATGATCAATTAAAATAATACTGGTGCAAACTGCTTTCCAATGTCAAGACAAGGAAAATATAAGAATTACCTGACAGTTAGGGCACATATAGCACATAAACTGTTAGGTACAGAAAAAGGAACCCAAAGCTCAAAGAATGAAGTCAAGAAATAGTGCAAAATTGATGAGAAAAGCAAAGGCAGAGAATGAAAGGAAGTTTGCAAAAGATGTAGAGATAAATAATAAAACATGTTTCAAGTACATAAGGGGAAAGCAAAGCCTCCAGGAGACAGCAAGGGTAATTTATTGACAGAAGAAGCAGCCCTTAATAAATAATTAAAGGAATTATTTGCTTCATTGTTCACAGGGGACAATGAGGGACAGGTGCCAGCATCTGATACATGTCTCTACGGATGTTGAAGAAAGTATATGATCGAGGAGTCCTGATAGCTGAAGGGATGTGGCGGCCGGCGGGGGGAGGGAAGGGGAGAAGAGAGAATCACAACCAGGAAGAATCTCTTGCAACACTTGTGCAAAAGTGGAAAAAAAGGATCTGGAAGGAAAGAGGGAATAGGAGATGAATGCAAAACCTCTCAAGTTTTTTATGGTTACTGGGTGTTAGTTAACATGAGCTAAAAGCCTAGTGAAGACAAAGGCAGTTTGTAGTTTTAACACAACTCAGTAGGTTGACGTAAACCCTAGGCTGTCCCTTACACTATGTTTACACTGCGTACCTTATAGCATTAGATAATATGAGTTAAAATACACCTCCCCCCCCCCCAGTGAAGATGCAATTGCAGGAGGGGAACTGAGGCATCAACTCTACCAATTACATGTTAAAAGTAAAGTCTACAGTGCCCTGGTTGTGCTGGAGGTCTGGAAAGTATGAGTTAGCAGGTATGGTGAACACCTTCTAACAACATACTTTTTTAAAATCCTAGTTTAGACAAAGCCTTAGAAAGATACTTCCTAGGGACTAATGCATTGCTCTGAGGATCAGTGAGAAGATTAATTGTATTTGCAGTGTAAATCTGTAAGCATCATTAGCTTTGAAGGAGGAACATGCAGGAGGACACAATTTGTCAGATGAAGTGTCTTAGGTCCCTATTCAGGGAGGTACTTGAACATATGCCCAACCTAAAGCATGTAAGTATTCCAGGTGCAAACAATGGGACTACTCATATGCTTAAAATTAAGCATGTGCTCAAGTACCTTCCTAAATAAGGGGCTTATTCTCTGCATTGGAGTCTAGAGATGCACAGTGAGAAGAGTGTGAAAAGAAAATAAAGGAAAGGGCGAGGGTTCTTTCCCTGCACAAAGATACTGGATTCCATCTGTGCTGTTCAACCGTGCGTCCTTTTTCAATTCCCTTCTCTTGAAATCCTTTTGCATCACTGCAGTTATACCTGATGGATATAATTATGATGTTAGATCTGGCAGTCAAGCTCAGATCTGCTAACTCATTAATAGAGCGGATGTATAATATTGTATCTGCCTATCAATATCTGTGTTTGTCTGTCTATACACACACAGAGAATACATAAGATGGAAGGTGGATTAAATAAATAGCTTTCACTACTCTCGGGTGGCAGAGCAAAGCACTCATCTGAGTCAAGCATGCATGATCATCTTCAACAAGAAAATAAATTGATTCCAACCTCTTCACGTCATCTCTTATATTTTATGCTATGTCCATCTGACTCTGTTTATAACAGTGAAAGTGTTCACAACTTTAGGCCCATACAACAGTGTTACATGGGACCTTGTAGCTCACAAACAACTAGAACTGCATGCTTAATTTCTCTTCTGTCTCCCATGAATCTGACTTCAGCAGGTTTAACTCTCTACTTCTCCCACTACGTAAGCTGTGCTTTATCTGAGCCTCCCGACTCATCCGTCCAGCCCATGCGGAGGAGGTGGCTGAGAGTCTGTGGAGCATTAAAGGGAGGGACAGGTATCACAACCTGAGAACGGAAGGTTGGGAGCCAAAAATCATCTAGGGGGAGCTGTAGCTACATAGAAGTGGGAGGAGAGTCACAGGTGATGAGAAAGCTGTCAGAATTTGTTAGATTGAAAGTTCTTTGGGGCAGTGGCCATCTTTTTGTATGTATGTGTCTGGGGCACCTGGCTGCTGCTGTAATACAAATAAGAATCATATCAGAGATCCTCCACATCTTACCATAGGACCCTGCAAAATCTAGGACGACCCTGAACATTCAGACGGCATCCTAGTTAGTCACAAAGCTATTGGGTAAGGGTAGTGCCTAGAGGCTCTGAGCAAGATCACAGCTCCTTTATGCTAGTTAATGTACATACTCATAGTGAGAGGCAGTCAGTCCCTGCCCCCAAAGACTTTACCAGTTATAGGCAAGACTGGCAAAGCGTGGGAGAGCAGAAAGATTAATATTCCAATTTTACAGATGGGGAGCTGAGGCACAAAGTGAGTGACTTGCCCAGGGTCAGACAGGGAATCAGCGACATAGATGGAAACTGGGGGTTGGGCTACACTGAAAACTGACATCCACATAGTTACATTGCTCAGGGGTGTGAAAAATTTCCACCCCTGAGAGATGTAGTTACGTGGACCTCGCCCCAGGTATAGACAATGCTAAATTCTTCTGTCAACCTAGCTATCACCTCTTGGGGAAGTAGATTACCCACACCGATGGAAGGACCCCTCCCATCACTGTAGGAAGTGTCTACATTGAAGCACTGCAGCTGTGCGACTGTAGGGTTTTTCAAGTGTAGACCATAGCCTGAATGCAGATCTTCTGAGTCCTAGACCAGTGATTTAAACACAAGACCATCCTCCCTCTTTAATCCTTGTCTGGTTTGTACTTTCACTAGCAGATGCTGAAAGTGATAAGACCAGACTTCAAAGAAAGACAGTACTGCTTTTTTAAGGGTCTAAGAGTTTTAGCTATAATACACACACAGAAAGCAGTGCGTTAGAATGGGGGATGTGCTAATGGATATATTTGCTATACTGAATTTCTATACTATAATGCTTAATTTCTCCCCCTGTTCTCTCAGGCATGATCCAATTCTGACTGTAGCATGTAACTCTGTAAAGCTTCTTGGGGACACAGTTTGTTCAAAGACACAATACTGTAAAGATAAATGTGATTTTGCTGCATAGCACTGCATTGCATTTATTGTGAGGCAGGAAACAGAAGGGCTCCTTCTTGTCCCTTTCCTCTCTTTTGTCTCTTCCTTCCTGCCCTCCTTCCCACCAACCATACCGCTGGAGAACAAAGCTGTTCTAAAATGAAGCAACCCTCAAAAAAAAAAAAAATATTGTTAGCAAAACCAACACTTTCAACAATTCCTCATCCAGAACACAACATCTCACTTTTGTTTTTTGTTAACCAAATATCTAGCTTGCAAAGTGTCCAGTTGTCATTCTGATGATGAAAAATGTGAGTTAGAAAAAGCTACACTTTTTTAAAGCAGCGACCTGTGGGCCAGAGAAAATAGCAAACTTATACAGTGAAAGGTATAATTCACCGCTCTGATATTGCAGGCTTTGCTTTAAAAAAAAATATCAGAGCTAGACTAGGACTTTTTTTTTGTTAGAATTTTTTTAGCTCCACTCCGTCAATCAACAGCTCAGCGACTCCAGTGATGAGCACAGAATAAAAAAATCTAGCTAGCTAGATGAGATAGATGATAGATAGAAGGGCTGGCATCACTGCACTGTGTTATACAAGGATTATGACTGCACTCTGCAGAGTTCTTCAGGCAATTAATGGAAAAATTGTACCTATGGGATGGCTGATTAACAGGGATTTATGTTATAAGAAAAGCATCATTAATGCAGAAAACATGTACATCTATTGCCATGTGTTTCAGTGGTAACTTATTTCGACTAGGTTCCGGATTTAACTTCTAGTAGGGCAAATATGTCCTTTGTAAATTAAAAGCAAATGTCCACACAAGGAATGCAACACTTTAAACTTGAACTTTACAAAACAGTTGATTAAAAAGAAAGAATTGCACTTATGCAAATGTTTTGATCTGAATTTCTGGAGCCTGATCCATGGTATAAACCAGATTCTCTTCAGATTTAGCTCCACTAGTAGGTAGTACTAATAATGAAGAGTTCCTTCCTAACACATACTCACAGTACCCAGTTTCAACATCAGTCTTAGAAAAGAATTCTCTGAAGTAAAATCAAGACATGACACAAGGAGCTGGGAACCGGAACAACCTAGATTAAGACTTTCCTCCGTTCTCTTCGTAGCTCTCACAGTCCTAGAGCCATCAGTGGATTTACAGCGGCATAAACTGGTGTAACCCATTAGAGAATCAAGACCTTAGTCTAGAATCCTTCTTCAGCTTCAGAACTCCCCTCCATGCCAGTGTTCCATGGCTCCTGGAACAGCCTCTTAGGATATGTCTACACTTCAATTAAACACCTACACTTGGCCTACGTCAGCTGACTTGGGCTTGCACAGCTCGGCCTACAGAGCTGTTGAACTGCAATGTAACCATTCAGGCCTGGGCTCTGGGAGACTCTTCCACGTGGGGTTCCAGAGCCCAGGCTCCTGCCCGAGTCCAAACATCTACACTGCAATCGAAGGAGCTGACTTTCTAATGTGCCGGGGGGGGGGGGTCAATCCCTGCTCTACCCCAGGCCACACCCCCACTCCACCCCTTCCCCCCAGGGCTCCATCCCCATCCTGCCGCTTCCCGTCCCCGCTCCACCCCCGCCCCTGAGCACACCCTGCCCTTGCTCCTCCCGCTCTGCTCCCCAGCACCTCCTGCATACCCCTGAACAGCTGATCACGGACGGGCGGGAGGCACTGCGGGAGGAGGGGGAGGTGCTGACCAGGGGAGGCTACTGGTGGGTGCTCACCATTTTTTCCCGTGGGTGCTCCAGCCCTGGAGCACCCACAGAAACAGTACCTTTGACTGCAATTAAGCAACCCCATAGCCCAAGCTCTGCCAGTCCAAGTCAGCTGACACAGGCCAGCCATGGATGTTTAATTGAAGTGTCGATATACCCTGAGGGGCCAGATGCACCCAGGGTAAATTAGAGCAGCAACAACTCAGTACAAATCATCCCAAAGCTCCAGAGCAACAAAGGTAGTTTAAAGCCACTTTTGCCCCATCTGCTTAACCAGATCTTGCACCAGACAAGATTCTCTGAGGGAGAATCTAGGCCACAGAAAACAGCAGGAGGTTTTTGGTTTCCCCTACCTCCTAAGATGATACTTGTCACGGTTCCTCCCCCACTCTGAACTCTAGGGTACAGATGTGGGGACCTGCATGAAAAACCTCCTAAGCTTATCTTTACCAGCTTAGGTCAAAACTTCCCCAAGGTACAAAATATTACACCTTGGACTGGCCGCTACCACCACCAAACTAATACTGGTTACTGGGGAAGAGCTGTTTGGACGCGTCCTTCCCCCCAAAATACTTCCCAAAACCTTGCACCCCACTTCCTGGACAAGGTTTGGTAAAAAGCCTCACCAATTTGCCTAGGTGACTACAGACCCAGACCCTTGGATCTTAAGAACAATGAACAATCCTCCCAACACTTGCACCCCCCCTTTCCTGGGAAATGTTGGATAAAAAGCCTCACCAATTTGCATAGGTGACCACAGACCCAAACCCTTGGATCTGAGAACAATGAAAAAGCATTCAGTGTTTTACAAGAAGACTTTTAATAGAAAATAGAAGTAAATAGAAATAAAGAAATCCCCCCTGTAAAATCAGGATGGTAGATATCTTACAGGGTAATTAGATTCAAAAACATAGAGAACCCCTCTAGGCAAAACCTTAAGTTACAAAAAAGATACACAGACAGAAATAGTTATTCTATTCAGCACAATTCTTTTCTCAGCCATTTAAAGACATCATAATCTAACACATACCTAGCTAGATTACTTACTAAAAGTTCTAAGACTCCATTCCTGTTCTGTCCCCGGCCAAGACGACTAGACAGACACAGACCCTTTGTTTCTCTCCCTCCTCCCAGCTTTTGAAAGTATCTTGTCTCCTCATTGGTCATTTTGGTCAGGTGCCAGCGAGGTTACCTTTAGCTTCTTAACCCTTTACAGGTGAGAGGAGCTTTCCCCTGGCCAGGAGGGACTTCAAAGGGGTTTACCCTTCCCTTTATATTTATGACACGCCCCCCAAATCTCAGCTAGGGTGAAACACTGGCTGGGATTTCTTCCTGGAGCTCTAGGAAAACAGAGTTAATAAGACACATGCATCTCTAAATATACTACCAAGTACATAAAGACTAACAATATTTTCCACATCTCAAGGACGATTTTAACCAGTTGATTCTGGGAAACTTTCACGGGAGAGTGCATCAGCCACTTTGTTAGAAGCTCCTGAGATGTGTTGGATGTCGAAATCAAAATCTTGGAGAGCTAAACTCCACCGAAGAAGTTTTTTGTTAGTTTCTTTGACGGTGTGAAGCCACTTTAGTGCAGCATGGTCGGTTTGCAGGTGGAAACGCCGTCCCCAAACATATGGGCGTAGCTTTTCCAGAGTGTAGACAATGGCATAACATTCTTTTTCAGTGACTGACCAGTTGCTTTCCCTCTCAGACAGTTTTTTGCTGAGAAACACTACAGGGTGGAATTCTTGATCAGGTCCTTTCTGCATTAAAACTGCTCCCACACCACGCTCGGATGCATCTGTGGTTACTAGGAATGGTTTGTCAAAGTCTGGGGCCCTTAGTACAGGGTCAGACATGAGTGTCGCTTTAAGCTTGTTAAAGGCCTTCTGACACTTTCCGGTCCACTGAACAGCATTTGGCTGTTTCTTTTTGGTTAGGTCTGTCAGTGGGGCAGCGATTTGGCTGTAGTGCGGTACAAATCGTCTGTAAGAACCGGCCAAGCCTAAGAAGGATTGAACCTGTTTCTTTGACTTTGGGACAGGCCACTTTTGGATAGCATCCACTTTGGCCTGTAGGGGGCTGATAGTTCCTTGACCCACCTGGTGTCCAAGGTAAGTCACTCTGTTTAGGCCTATTTGACACTTCTTAGCCTTAACAGTTAGTCCTGCCTCCCTTATGCGCTCAAGGACTTTTTGTAGATGTTCCAGGTGGTCTGCCCAGGAATCCGAAAATATGGCCACATCGTCAAGGTAGGCGACTGCATATTCTCCTAATCCCGCTAGGAGACCATCTACAAGTCTTTGGAAAGTGGCGGGTGCATTTCGCAGCCCGAAAGGGAGTACATTAAATTCATACAGCCCGAGATGTGTGATGAAGGCTGACCTTTCCTTGGCAGATTCATCTAGCGGTACCTGCCAGTACCCCTTGGTTAAGTCCAAGGTAGAGATGAACTGGGCCCGTCCCAGTTTCTCTAATAGTTCATCAGTGCGTGGCATTGGATAGTTGTCTGGGCGAGTTACAGCATTTAGCTTACGGTAGTCCACGCAAAAACGTATTTCCCCATCTGGTTTGGGAACTAGAACCACTGGAGATGCCCATGCACTTTCAGAGGGGCGGATTACACCCATCTGTAACATATCCTGGATCTCCCGTTCTATAGCAGTTTTAGCTTGAGGAGACACCCGGTAAGGGTGGACCCTAATTGGGTGAGCATTACCTGTGTCAATGGAGTGGTATGCCCGTTCAGTCAGTCCTGGGGTGGCTGAGAACGTTGGCGCGTAGCTAGTGCACAGCTCCTGGATCTGCTGTCGCTGCATACGCCCAAGGGTCATGGAGAGGTTCACCTCTTCCACACCACCAGCACATTTCCCTTCGTAATAGACACCTTCAGGCCACTCAGCGTCGTCTCCTCCCTGGGCTGTAAACTGACAAACCTTTAATTCTCTGGAATAAAAGGGCTTTAGAGAATTAATATGATACACCTTAGGCTTTCGGTTGGAGGTGGGGAATGCTATGAGATAATTAACAGCTCCCAGGCGCTCCTGGACCATGAATGGCCCTTCCCACGATGCTTCCATTTTATGGGCCTGGAGCGCCTTTAAGACCATGACCTGGTCTCCTACTTTGAAGGAACGCTCTCTGGCATGTTTATCATACCAGGCTTTTTGCTCTTTTTGAGCATCCTGTAAGTTTTCTCTAGCAAGGGCTAAAGAGGTTCGGAGGGTGTTTTGTAGGTTGGTTACAAAGTCCAGAATGTTAGTTCCTGGAGAAGGTGTAAATCCCTCCCATTGCTGCTTCACCAACTGCAATGTCACCTTAACCTCACGGCCATATACAAGTTCAAATGGGGAAAACCCTAAACTGGGATGTGGTACAGCTCTGTAGGCAAAGAGCAACTGCTGCAATACTAGGTCCCAATCATTGGAGTGCTCATTTACGAATTTACGTATCATGGCCCCCAAAGTTCCATTAAACTTCTCCACCATGCCATTTATTTGATGGTGGTAAGGAGTGGCAACCAAGTGATTTACCCCATGAGCTTCCCAAAGGTTTTTCATAGTTCCTGCCAGGAAATTAGTCCCTGCATCTGTGAGGATGTCGGAGGGCCAACCTACCCTGGCAAAAATGTCTGCTAGTGCCTGGCACACACTTTTAGCCCTGGTGTTGCTTAGAGCTACTGCTTCCGGCCATCGGGTGGCAAAATCCATGAAAGTCAGTATGTACTGCTTTCCTCTGGGTGTCTTTTTCGGAAAAGGACCCAGAATATCCACAGCTACTCGCTGAAATGGAACTTCAATGATGGGGAGTGGCTGGAGAGGAGCTTTGACCTGGTCTTGGGGTTTTCCCACTCTTTGGCACACCTCACAAGACTGGACATAGGTAGAAACATCCTTGCCCATTCCCTCCCAGTGGAATGACCCCCCCAAACGGTCTTTGGTCCTGTTCACCCCAGCATGGCCACTAGGGTGATCATGGGCTAAGCTCAAGAGCTTGGCCCGGTATTTAGTTGGAACTACCAACTGTCTCTGAGGATGCCAGTCTTCCTGGTGTCCCCCAGAAAGAGTTTCCTTGTATAAAAGTCCTCTTTCTACAACAAACCTGGATCGATTAGAAGAGCTGAGAGGCGGTGGGTTGCTCCGTGCCGCCGTCCACGCTCTCTGGAGGCTTTCATCTGCTTCCTGTTCGGTCTGGAACTGTTCCCTTGATGCTGGAGACATCAGTTCCTCATTGGATTGGGGACATAGGCTTGGTCCCTCTGGAAGCGATATAGGGGATGGAGCTGTTTCTGTTGACTGTGAACCGCTCTCCGCTGGTGCACTATGTTGGGATTCAGGCTCCGGCTGAGCCTCTTGTGTAGGGTTATCGGCTGCTGCCAGTTCAGGTTCGGTGGGGCCCTCTGGTGTTGAGGTTGCAAGTACTGGATTCAGTGCTGGCACGGGGTCTGGTGTTGGTTGTTTGGCTGGTTCCGGTTCTGGGACTGGTTCCGTCTGGGTCTCCGGGACTGGATCCACTACTGCTGTTGCAGACATTGGCCTGGGGTCCGGGTCCATCACCTCTGACCGGGCCCTGATAGAAGTTTCCGGAACAGAGCTAGGCCTCACGGCTTGTTTAGCCTGGCTGCGGGTGACCGTTCCCACCCTCTTGGCCTGCTTCACGTGATTGGCCAAGTCTTCCCCCAACAGCATGGGGATGGGATAATCATCATAGACTGCAAAAGTCCACATTCCTGACCAGCCCTTGTACTGGACAGGCAACTTGGCTGTAGGCAAATTGAAAGAGTTGGATTTGAAGGGTTGAATCGTCACTTGGATCTCTGGGTTGATTAAATTGGGGTCCACTAAGGAAGCATGGATAGCTGACACTTGTGCTCCGGTGTCCCTCCACGCGGTGACCTTCTTCCCGCCCACACTCACAGTTTCCCTCCGCTCCAAGGGTATCTGGGAGGTATCTGGGCCTGTGGACCTCTGGTGTGATTCCGGTGCAATGAACTGTAATCTGTTGGGGTTCTTGGGGCAGTTGGCCTTTACATGCCCCAGCTCGTTACATTTAAAACATCGTCCAGCTGACGGGTCACCGGAGCGAGGTGGGTTGCTGGAGAACGGGGTGGTGGGACGATAAGGGGTCTGGAGGGTTCTTTGGGAGGTAGGTGGGGCTTTGGGCGGCCCCCGGTAATAGGGTGTGGTCTGGGGTGGTCCCTTCTGGTCCCCGCTCCAACTGCGACCAGTTTTCTTCTTCTCTGCCACCTCCACCCATCTGGCTCCAATCTCTCCTGCCTCGATTACAGTTTTGGGTTTCCCATCTAGGATGTATCTTTCTATTTCCTCAGGAACACCCTCTAAGAATTGTTCCATTTGCATTAGGAAGGGCAAATTTACTGGAGATTCAACACTTGCTCCTGATATCCAGGCATCCCAATGTTTCACAATGTGGTAGGCATGTCGGGTAAATGACATGTCTGGTTTCCAACTTAGGGCTCGGAACCTCCGACGAGACTGCTCGGGTGTTATCCCCATTCTGACTCTCGCCTTGGATTTAAACAGCTCATACTTGTTCATATGTTCTTTAGGCATTTCAGCTGCCACCTCAGCTAAGGGTCCACTGAGCTGCGGCCTCAGCTCTACCATGTATTGGTCAGTAGAGATGTTGTACCCAAGGCAGGCCCTTTCGAAGTTTTCTAAGAAGGCCTCAGTATCCTCACCTGCCTTGTAGGTGGGGAACTTTCTGGGATGGGAAGTGGTACCTGGAGAAGGATTGCTAGGGTTTGTTGGTATATTCTGCTGGGCCTTTATCCTCTCCATCTCCTCCACATGCTTCCTTGCCTCCATTTCCCTCTTGTGGGCAGCCTCCTGTACCTCGTTCTCCAGCCGCATGAGTTCTATCTGTCTTTCATGTTCCCTTTGTTTTTCCTCAGCCTGAAATTTGGCTAATTCCAGCTGTAGTCGAGCCGAGGATTTGGCCATTCTAACCTCTCTGTTTTTAACTAACTTTACACCCGAGGTTTAGAAATAAACAAACAAAACTTGGCTGTAAAATTTTGCTGTGCTGGAATAGAATACCTATTCTCTGATAGTGATTGTCAGCCTACAGAAAAAGACAATTCCCTTGTCTCTGCTCTGGGCCCAAATTAAAGCAAAAAACCTCCAACTACTTGGAAACCTGCTTACCCAGCCCAAAGAAAAAAAAAATTTCTTTTCAAACCTGTGCTCCTTGTAAAACAAAAAAAAAATCAAAATCCTAAAAAAAACCCTGCCACTTTGTCTCCAGGCAAATGGGTAGAGCACACACCCCCTATTTACTTTTAGGAAGAAAAGAAAAAAAAAAAAACCTCTGGGTTGGAAGGGTATTAATTACCCTGCCTCCAGGCAAAGAAAACCTGCAATTCACAAGATAATCCCTTTTGTCACTGCTTGGCCACAAAGCAGAGAGAAACCAAGCTGCTTTCAGTTTCAAAGCTGCCTTCTGGACTTCCTAAAAATTCCTTTTTAAAATCTGTATTTCTAGTTCAAAAAATCTCAACTGGATCTCAAAATGATTTCAGGTTAATCCCACCACTGTGCCACCATGTCACGGTTCCTCCCCCACTCTGAACTCTAGGGTACAGATGTGGGGACCTGCATGAAAAACCTCCTAAGCTTATCTTTACCAGCTTAGGTCAAAACTTCCCCAAGGTACAAAATATTACACCTTGGACTGGCCGCTACCACCACCAAACTAATACTGGTTACTGGGGAAGAGCTGTTTGGACGCGTCCTTCCCCCCAAAATACTTCCCAAAACCTTGCACCCCACTTCCTGGACAAGGTTTGGTAAAAAGCCTCACCAATTTGCCTAGGTGACTACAGACCCAGACCCTTGGATCTTAAGAACAATGAACAATCCTCCCAACACTTGCACCCCCCCTTTCCTGGGAAATGTTGGATAAAAAGCCTCACCAATTTGCATAGGTGACCACAGACCCAAACCCTTGGATCTGAGAACAATGAAAAAGCATTCAGTGTTTTACAAGAAGACTTTTAATAGAAAATAGAAGTAAATAGAAATAAAGAAATCCCCCCTGTAAAATCAGGATGGTAGATATCTTACAGGGTAATTAGATTCAAAAACATAGAGAACCCCTCTAGGCAAAACCTTAAGTTACAAAAAAGATACACAGACAGAAATAGTTATTCTATTCAGCACAATTCTTTTCTCAGCCATTTAAAGACATCATAATCTAACACATACCTAGCTAGATTACTTACTAAAAGTTCTAAGACTTCATTCCTGTTCTGTCCCCGGCCAAGATGACTACAGACAGACACAGACCCTTTGTTTCTCTCCCTCCTCCCAGCTTTTGAAAGTATCTTGTCTCCTCATTGGTCATTTTGGTCAGGTGCCAGCGAGGTTACCTTTAGCTTCTTAACCCTTTACAGGTGAGAGGAGCTTTCCCCTGGCCAGGAGGGACTTCAAAGGGATTTACCCTTCCCTTTATATTTATGACAATACTGTTACCAAACTTATTATTTGGAGTACAGATTGAATAGTGAATTCACTAGCAAGTATATACAATAAATAGGCGTCTAAATCTAAAAAAATACATCTTTTCAAATGATTTTTTATCATGTAGAACCTCAGCTGATGTAAATCAGTGTAGCTCCATGTCACTCACTGAAGCCAATCTGATTGGGATCTGGCCCCTATGTATTTAAAATGAATACTGCCAGAGTTCTAACGAAACAATCTTATTGGAATCTAATGAGATGAGAATAATATTTCAATTACACATTTTACTGATACGAAAAGAGGACTCTGAGCTTCCATGGTAGTGCTTTTTCAGTTCCTGGTATTGAGATGTGGATCAGTTAAATCACTACTGCACAGAAATGGTTGATGTCTGTGGGAGTTTTGCCTGAATAAAGAGTTCAGAACTGGGCCCTCTAGCAGCGGAAATGTTTCATTATTCAAGATAGTTACGTGGAGTATGAAGAATCCTTCAGTTCAAAGACTGTGGATGCATTTCACACAGAAATGTAATTGAAACATATTTTACTGGGTGAAATGCATCACCATACACTGAAATAAATAAATTGCATAGTAAATAGAGTTCATATTGAAATTGGCAAATGACTCACCAGTTAAAACATGGCATATGGAACCAGATATATTACTTTTCAGAACTCAGTGTTCTGAACAGTGCATCACTATCCTTGTGAGTCTCCTAAATACAAGGATGGATCATGTAGTTTTTGCACAACCAAAACTTTTGAAATAAGTAGAAGTTTTACTTATTTAAGGCCATCAGTTCTGATTTCTGAAGACCATTTTTATGTGAGTCTTGCATAAGCACAGTCAGAAAGAAAGAAAGAAAGAAAGAAAGAAAGAAAGAAAGAAAGAAAGAAAGAAAGAAAGAAAGAAAGAAAGAAAGAAAGAAAGAAAGAAAGAAAGAAAAGTGAATTTTTGAACATGCATTGAATTTCCTTGGTGATAATTTCTGACAGTTTTTATGTGCTGTCTCAGACCTACTTTTTTAAAAGATGCCTTAACTCAGTCTCCCTCTTTGCTCCTGCAGATTTGTGCCTGAAAATAACTGTAGGAACAATTATTTGCAAGTTCAAAAGAGGACCTTTAGGCATCTAAGTACCTGATTTGTGAGTGCAATCAAATATATATCTACATGTCTTTGTGCCTGCAAAATTATGCTCTTGCAATTATTTATGGGTATGATAATGGAAACTTTAAAAAAAATCCAGCTCTTAGTCCTTTGCTCAAATTCACATATTTCTAAATCCTCCTCTTCAAATCTTCAAGCATTCTTCTTGCAATACTCTTTAAGAGTATACAATGCATTAATATCCATTATTTCATTTAAGTGCCACTTAATCAAGGCCAAGAGCAGTCTAAGGCAAACACTTGATTAAAATGAGTGCATCTCTATCATTCCCAAATTAGTGTGTTTGCAGAGTAAGGATACAACATGCTTATTTATCCACATAAGTGGCACAAAGTCTTTTTTTACTAGACAGAGGTGCAATATATTTAATGTCAGAATAAGAAAATGTGATTGTTGTGTTCCCTTCCTTAGGGCTTGAGCCTGATTGTCACCAGACTAAAAGACATGGCTGATAACGGCAGAGACACAGCAGAATTCCCTTCTCTGCAAATAAATGCACACGGATTCTTCAGAGGCAAACATCTAGAAAGAACTGCAGACTTAGGGCAAAGCACCGAAGCACGTGCTTGACTTCAAGTCCATGAGCATGCCCACTGATGTCAAAGGGAATGAGTATTCTCCCTTTCTATCTTAAACTGGAACACAAGAGCTAGTACAAAATGTGGTAGCTAAACAAACTCCCCTGTCCCAGGACAGATCCTCTGCCAATGTCAATGGTCAGAGCTCCATTGAAGTCAATAGTTCTATGATAAATAGCACCAGCTGAAAATCTCCCCCTGCCCCCATATCCCCCCTCATATCAGAGGCGGCCATTTCAGTAGCGAGTGAAGTAATTCTGATAGTAGGTGGCTCTTTAATCTAGCAGAAAAGGGCATAACAAGATCCAATGGGTGGAAGCTGAAGCTAGGCAAATTCAGACAAGAAATAAGGTGCACATTTTTAACAAGGAGGAAAATTAACCATTAGAGCATCTTACCAAGGGTTGTGGTGGATTTTTCATTACCTAAAGTCTTCAAATCTAGACTGGACATCTTTCTAAAAGATATGCTATAGCTCAGTGTTTCCCAAAGTGGGGTCCCCTGGGGGTCCACCATGAGTTGTGCAGAGGTCCTCCCTTGAACCAGGGCTGGAACACACTGGAACAGCATTCCAGTACTTTTGCCACATGGAGGACACCATTCTGTTCTCAATGGGTGTCCTCTGCACAGCGTGACCTCGCACGCGCCATGTGTGAGAGGTCACACCAGTGGGGGTATTCCAGTAGTACAGGAAATGAAAGGGGTCTGGGTCATTTAATCAGATACCAAAGAGGTCCTTGGGAAAAAACAGTTGGGAACTGCTGCTATAGGTGAAACTGAAGTTATGGGTTTGATACAGAAATTAGTGGGTGAGGTTCTTTGGTCTGTGTTATGCAGGAGGTCAGGCTAGATTATTATAATGGTTCCTTCTGCCTTAAAATGTATGAATCTGTGATTTGTGTACATAGTTTGATAATAAGTTTGGAATGCTTGGGGAAGGAATGGTTATATATTGTTATAGAATAAAAACAATAAACATACTCTGAATATATTACACTTAGTAAACTCCCTTGAGCTATTTTCCTTTGACTGTAATTTAGTTAATGAGCTACTCTGGTATTTATGTAGAATATCATATTTCCCTACTTTCATGTACTTCTGAACATAACACTTTACATAGTTGAATATTACTCTAATGTCATTGTTCAGAGATAGGCCCCTCAAGTGTTCTTAAGAAGAGGTTATCCCTTCATGGTGAACTGTGGTTTAATTTGCTAGAACACCACTTAATGAAGACAATAGCAGGCTGCACACACAAGGATTCTACTATAAAGGACAGAGTACTGCAAACTCTAAACAATAAAACCATCACCTCCCATTTCTATTAAAAGATTCTCAGTCCAATATATTAACCTAATATTGTGGACATCATCCCACTGCCCTCATTTCCTTATTCGTATGGTTAATATAATGGCATAAACAATAATAGGGGGCAAATGAACATCCTGGGTCATCTTATGCTAAGATCAGGAAAATCAAAGTTTCTCTCCCCTCAAAAACATTAGAAAACAACCAAGCAGCATTGCAGCCCAGTTAAGTGAGTGAGAGAGAAAAATATTTGCAGTTTAGAGGTGTTTGAAATTCAAAATGTTTGCATTATGGAATTTCACATGAGTATTTGCTCCTTTATTGCATAAGGTTTTGCCTTCTACTCACAATTTAATGAGAGTGGAAATTTTTACACTGATAACAAAGAAAGATAAGACTTTTACTAATGCCTAACTTAACAAACTATATTCGATTCAAGCAAATTTTCTCACCACATGCTCTGGCAGACTAGTGATCAAACTCTCAGGTCAGGACCCCTCCCCCAGAGTCCGAAGACTGCTTCTTTAGTCTTTTTGGGTGGAGCAAATGCAATGGGCAGGGAGAGAGAGAGAGGTGTCCATTCTTTTTATAAAAAGAAAAGGAGGACTTGTGGCACCTTAGAGACTAACCAATTTATTTGAGCATAAGCTTTCGTGAGCGACAGCTCACTTCATCGGATGCATGCATTGGTTAGTCTCTAAGGTGCCACAAGTCCTCCTTTTCTTTTTGCGAATACAGACTAACACGGCTGTTACTCTGAAACCATTCTTTTTATAGTTTCAGTCCCCCTCTTGAAAAACATTTCCAGCGGAGACCCAGGAGCCAAAGAGTCTATGTGAAAGGATGTTCCCGGCTCTTTTTTAAAACTCTTTCAACTTCCTTTGCCTTCCCTTCCTGCCTGGTGATTCTGTTCACTGCTTTAATGCAATTGAAGCAGAGCACATACTTCTTTGTTGAGGACAGACCTATTTGCCAGCTTCTGTTTGGGCAGGGCTGTGCGGTTTGGAAAATTAGTTAATACCATTCAGAGGAATCTTATAATGTCACATTCAATGTTGCCACACAGATTTTATCAGGACAACACTGACCAGCAAATTATGACTTTTCAAATGAAAAGTCACACCTTGTACAAACTTTATTACAATGATGTGTAGGGTGTGAATACAGGGGTGTATTCCATCAGACCAGCTAATTCATGTGAAAATTACAAAGTGCCTTGTCTTCAGTAGAATTTTACCTCATGTTAGTTAACTCGAGTTCAGAACACACCTTTTTTATGTCATGAAGACAAGGCCAATTGGACAACCTCATGTGTCTTCAGGATCAGGGCATTAGAGAAATGTTCTGCTATGGCCATTTCTGAGTTCTAACCAAAATGTGAAACCATTTGTAGGTTGAATTGTCTTGCGTGAAGCTGAATATTAAGAGATAATGCTTCTTTCCTTTCTTTGCAAAGAGCTTTGAGATCTGAGGATGGAACAAAAATCTGGTTTTGTCTGATGGAAGTCAATGGGAGTCCTGCCACTGATTTCCATGGGAGTCGGATCAAAGCTTATTATGATCAATAATCATTTATTTATTGCTACAGCCGCTCTACAGCATTAGTCTTGCAGTAAGCTCCCTGAAATGGCTCAGAAAGTAGGGAAAAATCTTCTGCCTGGTATCAATAAGATGCCGTACAAGAGAGAGAGGAACAGACAAGAATGTAAATTAGGATTTTCATGGTGTTAACTGTAGCGACTATGTTTACGGATGAAAAATAAAAAGACAATATCTGCATGCCTGGGACTGCCTCTGCTTAAGAGTTGGAAGAAATCATTCAAAAAACAGTCCATCAGCGTGAAAATATAGCCAATGTAATACGGTGTTAGGTTGCTGTAAATTACACTTTGAGTAATCTGCAGTATAATCACTGGTCTCCTAAGTTAAAAACGGTTATTGGCTGCTTTAACTAACACATCCAATTTTTTTCCAAGCTTGCTGAAAACATTATGCATGCAGCTCATAAACTTGTACTGGCTCTATTATTTGTTTCCACTACAGATAGTCACACTATCCCTCCTCCCCACTCCTTTTTCCACTCCCCAAATGGTCATACAGTCCTCCCAAAATGAGACATTGTAATGTGTAACAACAATTTAATATATCTTCTGGTCTTTTGTGTATTTTAAAGATAGGCTGTGCCCTATACCTCTGCCATTTATTCAGTGTGGAAGGCTGGATGTTTGCTCTGTACACTGGTGGGAACTCTAGAGGGGTGTAGAAGGGTCTCACAGCAATCAGAGTCTCAGAAGTAATGCTGGCTGATTAGATCATAATTCCATATAGGGGGTCCCTGGGAGCCCACCCCAGTGTGCCTGCTGCACTACCCTTGAGATCTCTAGATAAATAATGACCATTCACTCTCCCCCTCTCCCCTTTTATTACACTGTGTTTGCCTTGTCTCTCAAATGTCACACCTTTTGCGTTTCTTTAGAATAATTCAACTCAACAGACCCATGGGGCTATTTAAGGGTGAATCTTCCAGACAAATACTTTTGTGTGTGTGTATGGAGGGCCATCAATATTTTGCCACTTAAATTGCACTTTATTAGAAGCCTGATCCTCCATAGTACTCCATCCTTAACTCCTAGGAGGTGCTAGTGGCCTTTCCTCCTAACTACCTCAATGGAAGCTGAGAGCCCTCAGTACCTACCAAGATCAGGCCCGCTTTCATTTTCTGCAGTTGTGAATTAACAATCCTTTGCAATTTGTGACTTTACATTTGGATGATTCTTGGTTTTTGTTAACTTGGAACCCAAATATTTTCAGTATGGTGTATCTTGGAAATGATTTCTGGACAGCGGTTGGGATTTTTCTAAGGACCCTCTGGAAGTTAGGCATCAAAATCCCATTGGATTTGAATATGAGATAGTCCCTTTTGAAAATCCCATCCAATATTATGAAATAAAAGCTGGAACAGACTGAGAAAATCAAGTATAGAAAAAGCCTGTGGATTAGAATCAAGGGTAATAACTACTAAGTCTGAACCCATAGAGTTTTACATCCTCCTACAGCTACAACTGAAATAGATTGAGAATGTTTTCCAAAATACACAGTGAAAAACACAAGCATATAAACATAATAGTGGCAGTCTATGAAATTGGGACACACAGCAATGGAAAATTCTTTTCAGATTCACTTCCAGCAACCAGCAAAAGTGTCAAAATAATTTTCCCTGAGTTTTACAAGATTGAATTTTGCAAGTGGCTTTTACAATGTATGCTACTTTGGTTCTAAAGGAATCCTTTATCAAGTGAAAATGACATCTGGATTTACTGGGGTTTTTTTCCATTTGATCCTCTTCTACCTTTTGTTAATGCTGAGTTTAGGTTGTGAAGCATCAGAGACAGAGCCACATCTGGTATCTGGTAATTTAATAAAAAAAGCAACTCTGAGAATGTTAGGGAAATATTGACAGGTAAAGAGATAACTCTTCTTAATCAAAATGAAGAGTACAGGAAAGGCTGAAGTTACTTATAAAATGATATATCATGTTTATAGAAAATCAAGGCCTTTAGATGCAGGCAGCAGAATTATTTTTCTGTTGATTACATCAATTTGTCAATAAGGTATCATCCCAGTTTCAAATGTGACAGAGCATGTATCTGTGAACAGAAAAGGCCTGATTCTTGTTTCCATCAGTTTTACGCCATTGGGCAAAAATTGCAGCTTGTGTAATTCAATTGGAATCAGCTGAGAATATGGCCCAGTGATTTCAAAGAAGTTACTCCTGCTTTATAGCTATGTAAAGGAGAGGAGAATCAGGCCCACGCTCTCCTTTTGTTGTCAATTAGTTCTAAAGGTCTGTATATTTTCATTAATTGTGTTTCGATGAACAACCTATGTGATAAAACAGCCCGGGGAAGCTTTTCTTACTTGTTCATCTTTTCAGAGTTTGAAAAATACCCCATTTCTATTTTCAAACAATGCGCAGTAGTTCAATGTCAAAGACAAATGCATGCTGCGGTATTTAGACTTGAATTATACCATACTGAAGCCTAGGATGAAAAGAGAACACACAGCATGTTTCTGAGTCATTTTTGCCATAATCTAGCTTGAATGTATCTATGCTGATTCTCAGATCAGTTTGTGTTCCTTTATCTGGATCAAGCGTGTCTTCTTGGTGCATTGGAATGACCCATCGAAAAGCAAACGAATGAGTTTAATATTGTTTCTTTTAACATCCCAAAGGAATTTTTTCCCCAGAGGAATTTTACTCTGAAGCTAGGGTCAGAGTATGTGAGCTTTATGGTTTGAAATAAAAGTTATAGGGCCAAATTTTAAGGTGGTGTAAATTAGGATTGCCCTTTTGATGTCAGCATCGCTATGGCAATTTACATCCACTGAGGACCTGGCCCCTAATTTTTCCATATGAACGGCAAGAGTCCAGCGAGGTCACCATGCTACATAGTTTGGCTGTGTAAGTAAACCGGAAAGTCTGTGACCCCTATGGTTCATGATCAGGCAGCTGTTGGAGCCCGAAGTAGGGGCACAGATAGGCTGAGTTCCCTCAGGTCCAATAGCTGATGTAACACCACTGCCGGCGGGCTGTGGATACAGCAATACACTGGGGTCAGGACTACTGAGTTCCTATTCCCGCCCCGACCTGCTATGTAACGTTGCTCGCCTTCCAGCCACAGCTCTGCCCTGCATCTCATCTTCTGTTGTAGCCCACTGTGCCTCCTCTTCTCTACCCACTCTTCTCCCCTTGTTGCTTCTTTTGTCTCCTCCTCTCACTCCTGACTCTCATCTACTTACGCTCTAATTAATGATGATTGCTTGCTTGGATTTACTTTCCATTATTTAAGATGCTGCTCTTGCCTCCATGAGTTCGATTTAAAATCTTACTTATCTCCTAAAAATAAATGAAACAAATTATTTAAGGCATCAGCAAATTATTATGGAGAGCAGAATTACAGAACTCATGTTTTGAATGCACGGACCTCTCTGAATAACTGGTATCTTTGCATGTTTCTCACATTAGAGTTGAAATGACTGCTTCCATTTTCATTTGAAATGTGTATTTTCACATGCAAAGAACATCACCTAATATGTTCCTGATATGTTGGGGATTGGTCCTGCTTTGAGCAGGGGGTTGGACTAGATGACCTCCTGAGGTCCCTTCCAACCCTGATATTCTATGGTTCTATGATCTTGCAAACACTTATGCCTCTGCTTAACTTTATGAACCAATGGGAGTACTTGTGTGTAAATTTCAGCACAGGCATAAGTATTTGCAGGAGCAGAGCCTTAATTTGTGTGTCTCTTGAACTGAACTTTAATTCCACAGAGCATTCTGTATACTCAGAGTAAGCTGAGAAACATGTTCCAATATACATGAAGATGATAAATGGATGTGTAAGTACATGATGGAAACTTTTGTTAATATAATAATATGATAATATAAAAGGACTCACTCCAGTCAGGCAGGAAGGAGCTAGGGGGGAGGAAGTTTGGCTGAAGGGCTGGTTAATGAAGACACCCTCAAGTCATAGGTAAGGGTGAAGAAGGGAGAAGCAGGAGATCTGTGGGGAAGTGGCCCATGGAAATGTAGCAACTCTTGCAGTAAAAGGTTGGCTGCCAACAGAGGCAACCATTAGGGTCCCTAGGCCGGAACCCGGAGTAGGGGGTGGGCTCGGGTTCACCCCAACGCACCACTACAGAAACACCTCCTGGGAGGGGAAAACAGGCCCCTGTCAGAACAGGAGGCTAAACTGTTTTGGCATGAGGCCGTAGGAGCAACAAGGACTGGGAATTCTCTCACCAACCTCCATTGCTGGCTTATGATGAAAAGAGCTCAGTAGACTGTATCCCTGACCCTAGAGAGAGAACGGCTATGTGGAGGATTGCAGTGAGCCTCTGAAGCTAGCATAAACCACCTGGAAGCACGGGACTCATGGGGACAAGGTCGGAGCTCTGCCACACAGAGCTTAACATGTCTAAATTAGCCCTGAAGTTAGGCACAGTGAGATTCTGGTGTATGATCTGTTGAGAACCTGGACTATTAGCATTGTTCTGTCTGATATTATGGAAATAATTCCATAAGGGATTTTTTTAAAAAACAGTGAAAGAAGATTAAATGAGTAGTTTCAAATATGGAATGTCAGTTTCAGTTAAACTTTGTGTTTGAAAAATAACTCTTCCTCTTTTAGGTTAGTCTCCAATCAGTCAGGATTGTCTCTGAGTCTGAACTGAATATTAATCATCTTTAATATTAATGGTTAACACTCAGAACTCCAGTTAGGAAACCTAAAATTTACATATGGACACTTAATTTGAACTTGACACAACCTTCAGTCAGCTTTAGGTAATGGTGGAAGATATTGTAGAATGTGAGCAGAGCAGAATACATTATAGGGAATCTCGGTGCCATGGATTCAACCTCATGTTGATTTTGATAGAAACTATTTTCCCATTTCCCAAGTGCAATTACAGGGCTATCATTGCAACAGTGATGAGTGTAAGCCCTGGTCTACACTAGGACTTTAGGTCGAATTTAGCAGTGTTAAATCGATGTAAACCTGCACCCATCCACACGACGAAGCCCTTATTTTCAACTTAAAGGGCTCTTAAAATCGATTTCCTTACTTCACCCCTGACAAGTGGATTAGTGCTTAAATCGGCCTTGCTGGGTCAAATTTGGGGTACTGTGGACACAATTCGACGGTATTGGCCTCCGGGAGCTATCCCAGAGTGCTCCACTGTGACCGCTCTGGACAGCACTCTCAACTCAGATGCACTGGCCAGGTAGACAGGAAAAGAACTGCGAACTTTCGAATCTCATTTCCGGAGACTGCGGGAACTGTGGGATAGCTACCCACAGTGCAACGCTCCGGAAGTCGACTCTAGCCTTGGTACTGTGGAAGCGCTCCGCCAAGTTAATGCACTTAATGCACTTAGAGCATTTTCTGTGGGGACACACACACTCGAATATATAAAAACGATTTCTAAAAAACCGACTTCTATAAATTCGACCTAATTTCATAGTGTAGACAAACCCTAAGAGTTAGAGGATCAGGGCGATTTGAAGAAGCATCCAATATTTTCTCCAAAGTTTCTTGGGATAATTTTTTACACTCCCTCCCCGCTCTCTAATACTCGCTAATACCTCCCTCCCCATTACTTTCCAATATGCTTCAGCTTCCAAGGCTACATCTACACTTCACACCACGGTAGAGATAGCTACACACCTCAGTGAAAAGCTGTGTCCACACTACAGTGTGTAGCTACTTGTGTCAGTGAAAGGCTTTCCCAGTGGCCTTTCCCAGTGGCCTCCCCCCTGCCAGAGCCTTTTCCTACCCCCACACTGAAGAAGCTTTTCCCTGCAACAGCAGGGGAGAGCTAACCAAGCCTTGCCCCATGGTCTCCCCACTGCCAGAGCCTTTCCCCACTCGGGGAGTCTTTTCTGTGGAGGGGAAAGCTTCTAGAAGCAGAGAAACAGCAGGATATCTTGGGAGAATAGAAAGCGCATAAGGGATGTACTTGCACACGTACCCACCCCTCTTCAGGAATGTCTTTACTCTTCTTGCCTAAGCCTCATTGACTACACTGCTATTTATGCCCACTGCTGTTCAGACCCATATGAGCCGAAAGAAGCATGCAGTGTAGACGTACTTTAAGAGTCCCCACAACTCCCTTCTTCCATCCAGGACTTCCAGCCTCTAAAAGCTTCGTCTAGTGCCCACTGAAGTCAATGGGAATCTTTCCACTGAATTCACTGGTCTTTGGACTGGGTCCTAACTGCCCCTTCCTTCTCATCCATCTCTAGTGTGCTTCAGCTCCCCCAGTCTGCACTCCTCCCATAAACCCAATTGCCACCATCACAATTTTAAAATTCCCCTTGCAGGGTTTTATTAGCCTCTCTGCTAGGATCCCATGCAGTGTTAAATTCAAATATAATTGTTGGAACATCCCCAGTTTAAAGCTTTGCTGCACAATATGGAGTGTTGCATATTTGAAAAAAAACATTCCTTGGCTTGCACATTACTGTGTAGTAATAGATGTTAGGGGGTTGGAGGGAGGTAATAGGTGCTTTGGACATCTAACATTTAAACATGGCTGAATGTCTTTTCAAATGCTACATTAAAAATTAGAAACACTTAAAGATAAAATCCAAAAAGAAATCGATCTGAGGCTTATGGAACATTAGCCATGAATCTAAAATTAAAAGCAAAAATTTAAGTCAATGGCATTACGAACTCACATATCCTCAGCCTTAATAAAGTCCCTGTCTGTTGCTCCAGCAGTGCAAAGAGGCCACGCATGTGTCATAACTAGTTGAGGATACATGAGGAAATACATGGCTGGCCTAGAGCTCTGCCGCCTCCTTACTTTCTGGTATAGGGGACACAGCCATGGGAGTAGAACAGGACCATAGTGCTGCTGAGGGGGGGACCTACTCTAAGCTGGTGTAAATTAGAGCAACCTGAGTTAGAGCAGCCATAGGGCTGCTCTCGCTTATGCCAGGGACCAAATCAACCCACAGACTCTCAGGTATCTAAGGAGTATATAGGTGGAAGAGTGTGGTATATTTCAGCCAGAAGAGTACAGCTCAATCAGAACTGAGAATCAGACTTTAAGGATTTAAATTGGTCTAATCAACATAAAAGATCTGGCCCTTTTTTCTGAGACCCCTTTAGTATTAAAATGTTCATATTGCACAATAATAATCTTTATAAAATACATCCTGAGTAAGGATACAAATTCAAAGCCTGCTGAAGTCCAGTGAAAGACTCCTGTTGATTTCAATGGGCTTTTTGGATCAGACCCTTATCAAGTGTTTTACTGGTATAAATTAATACACTTAACTAAAATATCTTGATTAATAAAGTTTTTGCTTTGGGCTCAATTCTATATCCTTGTGGATAAAAATGTGCTATCAAAGTATGGGACACAGCTCCACAACGTATGCAGGATGGAATCCTACATGAATCTTCTCACATGTTTAGGCCCCGATTCAGGAAAACACTAAAGCACGTACTTAATATTAGACATGTGCTTTAGGCCATATGACTGCAATAAGAGTTAAGCACATGCTTAAAGTTAAGCACATGCTTAAGTGCTTTCCTGAATAGGGATGCTTTCTTGAATCAAACTCTTAGTGCTGATCTGTAGTTCCTTTAAACAAAACTTAAGTTCAGCTACTATTAGTGCCTTATGTCTTGTATTCCTTTTGTATTTTTAAAACATCAGTACTGACCTAGCAATTTCATTGCACTTGAACAATACTTTCATTTGTATTTAGCCCTCCTGTCCATTTGTTGACTATTGAGGAACGTTCCATTAGATGCAAAACAAGTGTTTACACATCTACATCACAAGCAAAACAATAGAGACACAAATAATATATAAACCAGTTAATGGATGCAGGTGTACATGAGTTATTATACAAAGGTGATGTTATCTACTAGAAGACCAAAGGAGAAGAGATACCCCATACAACACCAAAGGAAAATCAATTATATAATGTGCCATTATTCTGTAATTAGTAGGCAACCTGAGCTTGGAATTTTTGCATGGGCGATAATCCAGAATTCAACATTCTGTATATGTACTGTGCAGAAAGTAAATCAACTGATTTTTAGGAAGGAAATTACTGTGGGGAACTAGATATCCCAAAATATAGGCTCTGAGCCCCTGCACCATCTAGTCCTCTCTATCACTAGATTCCTGAATCCATGAATGCAAGGTACATTAAGATGCAGAGAGGGCTTTTTCTTTCCCAACTCACAATAGTCACATAGTGCCTGTCACAAGCAAGGAAGCAAGTGGAATAGCTGAGATTTCATAGTAAAATAATTATGGTCTATCCACAGATATTTAAATAAAGCTAGGAATGGACTTTTTCCTGGTTTGGGGGATTGTAAATCTCTGTGTGTTGGGGAAAAACTCCTGGCTAGAAGAAATAAATTCTTTCAATCTCCATAAAGCATGCAAAAGAGACTTTTACCAAGACAGATTTGCAGCGAAATTTACACACATTTTAACAGGGTTTAGTATAATCTATGGATAGGGATGGGGGAAACAAGTCAGTGAGCATTCAGGTCAGATATGTGCTTGGTTCCTTGGTTTATCAATCACCACGTAAGTGGCATCACACATTCTATAGGGAATGAACTACACACATTTGCCTGCACAACAGGATGGAAAATTCTTGTAGCTTTGTCTTCAAAGTGAAATGAAAAAACACGCACACACACCCCAGCCCCCTCAAAAAAAAAAACACAAGAAAAACCCAGAAGTTCTAATCCCAGGAACTTCAAAACAGCAACTGCAGGCAAGTGTGAATTTGAATTATGCCACACACTTATGCTTGTGTCCAGTCATTTGCTTGACCCAAATACTAAAGGGCTTCATAGCAAATCTTTGAAAGACTAAACCCATCAAAATGACCCAAGCGTGTTAAAATAACAAAAGTAACAACAATAACGACAACTGACCCCAATATGGGCTAAACTGTGGCTTTACCAAGAGCTTCAGGTGAGGGACAAAGAGCTTGATTGATACCCCAGCAGCAAACAACAAGCTTGATTGTGACTCAGAGAGTCACAGTCTGGTCTCTGGTGCTGCTCATGCTCCAGGTGTGGAACATACTCTGTGCCAGCCCCCCTCGCTGGCACAGATTAGTCCCCAGGCGGCGCCATCTCAGCTGTGCTGGCCTCTGCACGGAGAATGGAGCCCAGGTTCTGCACAGTACTTAATTTGTAATGAAAGAGGTGCGGGGTTCAAGCAATTTTTTTTTTTTACTTTTATAGCCTTCACAGCTATCCTACCCTTTCATAAGCACACCCTGATATTGCTCTTATGACTTATAATACAACAAAGCCGAAATAGGCTGCATGCTGAATGAGCATATTCTAAAGCTTGGTCCCTGCCCCTGCAGTGCCTACACCAACAAAACCACAACAGTGTTTTCAAACACAAACCTTTCCTTTCTGAACTGGTATCCACAGATTCCATCCATGCTGCTGTCTCCCCATCTTCTACTTCACTCGCCCTCTGTTGCGCCAGGTCTTAGTGCACCACAGTAACCCTTGATAATGCTCTTCCCTGCCTCCAATCAGAAAGGAAATTAATTTCCTAAAGGCTGGATTGTGACCTTTTGGACTCCCAAATGACATCAATTATGCCCATGAGTAGTTAATAGAAACTGCCCTGGGAGTAGCTAATCACCAGTATGAGTAATCCTTAAAACGAAGAGTTATGGAAAGCTCTTTTATGACAAACTGAGATTCCCACCCCATTTAAGGTCTGAAGTACATATTCAGAAACATGTTTAGCATACTCAATATCTCCACTTAACCCTTTCAAATGCTATTGTGTGACTCCAAATAGCAAGTATGGACTTTTCTTGTGGGAGCTCTGCTAAATGTGTGTCACAAAAGAGCATACAGGGCAACAAACTCTACTTAACAAATACAGTCTGATTACTGGAAAGTGGAGAATTTGCTTAATTCCTAACATTTTAACCAGAGCTATAATGTCTGTATCAAATAGTTTTGGTCTATCAGCTAGAGGCTTAGATACTAGCTTTCCCTCTTTTCAGGTCAAGTTGGGAAGTAATTATATTTTAACAGCTGGGAAAATATCTTCAGATATTAAAACTTCATAGATGCTCTCTGACAGCAGTGGGGATAAAATACACATGAAAGGTCTTTCAGAATTCCGAACGCTATCTGTCAGGGACAGCTTTTATTAAATTTAACACCAACTATATTTCATAAGGAATTATTTTCTTCTCCAGGGAAAATTTGTCAGAATCTGACAGGCTATTCATTTCCCCCACCTTGTAAATACCTTGTATGTTCTCAGTCACCAGCAGATTGGTATGATGTGCAGAGGGACTCATAAAAATGAGCTGAATTCTCATTAATAACTGAGGAATATTGGACCCTTCCCGCACCCCTTACTTAGGGGGGAATGTACTAGTTCCCTCTTTCTTTATTTCCCATGCAAAACATTGTTATGATTGATTATCCACTTCATATAACCCAGCACTCTAAATCTGTATTATAGAGGGTGGATATTTCTATCCCAGGGTTTGCAAACGGTGTCAAACATCTGAGTCCTGACTCAGTAATAGTATGAAAAGTTCCAGCAATTGGATTTAATTTTCTGGATCTTGATGGGATTGACAGCACTGCTTCCAAAGGGTTAGAACTGTGAACAGTCCCATTGTCTTCCATAACACATTCCGGGGATGCCAAGTGTTTACTGATCTCCAAGAAAATCATGTCGTAATTTGATTATTAATGAAACTGACAAATAATGCTCTGCATCTATGTTGTCTTCACCTCCCACATGTTATTATGCTTGACATTTTGTCAGCACTTCATGTTTAAATTCCCTGCTGATGTCAGTGAATGCAGCTCCATGGATTTCATGGATTCCATTTACACCAGTACAGAAGGTGGCCTGTCAAATGGATTGGTGCATGTCTGGCTGTTGTATGGGAGCTGAACTGCTGTTATTTTTGGCTGATCAAAGAAATATATCCCTAAAGCAAAAGTCAAAAACTCATCAGTCCTTTCAGATATCCTTTATTTACACTAGACAAAAAGTATTGTACTTCTCACCAGTAGTAAGCTTACCAAGAATAGTTTCCCTCAAAGTTGTCTATATATTTTGCTATAGGGTTTAGCTAGATCTCTAGAATTCAATGAACAATACTAAGGAATATTGTCTTAGGCTAGGGCAATGGTTTTCAACTCTGGTCCACCGCTTGTTCAGGGAAAGCCCCTGGCGTGCCAGGCTGGTTTGTTTACCTGCCGCATCCGCAGGTTCAGCCAATCGCAGCTCCCACTGGCCGCGGTTCGCTGCTCCAGGCCAATGGGGGCTGCAGAAAGCGACGTGGGCCGAGGGATGTACTGGCCGCCCTTCCCGCAGCCCCCATTGGCCTGGAGCGGCGAACCGCAGCCAGTGGGAGCCGCGATCGGCCGAACCTGCGGATGCAGCAGTTAAACAAACTGGCCTAGCGAGCCGGGGCTTTCCCTGACCAAGCGGTGGACCAGGGTTGAGAACCACTGGGCTAGGGTGACCAGATGTCCTGATTTTATAGGGACAGTCCTGATATTCGGGGCTTTTTCTTATATTGGTACCTGTTACCCCCCACCACCTGTCCCGATTTTTCACACTTTCTATCTGATCACCCTATCTTAGGCCCTAGTTCTTCACTTGTTTAACTGTACAAGAGTAGTGAGTGGGCGAAAATCCTGGCCCCATTGCAGTCAATGGCAAGATTCCCATTGACATCAGTGCGGCCAGGATTTCACATCTAGTGTGCAGAGTTAAGTCTTTGTAGGATCAGGACCTTTATTGACAAACATAGGGCCTGGTTGCACAGACCATTCCTCACATGATTAAAACTCTTCACGTGAGCAAGTGTTTGTAAGATCAAGCCCATAATTAGCTGGAGCAAACACAGACTGTAGGAAACAAAAGCTGGAATTTTAGGAGGCAAATTTGACCTGAATGCAAAGATAAAATCTAGTGTAGTTCCTGGCACCCCTTTATTTGTATATAGAGCACCAGGAAAACCTGTGGCACTGTAGAAATGGTAAATGATGACAATAATTAATAATTGATATCTCTTGATCTTGCCTTTTCCAATGACCTAGCTAACTGACCTGCCTAGCCTCTTCTAAGAACAGGAAGATTATCCTTCAGTAAATGTTGTTTAAACGGGCTACTGTTTTATCTCCTCTGTACTAGTAGAGTTGAGCCCATCACTATTCTTTAATGTAACTGCAGTGGTGCCATTGTAGGTAAAGATGTGTCTTTGACTTGCAGAGAACAACAGCCAAGATTCAAAACATCACAGACTTGAAAAGGAGATTTATCTGCATCTATCTTTATACCCTCAAATAAAAAAAATCAGTTAAATGTTCGGTATTCTCTGATTTTTAAAGGGGCTGAGCACCTACGATGCTTATTGCTTTCAATGGTATTTGTTAGGGGGCTTATTCCTTCACCCACTTACTTCCCTGGTCCTTCTCGCATGAACAGAGAACAACAATACCCGAAGTCCAAAGGTGCAAACAATTCAATGTTTATTGGGGTGAACTTCCAGCAAGCATGATTCCAGTTTCCTTCCTTAGTGTCCCCCTTCCCAGCTCTGACACCACAGAGCCTTACACCTGTGTCCCTGTTCCTATTCCTGGCCTTAGCCAAACGTGATTCCAATTTCCCCACCCCCATTCCCTGTTCCCATTATCCCCGCCACGCGCCCACCCACTCACTTCCTGATTGACTGCAGACTATATAGTAAAACTTAAGTTCTGCTTAGCTATACCTTAACCAATCATTTTACTGAAATTTAACTAACCAATCCTAACATAGTGTAACATGATTATGTAACCAATTATATCCCACCACCTTAATTAGTTTACACCCAGCAAAATTAATTATACAGCAGACAGGAACAATCACAAAACCAGACAGAGATTATACAGATAAACAACAGCAAAGTGGGAACTATAATGACAAAACAATACAGAAGTGAGGATTTCACATCCCAGCTATTGATAAGTGAGTTCTTGCCAGACAGGATGCTATCAAACTAAGTTTCCTTTTACATTTTCTAGGCACTTCCCTTTCTCTGGAGGTGATAGGCACTATCAGGACAGGATTGTATTCCTAACAGCCCAATAGCACCTTCTTTCAATGTGACGAGTTTGGAATGTGAGGAGGTGACAGGTTGCTTCCCAGTTTATGGCTGCCTCTGTTGCTAAGCCAAAGGCCTTAGCCTAAGAACAGGGCCTCAGACTGTCACAGTAAAAGAAGGACCTTACACCGGCAAACAGTGATTTTGATTCTTTCTTTTATACATCTAACTAGCCAAGTGATAAGAGTACACCTAAATTCTTAGAGTACAGGCCTTTACAGACAGGCCTGAATATCTATATCCTAACAGTATTTGAAGACATTCAGTGTCTGGAAATCAGGCCATGTGTGCCTGTAAAAGTGGTTGATAAGATCTGGAGCAAATGGGACTTATGGGACAAGCTGCATAAGGAGCCTAATGCTGCTATCATCATCAGGAGTGACCCTAGTGGACAGTATTTTCAGCGTGCTCCCTAAGAGTCAGAGCAAAAAAAAAAAAAAAGCCAACCAATAGCGTGGCAGTGCGATGGTGCCCCCTGGAAATTGACAACTTCCCAGCCTCTAGAGCTTGCCCTGGCCATCACAGTCACAGAGGTCTGAATCCACAAAGCGCTGTGATGTTGAGCTTTGCAAAGCTTACCTTTTAGGCACCTAGAAAATCAAAGGAACAAGACAACACTGCAATCTACAAAGTGTATGTTAGGTATCTAGGCTCCCTATGCAATGAATGTGATCCATCCAAAAGCCATCACACTAGGTGGGGAGCCATCTACCTGGCCAATGGGAGATACTAAAAAGAGGGGTGTGTCCTAAGCCCCACCCCTCTCATGGAGACAGGAGCCAATCTCTGCTTAGCAATCCACAAATTGGACACCCCTCTCCTGGAGTCAGACAGCTTAGGTGCCTACATTGTTTCTTGCAAGAGCGAGTTAGGCATCTGTCTCACTCCAGACAAAACCTCCAGAGAATGGGATATATGTTTAATTCCCCCCCTCTGCTGAGGGGGCAAAAGGATTTGAATAGGGGTCTGCCACCTCTCTGGAGAGTGCGCTAACCACTGGGTTGTGGGATAATCTGATCGGGGTGGGACTCCTTCCATCTCTCTTGTTGAAGCTTTTCCCCTTTGGATAAAGAGTCACTGGAGTAGGGGTACTGGACCCTGCTGTCTACGTGGGAGTTTCATCAAGACGATCTCTAAATTGTGCAGATTTCATCAGAGAAACTCTCCGCCCATCCTCCTTTGACTCTTTTTTATAGAGAGATCTCCAAAGCCCCTTGACAGGAGAAAAAAGGTATTCTGAAATGAAATGATCATCAGTAGGAGAAAGACCAAGGCAAAATTGCACAAAGGGAGAAAGAGAGATTGATCCCGCATTCAAAGGGAAACTGGATTTTTATTTATTCTTCTGATGAAAGCCATTTCATTGCTACAGTGGCAGAATTTAAAAAAACAAAAAACAAATACAATTAGATGTGAAGGTTAGATTACAAATTCTATAGTGTAAGGTATACTGATGTAACATGAAGTATGTTTCACCACATTTCGATAGCATGCACAATACATAGGTGTGTGTGTTTGCATGTATAAATAATTATGTATGTGTGACAGGGTGTACAATCCCTGCACCAGAAAGGAAGAGGTTAAAGAGCTGCTTTGGGCACCACAGCCTTCCCCTCCCCCAAAGCAAAGCACTATGGGCTGGAGGCAGAGCTTAAAAAGGGAACAGAACAGCTGGCTTGTAGGCAGACAATGGAGTTCAATAGATCTGTGCTCTTAGCTCCTTGGAAGGAGCACTGTGGGAGGTCCAGCTGCTTAGGGGTTCTGGCTATTGGGACTCTGCCAAATCTGCTGAGGAGAAAAGGGCTCTGGACCTTCAGAAGGTCTGTGACTCACTGTTGGTTTATTGTCTTCACTTTGCCCTTTTGTAGAAGGGTCCTGGAAGGAAGCAATCCAGGGAAGCGTGTTAGGGGTGCAGACCTTTGTTGCCTGCCACAGGGTCCTGGATTGGAATATGGTGGAGAGGGTAGGCCTTGGTTTCCCTACCAACCCTTTTGTGGGGCATAAGGTGGAAAGCCTACCCCTGTTATGAGGAATGTAACTAAAAGAAGTCTTTCAAGCCAGGAGCCACTCACTTGCCTGATTGCAGGGCTATGCGTAGTTGGGCTCTTGGCCTACTCCAAAAGGAGCAGATGTAGAATGCGTGCCCTGGGCTGAGTTATGAGGGGGTCATTGCAGGGCCACAGCAACTATCAGCAGGAGGGTGGCAAGGAAAAGGAGAGCCTGCTGTGTCCACATGGGTCTGTCTGCAGTGAGTTAACTTTTCCACAGTGTGTAATACAAATGTGAATGTATCTGTATGTCTAATGAATAACAACAAATTGTGTGTGTGTGTGTATAATATAGTCACACACAATATTTTATAAAATTATGAACTGCAAAATTTTCAGCAGTTCTGTGCAGATATGAAATTTAGTAATTTAGCAAATGTCAGTGCCACTTATGGGGCATACAGTGCACAGAGATGCGGGGAGGAGGAACATCCAGAGCTATTTGCTCTGCAGCAACATGGAAACAAAATGAACAAAGCTGTGTGATGGCAGAAATAGTATCTAATGCCAATAGTACCACTAACAGAGATGTGCAAGTAACTGCTATTTGGTTCACTGGCTGAACTGAAAAAAAAAATTAAAAATCATTTTTGGTTGAACAAAAGGATTTGTTTCAATTTTTTTAAAAATAAAATTTAATATGAAATATTTGTTTCAGAATTCAGAACAATTTTTGGTTTCCTTTTTTTCACCCACAATGGCTTGGTGAATTGACCAGGAAGTGCTGTTATCTGCATTGTACAGATGAGACCTGGGAGAGGCGAGGTGGTTTGCCCAAGCTCACAACAGAAGTCTGTGGTGGACCAGGGATGTGAAGCTGCATCTTTCAAGTCCCAGGCCAGCGTCTAAACTGTGGGCCTTCCTTCCTCCCCACTGTAACACTACTGAAATCAGGAGTAAACACATTGGTGTTAATGGAGCTACACCAGTCTGATAGGAGAGTTGGATCTATTTTCTCTTACTCCTATGGGAGTGGCAAGTCACTTTAACCCAACAAAAAACAACCTTTTTTTAGAGCAACAACTTGTTTTGTAACTCTGTGGGTAGAGAAGCAGAGCTGTAATCCAGATGTGGAATACAGTCTGCCTGACTTGTGTGGTAAACCTGTGTAGCTAGTGCCTGTCCTTTAAATGCTTCTGCAGTCCCCAGAGGAAGGATCTCCTCCTTTTTCACTAATCAGCTTTGACATGCAGTTGGCAGTCTAATCCATGCGAATCACTTTGGTGGTGTTCTAAACTGGTCTCATCCCATGCAAAGAAAAACAGATGTGGGACTTGACTTTCCACGGCCCGGAGCATTATGTTGTCACTTACAGCTGGGTAAAGTGGATGTAAAACATCCCAATTCTAATTGGGGTGGAGGGAAGGAGGTATTCAGCTCACTCTGTACAGGTGTAAATGATTACACAAGGAGTAAAGCAGCAATGACTCATGCCACAAGGGCCTGAATCAGATCTGACTTACACTAGTGTAAATCAGGAGCCACTGATGTAAAATGGGTATACAATTAGTTTGAGATCAGAATTTGGCCCCAGGGCAGGAAGCAGGAGTAAGTTGAAGATGGTGTGGGGGTTAGGTTTAGTTTTCCACCAATTCACAAATTCTGCAAAATTTGTTTTCTTTGGCTCAGATTCCGCTCATGCAAGAGTAAGCAGGGTCTGAATGAGCTCTCCCCTGACATCTAGTGATGAGCTAGGGGAAAAGACTTCAGGAACAGACTACATTTGCATAGACATGCCTACTCTGCTTAAGTATGCAGCATGATTGAGCATGTTGCCAAAATGATCACGTTTGGCTGGTGCTGTGTTACAAACACTCTAGTATTTGGTGCAGGGGTGATGAAATGTTATCCTTATTGTAGGAGTAAAGGACAGCAGAACTGGACTGCCTTGATTGAGGGGATCACCCAAACTGAACCTTACTTGCTAAGCCATGGGTAGGGAAGCCAAATCCCAGTGACTGAGTGGGTGTGGACTCTGCCCAAAGAATCCTAGGCACTGTTTGACCTTCTTCTTTCCAGTGTTTAAAGCCAGAACTGACTGACTCTCAGCTAAGTCTATTATTATTCAGTGATTGCTAGAGCTGAATCGCTGACAAGCGCAGAACTAGGGGCTATGTCTTACACCTGGTGCTGAGACAGTGATGAAAGGAAAGATCATGGAGGTTGTACTGGCAGTGAAGTTCCCTCCTACCCAGTGAAATCACTAAGAGATGAAATCACTAAAAACCTGTGTTAAATGGTGGAGCCTCAAAATGTGGCAGTAACGACCAGTAACAGAGGTGCACAGCGATCACAGAGACATTGCTCAATGCCTCTTCCTCTCTGAGATGGGAGGTGAACTCCTAAGAATGCACCTCTGAACTCTGAGTCTTCACTAATGAAGGTCAGCCAACCACGAGTGAGATGCAACAGAGGGAGTAATGTGTTTTAAGGTACATTCTTTGGTCGGACTTTCCCTCTGCAAGGTGGGAAACTGAAGCAAAGGACACTGCCCAGTGCTCTGTGGGGTGCGGTTTCTGCTTATGGCTGCATGCCTTTGAATGTGGTTGTGGTGTTTTCATAAAAGGGAAAAGGAACCAAGCATTAGTTTGGGGAAAATTCTCTTTTGTTATATGCAAACCCAATGCTTAGAAGAGGGGAAATATTGCCTCTTCAAGGCACTCAAGGTGGTGGTGAAGTTTTCCCCAAGTTACTGGGTGGGGGATCAAACTGTTTCTGTTTTGTATTATAAGAGGAACCCTAGATATTGAACCTGGGCCTTCTTGCTGCCAACTCCACCTGACAGAAGTTTTACATAAGTAAAGAAGCAGAAACTGGCCCTTTGTGTGTAGTTTGTGACTGGCTTTGTCCTCATTCAAGGATGGTCCTGATACAGCTGCTGAACTGTAGGGTTTTGCACCAAATGCAGTGTTGTATGCCTATTTGTTATCAGGGTAAGCCTCAGCTAATCCAGTTGATGTAAATGCTTGCTTGGCCTTGCCTGTGCTTAGGGGTCAGCATCCAGGTGGCTACATAAGTTGCTGGCCAGTAACTACAGATCTGTTGCTACTCTGGAGAGAAGACATGGCCTGCTTGGGAACATTCTGGTGACGCACCGGGCAGGTGCTTTGCAAAGCTGTGAGTGGGAGGAGGTGTTGCTTGCTGCTTCTGCAGTATCAGACTTGCCTTTGGCTTCTTGCTGCAACCAGAACAAAGTGAAGGCTTCTGTACGTTCTGTTTTCTGCCTGCATTGCTGTCTCCTTACTGCTCCTCTTTATTTTTTCATTGTCTCACCTTTGTCCCAGCCATGACCACAACCGAATGTATCACACAATGATAATGAACACAGGACTCTAAGACGCACGGGCGGATGATATCTGCCTATCCAAGGGGAATTTTAATTAGCATTTCCATTTGTTATTTCTGGCACTGATTATGTAAATGCCTGTCTTGTGAACCATGCTGAGGTCTGTCTGTGCTAACTGTGAGCTTTGGTGATCTTGCGGGCAAAAGAGACAGACTTGGGGAAGCAAAAATAATTTGTCTACCAGCAATATGTCCTCTATTTTTTTTCCAGCCTTCTTTTAACAGAATCAAATAGGTTAAACTTTCCAGTGGTGCTGTGCTGTAGATGGAAATAATGTCACAAATCAATAGAGAATGTACTAGTCCCTTCTAGCAGGAGTAGATCTGATGGCATAATTAGGGGACAGGTTTCGTAATGGGGAGGGAAGGAGGATATGAACAAACAGTCTAAGCCTGCAGAACCTGATCTTTAAATACTGGAATTTTTTGGTAGCTAGCTAAGATCTGGGAAATAATGGGACAAATCTGACCCCTTTTCCACAGATGTGGTCAGCCCCAAATATAACAAACACCACACTTCCGTTGTCCAGGCTGTTGGGCAGCAGGGAATCCTCCACGTGACCCTATCGAAGTCCATAGAAGGTGAATGTTAGTAGGCAAGGGGCATGACCAACGGATCGGTTCACAGCACAGATCCATTGCTGTAATTGCCTGCTGTGGATTGGGAGCAGTGGCCCACATCTGCGTCTCATCCCCATATTCAGCAGTAGCAGTTGGGGGCCCTCTGTGCAGGTGTTCTCCCCTTGTAGATCCGGGAAGGACAGCATCTCCCACAACTCCAGGTAAATCTGGTGGGTAAACCTACAGCTGCAGTAAGCATACACAGGCTAGCGGGACTTCAAGCTAGCACACTAAAAACAGCAGTGTGGCCACAGCGGCTAGAACTAGCCAGCCAAGTACATACCTAGGATCTCAGATGGGATTTTGTTCAGGTGGCTAGCCCTAGCCGCTGCCCAGGTCACCCGTTGCTACTTCTGGTGAGCTGGCTCAATCAGAGCTAGGGCATGTATGTCTACCAGAGCTTGGCACCTCTCAGCTGCTGTCTACACATAGACTTTGTGTGTGTGGTAATTCCTATACTGAAGTGCTATAATTCTTTGATCTCTCTTGTCTTTACTTTTCACCGACCACACTTGATACTTTTTTCACTAATCCCTTGCACACCTATAGCCAGTTTCTGCTTTATTTAACCCACTAATTTCCCTGGAGTAATAGCCTCCTGAGACGGATAACACCACACAGGGGTAGGGGTGGGGGGGAAGGGTACGGGGGAGGGTGGCGGGAATCCTTCTTGTTCATATTATAATCCCCTATTAAAGTGGTACATTTCTAAAGCGGATACGGTCTGATCCTGCACTGCAGTTTCACAGTTGTTTGTGCCACCGCCGGGATAGCTGTAAAACACAGGCATCTGGTATCCTTGACATGATTAATTCTCTTCTTCAACCCACCACTGAGATGTAGAATTAAAAAATATTACCCAGATCTTGAGACCATGCAGAAGACATTTGTTTGCAAGCACTAAATTATATATTATCTAAATCTTTTGGGCTGTGTCTGACAGTGCAATAACTGAGGAGAGCAGTTACACAAGCAACTAGTGCAACTGTAGATCACTTTCTTAAGGCATCTAGCTATCCACACTGCGACTCAAATGAAGCATGTACTAGTATTGTGGAAGGTGAAGTGAATCCTCTCTCTAAGTATTAAGCCACCTGGGAGCTTTTGTGTTGGACAAAGCTATAGATTGTAAAGTCAAGGTGATACAATCATACTTAGAATGTAAGCTCTTTGGGCAGGGATGATCTTTTTGTTCTTTGTACAGTACCTAGGACAATGGGTCTCAAGGCATGATGGTAATAAGGGTGATAAATATTACAGTTACTGTGCTGAGAATTCTGGGCCAGTTAATCTGGCAGTATTAGACTCACTGAGGATCTAATCTGCCAGGATCCTGGTCTTGAACCCACACCCACTGGCTTCTCAGGAAGCAGCTGTGGATGTTGCATTAGATTACCATTGAATTCAGACATGGGTAGGCTAGTTTCCAGGGTTCTGCAGTCTGCTCCCTGACTGGCTGGTGAGCCAATGTAAACTTCCTGTGTCTTTTCTGGCCTTGTCTGAGCAACAAGCCATTGCTTGCTACTTGGACCCTGCCTCATTGTCTTGTCTGACCCCACCCAGTCCTGACCTTGCTGCCTCACCTGACCCTACCAGCAGCCTCACTGAGTCTTACTCAGGAGATCCAGTCTGAGGGGATCAGAACTTTGCATGAATGCTAAGCACCAGTCAGGAGTGCCCTTCGACGCACCAGACCCCTGGACAGAGCATAATCAGAGCTGGTCAGAAACTGGAATTTGCATTTTTGTAGGAAATTACATATTTTTGAAACTTATTTTCATTTTGAATCACAACAAAATAATTGAAATTTCCCATGAAATGGAAACACCAGGCAGGAAGGAATCCACTTGCCAAACTTTGTTTTGAAAAACATTAAAATTTCATTTGAAAACTTTTTTTTTCCAAAATGTGCTTTTGGTTTTATTTCACTTTATCCCATGATATGTCAAGAACAGTAGATGTGTGTAATATGACCTGCCAAGTCATGGCGTCTTCTTATTGGGGGTGGGGAACAGTTTCCCCTAGCCTAGATTAATTCTGTGCTGGTCTACCCTCTCCTTCTTGGGAGGATGGGGCATGTTTGTGAGCGGTAGCCACTTTTGTATATTCCAACCTTTACTCTCAAGATTCCATGCTGTCTGGGAGCTAAAGAGAGCCCTGGGCAGTCCTGGAACTGATCTAGAGACATAAGGCTACCACATTGAAAGTCAGATATTTCTTAGTGGAGCCTCCAGGAACTGTGGAGTTTGATGGCACAATCCCTGCTAGTTCCAAGGGAAGGGCAAAGCCTGGCATTTCTGCTTCAGGGGCTTGTGATGTGGGTATTTCTATGGGAGAGTGTGGTCTAATCCAGACCTCTTTATATCAAAACAAAAACATCAGGCTTGTCTGGGAAATAAGAGCATATGCAACCCACTGGTCAGTGTGTGCTATATTATCCTCTGTGCCTGATCCAGAGCGGATGAATCTGTTACAGCTGCCAGCTACTGAGCCTGACAGTAAAGCAGTAAAGACTACAGAATTTAGCTCTGGAGGTCCCTGGCTGGAGCTGTGTCATTCGAGATGGCAGCCAATGCCTTGAAGGCTTGTTGCCACCCTCTTACAACATATAGTTTAACATTTGCTGCAATATGTTTACCATTTGTTGCAAACTTTTTCTAAGGATCTTGTGACTCAAATTTGCATTGGTTGAGTTTCTGCTGTAAACACATTAATCATGTTGAATTCTTTTGGTGTTCAATTGTATGCAATACTGTTCTGTAGGATTAATGCACAGGCTGATATAGAGGTGAGGTAAGTGTGGAGGGGGGAAAAATCTAACTTGATTAATTAAACTGTATTAGTTTAACAGATTGTACTTGCTGGGACCAGATGTGGGTTGAGGCTCATGATGATTTAAAGATGGATCCAAGCCACTAACTTTGGATCTGGATGGTTAATCCCCGCAAAAAAACTGCAGGTTGATTCAGATCTCACTGTTGCTTGTCTTATGCTGGAGGTAACTCCATAGACTGCAGTACAGCTACACCAGTAAAAATATGATCAGAAGGAAGCTCAGGATTTGACCATGATACTTTCTTTCTGTTCGGATCTAAACCTTCCAAATTCAGTAATGTTTAATCATAGAATATCAGGGTTGGAAGGGACCTCAGGAGGTCATCTAGTCCAACCCCCTGCTCACAGCAGGACCAATCCCCAATTAAATCATCCCAGCCAGGGCTTTGTCAAGCTGACCTTAAAAACTTCTAAGGAAGGAGATTCTACCACCTCCCTAGGTAACGCATTCCAGTGTTTCACCACCCTCCTAGTGAAAAAGTTTTTCCTAATATCCAACCTAAACCTCCCCCACTGCAACTTGAGACCATTACGCCTTGTCCTGTCCTCTTCTACCACTGAGAATAGTCTAGAACCATCCTCTCTGGAACCTCCTCTCAGGTAGTTGAAAGCAGCTATCAAATCCCCCCTCATTCTTCTCTTCTGCAGACTAAACAATCCCAGTTCCCTTAGCCTCTCCTCATAAGTCATGTGTTCCAGACCCCTAATCATTTTTGTTGCCCTTCGCTGGACTCTCTCCAATTTTTCCACATCCTTCTTGTAGTGTGGGGCCCAAAACTGGACACAGTACTCCAGATGAGGCCTCACCAATGTCGAATAGAGGGGGACAATCACGTCCCTTGATCTGCTCGTTATGCCCCTACTTATACATCCCAAAATGCCATTGGCCTTCTTGGCAATAAGGGCACACTGCTGACTCATATCCAGCTTCTCGTCCACTGTAACCCCTAGGTCCTTTTCTGCAGAACTGCTGCCGAGCCATTCGGTCCCTAGTCTGTAGCTCCAATTTGTCTAGGTCCCTCTGTATCCTATCCCTGCCCTCCAGCGTATCTACCACTCCTCCCAGTTTAGTATCATCTGTTTAGTTCTGGAGCTTTGTATTAGGCTGCTCTCAATGAGAAAATAAGTATAAATTAGAGGTGCTGTTATGAAAAGGATCACAACCTGCCTGTGAAACTAGAAAAGATTTTCATATAAGGCTACATTATTTCCTGAGAACACAAAGATACTCAAAACCACAAGGATCTCCAGAAAGGCCTGTCAAAACTTGAAAGTCTTCAGCTCTTTGACTGATGAAATTCAGTGCAGACAAATGGAGAGCAATGCACATTGAAAGAAATGATTAAACTGCTCAAGATCTGAATTAGCTATAACATCATTGCAAAAAGATCCAGGTAGTATTGTGATTAGTTTAGTGAAGATGTCTGTTAAATACAAAGCATTGGTTATAAGTGGATAAGATGCTATGTTTTAATGGGGAAGAGGAAGAATACGGAGGATGCTAAATTGCTGTTGTGTTGTCACCTTGACTACTGCATTCATGTCTGGCCACTGCATCTCAGAAAAGACATGGAAGAAAAATAAGGTCCAGAAAAAAGTAATATTAAAATGGTTGGAGGATGGCATCCATATGAGGATTAAAAGTCAGACTAGTAATATGAATTCACTCTGGGTATTGTGAGACGAACCTTTTGAGATTTCAGGGAGATTTTTCATTTAAAATATTGAATTTTGAAAGAAGCAAGATCTTACCTTTACAATCTTTGTTCACAGGTTCCTTTCACGCTCCTTAATTTGGCTTTTCATTTAGCTCAGCACCTATACAAGGGGTGTGAAATGCAATATTTTTACCCCATAGCAGTCTCTTTGTCTGTTTTTTAATTGGGTCTGATTCTGAAACAGGCTGTGATGGATTTTTCCCAAGTGGACTATTGCCCTTTTATGTCTGGTGGACCATGCAGTTTCAATGACAACAACCCTATGTCCCTGAAACTTACTTTGATTTTTAAACTATTCCATGTAACTTTTGTAACATTTACAAGCTAATGTGGGGTCACCTGAGGATCACAGATAATCAGGGCTTACTAGAATAATGAGCCGATACCTATCAGTCTCCACTAAGCCATAAAAATGCTTCCTGAAGTGCTTTTATTTAACCATTGCATCAGTAACCTAATGAATGAACTAGAGGCAGTTGCTGGGATTCTCACACCTGCTCTAGCCCCTTCATGCCACGCTTGCCCTTTTACCCGGCATAAAGGAGCCCTGAAAGCGCTGGTGCCCTCCAGGGGAGGATTACCCAAGCGGCAGAAGGCTGCCTTCTGAGGATCCCCTTGCAAGCCCTGATATAGGGGGCGAGCAAGGGTCAGGGCTGACAGAGGGAGATATGTTGGGAATGGGGCCACAGCATGCAGCACGGTAGAGATTTTTTTTACAAAGCACTGCTGGCCATAGGGCAGTCCAGGGAGACTGATAAAGCTTAGACAAGGTCAGAGTACTTGTGTTGGTCTGTATCCGCAAAAAGAAAAGGAGGACTTTGTGGCCCCTTGGAGACTAACCCATTTATTTGAGCATAAGCTTTCGTGAGCTACAGCTCACTTCATCGGATGCATGCAGTGGAAAATAGAGTGGGGAGATTTTATATACACAGAGAACATGAAACAGTGGGTGTTACCATACACACTGTAAGGAGAGTGATTAGGTAAGGTGAGCTATTACCAGCAGGAGAGCGGGGTGGGGGCCCTTTTGTAGTGGTAATCAAAGTGGGCCATTTCCAGCAGTTGACAAGAACATATGAGGAACAGTAGGGGGTGGTGGTGGGGAATAAACATGGGGAAATAGTTTTACTTTGTGTAATGACCCATCCACTCTTGGTCTCTATTCAAGCCTAAGTTAATAGTATCCAGTTTTCAAATTAATTCCAATTCAGCAGTCTCTTGTTGGAGTCTGTTTCTGAAGTTTTTTTTGTTGAAGAATTGCCACTTCTAGGTCTAGAGAGACTAACAGAATGACCAAAGAGATTGAAGTGTTCTGCGACTGGTTTTTGAATGTTATCATTCTTGACATCTGATTTGTGTCCATTTATTCTTTTACGTAGAGACTGTCCAGTTTGCCCAATGTACATGGCAGAGGGGCATTGCTGGCACATGATGGCATATATCACATTGGTAGATGTGCAGGTGAATGAGCCTCTGATAGGGTGGCTGATGTGATTAGGTCCTATGATGGTGTCCCCTGAATAGGTATGTGGACACAATTGGCAACGGGCTTTGTTGCCAGGATAGGTTCCTAGGTTAGCGGTTTTGTTGTGTGGTGTGTGGTTGCTGGTGAGTATTTGCTTCAGGTTGTGGGGCTGTCTGTAAGCAAGGACTGGCCTGTCTCCCAAGACCTGTGAGAGTGATGGGTCGTCCTTCAGGATAGGTTGTAGATCCTTGATGATGCGTTGGGAGCTGAAAGTGATGGCTAGTGGCGTTCTGTTATTTTCTTTGTTGAGCCTGTCCTGAAGTAGGTGACTTCTGGATACTCTTCTGGCTCTGTCAATCTGTTTCTTCACTTCAGCAGGTGGGTATTGTAGTTGTAAGAATGCTTGATAGAGATCTTGTACGTGTTTGTCTCTGTCTGAGGGGTTGGAGCAAATATGGTTGTGTCGTAGAGCTTGGCTGTAGACAATGGATCATGTGGTGTGTCCTGGATGAAAGCTGGAGGCATGTAGGTAGGCATAGTGGTTAGTAGGTTTCCGGTATAGGGTGGTGTTTATGTGACCATAGCTTATTAGCACCATAGTGTCCAGGAAGTGGATCTCTTGTGTGGACTGGTCCAGGCTGAGGTTGATGGTGGGATGGAAATTGTTGAAATCGTGGTGCAATTCCTCAAGGGCTTCTTTTCCATGGGTCCAGATGATGATGTCATCAGTGTAGCACAAGTAGAGTAGGGGCATTAGGGTATGAGAGTTGAGGAAGTGTTGCTCTAAGTCAGCCATAAAAATGTTGGCATACTGTGGGGCCATGCGGGTCATTCCAGGGGCCACTCCAGAGCCCAGAACAGCCTAAGAGTGGGAGGGCGCAAAGTTGGCTTAAAGCTGCATCCTCTGGGCTGAGAGTTCTGGGCTGTGCCTTGAAGATGCAGCCCAGAATCTCCCCCAGTATCTGGCTCAGGGAACTCCTAAATTTTGTCTGTCTCCATGTCCCTCTCTAATCTGCTTCCCCTGCGTGTCACACAAGAAGACATTACCACAGCTTCCTTTCTATTTAGACAAATAGCTAGCGATTAAGAATGACATGAAGCTATGTCCTGAGGTTGAACTAAAGGATTTAAAGTCAAAGTGGCAAATAGAACTAGTCAAAAACTTGAGAGTATCTTACAACCAGCATTTGGCCTTGGTAGTCATTCAGTCAGGGAGCAAAAACAAAGCCATTTGATTTAAGTGACCAATCACACAGCACCAATAACATATTACAAATTGGAAATACTCCAAAGCAATAGTCACCATGAAATGGTTACCCAAAGGCTGAACAATAATCCCATAAACTGTTGTATTGGATAATCCCAAATCAGTACATCCATAAAAATAATTGAATCTGCCTGTACATAATTCCCAAACACACAAATAGGCTAAATGTAGGGGGGAAAACTTATGTTTGGGGTGGTGGTAACCTCTCCCTTCTCTTCTCCTCTTCCCCCCGCTCCCCCCCGCTGGACTAATAATAGCAACAGACATATATAGCACCTCTCCTCATCAGTAAGGACCCTGAAAGCTTTAAAAAGTTATTTCACAAAGTCATTCCGCACCAGTAATATTCCATACCTCTTCAGAGTAGGAAGGGAGGAAGAAGAACAAATCCACATGAAACTGCTGAGGCTAAAAATAGTCAGGTAAAGGCCTTATGTACATGGGAAAGTCATACCAATTTAAGTTAAGGTGTGAGTTTAAACAAACATTGTCATACTGATATAATTCCTGGACGCTCCTATACGGTGTGGAGGCGTTTTTATTTGTTTGTTTGTTTGAAATCACTTTGGAAGCGGTTTGAGCTAAACCAAAAAAATCTCTTATTATGGAATAAGTGCCACACAGGATCTTGTACTGGTATAGCTACATTGGTTGAACTATACTGATACAACTGGTAAAGACCTTACTGTCTAGAGAAGCTGTAAGTATTCAAAGTGAAATTTGGTGAGGAGACCAGTTCTGACCCACTTTTAACCTCTCAAATATTTTCCACTCATAGAAAGTCTTGTGATACAATCTCTCCAATAACAGATTTGCTATTGAGCCTTCTGAAGACCTGACCCTCCTATGCCTCAAATCTCTCTCCCTATACCTGACACTCCTAATCAATGATTGTATAGTCTTGCAGTTAGTACTTACTTACAGTATCTTATAAGGAAGAGAGTTTCACTGAAGATTAGAGGGTAGAGTTGTCTTATTGTTCAGAGAATAAGAATTCTGCCTCTGAGAAAGAATTGGGAATATATAGGTTAATATGGTCCCCTTTCCTACCCTGTTCTTAGCATAATTAGACTCTGCATTATTGCTGCTATTCTTATTTTTCCCCTTATGATTCTAAAAGAAATAATTCAATTTATTGTCTCAATAATAAACCACTTGAGTGCTTTACAAAGGGGTAAAATGACCTAACCCATTAAATGAATTGGGTAAAGTGAATGCTATACAGAGAGCAAGGGAAAAACAATGCATCAAGATAGATGGGAGTAGGAGAAAAGAAAAATATAATGAAAGGAAGATGAATCAATCAATGGGGAAGGAGGAGGCAAGAGAATAGGGGGTGGCTAGTCCTGATAAAAAGCTAAAATTGGCTTCTGAGGTAAGATCTGAAATAAGGAAGTGAAACAAGTCTTTGGAGAAACTTTAAAGCTAGTAGGGATTTTTTTTTAATAGATAGAAAATTAGTGAGCATTATGAAGGCGGGGGGGGTGGTGGTAATATCCTTTCTGACTTGAAAACGTAGCCCGGCTTAAGCATTTTGGATCCTCCAAAGCTGAAGTAGACCATGTTTAGGAAGACCACAAAAGAGGGAATTGCAATAGTTGACATTGGAAGTGAATAAGGATTTCTTCAGGGAGAAGAGAAGTCCAGCTGAAATCTGAAAACGTCCTGAAGGTGGTAGTAGGCTTGTTAACAGATATATGGTGAACTGGAGAGGGAAAGTTCAAGATTATTGCATCTGGCCTTAGAAACAAAGTTGAATTACAGATCAAAGTGATAACGTCAGTCATGGGACTGAGAGCCGTCCCATGAACCCTCTCTCCTGAGGGCACAGTTGTGGAAAGACCAGGTGGGCTGAGACTTGGGCATTGGCTCACATTAGTCACCCATGCCACAACATCCACACTGCTATTTTTAGTGAGCTAACTCAAGCAAAGCATGGATCTGTCTGCCAGGACTAGAAGGCACACTCCCAGCTGCAGTGCAGCCCACAGAGCTGGATCCTGCTTCCAGTTAAGACAATGGAAAACTGACAATGTCTTCAGTGGTACAAGTTCAGGACCTTAATGCAGCTCCTTGACAACCACCTCTAGAAATGGGGCTGCAGAAGACCATGTGAAGAGGGTCCTTTCTCTCCCACCTTCTTATCCCTATAGTCCTGGGAAATTTGAACCATAGTTTGAACCCCTACTGCTTCCCGATGGAGATCCAGACCATAACTAACATTAGTGGAAGCAGAAGGGACCAATGGGGAGAATGGACCAATGAGGCCATAACTACCATGACTGTCAATAACCAGGATGATGTATGTTTCACCATCGAAACGGATAACAAATTAAATCCTAGATATAGTCTGTTTGTACAGTAAACTCTTATAATAGTATTTCTATATATTGACTTCAAATGTATGGTTGTTCTTGTTTGTTTGTTTTTTTTCCAGATAAATTGCTTAGTGAAACGCCCAATCAAGCTCAATTTCCAACTCATGGAATTTTTTATTTATTTATTTTGCTAATCAGCGTGCAGGTATTTCTAATAATCTGAGTTAGACGTGACTTAGAGTAAAAAAAAAGGGGGGGGGGGTGATGTTACATCACATGTAAGGGAGTTAGTCTGTGTGCCTATTTTCAAATTTTAGAAAAAAATATATAAAACTTTTCCTTCGCGTGTGTCACCTCTGAATAGGGCAGATAAAAGGAACTAATAATTTTAAAAAATCCATCCAATCATTTTGGAAATTATGACTTCTGACTCTCTCATTCCATGCAATTAGCTAAGGTATGCTACATGAATGCCAACTGCTGAGGAGTGATGGTGGTGGCTGCTATTTTAAAATGTTTGGGAAGCACAGAGAGGTTACAGTGATGAGGGTGCTACTGAGGCAATTTTAAGATTATAGGTCGTAAGTATACCTCCTTTGTGCAGTCATCCTGTTTGATCTCATAAAATAAGCAGAATTGGGCCAGATCAGTAGCTAGGTGGGAGACCTCTAAGAAACACATGGTGTTGTAGGAATTTTTAATTGCTGATTCAATAGGTGTCACTCACCACATGAGGAAACCCTTACATGATTTGCCAGCATTGTGCAGGGACGCTGATGTTGCCAGGCACTGCTTGCCATTTGAAGGTGTTAAAAATGTCATAGACTGGTGCTCCAGTCAAGTTCCTATTTGGGTAATTACATTTTGCTAACTTAAAATTCATACTGCAATTTCACACGGATATAAGGTGGTTCTTCACTTCCTGTCCTAAACAGATGGATAACGTTGCAGTGTGCTTTTAAATAGCTATTGCATTTCATCCTACAGGCACCTGCACTTCAGTCAAAGCGATCCTCAATTTTAATGATATGATCATCTCTCTCATAATCTGGGCGAATAATAGGGTGCTTTTTTTTGTTAGTTTGGTTCAGCCACCAAAAATAAACATCCACCAAAATAAACAATCTGAAAACAGTTTTGCTTTGGGTTGACTCAAAGGAACTCCTTTCCCCTTCACTGAAGCAAACTTTATTTTGTTTATGGGGCTTTATCCTTTTTAGCTTTGTTAAATCAAGCTAAATATCTAAATAATTTTTATTTTATTTTTTTTTGGCTGAAACTATTCACCAAATTTAACCTCTCTTCGTGAACAGATATGGTCAACCCAAAACTGCATTTTTTCAGTGAATAAACTTCTCCCAGGTCTACTTTGTTACTCTTTAAAGGCCTGAATTGGTAGTTCTCCTGCATGATTCTGGCCTGTTTCCATGGTGCAAGATTATATTGACTATAAATAGTCACTGTTTCTCTGTCTTCCCAGCAAAAGTAAGGGGCAGGATAGAGGCCTGATTCAGTACAGTTGTGGATACTATGAAGAGCTACTTGTGTTAATAATAATAATAATAATATAATAATAAATAAGGCCAGAACATATATTACTTTGATAATAACAGCTATGACACTTACAGTATCCTTTTTTCTCTGGTACCTATTTACCTCATTATAAATTTTGTGTTTTCAAAAGGTTAAGAATATGTGTACGTGTATGTATAGATTTGTAGACACTGACTTATCTACAAAAATGAGATATTGAAGGTGGAACCTGATATTCCCATTATCATGGTCCTTCCAAAACAGATGTTTGTTATACACTTTGATAGCATTTTTATATTTTAAAAAAAAGAGAGAAATATGATGGTGTGGGCAAAAGAAGAGAATTCAAAAGGACGAGGGAAGGGGAGAAATGGAGGAAGCGTGGCATCTGCTGGTGACAAATATGCAGATAAACGCCCAGCAATAAAAGTATTCTACCTGATTCTATTCTTACACCTGCGTAATTCAAGAATAATTACATCCAAGTAAATAGAGTGAAATGCCCATGGTATTAAATCCAGCGTTAGAGGAGGAAGCAGACCAAATAGCCTCCAAATTGATTTAGGCCTTGTCTACACTAGTGAGCTTACAGCGGCACCGCTTTATTGATGCAGGTACGCCACTGTTAAATCGCTCATGTACATGCTCTGTGCCGGTGGGAGAAGCTCTCCTGTTGACACAGCGCTGTCCACGCAAGCACTTCTGTTCGTGAAACTTATGTCATTCAGAGGGGTGTTTTTGCACACCCCTGAGCGACATAACTTATACTGACAAAAGTGTAGTGTAGACCTGGCCTTCGCCTAAAGTACAAAACCAAGCTGTCATTCCAGAACAACTCCTGGAATCACATCATTGGGTGAATATTACTGTGTTAATAAGAAAGCAATTGGAATGATTTCTAAGATAACCGGAGGGTGCTCCTCCTTTGAGGCACTGTGCTGTAATGGAACTGTCTCAGTCCCTCAGAGTTCAGGGATGCTGAACAATTACTGAAGCAGAATTGACATTGTACATTTGTTTCTCACTTATGTAACTGTCTTCACTGGTTGCAGAAGTCTGACATGCATAATAACTATTTCTGGTTTGGGAAAAAACTGGAGCGGTTTTACATCAGAAAATATAGATCCATCAAAACGGAAATATTTTGTGACATCATGTTGATTTTGCCAATGTTGAAATGCCCCATATTGACACTTTTGGAATGAAACTTTTCAACGATTCCTCCTTAAATGACTCTTCATTTCAAAAAATGTGTGCACTATGTATTATAAAACTAAAAATATTTCAAAATAAAATATTTCAGTTGTCAAAATGAAACATTTTAATTGCTCTGAAATGTGGCTTGTTTTGTTTTGGGTTTGTGGTTTGTTTTGTTTCATAGAAAGTTTCAGATTGGGGGGGTTTGTTCTGAATCAAAACAAAAACAGATTTTGAAATCTCCGCAAAACTGATTGATTTTTTTTTTTTTTTTGGTTCTCTGCCCAGCTCCAATATTCTAATCGGTGCTACCCTTAGAACTCACAATCCACATTGCCCACATAATATGTCCATTCCTAGCCACCCTCCAACCCAATATCTTGACAGTTATCAAAAGAATTTCACTCTGAGGGAGACAGGGAATGAAGTCTTATCTTATCTTGTGGAACATTCTTATTAAATGAATGTGCAGGCTCTTAGCTTCAATGTTTAGTCTTGGATCAAAATATGTTCGAAGAGGACTAAAGTTACAAATGGGAAGTCTTTTATTTATTTATATTGTTTTCCCCTGCAGAGGAAAAACCCGTCCTTTTATTTCTGCTCACCCCATAAATAGCCCTCTCCTTAAAGCATCATCTCCTCTCTCTATCCCTGCGAAGAACTTTGCCTCCAGACGTGCCAACTGAATGTGTCAAGAAAATGACTGCAGTCTGACAGCAGAAATAGCAGAGGTTGTGCTGTAGCTGGGGAAGCTCCTCTCACTTAAATAAAATATGTTCCTTCAATATTTTTTTTAAATAGCTATTAGGAAGAGAATCAAAGAAGCATGGTCCTCTGAGACTTTCTCCATGCTCAACCCCACTAAATAGGCCCCACACGTGTCTCATCACACAATTATTCACAGAACATTTTTGACCAGATGTCCGCAAAATGAATTATGTGCTGTCTGCCAAAGCGACTTCTGGCAGGCTGCTGGGCAGGTAAATAGAAAGAGAGGTTGAAAACATGACTAGAACAGCTTAAGGCACTTTGATCCTCACATACATTCAAAATCACCATTCAAATCTATGTAACTACAGCAGATGGAGCATGATATTGTATGAAAATATGTTGAAGAGAGCCAACAGAGAGGGAAAGTTGCTCAGCAGTTTTTGCCTTTCCTTGTGTTAGTAATAGTACCATTCTAGCTAGAGTAACTTGTCTTCCCTCAAAGTAAGGGGCAACTGTGTCCTTCAATGTTTACAGTAGATTATTGAGTCAGAACTTCTCAGTTCCACTCCCAGCTCTGCAAGCCTCTTTGAATTCGTACAATTAATGAAAGGCGCTAGTACGCCACACCTCTGAAAATGAGGCCACTAATTAAGGTGTCCAAATATAAATTTAGCTGCCTTACTCTGAGCACCTATATTCAATATATTTTTATCTTAAGCGCTCTCTGTATATCATCTACAAATGAGCATGGTAATTACTGATGACAGCTATTGTGTGGGGTGTTACAGATTAATGTTGAAAAATATTTTGAGATCATTAAAATATCGGAGGTGCATGATATAAATGCTGAACATTGCTATTGCTAGTATATCTAATTTGATAAGCTAGTTTTAGAAAGCTAAAATTTCTACTGGCCTGATGTTTCTAAAATTTTAGAAACAAACCTAATTACTGGTGGAGAAGCTGTTATCACTGTGTACGGTTGAGGTTGCCCAACATTTCCCATTATAAGACCCTGTTTCCAGATGTTTATAACTTTTGCCAAACTTTGCAACCTTAATTGTAGTATTTCCAAACTTCTGAGTATTTTAACATAGTTGGTAAAAGTGATTTTTAGCTTCTTTGTTCTATGTTGTGGTGTTGGCCCTTTGGCCAATGTGCAAATGAGCCTTCTCAATGTACAGTAGTGTTAGAAAATTGTGTGTGAAAGTATGAATTTGAATGATCAAAGTCGACCAGTGATTGGCCTTAGCTATGTTAGTCTTCAGCAAGTACAGTGGCTATCCAAGAGTTGATAACACTGAAGTGGCCAGTATTATCTGATGATTTACTGACAGATACAGTCATCCAGTGCTGTTACCCAGTTCATAATGTTAATTGTAAAATGCAGCATTACAGGAGTGGAAGCAATAGACTGGTAAGCTCAATCCCTTATGTCTTTCATCTCCATTTCCCATGCTTTCCCTCCATTCTTCCACAGTCACATGCTTCTCCCCACTCTGAGAAATTCTCAGCTCCACTCCATAAGCTGGCCTTGCTGATAATGCACCAACAAAGTCAGCAGATCACAAATGTTAGTAAATTCACTTTTTGTATGATTTTTATGTTACTCATAATTTTATATACTAACCAAAAGCCTTTTTATTTTGTAAAAAGAAAAGGAGTACTTGTGGCACCTTAGAGACTAATCAATTTATTTGAGCATAAGCTTTCGTGAGCTACAGTTCACTTCATGGGATGCATACTGTGGAAAATACAGAAGATGTTCTTATACATACAAACCATGAAAAAATGGGTGTTTACCACTACAAAAGGTTTTCTCTCTCCCCACCCCACTCTCCTGCTGGTAATAGCTTATCTAAAGTACTCCTTTTCTTTTTGTGAATACAGACTAACACGGCTGTTACTCTGAAACCTTTTTATTTTGTGTATTTATATATTTATTGCCCTATGTATATTGAAACTAAAAAGTTCTTTGTCCTTCAGATGAACCTAATGGATGAAGGCAATGATGGAATAGGTACATTTATTTTTTACCCTGCCCTTGCTAATCTAGCCCAAACATCCAAGGAAGGGACCCCCTCAAAACTGAGAGGTGTCTACAGCTGTATGTTCTAACAAGAATCGGTAATTGATAAAGGGTGCTTATGATCCAATTATATTCTGTGATTAATAAGAGGTGTTTGTTATTACAGATGGGTTCTATAATGGATTAAATAATTACCCATTGGAAGATGTTTATAACTTATTAAGAACTGTTAGTTGTTACAGCTGTTTGCAATAATGACCAGATTACACATTCCCTTTTTACTCATCAATCAGGTAAATTGAAGACCAGAATAGAAATTCCATCAGTAATTGGGAAAACAGAACACATGGTAGATTAATCATGAAAAATTATTTTTCTCTCCAAAAATAAGTTTTTCTGTCTCACACCATGTAAAAAGAAAGAGGATTGGAAAGTTGGGAATGAAATTTGTCAGTATCCCACCAGGAACAGAGGAAGGGCCCAAACTACCTTCTCTTCACGACCTACAGGGAGTGGTAAAGTGTGTATTCTTTCTGTATAGTGCTGCATTACTTTTTGATAATCTTGTCAAATAATAGACTCAAATTAAATTGATTAAATCTCAAATAGTTATTAAATTCCAAAATGCAACACAAACAGACATCTGAGACACAGGGCTCCATGATGGAGAACTAAACCAGATGCCAATATGGGACATTTTTCTAAATACACTCAACGCATGAGTCCATAAGGGATTCCTTGGAATTCCACCCTATAGCTCCATAAAATGTTCAAGATGATATATCTTTGTCCAAGTGTTACCATGTTGAACAGACAGCACTCTGTTGACTCCCTTACATTCTATATAAATATCAACAAAAATGTTTCCATAGTTTTGGCATATGGCTAGGGTGTTAGCAAGAAGGGTATTTCAGTACAATAGGAAAAGATGATTTTCTCTTTTAAAAAAAAATTAGAAAGGTAACTATACAAATAATGGGCCAGATGTATCCAGTGCATTGAAAGCATCAGCAAATAATTAGTCCCCGCCAGAAATCTATTTCCTGGTAATAGCTTTCACCTGTTCAGGGGAACTACTGTTGCTATTAACTCAAACAGGATTCTACAGAATTGGGCATCCCAATTCTAACACTTGAGGTTCAGAAATGATAACATTCCCTTTTCGGGGGTCTGTCATTTAGAGAACATCAGCTTAGATATTTTGTTTTTATTGTACAATATGCTGAAATAAAATTTGCCAACTCTTCTAAATCCCTTTTGTCTTTGGTTGGTACTGTATACGCAAAGGAAGCCTGTTGAGGGGATTAAAAATCTGGGAGAGAATTACCATTTTAATGCATTTGACTCCACTAAGGGGGGAACAATAGAAGGGTTTTCAGCCTCAGTAAATCCAATTTATTACAAGTAAATAGTTGAGACAAGCTTGTTCTATCCAGTTCTCTTTATAAAGGAAATAACAGAGGTACCTGGATTAGTAAAGTAACATTTAGTTTATTTAAAAGCAGGAGACCTTGCACAAATACAGTGGTATTTAGGAGGGACAGTCTTGTCTTATTTTTTAGTAAAACTTTACTTTTTAAATATAGCGGTGGAACAAAATATATAATCTACCATGATATCTTTAACTCCCATTGAACTGTGTTCCTGTTTTCCCCTCCAATTGTCTCCTTTAGTTGGCTGCAGGAGATTAGAATACACTAAATTGGTAAACAGAATAGAACACTGGCATCCCTATTGTTAGGGAAAGGCAAAAATAAATCTCCCCATTATAGGGCCCAGTCCTGCAAACTTGTATATGAGCAATTTTACACACATGAACAGTCCAATTATGTTCACTGGGGCTACTCACATTTGTAAAGATACTCAGGGCTTGCCTACATGGTGAATTAGTATATGGCAAGCCAGGGTGTAAATCTACAGCATACCAGTTTGCACTAACTCACTGTGTGGACCATGCTACAGCAAGCTGAAAGTTTTGGAGTGTGCTTTGGTGTACTGTTCTTTGAAGCTCACCATGTAAACATGCATAGGCGTTTGTAGGACTAGGACCTTAAAGGAGGAAGATAATATAGCTACAATAAAAGAGCTGGGAGACATCCTCGTACTCTGAGAGTTACATCTGAAACAAACACAAATCCTCCCAAATACTTAGTCATAAGCTTGCTGATGACTGAATGTTCTTACAAACAGGAATAGCTTATCGCCATTTCGTGCTAGCTTCTGTTCCTTCCCTTCCACTTCACATTAGGCACTAAAAGTCTGGAGTATGGTGCGCCATGAAATAATAGTGCAAGTAGGCAACATCTTTGACACATTGGTGTTCATATATGAAAAATGTCTGGAGACAAGACAATAATGAAGACCGTGCAAAGGCAGAGGTATGCAGATGAGATCCTTGAATGAATAGGTGTGTTCTTGTATTTCTGAGAAATAGGACAATGGAATAGACAGGAGGATATTTTTTCTATAGGTATTCTTAACCATGCTAGAGAATTTGATATTAGGGATAATTTTCTCTACTAAAGCCTATAGTTAGCTCAGAAAGGGAGGAAAAATAGTGTTGTGATTAAATTATTGGAATGAGACCCAGGTGAAATGGTTTTTATTCTCATTTTTGCTGTAGTTTTCCAATGTGACTTTGGGCAAGTCACTTCTGTGCCTGGATCCTCTAACCGTACAATGGAGGTGATAGTGAATTCCTAATATCCAGGGTGTTGGGCGAGTAAATGCATTAATATATCCACTCAGCTGTATCAATAATCAAGGAATAAGACAGCCCTGGAGTCACTGTGTTAAATTAGTCAACTGTCATGTTCTGGTGAGTTCTTGCTCACAACAGAGGAGGCTTAAAGGTATATTGCCATGTCCTCTATGCATTGTATGAACAGAAGGTTTTAGTCATTGTACTGTCAGCTTGGCACCTTTTTACCGCACTAATTTCATTTTAAAATAAAATAAAATTGGAACAAGTCCACACGTAACCTTCAAAGTCAGAATTGGAATATCTAAATGATTCTGGATGCAGAGGCAGCCAAAAAAGGGCAGAGCCCCTTCAAAGTCATGAGGTAAAGTATTGTAATGCAGATCACATTGATTTGCTACAAGTTACTGACAGCTAACAGGAAACTTTTAATGATTCTCCACAGTACCTATGGAATAAAAAGCCCGCTACCCGAGAAGCAAGTTTTGCTTTCATGCAAAAGGCTCAGGGGGAGGAAAAGGGAACTAATGTTCGGATAATATTTATAAGGCAAGAAGCAGTTTTTTATAAGATTAACATTATTTATCCAGCAAATCACTTAACTGTATGATTAACTTTAAAGCAGTAAGTAGTACCATTGTTTACATGCTTACCGTTAAACTTTTGCTTAAGTACTTTGCTGGATGAGGGCTTTAATGTGATTCGTTTATTGCATAGATTACAGTGGTTCTCAAACTTTTTTACTGGTGACCCCTTTTAGATAGCAAGCCTCTGAGTGCGACACCCCCCCGCAACCCCAATAAATTAAAAATACTTTTAAAATATATAGTTAACACCATTATAAATGCTGGAGGTGAAGTGGGATTTGGGGTGGAGGTTGACAGTTCGCAACCCTCCATGTAATAACCTCACAACCCCCTGAGGGGTCCTGACCCACAATTTGAAAACCCCTGGCATAGAAGCAATTTCTATGCCCAGTGCATTGCTCAAGTAACTAGGCTATACATTAGGGTGAGCCACAGGGGCTCGGTGGGTAGCAGTGCTCTCCTCACAAGCCATTGAGTAGAGCCACTCCTTCTACAGCCACAAGGTTTCAGTAACCCATGTAGCTCCTGTCCTGCTCCCCATCTGGAGAAGGAAATGTCCTGTGGATCCATGACTCTATAGTTCCACTATGGCTTCCCTTCCATTTCCCAAACCCCACCTCTTGCTCAGGTGCAGGTTTGTGCTTTCTGGCAAACAAGGGACGCTGCTCCCCAGTGTAGAGACAAGCAGTGCAGTATTGCAAACCCCAAATGTTCAAAAATCATGAGTCAGGCTCACCAGAAATCATGATTGGCTTTAAAATCATGAGATGATGTAAAAATAATAGATTGGGTGGGTTTTTTTAATTTTCCTTCTACTTTTTGAGCCTTTAGGGTGCACTAGGGTCTCATTTTGAATCTTTCTCATAACCACACGGGCTAGAAACTTACTTTTTCTTTAAAAACAAAGGCTGAAATAATCAGATATCCACTTGATTCCAGGAGCTGGGGCTTTAAGGAAAACAATAATTATCATGAGACTCATGACAAAACCATGAGAGCTGAGTCTGCCACATCCATCACAGAGCAAACCTGTATCGGCTCACTGTGCTCAGGAGAGAAAGAGGCATTGGATTTATCCCCAAATAATGAAACATTTTAAACAGAAAGAGCAAGTGGTGACCTGCCATATAATGTCACCTGCTGCTGTGATCCTCCACTATCTTGTAGAAGACTTATCTTACAGGTGTAGGACAAGAGTAGACAATCGTCTATAACTCATACTGTAAGGGCCAAAGCTACAACCACAAAACCGTAAAAGAAACAATTTCATAATTCAAAACAGGGTTTTATTTATAAAGAGTGATTGCCACCCATAAAAGAATAATTTTAGTAGGCAAATAAGTGTGTGTATATACAGTGTCTCCATTTATAGAGGTTCAGTTTCTTGCAGGCTCTTCCAGAGTCAGTGGAATAATTTTAGCTTGCAGTTCAGTTCAGTATGGCTATGGCATTCGGGGAACAATACTTACAAGGACCAATTCAGGGCTCAATCTGAAGAAATGCCCATGCAATTTGTACACAACGAAGTTGCTGGCCCATACAAACTGCAGTGCACACCCACAAGCTCTGATTTGCAGGTACCTACATGCTTTTGGGCTTATGCACACACTGCAGTTTGTGTGCAAGAACACATTCTCAAAAATCTGGTGCTATGTAGAGAACGAATTGAATTAGATACAGTCCAGTATTTGACACTTCATCTTGCCATCACACCATCATAGCCGTTTTGTTTTTAACTCCAAATCTTTAGTATTTCTCACAGCTTCTAAGTCCTTTGCACCCAAGGACTGAACTGTACTGTACAAGTTACCTATAACTAATTCCCTTGGGTATGCGAAAGAGTCACCTGTATAGGCTCTCCACAGGCATCCCACATACTAGTGCTACTTGGAGGAAAAAAAATACAAAGAAATGATGATAGGAGAAGTTATACATTCTAGTCTGAGGCTTCAGTAAACAAGTGTAAGCATGAAAAGAAAAAGGGGCAAAGTAGAAAAACTAACCCATCCTTCCTTGAAAATCTTCCTCTGAACTCCTGATGGGATTTTGAAATTGCTCTTATCACAAATATCTGTCATAAAAATTGTTGCTACAGTACTTCTGATGGCTTTGTTTCTTGTGGCAAGAGCCTTCCTAAATCAGATGAAAACACTAGCACCATGGGAAGGGCCTTTTGCTTTCCAGTCTCTGATCCTGAGGCAGAAAGTACAGCTTGCCAAGACTGTAATTGCTGCTGCAGATTTAAGCTGGTCACTCTCTAGCATTATTCCAAGGTAGTTTTATTGCAACTTGAGATATCATTATTAACTGTCATGCAAGCCTCCGTACCGAGAATGAAGAATGAGTGACATTCCTAAAGCTAAACATGAAGACCTGTCACTGGAAGCAGGCCATAGTTCTCAACATTCAAGGTATCACAACTTCACATAGTGATGAGTGGGAAATACTGCCCCTGTGGCCATTAAGTTCATAGCGTCATCATAATCGAGAGATGCCAGATTCCTGATTGGTTAATGATAAGCTGAAATGTAGGGTATAGCATTAATTTGTTGATACTGGTGAAACTGCTCATTTTTCTACCCAGTGTAGCAGCTAGCAGAAGGAATGATTATGATTGCCGACTATGTACAACTGGCAAGTGTACAGTGCGGTAAAGTTAAGAAACAGGAGGAAGTGCTCTGCTTTAGGCAATTCACTGCAATTTGAGGTTCAGTTGCAGCTCTGGTACGCATACCCGTGCTAACTTTACCCATACTAGGATTGCTTTTGCAGTGGCTGTGCTGTCATGGGCTTCAGCGCAAGTTGTTCCAGCATGCTGGAGACCTGTTCGTGTTGCCAGCCCATACTGAAGCCCATGCCCACTATATCGATGCTGTTATTTTAGCAACAGGAACATGGGTAAAGCTAATGCTGGTATGTCTACCAGAGCTGCAAGCATACCTCGGATTGCAGGGTAGGCACACCCAGACATCATGGTCTCATAGATGTCAATAGTACGTTTACCATTAATATCAGTGGAACCAGGGTCTGTCCTTAGGGAATTAATTTTCTACCTTAGGGCTTGTCTCCACATACCGCTGGATCTACGCTGTGGCGATTGATTCACTGGGGATCGAATTAGAGGTCTAGAAAAGACCCAATAAATCGACCACCAATCGCTCTCTGGTTGACTCTGGTACTCCACTGGAACGAGAAGCATAAGGTAAGCCAGCTTGGTGTAGGCACCACAATAAGTTGACCTAAGGTACGTCGACTCCAGCTACATTATTCATGTAGCTGGAGCTGCATAACTTAGGTTGACTTAACCCCGTAGTGTAGACCTGTTGGATTCTGCAACCCTTATTGTCATTGAGGAATAGGTACTCGTATCAAGTATTTTCTCTGGAAAAATTTGGAAAGAAATGAATATTTTTTCAGGATGTTCCCCCCCCTTCAAATATTTTGATTGGGGGGAGGGAATCCTTTGGGTTTCAAACACCACAAACAACTGAATTCCCTCAAATTTTCATTTTTTTTTCAAACCACAACATTTAAAAAAAAATGAAATTTTTTTTAAACAAACAAAAGCCATTTCTTTATAAAAAAAAAAAAAAAGAAAGAAAAAACAACCAAAATTTTGACCAGCTCTAGTCCCAGCACAGACTGTGCAAGTGTTTAAAAACTATGTTGTCATGTCCTTAAGACTTAGAAAGCTCTGTTGCTCGGTTGGCAGATAGATAACTTCACTGTACAATTTATCATCCTGCATATCCCCCTCCCCCTTCCCCCCCCCAAAAAAAACAGTCTCTGAAATAAGACTAAGAGCTCAATCTTGGACCACTTTTAACAGGAGTTTTCCCATTGACTTTCACATAAGTAAGTTTGGATCCTATAAGATCGAGATTATTTATAGTCATTGTTTATAGCCAAAACCAGGGAGATATCTGGTTTTCTCTTCTTTTGTTGCCTAAAATACTAATTCTTTACTTTCAATTATTCTGTTTAGCTTAGTTTAGTTAAGCTTCTATCTACTGTATTCCCTCTTTTCCCTGTCCCTCCACCCATAGTACCTGTCACCATGACAGGAAGTGCTCTGAGCACCAGCTGGTTAGCCATTGTCAAGATGTTTCATAAGGAGAACCTTGCTGTTTCAAGCTTAGCTCCTAGTCATGCAAGTCCCTCGGAACAGAGAAGCCCCACTGAAGTCAATAGAGTTAACACCGAGGACTTGTAGGATCAGACCCATAACTGGGATTTTAGTAGGCTGTGGCTTGGGGGCGGGGAGGGGTTGCAGCATACAGGTCTGTGGGTTGGGACACAAGCTGTTTGCTTTGGCTTTGAGCAAGTGACGAGTGTTTCGTGCTAAGTGCAGACCATATTTTTTCTTTTGAAAATGGTGTTAGAGAGAGGAAGGCCAAATAGCTGAGCTTACAAGAGTTACACAGAGCTCCTTAAGAGCTGATAACAAGGTTTGACAGTCATGTCGTAATTGTTAACAATAGTATTTGAGACCTGCCAATAGCTTAACTGCTTTTGCCTTACTGCTTCTCTGGACAGTTAGGAGGAATTTGCTTTTCAGATATACCAGGCTGGTAACCAATTTTAACAAAAAGGGGCACTGCTCACAGGAGAAAATGCAAACCAATGTGTCCTATTATATTTAGCCACATAATATATTTGATTTTACAAAAGAGTGGAAATAGCAAGTATTTATTCAGTGTCATTGCATTTTATTCTTTTGCTAGATCACCCAATAAACCTCAATAAGTTAGTGTTAACATGGTGCAATAACACTGAATTAATACTTGCTATTTCTGCTGTTTATGCAATCAAATATATGGCTAAATAGGTAGTAAGAAGCACATGATCAAGTGGCAAGGTGAAATGGTTTTGACAGTGTGAATTTGGCATGATCCCGTTACTCATAAGTGGCAAAGCCACAAGTGATTTGTACAGGTGTGCTAATAAAAACTCTGCACTGCAACAAGATATCACACAGTCTGCACAGCACAGAAAACCTATTTTATAGATGCTGTAGGGAGGTTTATAAAAGTGATATTGGGACGCATTCTTGTATTTCCAAGCCCTTTTCTGGACGACTGCAAACCTAACTTGAGCACTGGGTCTCACTGGGGAATGGAATAAAGCTACTGTTTCTAACCATGAGAGAGTGTGGTGTGTGGGGTTTTTTTGTTTTTGTTTTGTATTACTTGTATTATTGTAGCAACTAGGAGACGCTCAGCCATGGAACATGACCCCTTAACGTCGAACTTGCCTGGCTTTGATGACATGCACAAAGTCAGAGTAGATGATCATTGTGGTCCCTTCTGGCCTTAAAATCTATGCCTCTGTTAATCTAGACCTGAATGCAAACACACGCACAGTGTCAGAGAAAAACAAACCGATGTAGCTTGGCTGCAGATGGTAGCCAGCCTCATGCTGCCTTAAGCTCAGCCTGTGTCACATGCCCTCACAGCTCTTTGCGTTTGCAGAGTTTCAGGAAAGGTGTCCACTCACATTCAAAACTGGCCACAGAAGGCGTCCTTTGAATAGCCGACCATTAAATGACCTAGTCTAATGAATAACTTATCCAATGTTTTCTTGGGTGATGGGGATTAGCCTTCCAATGAGATGTAATAAGTTTTGGTGAGCAATGGCGCTTAATTAAGGAACTATTTTATGTTAGCATGAAGTTACTGCTGCTATATCTTGGAGCAGACAAATCATTAGAATTGCCCAGTACCATATCAGTGCTATCATATGAAAAATGTACACCGCTGACTGCCTCACAACCCCTCTTTCCACTACGCCATTTTGTTAGGACCGATCTTAAAGTGCTGGTACCCAGAGTAGCTGAAACAGACACTTACAAACAGGGCAATGTTTCCTCCCAGGATCCCCAAGTGGACTCCACTCCCACCAATAAAAAAAAAATTACATGGCTAGGCTGGGCAAGATTCAGGCTTGGACATTAAACATATCACAGCTTATAATGTCTGATACCTTTGTGCTTTCTCCCGTGTGGCCCCTCACCTCTGGGAAAAGCTCCCTGTATGCATCTGCAAAACTAACTCCCTATCCTCCTTCAAAACCCTCCTTAAAACTCTCCTTTGCAGTCAGGGCTACAAAAAACATTGACAACAGTTAGGCTGCTGATTTGCTCAGACCACGGCCTACCATGCTGACCATATTGTCTGATTGTTTCCTTGTTCTCCCCCGTCTGCCTGCTGTCTCTTGTCTTATACAGGAAGTTCTTTGGGCAGAGACTGTTAGCAGGATATAAATCTCTGCTGAAACTTTCCCCCCAAGCCAGCTTTTCCTTGAGGTTTCCTGCAGGGCCTCCTTGTCTCTGCCACTAGTTCTATCTGAGCAGAGGGTTACACCCACTCCTCAAATCTCACTGGAGTTAATATATCCCCTGCATGCCATGGAGGGTAGGATGCGTGGTGGGGTCTCCAAATAGTCTGGCAAGAAATGGTCATTGAGGCAGAAAAAAGAGGTGCCTCAGAATTTACACATCTGACTCTGACACATAATCACGCAGTTCCTATTCCAACCCTTAGTGCATAATCGTGGCAGTGGAATGCCTGCACTGCAGTCCTGTGGCTTCTCTGGAGGGCCAGAGCGTGGATTCATTATCCCCTAACCCATAAGAATATTAAAAGAATTGGCACAAGAAATTGCAAGCCCATTAGCAAGAATTTTTAATGAATCTGTAAATTCAGGGGTTGTACCATATGATTGGAGAATTGCTAACATAGTTCCTATTTTTAAGAAAGGGAAAAAAAGTGATCCAAGTAATTATAGGCCTGTTAGTTTGACATCTGTAGTATGCAAGGTCTTGGAAAAAATTTTGAAGGAGAAGGTAGTTAAGGACATTGAAGTCAATGGTAAATGGGACAAAATACAACATGGTTTTACAAAAGGTAGATCGTGCCAAACCAACCTGATTTCCTTCTTTGAGAGAGTAACAGATTTTTTAGATAAAGGAAATGCAGTGGATCTAATTTATTTAGATTTTAGTAAGGCGTTTGATACTGTGCCACATGGGGAATTATTAGTTAAATTGGATAAGATGGGCATCAATAGGAAAATTGAAAGGTGGATAGGGAATTGGTTAAAGGGGAGACTACAACGGGTCCTACTGAAAGGTGAACTGTCAAGT